>NC_088413.1:40787100-41987100 GCF_034236695.1 Oncorhynchus nerka
CTGTTAATTGAAATCCATTCCAGGTGACTACCTCATGAAGCTGGTTGAGAGAATGCCAAGAGTGTGAAAAGCTGTCATCGAGGCAAAGGGTGGCTACTTTGAAGAATCTCCAACATAAAATATATATTTTGAAATGTAACACTTTTTTGGTTACTAGATGATTCCATATGTGTTATTTCATAGTTTTGATGTCTTCACTATTATTTCACAATGTGGAAATAGTACAAATAAAGAAAAACCCTGGAATGAGTCGGTGTGTCCAAACGTTTGACTGCTACTTTATATATGGCTCTGCAAACCCTTGCTCTCCAGCCACACGAGTGAGGAGGGAGGAATAAAAAAAGCCTGTCAACAGAGTTCCTGAGGGTTCAACCTTGGCTGGCTTCAATGACTACGTCCCAAATGGCACTCTATTCCCTATAATGCACTACATTTGACCAGGACCCATAGGGCTCTATAAAGGGAATTGGGGGCCATTGGGGACACAGCCACTGACTGCTCACACTCAACTGGTCAGCTGATGCAGTTTCCTGGCTTGTCCGTCACCCCATAGCCACAGTGGGCTGCCATGTGATGGTGATACTGTACTGTATAGACCTGGGTTCAAATATTATTCCAAATCATTTCAAATACTTTATATGGGCTTGATTAAGCTTGCCTGGCTTAATAGAACCAATAGAAAAGTTCCATCAGTGCAAGCCCCACCCACCTGGCCTTCCAGGCAAGCTCGAGCAAACGCTACAAGTATTTGAAAGATGTCAAATAGTAACATCCTATGAACCCAGGTCTGGTGCCATCCAAGCCTATCATGCCATTCTCCGGGTTTTGGAACCAGTCATTGTATAGCTGTAATGTGTTTTGTGTCCATCATCATTAAGTGTCTCCTCGGTCTGCATCCCTTGCTGGCCGTCGATGTCATTAGTCCACCGGATGCAGTCTTAGCTGAGTGGCGATGTCATGGAGAATTATTATTTGTGGTGTAGATACAGGGTGTGTTTCCGAAATGGAACCCTGCCCTGGTCAAAAGTAGTGTTCTGCAAAGGAAATACGGTGCCATTTGGGACACATTCAGAGAGACCGAGCAGGATCACTCAAGTGTTCTCTTGTGCCAGACAGTGAAAGTGCACATATCTCTTTAGAGGAAGAATAACACAATGTTTTGTAGCGTTCATCAGGTCCTTGAAGGGAGGGCGTTAATGACTCATTTAAAAGTCAAGCCCATTTTGGCTGGAAGGACTGCTTTTTTTAACTACTACAGAGCATACCAGAGACACAGAACATTAATTAAGGAGCCAACTAGCTAACTGACTATGATGTTTCTTCTCTTCACAGGGCAGCAGCAGCTAATGCTTCACTTTGTTTGAAATTCAGCCAGCGACAGGTACATATACCTCTGGGATTTTTATCTTTCATCAGACAAAAACATCTGTAGATTTTTAGTGAGCTTTTATCTTCAGCTTTATGCATAGACAATGTCTGTTTAAATGTATGGTATGTGTTGTACATGATTGAACATTCCATATATGATGTAAACTTACAGTAGAGGGATCAATGTATAGAGTACACAGAATCAGTTAGATGAATATGAATATGCATGTTACTTTAAAGATGTGCGATGCAGAAATGGTTCCGCCATTTCCTGGTTGCAAAAATGTGAATAGTTTGCTTAATTTCTGTTTGTGACAAAACAAGCAAGTATAGTGTAGAGAATCATTGTACCATCTAAACAGCTGTGAAATAGCTTTTCCATAACCAAAAATATTGTATTTTCAGCTGTTTGAAGCTGGTGTACAAATCCAAAAGGAAAAGAAGCAAAACAAAACTTAAGAATGCAGAGCATAGAAAAAGCTCACATAGAACATATCTACCTCTTTTTAGACTTGCTTTCAATGATAATAAATAGAACACACATTTCGATGTGAATTTGGTCGGGTCTCCCAAGAAGTTACATATTGCAGCTTTAGTGTAAAAAATGTATAGGATGTTTTATTTTCACATGGCTTTAATGGACCTTGATAATGTATAAAATGTTTTCAATGAAATGATTACAATGAACAGTACCAGTCAAAAGTTTGGACACCTACTCATTCAAGGGTTTTTCTTTTTTCTGCATCGTGGAATTATAGTGAAGACATCAAAACTATGAGATATCACATATGGAATCATGTAGTAACCAAAAAAGTGTTAAACAAATCAAAATGTATTTTATATTTGAGATTCTTCAAAGCAGCCACCCTTTGCCTTGATGACAGCTTTTCACACTCTTGGCATTTTCTCAACCAGCTTCACGAGGAATGCTTTTCCAACAGTCTTAAATGAGTTCCCACATATGCTGAGCACTTTTTGGCTGTTTTTCCTTCACTCTGGTCCAACTCATCACAAACCATCTCAATTGGGTTGAGGTCAGGTGATTGTGGAGGCCAGGTCATCTGATGCAGCACTCCATCACTCTCCTTCTTTGTCAAATAACCTTTACACAACATGTGTGTTTTGGGTCATTGTCCTGTTTAAAATCAAATGATAGTCCCACTAAGCGCAAACCAGATGAGAAAGCGTATCGCTGCAGAATGCTGTGGTAGCCATGCTGGTTAAGTGTGCCTTGAATTCGAAATAAATCACAGACAGTGTCACCAGAAAAGCATCCCCACACCATCAAACCTCCTCCTCCTGCTTAATGGTGGGAACCACACACGAGGAGATCATCCGTTCACCTACTCTGCGTCTCACAAAGACACAGCGGTTGGAACCAAAAATCTCAAATTTGGACTCATCGTCCATTGCTTGTGTTTCTTGGCCGAAGCTAATGTTGTTGATGTTGAGATGTGTCTGTTACTTGAACTCTGTGAAGCTTTTATTTGGGCTGCAATCTGAGGTTCCGTTAACTCTAATTAACGTATCCTTTGCAGCAGAGGTAACTCTGGGTCTTCCTTTCCTGTGGTGGTCCTCATGAGAGCCAGTTTCATCATAGCGCTTGATAGTTTTTGTGACTGCACTTGAAGAAAAATTAACGTTCTTGAAATGTACTGTATTGACTGACCTTAATGCCTTAAAGTAATGATGGACTGTCGTTTCTCTTTGCTTATTTGAGCTGTTCTTGCCATAAAATGGACTTGGTCTTTTATCAAATAGGGCTATCTTCTGTATACCACCCCTACCTTGTCACAACACAACTGATTAGCACATTAAGACACAACTGATTAGCACATGATTAGCACATTAAGAAGGAAAGAAATTCCACAAATTCACCTTTAACAAGGCACACCTGTTAATTGAAATGCATTCTTGGTGACTACCACATGAAGCTGGTTGAGATTTTGCCAAGAGTGTGCAAAGCTGTCGTGAAGGCAATGGGTGGCTACTTTGAAGAATCTGTAATATTAAATATATTTTGATTTATTTAACACTTTGTTGGTCACTACATGATTTCCACGTGTTATTTCATAGTTTTTGATGCCTTCACTATTATTCTACAATGTAGTCCAAATAAAGAAAAACCCTTGAATGAGTATGTGTGTCCAAACTTTTGACTGGTACTGTGCAATCATTACTGGTAATGAATGCTTGCGGTTTTATTTCCCTCAAAATGAGTAGTAGGCCTAATGCATACAAAGGGGAGAAGAAACGCCGTAGTCAGTATACAAAAGCCTGATAATGTTTGCAGTAATTATGTAATTAATTAGTGAGTAGGTAGTAATGCTTGCTGTATTCTTTCCCCAGAATGATTTGAGGAGGGCAGTGAAGGCCGATAATACAGCTTGATAACGTATGTTGTTTACAATGATTGTCATTAAATATTGCGAAGGTCATGCGTGCTTATTGCCTGTTCTGTTATTCCCCTCAGAATGATAGAGGAGGGCAGTAAACGAGGCAAAGCGATGGTGGAGAAGAGACAACTCTTCATGGAGATGAGTGAGTAGACTGACTGAGAGCGAAATCTCTAGAGCCAAACCGTTACTTTTCATTCACACTCTGCTGTGTCGTCGCAAAGCCATTCATAGCCATACACTTTAGAGTATACAGTGCATTCGGGAAAGTATTCAGACCCTTTCACTATTTCCACATTTTGTTAGGTTACAGCCTTATTCTAAAATGTATTAAATTAATGTTTTTTTTAATCAATATACACACAATACCCCATAATGACAAAGCCAAAACAGGTTTTTAGAATGTTTGCAAATGTATTAAAAATAAAAATCAGAAATACCTTATTTACATAAGTATTCAGACCCTTTGCTATGACACTCAAAATTGAGCTCAGGTGCATCCTGTTTCCATTGATCATCCTTGAGATGTTTCTACAACTTGATTGTAGTCCACCTGGACATGATTTGGAAAGGCACACGCCTGTCTATATAAGGTCCCACAGTTTACAGTGCATGTCAGACCAAAAACCAAGCCATGAGGTCGAAGGAATTGTCCTTAGAGCTCCGAGACAGGATTGTGTCGAGGCACAGATCTGGGGAAAGGTACTGAAACATTTCTGCAGCATTGAAAGTCCCCAAGAACACAGTGGCCTCCAGAATTCTTAAATGAAAGATGTTTAGAACCACCAAGACTCGTCCTAGAGCTGGCCACCCGGCAAAACTGAGCAATCGGGGGAGAAGGGCCTTGGTCAGGGAGGTGACCAAGAACCCGATGGTCACTATGACAGAGCTCCAGAGTCCCTCTGTGGAGATGGGAGAACCTTCCAGAAGGACAACAATCTCTACAGCACTCCACCAATCAGGCCTTTATTGTAGAGCGGCCAGACAGAAGCCACTCTTCAGTAAAAGGCACATGACAGCACGCTTGAAGTTTGCCAAAAGGCACCTAAAAAACTCTTAGACCATGAGAAATAAGATTCTCTGGTCTGATGAAACCAAGATTGAACTTTTTGGCCTGAACGCCAAGCGCCATGTCTGGAGGAAACCTGGCACCGCTCATCACCTGGCCAATGCCATCCCTACAGTGAAGCCTGGTGTTGGCAGCATTATGCTGTGGGATGTTTTTCAGCGGCAGGGACTGGGAGACTAGTCACGGTTGAGGGAAAGATGAACAGAGCAAAGTACAGAGAGATCCTTGATGAAAACCTGCTCCAGAGTGCTCAGGACCTCCGACTGGCGTGAAGGTTTACCTTCCAACAGGACATCGACCCTAAGCACACAGCCAAGAAAACAAGTGGCTTCGGGACAAGTCTCTGAATGTCCTTGACTGGCCCAGCAAGAGCCCGGACTTGAACCCAATCGCACATCTCTGGAGAGACCTGAAAATAGCTGTCCAGCAACGCTCCCCATCCAACTCGATAGAGCTTAAGAGGATCTGCAGAGAAGAATGGTTGAAACTCCCCAAATACAGGTGTGCCAAGCTTGTAGCGTCATACCCAAGAAGACTCGAGGCTGTAATCGCTGTCAAAGATGCTTGAGCTAAGTACTGAGTAAAGGTTTTGAATAGTTATGTAAATCTGATATTTCAGTTCTTATTTTTTATACATTTGCAATAAAAATGTTTCCTTGTCATTATGGGGTATTATGTGTCGATTGGTGAGGGGAAAAAATAATATAATGGATTTTTGAATAAGGCTGTAAAATAACAAAATGTGGAAGAAGTCAAGGGGTCTGAATACTTCCCGAATGAACTGTACACCCCCCTTCCCATGCAGTGGGTTGTGTGTGTGGTTGTGTTAGAGTTGTTGATTTGTCTTTTTATTTTTATCAGGGGCACAAAACTTTGACGTCATCAGGCTGTCAACCTATAGGACAGCCTGCAAGCTAAGATTTGTGCAGAAGAGATGCAACCGTAAGTACCGCCTGCCTGGCTCGTTTGGTTTCCTCTCCTGAAAATGACATGCAAGTGTCCTCTTACTCTCTTAACTTTTCAAACTGTTCACATTACACTGTGCTACATGTGTTTGTTTCATATATGGTACACTTGAATATAATTAATTGATGTGAAAGAAATCTGTTCTTTTCTAAACTTCTTTCCTCCCCTCCTGCTATCCCCCTATCCCAGTTCACTTGGTGGATGTGTGGAACATGATTGAGGCGTTCCGTGATAGCGGTCTGAACACGCTGGACCACAATGCAGAGATCAACGTGTCTAGACTGGAGACGATCCTATCCTCGATCTATTACCAGCTCAATAAGCGTCTGCCCACCACACATCAGATCAACGTAGAGCAGTCCATCGGCCTGCTGCTCAACTTCATGGTGGCCACATACGACAGGTGCAGTAAATTAGACACAGGATATACAGTACATTAGATATAGGATATTAGATACATACATTTGCTTTGAACTGCTGTCTGAAACGTGCTATACAATGACACATTCTGTACATATAGGGCTTGGATATGTCTATGGTGCAACACCTTATTTACAGAACAAGATATAATTTCTTACTATTGTTATGATATTGGGGGGGAGGTCATTTATTGTTAGCACACAGTTAGGCAACACACTCTACCAGGATAAACTTCCACACTGCACTTCCACACTAAGGTCCCACAGTTGACAGCGCATGTAAGAGCAAAAACCAAGCCATGATGTCGAAGGAATTGTCCTTAGACCTCCGAGACAGGATTGTGTTGAGTCACAGATCTGGGGAAGGGTATGAACAAATGTATGCAGCATTGAAGGTCCCCAAGAACACAGTGGCCTCCATCATTCTTAAATGGAAGAAGTTCGGAACCACCAAGACTCTTTCTAGATCTTGCCGCCCAGCCAAACTGAGCAATCGGGGGAGAAGGGCTTTGGTCAGGGTGGTGACCAAGAACCCAATGGTCACTCTGACAGAGCTCCAGAGTTCCTCTGTGGAGATGGGAGAACCTTCCAGAAGGACAACCATCTCTGCAAAACTCCACCAATCAGGGCTTTGTGGTAAAGTGGCCAGACGTAAGCCACTCCTCAATAAAAGGCAAATGACAGCCCGCTTGGAGTTTGCCAAAAGGCACCTAAAGGACTCTCAGACCATGAGAGACAAAATTCTCTGATCTGATGAAACCGAGATTAAACTCTTTGGCCTGATTGCCAAGCGTCACATCTGGAGGAAACCTGGCACCATCCTTACGGTGAAGCATGGTGGTGGCAGCATCATGCTGTGGGGATGTTTTTCAGCGGCAGGGACTGGGAGACTAGTCAGGATCGAGGGAAAGATAAATATAGCAAAGTACAGAGAGCTGCTTGATGAAAACCTGCTCCAGAGCGCTCAGGACCTCGGACTGGGGCTAAGGTTCACTTCCCATCAGGACAATGACCCTAAGCACACAGCCAAGACAACGCAGGGGTGGCTTCAGGACAAGTCTCTGAATGTCCTTGAGCTGCCAAAGGTGCTTCAGCAAAGTACTGAGTAAAGGGTCTGAATACTTATGTAAATCTGATATTTAATTTTAAAATTTGTAATACATTTGCAAATATTTTTTTTTAAAAAGATTGATTTAATCCATTTTAGAATATGGCTGTAATGTATTAAAATGTGGAAAAAGTCAAAGTGTCTGAATACTTTCCGAAAGAACTGTAATTGTATTTGTCACATGCTTTGTAAACAACAGGTGTGGACTAACAGTGAAATGCTTACTTATGGGCCCTTCCCAGCAATACAGAGCGCAACGAAATAGAAAAAGTGAAAAATGTAATAAGAGATACACAATGAGTAATGATAACTTGGTTTTATACAAGGGGTACCGGTACAGATTCAACGGGCAGGGGTACGTGGTAATTGAGATATAAATGTACATATAACTAGGAATAAAGTGACAGATAATAAACAGTAGCAGCAGCGTATGTGATGAGTCAACAAAGTTAGTTCAAAAAGGGTCAGTGCAGATAGTCCGGGTAGCTGTTTGGTTAACTATTTAACTAACTATATAGTAGTCTTTATGCTTGGGGGTAAAAGCTGTTCAGGCTCTTGTTGGTTCCAGACTTTGTACATCGGTACTGCTTGCCGTGCGGTAGCAGGGAGAACAGTCTGTGACTTGGATGGCTGGAGTCTTTGACCATTTTTAGGTCCTGGTATAGAGATCCTGGATGGCAGGGAGCTTGGCCCCAGTGATGTACCGGGCCTTATGCACTACCCTCTGTAGCACCTTGCGGGTGGATGCCAAGCTATTGCCATACCAAGCGGTGATACATCCAGTCATTGTGCAGTTGTAGAACTTTTTGAGGATCTGAGTGTCCATGCCAAATCTTTTCAGCCTCCTGAAGGGAAAGAGGCATGGTCGTGCCCTCTTCACGACTGTGTTGGTGCTCCGTCGATGGGAATGGGGGGTGTGCTCGGCCCTTCCATTTCCTGTAGTCCACGATCAGCTCCTTTGTCTTGCTGGCATTGAGGGAGAGTTTATTGTCCTGGCACCACACTGCCAGGTCTCTGACCTCCTACCTATAGGCTGGGTACAGGCAGTTTATGTACCTGCCGCCGTAGTTTAATCAGTGTGCCCAGGTATACATCTGTTACACCCACACGTCGGACTCTATATTTCGCCATCGCTTTCTCTTCCCAGTGTTGGGGGTTAGGGCTTGTTCCGGGGCGATCAGTACTGTATGTCCTGCGGCGCCAACTCATTTAAGTAGAAATCTTCATCTAAATCGATGTTAACGATGTCAAGAAGCTCTTTTTGATCATAGGAAACGATGGGTGGAAACATTATGAACTAAAAAATTACGATCTCCGCAACAAACAAAAAAAAACGCACGAAAATAGCAGAACTGGTCAGGAGCCCATAAAACGACCGCTATACATTCCAGGGCTAGTCAGTATGCAGAACTATCTTCAAAGCTCTCCCCTCGAAATTATGATTTTGGTCCTTCAGACAACATGGTCCAGGTCAAGATGGATTCAGAAGTGCCAATTATTTGTGCTCCATTGTGGCCAGCAAGCTAAAGCAGATAATGGAAAAAGAGGAATTTGCTTTGCGAAATAAACTTCACCTTTATCAGAATGATAACAACGTGTGTTTCAATACATTTGTTACATATTGTCGTAAATGTATGCTTTTTATGTGTGTGTGTGTTTAGTGAAGGCCACGGGAAACTGACCGTTTTCTCGATGAAGTCCATGTTGGCAACCATGTGTGGAGGGAAAATAGTGGACAAACTACGTTGTAAGTATATCTCCTTGAACTTTGCTGAAGGGAACAATTTACAATCAATGTAACTAAATGGAAAGTTAGTTCTGTTTTGCCAAAGTTGGTCCTGGGGCCCCCAATTAAATCTTGATGATGAGTTGGTTATTTGAATCAGCTGTGTAGTGCTCGGGCAAAAACCTAAATGTGCACCAAGGGGGGCCCCCAGGACCAAGTTTAGGAAACCCTGGTCTACAGTATCTGCTTTTTGACCAGGTCTGCGGTTGCATAAAGGATACACACGGGGGCGTTGTTGAGTCAATTACAGTACAAACACTGTTGTAATTTTATTTGATGGAAGTGTCAAGAAGAATTATCCCCCATACTCATATTCAATAAATTATAGAAATGTTAAATACAGTGCTTAGTGAGAGTCTATGCACCGCTTTCAATCTTCACATTTTGCTGCCTTAAAATAAAATCAAAAAATTGTTACATTCCATTTTTTTTTTTAACTTCAGATCTACACGACCTACTACAGATTTTCAAAGTGAAAGAACATTTTCCAAATACTGTATATATATTTTTTTAAACAAGGATCTCTTGATTGCATTTGTCTTCACACCACAGGGCTAATACTTGGTGGAAACACCTTTGGCAGCCATTACAGCTGTAAAACATTTTGAATAAGTTTCTACCGCATTTGACCAACTTTAAGGGCAACCAACATATATAAGTTATGAGCTTGATGGCTCCTTTCCAATAAATATTGAGGGTCGTATTCTGGTGACATGATCATCAATGCTTGGCTGCCATTTGACAAATAAAAAGAATCTTGCTCTTTTGTCCATAATAATATCATCATGTAGGCTGTATCTGCGAGATGTTGGCTAGAGCGCACGTGCCAATACCAGGGTGGGCACATACTCGCTATATATAACAAAAACAATTTGTGAGAAAATCCTCAATTAGAGTTGAAAATGCGATGGAAACTCATTTAACTTGTATTTTTTATCTGGTACACCGCAAAAATGTATTTTTATGTGCACTACATAATCACCCACAGCCTTTTATCCGCAACAAGTCAATTGATGGAAACACATCTCTGGTGGGGAAAAAGCGCATATTGGTTTTATGCAGATTTTTAGCATATTCGCATGAAAATCTGTCGCCAGTTGGATGGTAACATTGCTAGTGTCTCGCTGAAAAATAAAACTCTAACCCAGGGTTAGGTTTTCAAAAGAATGATACGGGTATTCCTTTAACTTTTTACATTGGGCTTGGTCTTTTCATATTTCTTTTGATCCTGACAAACTCCCCAGTCCCTGCTGATGTCAAGCATACCCATAACATGATGTTACCACCACAATACATGAAGATACAGAGGGTAACTTCTCGCCGGCAGGGACTGGAAAGTTAGTTACAAAATAAATATGAAGGGAGCAAAGCCCAGGAAACAAATGAGAGGATATCCGCCTGTCTTCTGAAAACTCTGGGATAAAGGTGTATTTTTCCGCAGGATAATTGAAAACATTTTAATGACAAAGACGTACCAGATTAGCTTTCCAAGAGGTATTGAGTTTTCCTGAATGGTGCATTCTCTGTCCTGACTTAAATATGGTTAAAACATCAGAGACAACATTTGAATATTGCCGTCCGTCAACGATTCCCAACCAGATTGACTGAGCTTGAGCAATTTTGACAAAAACAATGGATACATGGGGAACATGCCCCCCACCATCACACACACACACACACACATTCTGAAATTGCATTTTTGTCTCCCCCGGTTTTATGATTGGAATGTGATACAAAATGAGGCAACAGTGTGCTTTGGGACCATGCAGACACCTCCGAGCGGTCGGGTAGGCTTTTTGGAGTGTTTAATAAAAATGATAATAATTATGTCCCCCCCACTTCTAAAACCGAAGTTGCACCCCTGTATGTTGCCCTAAGAGCGCTTGGTTGGTAGAATCTTATTCAAAATTATTCACAGCTGTAATTGCTGCCAAAGGGGCTTCCACCAAGTATTAACTTTGGGGTGTGAAGACATACACAATCAATACATCCTCATTTTATATTTCTTAGTAAATTGGAACATTTTGTGAAATCGAATGTAATCCCTTTTTACATTTTAAGGCAGCAGAATGTGAACACTATGCAAGGAGTGTGTAGACTTTCACTAGCGTCTTTATGTGGCGCTGATGTACTCACCACCACACTTGGTTCTCTCTTAGATATATTCTCCCAGATCTCTGACTCTAATGGTGTGATGGCCTTTGCTAAGTTTGACCAGTTTCTGAGGGAGGTTCTAAAGCTGCCCACAGCTGTGTTCGAGGGCCCGTCGTTTGGATACACAGAACACTCCGTACGGACATGCTTCCCTCAACAGGTAGGTTGGACTGGCCAGGAGGGGATTTCTCACACTGAAATTATATACAAAATGCACTGCTCACACATAATAAACTAGAGAGAGAGTTGGAGGGAGAGAGAGTTGGAGGGAGAGAGTGAGTGAGAGAGAGAGTTGGAGGGAGAGAGTGAGAGAGTTTGAGGGAGAGAGTGAGAGTTGGGAAGAGAGAGAGTTGGAGAGAGAGAGTTGGAAAGAGAGAGCGAGAGAGTTGGAGAGAGACATTAACAAATGATGTACAGTTGAAGTCGGACGTTTACATACGCTTAGGTTGGAGTCATTAAAACTCGTTTTTCAACCACTCCACAAATTTCTTGTTAACAAACTGTAGTTTTGGCAAGTTGGTTAGGACATCTACTTTGTGCATGACACAAATAATTTTAACATTTGTTTACACAGATTATTTCACTTATAAATCAAATCAAATCAAATCAAATCAAATTTTATTTGTCACATACACATGGTTAGCAGATGTTAATGCGAGTGTAGCGAAATGCTTGTGCTTCTAGTTCCGACAATGCAGTGATAACCAACAAGTAATCTAACTAACAATTCCAAAACTACTGTCTTATACACAGTGTAAGGGGATAAGGAATATGTACATAATATATAATTCACTGTATCACAATTCCAGTGGGTCAGAAGTTTACATGCACTAAGTTGACTATGCCTTTAAACAGCTTGGAAAATTCCAGAACGTTATGTCATGGCTTTAGAAGCTTCTGGTAGGCTAATTGACATCATTTGAGTCAACTGGAGGTGTACCTGTGAATGTATTTCAAGGCCTACTTTCAAACTCAGTGCCTCTTTGCTTGACATCATGGGAAAATCAAAAGAAATCAGCCAAGACCTCAGAAAAAAAATTGTAGACCTCTACAAGTCTGGTTCATCATTGGGAGCAATTTCCAAACACCTGAAGGTACCACGTTCATCTGTACAAACAATAGTACGCAAGTATAATTACCATGGGACCACGCAGCCGTCATCCCGCTCAGGAAGGAGACGCGTTCTGTCTCCTAGAGATAAACGTACTTTGGTGCGAAAAGTGCAAATCAATCCCAGAACAACAGCAAAGGACCCTGTGAAGATGCTGGAGGAAACAGCTACAAAAGTATCTATGTCCTCAGTAAAATGAGTCCTATATCAACATAACCTGAAAGGCCGCTCAGCAAGGAAGAAGCCAGTACTCCAAAACCACCATAAAAAAGCCAGACTACGGTTTGCAACTGCACATGGGGACAAAGATTGTACTTTTTGGAGAAATGTCCTCTGGTCTGATGAAACAAAAATAGAACTGTTTGGCCATAATGACCATTGTTATGTTTGGAGGAAAAAGGGGGAGGCTTGCAAGCCGAAGAACACCATCCCAACCGTGAAGCAAGGGGATGGCAGCATCATGTTGTGGGGGTGCTTTGCTGCAGGAGGGACTGGTGCACTTCACAAAATAGATGGCATCATGAGACAAGAAAATGATGTGGATATATTGAAGCAACATCTCAAGACATCAGTTAGGGAGTTAAAGCTTGGGCGCAAATGGGTCTTCCAAATGAACAATGACCCCAAGCATACTTCCAAAGTTGTGGCAAAATGGCTTGACCTCAATCCTATAGAAAATGTGTGGGCAGAACTGAAACAGCTTGTGTGGGCAAGGATGCCTACAAGCCTGACTCAGTTACACCAGCTCTGTCAGGAGGAATGGGCCAAAATTCACCCAACATATTGTGGGAAGCTTGTGGAAGGCTACCCGAAATGTTTGACCCAAGTTAAACAATTTAAAGGCAATGTTACCAAATACTAATTGAGTGTATGTAAACTTCTGACCCACTGGGAATGTGATGAAATAAATAAAAGCTGAAATAAATCATTCTCTATACTATTATTCTCTGACATTTCACATTCTTAAAATAAAGTGGTGATCCTAACTGACCTAAGACAGGGAATTTTTACTAGGATTAAATGTCAGGAATTGTGAAAAACTGAGTTTAAATGTATTTGGCTAAGGTGTATGTAAACTTCTGACTTCAACTGTACGCACCAGGGAACACAGTGATGGCGCCGACAGAGATGGTCATCTCGCTTCGAGTCTGTAGGAAACTAGGTTGTATTTTGTTTTTTAATGTGTTATTTCTTACATTGTTAATTCTTACATTATTACATACAGCCGGGAAGAACTATTGGATATAAGAGTGGAAACATGGCTCTCTCGGAATCGGTTCAGCCACCGGGCTTCTCCATGCATCGCACCCAGCTCTCTGGGAAAAGGAAGGGCAGGGGTGTATGCTTTATGATTAACGACTCATGGTGTAATCATAAGAACATACAGGAACTCAAGTCCTTCTGCTCACCCAATCTAGAATCCCTTACAATCAAGTGCCGGTCATTTTACCTACCTAGAGAATTCTCGTCAGTTATCGTCACAGCTGTGTACATTCCCCCTCAAGCAGACACCAAGACGGCCGTCAAGGAACTTCACTGGACTATATGGAAACTGGAAACCTATATCATGAGACAGCATTTATTGTAGCTAGGGATTTTAACAAAGCAAATTTGAGAACAGGTCCACCTAAATTCTACCAGCATATTGATTGCGCTACACGCATTTGCAATACCCTCGACCACTCCTACTCTAACTTCTGCAATGCATACAAAGCCCTCCCCCACCCTCCCTTCAGCAAATCCGACCACGACGCCATCTTGCTCCTTCCGTCTTATAGGCAGAAACTCAAACCGGATGTACCAGTGACGAGAACCATTCAATGCTGGTCCGACCAATCGGAAGCCACGCTTCAAGATTGTTTTGCTCACGCGAACTGGAATATGTTCCGGTCAGCCTCCGAGAACAACATCAACCTATATGCTGACTCGGTGAGTGCATTTATAAAGAGATGCATTGGAGATGTTGTACCCACTATGACTATTAAAACCTACCCTAACCAGAAACCGTGGCTGGAAGGCGGCATTTGCGCAAAACTGAAAGCGCGATCCACCGCATTTAACCATGGAAAGAGGTTTGGGAATATGTCTGAATATAAATAGTGTAGCTATTCCCTCCGCAAGGCAATCTAACAAGCGAAATGCCAGTACAGGGGCAAGGTGGAGTCACAATTCAACGGCTCAGACACGAGATGTATGTGGCAGGGTCTACAGGAAATCACGGACTACAAAAAGAAAACCAACCACGTCAGACACTGACGGCACACTTCCAGACAAACTAAACACCTTCTTTGCCCACTTTGAGGATAATACAGTGCCACCGTCGTGGCCCGCTAACAAGGGGCGGGCCACCTTCTCCGTGGCCGGCGTGAGTAAAATATTTAAACGTGTTAACCCTCGCAAGGCTGCTTACCCAGACGGCATCCCTAACCGCGTCCTTAAAGCATGCGCAGACCAGCTGGCTGGTGTGTTTACAGACATATTCAATCGCTCCCTATCCCAGTCGGTTGTCCCCACATGCATCAAGATGGCTACCGTTGTTCCTGTACCCAAGAAGGCAAATATAACTGAACTAAATACCTACCGCCCCGTAGCACTCATTTCTGTCATCATGAAGTGGTTTGAGTGACTAGTCAAGGATCATGTCACCTCCACCTTACCGGCCACCCTAGACCCACTTCAGTTGGCATACCGCACCAACAGGTCCACAGACGACGCAATCACCATCACACTGCACACTGCTCCATTCCATCTGGACAAGAGGAAACCATGTAAGAATGCTCTTCATTGACTACAGCTCAGCATTCAACATCATAGTGCCCTCCAAGCTCATCATCAAGCTGGAGGCCCTGGGTCTCAACCCCGCTCTGTGCAATTGGGTTCTGGACTTTCTGACGGGCCTCCCACAGGTGGCGAAGGTAGGAAACAACATCTCCACTTTGCTGACCCTCAACACTGGGGCCCCACAAGGGTGTGTGGTGAAGAAGGCACAACAGCGCCTCATCAACCTCAGGAGGCTGAAGAAATTTGGCTTGTCACCCAAAACCCTGACAAACTTTTACAGATGCACAATTGAGAGCATCCTCTCGGGCTGTTTCACAGCCTGGTATGTCAACTCCACCGCCCTCAACCGCAAGGCTCTCCAGAGGGTGGTGCAGTCTGCACAAGGCATCACCGGGGGGGCAAACTACCTGCCCTCCATGACACCTACAGCACCCAATGTCACAGGAAGGCCAAAAATATCAAGGACATCAACCACCCGAGCCACTGCCTGTTCACACCTCTACCATCCAGAAGGCGAGGTCAGTACAGGTGCATCAAAGCTGGGACTGAGAGACTGAAAAACAGCTTCTGTCTCAAGGCCATCAGACTGCTCAACAACCATCCCTAACTCAGAGATGCTGCCGCCTACATTGAGACCCAAATCCCTGGTCACTTTAATAAATGGATCACTAGTCACTTTACATAATGTCACTTTAATAATGTTTGCATATCTTACATTACTCATATGTACAGTATGTACTGTATTTTATACTATCTATTGCACCTTGCCTATGCGTCTCGGTCATCTCTCATCCATATATTTATATGTACATATTCTTATTCACCCCTTTTTGGATTTGTGTGTATTAGGTAGTTAGTTTTGGGGGAATTGTTAGAATACTTGTTAGATATTACTGCGCTGTCGGAACTAGAAGCACAAGCATTTTGCTACACTCGCATTAACATCTGCTAACCATGTGTATGTGACCAATACGATTTGATTTGGTGGTCCAGGTTAGCCCAAGTGTGATTGACAGCCTGGTTGGGTGCTAGAACCTTGTAAATATAGTCCACAGACCATAGCAGAAATGTATGGACAGCATTACAAAAGGTTATCCTCAATAAGCAGGGAAAGCTAATCTATTATTGAAGATGACCTTTTGCAGTGCTGTCCATTTCATTCACTATGCCCTGCATCCTAAATGGCACCCTATACAGTGCACTATTTTTGACCAGAGCCCAATGGGCCCTGGTCAAAAGCATAGTACTACATAGGGAATGGACTCCCGTTTGGGACGTACTGTACCCATGGAGTCAATGCCAGCAGAATCACTACTTGCGTTCTGTCTGACAAGGTCTTGCTTCTCTGCTGTCTGGCAATGAACCTTATCCACATCTGTTGTTATCCAGATCTTGCTGAGAATGATTTTAATTGTCCCACTCTGTGCCTCTTTATAAATGAATGCATTGGGGTGTGCTATCTCTGTATAACTGAATGCATCTCGGTGTGTTTGTATCTAGAAGAAGATCTTGCTGAACACTTTTTTGGACATTTTGATGGCAGATCCTCCTCCTCAGTGCCTCGTGTGGCTACCTCTCATGCACCGGCTTGCTAATGTTGAAAATGGTAATGTTACCCTGTTATTAGTGTTTTTCTTGACTCTATTTTCACAGTGAATTTGCCACCGAACACCAGTAATAGTCATTCTAATCTAAGCATTTCTATTGACAAATGTGGTAACACTTTTACCTGTATGTATAATGCTGTTATAAGCATATGTGTGATTTTTTATCATGCCTTATAATACATCTTATAATACGTTATGTCTCCCTGTATCAATATTTCAACTGACATTAGTGACCTATGAACCATTTCTCTATGGTTTCCTTCTAGTCTTCCATCCCGTGGAATGTTCCTATTGCCGGAGTGAAAGTATGATGGGGTTCCGTTACCGGTGCCAACAGTGCCATGGCTACCAACTCTGTCAGAGCTGCTTCTGGCGTGGCCATGCCAACGGTCCCCATAGCAACCAGCATCAAATGAAGGAGCACTCCTCTTGGGTAGGCATGGCAACCACAAAGGCTCTATCTCTTGGTTTTTAAAATCCCTCCTCTCCTCGTCTCCTCCCCTTCATCTGCACTGATTGGAAAAAGACTTTACAGTAGGGCTGTGACGATACCAGTATCACACTATTTTTTCCATGATAAAAATGAAAACATGAAGCAGGGAAAACTATTTGGTGCTTTAAAAACCTGCTGTATGTAAATTATTGTGTACCATAGCTTAAAAAATAAATAAAGGTGACTCTGGATGACAACATAATGATAAAAAAGTTAAATCTGCTTTGTGTTTTGTTTATTTGACACGATACTAACGGGTATCGTGTTACTGTTATCCTGGCCCTACTTGACAGTTGAAAATAGTATGGTCGAAGCACATCATTAGGCTGACTTTCAGCTGGTCAGTTCTTTCAGATCCCACATCAGATCCCATAAATATTCTGAAAGGGATTTTATGGGTTTTTACTAATTTCAGCTAATTAAATTGAATTTCTAACGCTATGCCACCATTCTTCAAAGTAACCACCCTTTACCTTGATGAAAGCTTTGCACACTCTTGGAATTCTCTCAACCAGCTTCATGAGGTAGTCACCTGGAATGCATTTCAATGAATAGGTGTGCCTTGTTAAAAGTTAATTTGTGGAATTTCTTTCCTTCTTAATGTGTTTGAGCCAATCAGTTATGTTGTGACAAGGTAGGGGTGGTATACAGAAGATAGCCCTAGACGAATGACAGTCCATCATTACATACAGCCAGAAATAACTTTTGGATATCAGAGCGGCGGTAACTCACCAGCATTCCAACGAGAAATACAACTTTCCCAAATTGGATCCTTTGTTCTTACCCCCAAAGGCAATTGAACTTATACTAGAGGCTGCTCCGAGACGCCACTGGCAGAGAAGAGGTATTCGGAGTGGACTTCTAGTCCGACTCAGGAGGTGTGCACACCATCCACTGCTTCCGAGTATATTACTCACTAATGTTCAGTCCCTGGACAATAAAGTAGACAAGCTCAGGGCGAGGATCTCCTTCCAGAGAGACATCAGGGACTGTAACATACTCTGTTTCACAGAATCATTGCCCTCTCCAGATATACTGTCCCTGTCCATACAGCCAGCTGGGTTCTCAGTACATCGCGTAGACAGGAATAAAGAACTCTCCGGGAAGAAAGGCGGAGGTGTATGTTTCATGATTAACGACTCATGGTGTGATTGTGATAACGTACAGGAACTCAAGTCCTTCTGTTCACCCGACCTAGAATACCTCACAATCAAATGCTGAACTTATTACCTCTCGAGAATTCTCATCGGTTATAGTCACAGCCGTGTATATTCCCCCTCGAGTCGATACCACGGTGGTCCTTCTTTGTGCACAACACAACATAACTGAATATTTTAGAGATTTTTAAGGTAAATTACAAATACATCTCTTTACACTTCTTCTATAAGTAATTCTCACATTATAACAGACAGTTTGGGGGTCAATTCCATTTCACTTCAAACAATTCGATAAGTTAACTGGAATTTCAGTTAGAGTGAATGTAATGTCCACCATCTTGTTTCTGCCTCTCTCACAGAAGTCCCCGGCTAAAAAGCTGAGCCACGCCATCAGTAAGTCTCTGGGCTGTGTCCCCATTGGAGAGCCACCTCATCCAATGTTCCCTGAGCAGTCTGAGAAACCGCAGGACACCATGGCCCACACTGTGTAAGTCATCTGGATACTTCTACATCCACTGGACACAGATTATGCCTAGTCCTAGACTAAAGAGCATGTTCAATGGAGATTCTCCATTAAAAGTCTATGCCCAATCTGTGTCCATGAAACCGACCCCGTATGTCTATCTTCACCAAAGATACTCCCATCTGTCTTTGTCCTTTTCCCTTTAAGTTCTCCACTGTCAGTTGTCCAAATTCCTTATGATGCAACCATTGGCTCTCTGTCAATTGATGGTAGCCTGGTGACGCGGCCCACGTGACTCGCAGCGTAGAGAGGGCGGACTTCGAAAGTTAGGTGTTCGCCAGCCTAAATTGATGGTGCATTGTCAGTCATTTCTCACTGAAATGGAAGGACCATGATTATTTAGTTATACAGTACATGTGAGAAAGCTGATGTGTTGTTGTTTAGGTTGGTTTTACTGAGAGGAGGGAGCTTTCATAGAAATAGAATGCTCTATTATAGTCCAAGTAATTATATTATATTCTCAGTAATTCTATTATATTCTAAGAAATGGTAGGTTCTTTGAACAGCGTCTTGGTCACCATCGGTCTGCTGTGTGTCATGTCATGAATCCGGAGCTTTGGTATAAATATAAGACTCTGGCTGGGAGGAACTGTTGTGTATCTTACCAGCTGTCGCATATCTTCAGTCTAATTTACATTTCAGAAAATGTCCTGTTTTTCCAGAATAATATGTGCTGTGTGTGTTCCGTAATCCATTTCACGTTTTTATTACCAGCATAACAGTATATTTCATCGGCACTTCCTTGAAATATATTGATTAAAAATAAAATAAATACGGGCTGAAGATTGTTCTGGTTTAGATGTTGTTGACTTACCGTTTCCTCATGTTGATGTCTTCTCTAGTATGCTGATTTTACAAGTCCAATAAGCTGCAAATGAGTTTACTGTCAATTACATCCCTTTTTGTTACTTGGATACCATTGCGCTGCACCGCCATACTGCAGACTACGAGTCAGATTCATCTCTTTCTCTGTCTGATTTTCTAGTTATTTTAAGACAGTGAGTACTGACATTCAGAGCCATCAGAGGAAAAAGTAGTAATCAGAAAAATGCCAAGAGGAAACATGCTGCATGTGGAAATATGTGTGCTGTGCATAGTTTCCTGCTTTACATCTCCAGACTCTGAATCACTCGTGGGTCCGCAGCTCAGAGTAGGAGTGCTGATCTGGGATCAGGTCTCCTCTCTAATTCATTATGAGTTAAAAGGCTAAACTGATCCTAGATCAGTACTCCTACTGAGACCCTGTAGGGTTGATCTGCAGGCCTCCCTCCAACTGCTTAAGGGAGATCACAGACGTATTAATGGTCTAAAAAGCTTTTAAAATGATTTATGGTATAAATGATCATTAACTGTATTTCACAGAAATTGCATTTGATGATGAATTTAGCAGATAGTGTAAAAATAAACGAATATGGAGTTTTCTTTTGAGATGTTAAGTGATAGGATTCGTTAGTGCAGTATATGTAGCACACAATTGCATTACATGTGTAGAGGAAGGCCCTAAAAATTGTCAAAGACTCCAGCCAACCTAGTCATAGACTGTTCTCTCTGCTACCGCTTGCCATGCGGTAGCAGAGAGTCTAGGTCCAAGAGACTTCTAAACAGCTCCATCCCCAAGCCATAAGACTCCTGAACAGCTAATTAAATGGCTACCCAGACTATTTGTGTTTCCCCCCGTTCATGCCACTGCTACTCTCTGTTGTCATCTATGCATAGTCACTTTAATAACTCTACCTACATGTACATATTACCTCAATTACCTCGACTAACTGGAGCCCTCGCACATTGACTCTGTACCGGTACCCCCTGTTTAAACGTTATTTTACTGCCGCTCTTTAATTACTTGTTACTTTTTTTTCTCATTCGTATTTTTGAAACGGCATTGTTGTAAGGATTGAAACGGCATTGTAAGTAAGGATTTCACTGTAAGGTCTACACCTGTTGTATTCGGCACATGTGCCGAAGAAACTGTGCCTCGATAGTAAACCAGATTTCATTGATTAGGGTCTTACATCTTAGCTAAAGCCTATGTTTCTTTAGGATACCTCAGTCTGGAGATTGTTGATGGGCAATGTGCAGTATCATGCTTTCTCTCCGATGCCGTTTCAGAGTTAGCAGCACAGTGTATAATAAGGAGGTTATAAGGCAAGTTAATGGAGGTTACTGCTTACTCCTGAAACGTGACATGTTACTGTAGCCTGGTCCCACATCTATTTGTGCTTTTTTGCATACTCCTATGATTGTTGTTTGGCATGACAGACAAACAGATCTGGGACCAGGCTACTGTTTGTGTGCCTCTTCATTGCTGCTGGGGAGTCAAAGTAGAAACTGACGCGGTATGAGGGTTATTCACAGAGCTCCTCCCTCCTGTCTGTCATCTCCCTCCATACCGCCCTTGAATGATGTTGAAAACGATTTTCTGGGTTCCACCAAACCAAACACAATTTTTATCAGATTGTGGTGACAGCAGGGAATGAGTTGGGTAACTAGTCCAAGAACAGTATTATGGATCATAATGAAGTATAATGAGGGGCTGAAAAGTAATCAAATGTAAAACCTAAGCATTGAATAAAATATCATAAAATAATTTTTCTATCTTTGCCATATCTGCTCTGACCAGAGGGCACAATGGTCGGTTTGTTTTGCATATGGCTTTTGCTTCTTCATTTTCATATTTCAATTTTAAATCTGAGGCAATTAAATGCTGCTCTTCCTTCCAGCATTATTCCCCGGAACCCTTCTCGAATAAATGTAGGGGAAAATACATCCTCTTCCTCAAAGACCATTTTCAAAGACCTAAGTTGTGTTCCAAGTGGCACTCTACTCCTTATAAAGTGCATTACTTTTGACTAGAGCTCTACCGGCCCGGGTCAAAAGTAGTGCACTACAAAAGGGATAGGGTTACATTTAGGACGTAGATATAGTCCTCTGTTTTCTAATGAGGACAAATGTATTCCGAGAGGATGAGGGTTCGTAAAAATGTCCTGAATTTGTATTAGGAGGACTGAACCGAAATGAAACAGTGTAATTAGGACGATGGCGTTTAAATTGAACTCTGGCTGAAATGTTAAGACATCGGCAGATATAAGGGGTGGGTTTGAAGCATAAAGGATTCATATGTGATTGAAGTGTAGGCTAATGTCAATGTACAGGATTTAAACCCATTGAGGTAATGAGAACCTTGTCTGACAGACAGTGGATATGATATACTTGGTGTGGCCTGAGCTCCTCAGCAGGCTATAAGCAAACTGTGAGTTTAGGATCCCCTGACTGACAGTGAGATTCCAGTGGATTTATACACTACATGAAGGGCAGCAGAGTTATGGTTTTGTGATGGACTGTCACTGTTGATCTGTACATTTTGAACTGATTTTGGCAACCATGATTTTAGCACCTGACAATTTGACTCCCTCAATAATATATCATGATGGATTGGAAATTATTTTCCTACTGTAGCTACTGGCTTTCTGTGGCTTTACACCACACAGTACTACTCAATTCCTCATTTTATGATTGGATCCCCCCACCACCAATTATGCTTTTGGTTTGGCCCGGTCCTCAGAGGCCTTGGTTTGTGAAGGGTAAAAAAAAAGTTGTGCAAGACTTGTAAGAAGAATGGAGCAATAGTTTCTCTCTTTCTCTCTCTCTCCTCTCTCTTCTTAACAAACCCTTCCTCCTGGGAGCTAACTTGTAACAAATAAAGAAGTACAGTCACATTTAACATGCTAAATCCATTAGCACGAATAAGAATGATATAGAAAAGGATCTTTTTCAAATGGTGACGACATGCGCATCTCGTGTGTGAGTGGTATTTCTCAAAACGAGTGATAATTGGTAACGGTTATATTGGGCTCAATTTTGTGAGTTCAAAGACAACTTCGGTATTATTATAGACTTTGAAACGGGTTTTAGTAGGCTACAGAATTTGACCAGGGCTGTTTCTCTGAACCTCAGGCAATAGGCTCAAAGCTGCCTGTACTGTACTGAAATAAATTTGAAATAGTGACCAGGGGCCGCATTTATACTGAACAAATATATAAATGCAACAATTTAAAAGATTTTACTGAGTTACAGTTCATAGAAGGAAATCAGTAAATAGAAATGCATTCATTAGTCCCTAATGTATAGATTTTACGACTGGGCAGGGGCGCACCCACTGGGAAGCCAGGCCCAGCCAATCGGAATGAGTTTTTCCCCCACAAAATGACTTCGAGAGCCATGCGTCCTACAAAGCACGACCCTGCCAAGCCCGCTGCGCAACACGGGAGGCCCGTAAACACATTTGTGCACAAAATTTGTCCATATGAAACATTTCTGGGATCTTTTTATTTCAGCTCATGAAACATGGGAACAACACTTTACATGTTGAGTTTATACATTTTACACAAACATATCTCTGTGTGCCATTTTTGAAAAACGACGCATGCACAAAAATATTAATATTTATAAACTTGGTGCACGCCATACATACACGTTTCCTGTTATATATCAGACCTGACGTAAAACTGTGCGCGCGTACACGAGCATTATAAAAACACCCACCATTCATTTTTTGGGGGTGACAGTAACGCCCTTATTTGCTGTACACTTTAGAAGTATTAGAATTAGGCCAAGGCAGTATCTGAAGGAAATGACAATGGCGAACTTGATCAAATGTCTATGGCGGCATTGGCAGACTGTTTTATTTTGCAGGGGCATTTGCTGTAGCCTATCTGACCGTTTCTGAAAGACAAAAACAGTTGCAAATTGTTGTGGACCTGTAAACAGATCGTTTGAATTCAATAATGTTTTGCATTTACTTTTCCCCGATCCTGAATATGCTGCACTGCCCGCTAATTCTGAAAAAAAAAAAATCTAATTACAGTAGGCCTAGTTACAGTGGTAGCCTACACACTTTAATGCAAATGATCAACTGTCTGTTTACCAGTTAAATTCTACTGAACGTTATAAACCGTGCTCCCTTCCGGGATGCATAGAGCAAACAGGTGAAATTATAATAGCCTATCTAACAGGCCCAATTATAGAAATGAGAGATGCAGTTGGTCATTTGTTGTATGGCTACTTAGGGAATATGAGCTATCATGGCAAAGAAATTGAGGAATTTATTCTGCAATGGTTGTGATATATTATGTTTGCTAAATTAAATATTGTCTACTCGAGAAATTTGACATGACAGTTTTCTGACGTAGCGTGCAAACGAAAAGGTGAACTGTCTGTTCTACCGTTATACTGCACTTCGGATCAGATCGATTAAATCAATACATTTTCTCACCAATGGCAAATGTTATTATATTTATCTGACTGTTTTTTTTCTCATGAATAAGTGTCATGATATATTCCTGCCCAAGGCTACTAGGCTACTTTTGCCTTCTTGCAATGGAGTACTTCAACCACTAGATACGCATGGTCTAAAGTTTGCGGGAGACAAGCACATTCTCACATCAAGTTTAAGTTTTTATAAATTCCAACTTTTGCGTGAAAACTGGCACATGCATGTTTTTGGCCATATTTTGTGTGGGTGCAATGTTTAGAAATGATGCCCCATACTCACTGTAAATATTTCCACCACCCAACCTTTACCCAACCTTTAAAGGAGTGACTGCTATCTGTAATGTCAGAATGCCTCCTGCTCTTTTATTCTTTCACACATTCCCTTAGTCAATACTAATCCTATCACTGCCATTGCAATAGGAAATAGTTCTGTAATTCATTTAGCTGTGAGCGCAATGTGATTTTATGACAGGGATATTGACAGACGGAGAGAATGAGGGAGAGTGCATTAAGTAGTAGATTCATTTTTATAGCGGGATGGAGGGAGGGAGAGCTTCAGTCGCAGTGGAAAAAATATTCTTATAAACACATCAGTCTTAAACCTTTTATGTAAGAGTCTTCTCAACCACTACTCTTAATAATAGTATTTATCCAGAAATAGGAGCTATTTTTGTATGCTGCATGTAGACAGGTTTGATTATTTCTGAGAGGATAGTACAGTACTGTATATCAAACACAGCATGTAAAGTATTTGGTCCCATGTTTCATGAGCTGAAGTAAAAGATCACGTATATTTTCCATATGCACAAAAAAGCTTATTTCTCTCAAATGTTGTGCACACAATTGTTTACATCCCTATTCGTGAGCATTTCTCAATTGCCAAGACAATCCATCCACCTGACAGGTGTGGCATATCAAGAAGCTGATTAAACAGTATGATCATTACACAGGTGCACCTTTTGCTGGGGACAATAAAAGGCCACTCTAAAATGTGCTGTTTTGTCACACAACCCGATGTCACAGATGCCTCAAGTTTTGAGGGAGTGTGCAATTGTCATGCTGACTGCAGGAATGTCCACCAGAGCTGTTGCCAGAGAATTGAATGTTAATTTCTCTACCAACGTTGTTTTAGAGAATTTGGTACGTCCAACAGGCCCTCACAACTGCAGACGACGTGTATGGCGTCGTGTAGGGGAGTGGTTTGCTGATGTCAACGTTGTGAACAGAGTGCCCCGTGGTGGCGGTGGGGGCAGGCAATAAGCCAGACCCAATGAACACAATTGCATTTTATCGATGGCAATGGGATTGCACAGAGATGGCGTGACGAGATCACGAGGGTCATTGTCGTGCCATCAATTCGCCGACATCACCTCATGTTTCAGCATGAAAATGGATGGGCCCGCCCCATGTCGCAAGGATCTGTACACAATTCCTGGAAGCTGAAAATGTCCCAGTTCTTCCATGGCCTGCACACTCACCAGACATGTCACCCATTGAGCATGTTTGGGATGCTCTGGATCGACGTGTACGACAGCGTGTTCCAGTTCACGCCAATATCCAGCAACTTCACACAGCCATTGAGGAGGAGTGGGACAACATTCCACAGGCCACAATCAACAGCCTGATCAACTCTATGTGAAGGAGATGTGTCGTGCTGCATGAGGCAAATAGTGGAAGGTATTTTATGGAGGGCATCTGTGACCAACAGATTCATATCTGCATTCCCAGTCATGTGAAATCCATAGATTAGGGCCTAATGAATTTATTTCGATTGACTGATTTCCTTATATGAACGGTAACTCAGTAAAATCTTTGAAATTGTTGCATGTTGTGTTATATATTTTTGTTCAGTATACATCAAATACATAGTTTCCATGTGTTTGATGCCATTCCATTTACTCTGTTCCAGCCATTATTATGAGCCTTCCTCCCCTCAGCAGCCTGTTATGTATTGGGCCTTGGAGGACTTTGGATTTTTGAAACACCTGAAACAACTTTCTTATCCACCCTCCCCCCTCAATCTGCATGAATTACACATTCTGATTTGAATTACAGTAAAATCTCTCACACACACACACACACACACACACACACACACACACACACACACACACACACACACACACACACGCGCATCCCTCCCCCCACACACACAGACAGGGGGGCTTCATGCATCCATTATTTTAGAGGGTGCACAAAGTCCCCTTACGATAAAAACATATTTTCACAAGTGAAAAATCACATGATTTCACATGTGAAATTTCCAAATGTTTTGTATATGTCAAATCACGTGAAACCATGTGATTTTGGAATACTTCACATATGATCTGGATTTTCACATGTGAAACCATGTCTTTTTTGGAACAAGTTTCACATCTGGATTTTCACATCAGTTTTTAGACATTTTTACAAATTAATAGAAGATGAAATGTCTTGAATCTATAAGTATTCTACTCCTTTGTTATGGCAAGCCTAAATACAGTAAGGAGTAGTCCCTCAGTCAAGTAGTCAAGTAGTGAAGTGCAGTACCTTGGGGTCACTGCGCTTTACATCGATAAAAACTGGAAACTGCATTCACACGCTCTGGCCGTAATGAAGACAGAAGAGGCACTATGCTGAAACGTGCGCAGAGCATTTCACGGGTGTAGCAAAGCAACGGAACATTGAAAACAAGACTACCACACTTTGCACAGGCAGTGCATGGAACGTGATTACAGCTGCGAGACGTCTGCCTTTTGAACACCTGCCCCGCACCGCGCACAGTCTCCAAAGGTCCATCACAGTGTCCCTACAGAACAGCGGGTTCGACAATGCCCTAGCCAAATGCAGAGAAATTGTTGGGCATTTCAAACACAGCAAGTTGTAAATGGACAGCAGCAAGTTGTAAATGGACAAAAGAAGGAGTCGCTTGCACAAGATGCCACAACAAGACGGAATTGCACTCTGGAAATGCTAACGCGTGTCACAGAAACCAACAACCACTGACAGATGTGCTGTCCCAACAGAAAGCTAACGTCACCATGCCAACCACAGCTGAACTGGAGAAACTGCGGAAGCTGGAGGCACTACTGGAGCGCTGCAGGTAATCGTCTTGATCGCACTCTTAGTGTTATAATATGATTGTGTATGTGTGAGAGAGAGATCGAGTCTGTGTGTATAACACGTCTCTCACAATTGACTGAAGTGATTTTAAATGATCTTCCACTGAAGGTACTCGACTGAACGTCTGGGAGGGGAGAAGTACATTGGTGGGGTTGCCTGCTTTGTGCCATCTCCTTTTGAGTGATGGAGAGCTCCGATGATGGCCCTGCCTACGTGGTAAGATTCAAGCTGACATTCACAACGGACCTGCAGAAACGCAAGGAAAACACCAACCTCGCATGGCTGAAGATCGGTTTAAGGACCTGAAGTACCTTCCCAGACCTGAGAGGGGTGAGGTGTGGGCTTTGGTCAGCAACTTGCTGAAGGAAGAGCGGCCTGCACAGCAACCTGGTAAAGCAACAGAGTCGGAGCCACCAAAGAAAGAAGCTGCCCTCTTGATGAGTTCGCCTGAGTCTGATGAAGAGGAGGAGTCCATTGAGAAATGTGTGTAGCGTTACAAAGCAGAGCCCAGCAACAACATGGAGGACTGTCCACTACAGTGGTGGTCACAGCATGCAGGGCCACACACCAGGCTGGCCTGCATTGCACGGAGGTACCTGGCAACGCCTGCCACGTCAGTACCTTGTGAGAGGTTGTTTTCACTCTCTGGGCATATCGTACAGAAGAAGAGAGCAGCTTTTTCATCTGAAAATGTCAACAGGCTTGTCTGTCTTTGTAACTGGCTCGGTGAAAATAAGGAGGACAACTGAAGTGTACGGTCACAGGTTTATGTTCTGTGGAATTCATGATATTGTTGGACAGATTTATGTTTTTTTGTTCTTTGTATCCATAGAGACCGTTTTCTTATAGCCAAACCTCCCATCAGTAATCGGGAGAACTGTCATTTGGAACGGCTGACGCTCTAACAGTGCGTGTCTGTGTGTCTAGGTTCATGTTATCACAATGTTGCTCTGCATGCGATCACATGTTCTCACGTTAACGGCACGTAAGATTAAGCCATCCCAAACCGTTGTAAGTCAAGTAATGAAATGGTACGGGGCATTTCAAATAAGTGGTACGCCGTTCAGCGAAAATATGACCTCATCTGTGATTTGAACTTACAACCTCTGGACTTCAGGTCCCCTGAGATTTTTTTGCTGCGCCACAAAGTCTGCAGCTTCCCCTACACATTCATTAGCTATAATACAGCTCTGCTGCAGTTAGCAAAATAGTGCCAGCTGCACTGTTATTTTTAGTTATCAGTTATTCTGACTGTTCTCTCATCATCGATGACACTTATTTCAGCAATTTGTGGGTTTTCTGTGGTTGTCTAATGTTGGTGGGGCATATTATTCTGTTTTCGTATTGCCCCTGAATCACTATGATACATATAATCGTTTTTCTTGAGTGTATTTTTAACGAGGCTGAGATTTACTTTGAAGTCCAAAGTGTAGCAATACAGGTGAAATCAGGTATTGACACAGACATGGTGGCGTGGCAGGAAGATCAGAATGCTGTGAACCAAGAGGTTGTGAGTTCAAATCCCAGGTAAGGACATGTTGAATAATAATTACTGTATAGATAAACATACATAATGTAGTCATGTATTTCAAAGTGTGTTAAATTAGTACATTGGAAACACTATGTTGAAAGTACTGTGTATATCGTAATGTCAATTATTTGTTTGCAGGGCATCGCTTGTGAAATCTCGTCACATTTCTTTATCCACATGTGAAAGATTGTGATCACGTGAAAATCTAGATGTGAAACTTCATGAAATGTCACATGTGAAGTGTTCCAAAAACACATGGTTTCACCTGATTTCACATGTGAAAATCGTTTCGAAATTTCACCTGATTTTCCATGTGATTGTTTTTTTATTTTTTGTAAGGGGACTCTAAAATGTGTGTGTGTGTGTGTGTGTGTGTGTGTGTGTGTGTGTGTGTGTGAGAGAGAGAGAGAGAGAGGGATAAAGGCAGAGAGGCAGAGAGGGACAGAGATGGTGAGAGAGAGAGTGAGAGTCTGACTCTGCATTGTCATACAGTCATGTGACTGCTGGGTCTCCTTGGAGACAGCAGCAGAGTAGTTAGTTGAGATACTGGCTCAGTTGAGAGCAGAGCGGACCAGGGTATGCAGCTGGCTACAGCAGCACTTGGATGGTTGGATGTATTTGGTTAGCCGCTAGCCGGACAGGTGCTTTCTACCCTCTAAAGGAGGTAAGTGAGATCTCATAGCCTCTTATCTTTGTCTTGGTTTTCACTGAGTCAGTTATTATAGTATTAGATTCTACATGAAAGTGCACGCTGGCTTTTTCATACAGTTGGAGTTCCTCAGAAATATTTGATTAGGTCATCAGCATCTTACTAGAGACGTGTTTGTGTCCTGTCTTGCTCAGATGCTAAGACAGTGTAGAATATTCTAAAAGATAACTCTGCCCAGTGTCTATGTTCCCGATTTGAGCATGAAGACAGAAATATCAGTGATTTCTCTCGTCTTTTTCTTCTCTAAACGTGATCAAACATTCTATTTTTATTGTTTGGGATTGTATATGTGGAGCCAGTTTAAAAATAGTAGTTTAAAAACATGTTCCGTGGTGTGCTTTGAATGTATTAGCTTGACTCTGGGGAAATCTAATATTTGATCTTCATAGTAATGCAAATACGCTGCTGACCCCCCAAGTGTATACTCATGAGTAGTACAGTGATTGAAAAATGAATTCAGTTTCTTTATTTTGAGAAATATTGATGAATACTGATACAGTATAATGGTTATTCCCTTGCGTTCATGGAGATTAGATGGCACTTATTTTCCCTACCTTTCATTTGTGTACTGTCATGTGAGTACACAAACTAATGATCAGTTAAAGAACAGTGAACTGTCTGTGTAAACATACTAGTATTACTTCACTGACAGTTACTGTTATGGAAACTCTTTTACGCAATGGAAAGTCTTATTTCTAGAAATGGTTCACTTCCATGAAGGTCAAACATTCTTTGAACATATTCTGGAGAAACGTATGCTAAATTATTCTCAGTACGTCAGTACTCATGGCTGTTTAAATTGTTGGAGGCTTGCTGCTGATTAATGGCGAAGCTACAACGAGAGGTTTAGAGATAATGGATGAGAGATAGAGAAAGTGATATGGAGAGAGATAAGAGATAGTGAGAGTAAACATACAGTGTTCCTTTTTGATCATTTTTATACATTGGAGTGTGAAGAGAGAGAGGCTACACTACAGTATTTTAGGAAGAACTCATCGGAGGTAGCAAATGACTTTGCAACTGTTATTTTTCCATACATGGAATGAGAGAAAGACAGATCAAGAGAGAAACAGACCAACACTACTTTAGAACTGTCATTTCTCCATACATGGGACTACACATCTTACATTTTTAGCTCTTATCCAGAGCGACTTACAGGAACAATTAGGGTTAAGTGCCTTGCTCAAGGGCACATCAACAGATGTTTTACCTAGTCAGCTCAGGGATTCAAACCAACGACCTTTCGGTGACTGGCCCAATGCTCTTTAACCACTAGGCTACCTGCTGCCCTGGAGTCTGAACTTGAAGAGTTCTTTTGTCCGAGCAGCAGACTCTGCATCTGAAATGGCACCCTATTTCCTATATAGTACACTACTTTGGGCACTGATCGAAGGTAGTGCACTATATAGAGAATATGATGCCATTTCAGACACACCCAGAGTGAGCCAATGAGTCAGGAGAATCTAGCCAAACAGAGAGAGCCCCAGCCAGCCAGCAAGCGAGCACAGGACTGCGGTGCTGATATGAAAGCCAGATGGACTTAATAGTCTTTGTTTACTCTCCCAAATTACCTTCTGTAGTGCAATGTCACCTTTCTTTTCCCAGTTCCTCACCAACCACAGACTTCTAGTTTAATTAGATTCCCTGTCTGCTTTTGTTCCTCTTGTACGGTTTTAATGAGTTTTAAGCTAATCAAAATGCCAAATCTATTATTCTTTCATACAGACCATGACAAATGAACTCACATATACTGTACAGCCCAATCAGTAGCAATCTTCTACATACAGTACAGTTGTTCCCTATTTGATAATGGTAATCCCCAAACACGAACGGTTGCATCCATTGATTGTAGTCTACAGTCATGATTGCTTATTCATGAATATTACAGTAATTTACATGTTCATGCAAATGCCCTCTCTCCTCCCCTGTAGGGACAGAATCCTCAGATCTCCTTAGTGTATAATAGTATACGTATATGAAGTATATTTCTCCTACAGTGTAGCAATAAAGTCCTGTCATCTTGTGTTTAACTGTAGCAATGTTTCTACGTACTGTCCAGTAGTTTTGTATGACGATTGCTTACAGTCACCATTGCATATTCATGATTCCTACAGTATTGTAATGCAAATGTCCTCTCTCCCACCCCAGAGTCAGTGTATAAGTCTATTTCACAGTGTAGCAATAAAGTGGTATAATCTTGTGTTTTACTGTAGTCAGCCGAAGCCAGTGGCCAACAATATGAACAACACAATGCTCATGTCGTCTGGGGCACCTACTCCTACTAAAAGGTGAGTTCTTCAGCATTGGCTTTGAATTGCTCCAATACCTATCATGCCTAACCTATTTCCGGAATTCCTTGCAGAGCATAGACCATTGTTGACCAACTGCTTCCATCCCCTTATGTCCTGTGCCCTTAAAGATGTTGCCAAGTCCATCCACGTCTTCCCCTTGGAATCATTCCTGAGAAAACACATGATTTGTTAGCTACTTTAGTGGCCCTGATCATAAACTCTTGATTGAAGTGACATGTATACATGGGTTCCCTCGCGTCTGCTATGGCATTAGAAGTAGAAGAGATGAGTGTGTGTGTGTGTGTTTCTGTGTGTGTGCAGTACTGTGATGTAATCAGGCATTGGCAGAAGCTCCGGGCGATTGAGAGGCAAGATTCAGAACACATTCTCCTCCAGGAGGTCACGCGCACGCACTCACACACTATATTGCCAAAAGCTGCATATCAACAGAACAGAGAAATCCATTCTGATGTTTGGCGAAATCGGTTCCAGATTGCTCAAAGTTAAGTGCCAATGTGGACGCAAAGAGATGGTTAAGGTAGAGAGTTTGCTCTCGCATTATCAGATCAGAGGAAAGGTGTGTGTGTGTGTGTGTGTGCGTGCGTGTGTGCTAAGGTCTTGTTTGCGCAGCAGCAAGCCAGCCTGTTCCCTCTCAAATCCTTGTAGCCTGGCGTCTGACTGTGTGAGCTGACACACTGTCACATTTGGTTTTTAAATATTAATCCATGTAATTATTACTGTGTTCTGCTTGGCTTCTTCTGATGTGAAGGGTCTGGGAGTCAAAGATGTCACTACAGCTGAATAACAGGACTCTCTGCCTTAGCTCACTGGCGCTTAGCTGAATGCACCAACAAAAAAAAGCTTAAATACATTGAAGATCTTACTCACCACAGCTCTCTCATTAACAATAGCACGGTGAAAACAGTACGTAGAGTATCAACCACTGTTTTGTGTCTCAAATTATACAGTTTAGTATTTTATTCAGAGATGTTTTATTGTAAGCTTAGTCCATCATAAGGTTGCAAAATTCTGGGAACGTTCAATAAATTCCATGGTTTTCCTGAAATGCCAGTTGGAGGATTCCCGGAATCATGAAGGAATAAGCAGGAAATCCGGAATCCTCCAACCAGGATTTCTGGAAAACCAGGGAATTGACTGAATTTCCATCAAGAATGGGTATTGTTGTAGATTTTGTTTGTAGAGGCCTAACCTTCTATTCCACTTTTGCACTGGAACCCATCTGGTCCTCTCTGTCTGCTGACAAAGCATCTTTTCACTTCTCCAGCCTCTCTCAAACAGATTGCTCAGCGCTGCTCTTCCAAGGACCAACCCACCGACCGACAACCCACAATTTATGACCTAACACTCAGCACCAGAAAATACAAATAATTTGCTGTTGGAGTGTTCGATTACTTTTAATTTGGAGTTAACTGACTATTGACCGAAACGCCACCAGATATGAAATCACAGACTCAACTGGTAGGCAGACTGAATGTTATTAACGAGGGGTGTCAATATTGTTGCCATCGTGCTCAAGTCGAGAACAGTCACTTTTACAGTATTTTCCACCTGAAATTTGACATTGATTGCATTGTAATAACATACACATGTGTAAGAGAGAGAGACCGATGGAGGGATAGCCCTTTGATTGACAGCCCTGTGATTGTGTTGATAAACAGATTCTGAGTGTACGGTATATGAGCAGCCGTGTTATCATGCGGTAGGGCCTAACAACAACAATGGGAAATGGGAAATGTGTATGCTGAGACTGAAAGCAGTGCAGAATCAGTCACAGAGCAGTGTTCCTACATTATGCCGTTTTTGAGCATGTTGTGCGTCAAATGGCATAAGCTCATTTGAACCTAGTACAGACAGAAGGGCATTGGTGACCGGCTGCTCACAGAGGATCAACAAGCCGTTTACACACAGTCTTGTCTGCTAGAATTTTCCCAGATCCACAGTATATGTGTTGTCTTGCCAACTCCAATGGTCATTGTCATGCCAAGTTAGCATGAAAATGACATAGGAGTTGGCAGGACAGCACAGTGGATTTGGGACCAGGCCATGAAAACAACCAACACAAACAGATCTGGGGCCAGGCTAGCAGACAAGGTCGTCTGCGACCATAAGAGTTGGCTGTACAGCGCAAACAGATCTGGGACCAGGCTATTGTCTGCATTGACTGGTTCAAGGAAACTCTGTCTCTGATGAAGCAGAGGCAGTAAGACACGACCTGGTCGGAGTGGTCTTGTCGATTTAATGGAGAGGAACAGCTAACAGCCCAACTCTGACTGAGCCAGTGTGGTTATCTTTCTCTTTTCCACTCTGATGTACACAAATCTATTATTTAAACCCTGGGACTGACCTCTCAGAACTCAATCTAGAGTTAAGACGCAGGATATAAAGCCATAGTTGGTTTCTAACAGGACTGACCTCTCAGACTTCTCGGGCCATTTTCCTTGACGCAAAAAGATTGGTAGTGACAGTCCTTAAACATGCACTCCATGAGACGGTGGAATGTACTGGGGGTATAGTCATGGGTGTGTAGTCATGGGTCGCACGTCATCCAAGCTAAAAAACAAACGGCATCCAATTTATTTCAAGCTGGGTTTTAACTGGACTGACCTCTCAAACTCAATCTAGACTGTGTTATAACTGTTAGACAGTGGATAAAAAGCTGAAGTGGATATGAAGCTGTAGTTGAGGTTTTACAGATGCAATTTCTTTCCATCCAGATTGTTGTTTAATGGTCTTAATCATGGGGGGGGGGGGGGGGAGATCATTGCAGACCACTCATAGAGAGGGGATAGCATATGTCCAATCATCTGTTCAGACCATATGCCTCGATGAAAACCAAAGTCACACACATATTTGACTTTTCCGGGTAAATGGTTTTGGAATGAGCAGCTGTGATGGAATCTGACATTTGTGGCCTGTTGCTGTATTGGGATTTGTGTTGTCTCCCTAAAGACTCATGGAAACCCAGGATAATCAGACCTTTTTCACACAAGTTCTTAATGATCAGACCACAGTGATGGCATAAGTTATAGGGGTGGCAGGTAGCCTAGCGGTTGGAGTGGTGGGTCAGTAACCGAAAGGTTGTTAGTTCAAGTCCCTGAGCTGACAAGATACAAAGAATATATGCTGATGTGCCCTTGAGCAAGGCATTTCACTTAATTGCTCCAGGGTTGTTGTTGATAATGGATGGCTGTGACCCCACTCTCCGAGAGGTGTCCAGTTTACACATGCCTATAAAATAGGGCAAATATAAACACCCACCAAATGAATTTATGATTATATCCATGGCACTTACATGCCATTATTATTCCACATTTAAAATGTATGAAACATTATTGCTCTATGATCTCTATCCCTCACTCCTCCTCTCCCTCCTCCCTCCCCCTTCCTCTCTCTCTCTCTCTCTCCAGTGTCTTGGAGAGTCCCAGCAGGCTAGACGAGGAGCATCGTCTGATTGCTCGCTACGCAGCGCGCCTGGCAGCTGAGGCAGGCAACTCCACAGTGAGTAGCTCCACAGTGAGTAGTGTGTGTGTGTGAGTAGTGTGTGTGTGTGTGTGTGTGTGTGTGACTAGTAGGGCGCCCCAGGGTGGGATTCTGTCCGCCTGCATTTAGCCTCTTCTTATTATGTAACACTTTGTGTAACTGCAGGATGTTCATAAAGAGATAATAATGATCTCTGCGCCCAGAATCAGATCATGTTAAGGCTGTTACCAGCGACTAAGAGAATCATTACCCACAGCGTAGTCCGTTGATCAAAGTTAAAGGTGAAATTAAATTGCAGGTTGGCTGAAAAGGCCCAGGATGTTAGAATAGATATTCAAAGTCTGATGCACTGCATGTTTGATGTGTTACTCTCTTTTATCCACTCAGTTTTATTCATTCTGTTTTTAATGGTAATTTTGTCTTTCAGCAATGTCCTCCAACAGATCTGAGTTTCAACTTTGATGCCAACAAACAACAGAGGCAGCTAATAGCAGAACTAGAGAACAAGAACAGGTGGGAATGTATTTGATTGTCACTTTATGAATAAACATGAAAAAAAATTGAATAATCACTACTTAAAGTAACTGTCCAGTGAACTCATCCTATACTGACCAAAGCATCAATTGGAGAAAAAACACTTCCAAAACCCCACCTCAAATTAAGCAAGCTATTTCCTCATAGAACATGATGTCATATTGGTTCATTGGCTGAGCTGGCCAATCAGCTGTCTGCTCGCGTTAATATTTTTAATAACCATTCTGTTGTTGGGGTACGCCCACACCATTCCAACACAGAAAAGCTGCTTTTTAACATACGTAATCAATTTAAAAAACTATTTCACTCATATTGTAATGAATTATAGGTCATATTTCATAGAAATCTGGAAACACTGGACAGTTACTTTCGATTGTTTATCAGGTAATATAGTTACATCAGTAATTATACGTATTGTATGCTCATAACTTAAGAATTTTGTGAAATATAAGTAAATATACTGAAATCTATCTTGGTCATCAGGACCTGCTTTCAAAACGTCATCGGCAGATTTTAAACCTCCATTTTGTTGTGTCTTCTGGTCCCTCAGAGAGATCCTTCAGGAGATCCAGCGACTGCGTCTGGAGCATGAGCAGGCCTCCCAGCCCACCCCCGAGAAGGCCCAGCAGAACCCCACACTGCTGGCCGAACTCAGGCTCCTTAGGTACCACATATACACCTAGATCTATTACCCACCTATATCTTATCTATATCTACTGTATGCTTATTATCGTCTATATCCATTTACATCTATGCCCATCTACAATCAATGTTAGAACTGCTCGTCGCATATATATACACTCTACAAAGTCATAACTTCGCCTTTATTAACTCTTTATTACTTATTGATATGCCTTAATAAAGTAAAGTATGCCTTAATTCCTCAGTAAACACAGCATGACCTATAACAGCACTAACAGCCTATGTGGGTGTTAGATATCTGTCTGTATTAAGGCCTATAATCCTGAGGTAGAGAGGAGGAGAAAGACAGCCGGGAAGCAGATGTTTGTGAGATTTTTGGAATGGGGGGGAGAGATGGATAGGACTGTGTTTTCAGTCCTCAATGACATTTTGATCTCATAATGTGAATGAAGGTAATTACCACGTTTGACCACCAGAGGGTGTTCAGACACCAATGGTTCAATTGTATTATCATCACAGAAAAAGGGATTGAGCCAGTAGTTGTCTCTTTCTGTTACCCCGGAGTGTAAGCAGCAGGCTCAAAGAAGGGACTGTCTGTGAGCATGTTGTCTGTGGGATGTTGGGAAAGGGACAGATGAGCAAAAGACTGACCAAAGTTTTACATCAGTGGTTTTCAAACCTGTCCTCGGGGACCCCCAGCCGTTCAGTGTATTTGAACTATTTCAGAGCGACCTGATTCCAATCGTCAACTAATCAACTGAGGTAGACTGAGGTAATTGTGAAACATATGACGATCCCAGAGAAGAGGTTTGAAAACCCCACTGTCTTACTTCAGCACGACGCCACCTGACAGAAGAGTGTGGAGACTGACAGGCCTTTCAGGAGGCAGTAGGGACTGACTGCCAGGTGTTGTGTTTGTGTGTGATTGTGGGACAACAGGCACAGGAAGGATGAGCTGGAGAGGCGCATGTCAGCCCTACAGGAGAGCAGACGGGAACTGATGGTCCAGCTCGAGGGACTGATGAGGCTACTCAAGGTAGGATAGTACTATGACTACAGAGTATTATACACTATCTGATACACTATATCACGGTTTCTTGTTATTCTGACTTTCATATAGTAACGCTGTAATACGTATTAGTTGTGTATCAGTATCAACATATGTCATTATTGCTTTTCGTGTCATCAGGTATTCGTTAACATCAACCGTGAATCTGTTTTATATTTTATACAAGCATTTAGAACGCTGCATTGATTGTAGTTGACAGTAGTCTGCCTCAGGGTCCATTGGTTACCTTGAAAGGATCTTACACGTATGAACCTGTCTGTTCTGTCCTGATATTGAAAGCTTTTGACTCTTTGCCTTTGCCACCGTCTGTCTGTCTGTCTGTCTGTCTGTCTGTCTGTGTCTGTCTGTCTGTCTTAATTTCTTTTTTCTTTTTTTCTCTCCTGTCTCTCGCTCTCTCTTGTTATCTCCCCCTCACTTCTTTCCTCTCCCTCACTGCTCACGCTTTAATATCACCGCGTACCATTGGCTGGCCGATAGGATGAGGAGCAGAAGCAGGCAGTAAGTGTCTCCATATTCAGTTAACTATACATTAATACGCTAATACAGCAATACAGAAGCAGACCCGCTCATTCAGCCGCCGTAGTATTACGTTTCATACTACTCTCCACACTCAAGGCATGTGCTGATATGTCTCAGACAGATCGTGTTTCAAGGAACTTAGAGTAGCATCGTTTTTTTTTGTGTGTACATTTGACACAGTACATATGTACAGGAAACCATACACTAGACTACCTTATTATACACTGGGTGTTTCGAGCCCTGAATGCTGATTTGGCTGACAGCTGTGTTATATCAGACCGTATACCACAGGTATGACAAAACATGTATTATTACTGCCCTAATTATATTGGTAACCAGTTTATAATAGCAATAACCTACCTCAGGGGTTTGTGGTATTTTGTTCATATACTACACCCCCTCGAGCCTTATTGATAAGTTATAACATGGCATTGTTGAATGCTCGTTTCTGATTGGCTTGAAGGGTAGAGAACGTGCATAATTTCCTTATAACGTACGGTATATCAGCACGGTAGAATTCAAGGCTATAGTTAATTCTGTTCTATGTTTGAGCTGCTTTTGAAAGCAAAAGTCGCACTGAAAACATTATTAGCATTGTTGAATTTCGATATTCATAATAGCAAGCTAGGACTGATGGTTTGGTTAGCTAAACTAGAAAGTCTGTTTGTTCAGTTACCAAGGCAACTACCGTAGCTATGTAGTAAACTCCCTAGCTAATTCAGTGGACTTTGAACACATTTTGACCTGCAAATGAACACATTTCTAGCAGCAAATGTGTTAAATTATAGTCATGGTATAAAAGGGATAATCAACTCGGGGCTCTTTGTGTTATCTGGAGAAGAAAAAAAATACAACACCGTGGAAGGTTGGTTTCACCGCATAGCCCCTTGTTGATTATCCCTTACATATTATAGTCTAATGTTACCTTTTCGGTCATTTCTATATGAGCGAGCATACATTCTAATCTACACTAAGTAAAAAAAAAAAGTGATATCGAGGTTATATGTTGCTTCATGAGATATCAATTCTAGTCTGAGGTAAAGTTCTTTATGTTATTTGGTGAGAACTCTGCCATGTATTCCATTCTTTGCCAAACAAACGTCTGAGACCTGTTCCTTTCATCAAAGCTAACAACCTTCCCTCTAATGTGACTGCAGTCTGGCTAACCATCTGCTGCTTGGCTCTGAGCCATACAGTCCTGGACCAGGGTAGACTTGGGTTCAAAGTAAACAGTACTCAATATCTTTCCAATACCTCTGTATTTGCTCTAGCCTGCCTGGAGTGCCAGTTGAGGCGTTGTTTGTACTTTTGGGACTATCCTATTTGTCCATTTTTAAGCTAGGCAGGCTCAATCAAGCACAGATAAAGTATTAGAAATTATTCCAATAGTGTTTGAACCCAGGTCTGGCCAAGGGCCCTGCACCAACCCCCTCCTCTCCCCTCCTTACCCCTCCCCACCCTAGGAAGGACACAGTGCCCCTTTCTCCAGGCAGCATAGAACCCAGGCGGCACATTACAGTCCCCTCTCTAGTCCCTGCAGGCAGGCAGGCAGGCAGGCAGGCTCACACATGGTTCTCATTAGCTTTCAGAGCAGTAAAGGTGCTATAATAGACTGGGTGTGTATGTTTAGGTGTGTGTCGTAGGGGGTGTAGGTGTGCGCCATGTCGTGGGGGGTGTAGGTGTGCGTGTGTGTCGTGTTTTCTTAGCAAAGTTACAAAAGTGGTGGTCTAGACCTCCTCTAATCCTAACCCTACCTATGGTGATGTTGGTATATTTCTATAGTTTTTGGATACTAACCCATGGTGATGTTGGTATGTTTCTATAGTATTTGGATACTAACCGATGGTGATGTTGGTATGTTTCTATAGTATTTGGATACTAACCCATGGTGATATTGGTATGTTTCTATAGTATTTGAATCCTAACCCATGGTGGTGTTGGTATGTTTCTATAGTATTTGGATCCTAACCCATGGTGATGTTGGTATACAGTATTTCTATATTATTTAGATCCTAACCCATGGTGATGTTGGTATATTTCTATAGTATTTAGATCCTAACCCATGGTGGTGTTGGTATGTTTCTATAGTATTTGGATCCTAACCCATGGTGATGTTGGTATACAGTATTTTTATATTATTTAGATCCTAACCCATGGTGGTGTTGGTATGTTTCTATAGTATTTAGATCCTAACCCATGGTGATGTTGGTATACAGTATTTTTATATTATTTAGATCCTAACCCATGGTGATGTTGGTATGTTTCTATAGTATTTAGATCCTAACCCATGGTGGTGTTGGTATGTTTCTATAGTATTTAGATCCTAACCCATAGTGATGTTGGTATATTTCTATAGTATTTAGATCCTAACCCATGATGGTGTTGGTATGTTTCTATCTTATTTAGATCCTAAACCATGGTGATGTTGGTATATTTCTATAGTATTTGGATCCTAACCCATGGTGATGTTGGTATATTTCTATAGTATTTAGATCCTAACCCATGGTGATATTGGTATGTTTCTTTAGTATTTGGATCCTAACCCATGGTGGTGTTGGTATGTTTCTATAGTATTTAGATCCTAACCCGTGGTGATGTTGGTATATTTCTATAGTATTTAGATCCTAACCCATGGTGATGTTGGTATATTTCTATAGTATTTGGATCCTAACCCATGGTGATGTTGGTATACAGTATTTATATAGTATTTAGATCCTAACCCATGGTGATGTTGGTATATTGCTATAGTATTTGGATCCTAACCCATGGTGGTGTTGGTATGTTTCTATAGTATTTGTATCCTAACCCATGGTGATGTTATGTTATCAGACCCAGACAGGAGGCTCACCCCACTCTTCCCCCAGCCATGGGGCAGGCTGCTCCATGCCCATGCCCATCCGCTCCACCTCAGCTGGGTCCACCCCCACCCACACACCCCAGGACTGCCTGGCCGGGGTGGGGGGGGACGTGCTGGAGGCCTTCGCTCACGGTGAGTGCTGGACCTCCGCTGGACTATGTCCTCCTTTAGATCCAATGTGGCCCAGTGCATGTCTGTTGTTAGTTATCCATTCTTGCCTTGTTTGAGTCAAGGAGAACACAACACCTGTGATTGAGCTGTGCCAAATTTGATTTAAGGATGCATTTAAAAAAAAAAACATGCTTCAAAAATAGCTAGCAACTAAATGCCATGTAAATCACTGACTACAATCAGTGACGGTGTCCTCTGTCTTTCAGGTGTACCTAGAAATCTTCGTAATGATCTGTTGGTCGCTGCAGATTCAATCACAAACACCATGTCATCACTCGTCAAAGAACTCCACTCAGGTTAGTTGAAAGGCACATGACTTCCTGGTTGCCTGTGTTTGTTTTATAACTCTGGTGACGGAGGATATCATCTCTGAATTCTTTGGGTCTTTGTCATGAAGTAGATGATGCTGCAGAGGAAGAGGACAACAACATGAGGAACGGAGGCCTAAGGGACAGGGGTGAATAAGTCTTGGCTCAGTATTATGTTATTAACATTGCTTAGTTCCTGTATCAAGCTGTTTGAGATTTTGAAATGTCATTTCTTTGAAACGTCACTCTAGACTTCTAATTGTACTTCTCCATTCCAAATGGAAGAAGGTAATTGTTTGTGGAAATCATATGTGTTAGTCTTTTATGTCACTGCAAATAACTAATAATTTCTCATTGTTTTCTAGCCGAGGCAGAATGAAAAGAGTGGGAAAAGTATGTATGAATATTCCGATAGCTGTGATATTGTCCGTATAATATCATCACATAGTAACTCATTAGTAATTCATATTGTAATGCAACAAATCTGCCAAGCACCTATGAACAAAACAGAGATCAGAGGAACTTTTTCAGTCCGACATAATCGTCGAAATCCAAACTTCCTCTCTGAATTAGTTCTCTTCGTGGTTACTTTCTACCCCAGTCTAAAAACCATCCTTCTTCCCTGTCTGTCTGTGTGTCTTCAGGCACAGTGAGAGAAGTAAAGCATCGAGGGAGCAACAACCACTCCATCTATACCGGATGTCAGACTGGACATGACTGGAAAAGAGGAATCCAAATGAGAATCAGTCACAACAACCAAACCCTTCTATCAGGCATAAGCACGTAGAGTAATGCATGCTGTTATCAAACAGGATTTCACTGTGTGAACTACTATCAAACATGTTTATTACACCTTGCTGCGGAAAAAAAGCAAGATGCTTCTATTAGCGAGTGTATATGTTGTTCTGTATAAAAACTTAAAGCTGTAATTATTATGTATTGATTGATTCCCCTCATCATGACTGCAACGGTCAAAGGTCTAAAGGAGTGGCTTGCTGTGCTTTCTCTCAACCCGTATTGTCAATAACAGACCATTCTGTGTGCATACCAAATGGCACCCTATTCCCTATATCGTGCAGTACTTTTGACCAGTGCCCTATAGGCCCTGTTCAAAAGTAGTGTACTACATAAGGAATAGAGTGCCATTTGGAACGCTGTCTATCTATCTGTATATACTGTACACATTATACATGACCTTGGGAACACAGCACTGACCACGACCTGAAAGCAACCTATTTTCATGATGATGATATGTTCCCTAGCCTTCATTGCTTTTGTATCATTAGAGACGGCTAGCTAGTATGTTTTCATTAGGGGTTTTGCATGAAGTTGCACTGTCCTGAGTCTGACTGGGTGTACTGTAGGTAGGTAGGTACCATGTTATGCCAGCTCTTTGTGGGTTTATCAGTGTTTCTCAACCTGTGGTCCGCGGGCCAGCACGGGTCCCAATGATGTTGCTGATCGGTCCCTCAGATAGTGAGCTGAAACTGATTTAATCAGTTCTCAAGTGCTAGTTTTAATCTAAGTGGTCTTCATTGGAGGAAGGGCTGTAGCTGGTCCTTGCAGTTCCCTGGTACAAAAAAAGGTTGAGAAACGCTTGGTTCTAATGACTGCTAGGATCTGTAGTCCTGTATATTGTCATGCCTCAGAGTTCACATTGGTCGTGCCCCAAATGGCACCCTATTCCCTATATAGCGCACTACATTTGACCAAGGCCTATAGGGCTCTGGTCAAAAGTAGTACACTATATAGGGAATAGGATGTCATTTAGGACAGCCTGAGTCACATACTGCTGCTACTGCGTGCTCACTCTATGTCGTGAGACACCCTTGCAAAAATATGAGGGCTGTTTGTTTGTTTGGTTAAAGGGAGCCTAGTATTGGGGCTATTGTTGTCAATGCTAAACGTTTAATTTCATCAGGGAATCGTCCCTTTGTTATAAACAGATTTATTATTCTCCTCGTTTTGTCTCAATAAAAAATTAACTAAGCGAGAGAAGCTAGTAAATGCATAGAGAGAGCATTAAAACTGCATGGTTTTTCGTCCCTAATCCACTAACTTGTCACTCAGTAGTAACAGTATTTATTGTCCACGTAAAGTGAAGAGACGGAGAGCATCTCAGGACGGTAGTTTAAATGAATATTATTATATTGTGTGCTCTTTCGTTCAAATATGTTGAGTTACAACATATCCACCTATACACCTGTACGTAGGTGAGGACGGGCGGTACAGAAATCAAAGTTATGCACAGATAAGAGTTGCTTTGATAGCTTTATTTAGTTAAAATAAATGAGGACTGGAACATGTTTATGTGAGAGTTAATAGATAGGTGCTCAGGGACTGTAGATGGAATGTGGTGGTGGCTGGTTTGCATCCCAAATGGCACCCCATTCCCTACATAGTGCACTACTTTTGACCAGGGCCTATTAGCCCTGGTCAAAAGTGGTGCACTATATAGGGAATAGGATGCCATTTGGGACACATATTCTGTGTGGTTAACGATTGTGAGTCAGTAGCCTGGGCCCTAATGGGCTCCAGACCTGTGTCTGTAGGGGTCAGAGACTGATCATAAAAGAGGCTGAAGGGTAGCAGACAGCAAACCTGTGTCTCAATAATCTGGCTTTCTCCAAAAAATGTGCACTCAAGCACTCTTCCACACACATTGAAAAGCATTGAATTGGTGTGAGCATAGACTAAAGTAGAATTTCCACCATATGTATTATATCGGTTCATTCCTTTAAAAAAAACTGAGTGTACAAAACATTAGGGATACCTTCCTGACATTGAGTCGTACCCCCCCCACCCCTTTCACCCTCAGAACAGCCTCAATTTGTCAGGGCATGGACTCTACAAGGTGTCGGAAGCATTCCACCGGGATGCTGGCCCATGTGGACTCTACAAGGTGTCGGAAGCATTCCACAGGGATGCTGGCCCATGTTGTGTCAAGTTGGCTGGAAGTCATTTGGGTGGTGGACCATTCTTGATACACACTGAAAACTGTTGAGCATGAAAAACCCAGCAGCGGTGAAGTTCTTGACTCACTCAAACCACTGTGCCTGGCATGTAACAGATGTTAATCGTACTCTCCTTGTGTTGCGTTTTGTTCAAAGAAATCACCCCAGCCAGTGGTCCCAGTTGGGTATCATTTATTATCTGTAGTTAAATAGGAAACAGCACGTTAGTAGTGCAGGACTTAATGATGTTGATGGTAAAATCCCTTGCATCACATTTTCATACTGGGCATTAACAAAATACACCAATATAATACAAAATATAACGTGGTACTACCTGTGATTAAGTAGGAAATGACATGCTAGTTGTGTAAGACTTAATGATGTTGATGGCTGTCGATGGTTAAATCTGTAGCATGAAAACAACTGTGTTAGCAGTGAGTTTATGTGACCGTTACATCGGTGCATGCTAGCTAACACAGCAAACATATACCAAAGCACATCCCGGAAAGCCCCCCATCCCTATCAGGTACCATAAACCTACACATGTATACATCAGAAATGTACAGCAAACTTGTACACATTGTAAAATATAAATGGAATACAGTATTCTGAACGTGACCAACCCCTTACATCACATTTTCATACTGGGGAGACCTGACTTTCGCGATCTCCCCCTATCTGCAAGAGGGGCCAATAACAACATTGTCATCAGAATTGAACCAACCAATAAGAATGCTTGCACATTAAATACACATTTCTTTAGAGGCAAGTGGAAACATAACCATCTCTGTTACACCTGGCACCTACTACCATACCCCATTCAAAGGCACTTAAATATTTTGTCTTGCCCATTCACCATCTGAATGGCACACATACACAATCCATGTATCAGTTGTCTCAAGGCTTAAAAATCATTATTTGAACCTGTCTCCTCCCCTTCATCTACACTGATTGAAGTGGATTTAACAGGTGACATGAATAAGGGATTGTAGCCTTCACCTGGATTCACCTGGTCAGTCTATGTCATGGACAGAGAAGGTGTTCCTAATGTTTTGTGCACTCAGTCTACATGTAGGGCAGTGAACAATTGCTTACTTCAGGAGAAAGGACAGATTATTGGGACATAGGGCAAGTCTAGTGTTGGCTAAGAATGTTGAATGACTTAGAGGAGAGAAATAGGAGGCTATTGCTGAAGTGCTAATTTTGACTGAGCATGTTGTTTTTGTGAATTATTGTCTGATTTGGCATAAGAACAGCCATATAGTAGCTACAGGTTTAGCGACAGAGGTGGACTGGAAAAGGATACCGACTTACTTGAATCAGGAGAATATTAGGTCCAATAAAACACATGTCTTCTGGTTGATGGAACTTTCTGCTGTTCAGGAGTTCCATGCGTCTCTGAAAACAGTCACTGACATGGATAACTTCATAACAAATGTTCGGCTTAGCAATCTGAAACAATAAATGGCCAGATAGCGAAGAGTAGGGTTTGGTTCAGTTTGGTTTGTCATGATGTAACATGACAATAACATATGAAGGATAAGAATTGGACCAGAATGGTCAAAAGTCAATGATATGGTACCAAACACTGGTTAAGCAATGACCTGTACGGAATTTGTACTTGAGGACTATATTTTGCATTGATATGATGTGTACAGTACAGACAGCCTATCCTATAAACTAGGTACAAGGTCTTACCAACCTATTACACTGTGTCGAAAAATAGAAGAACAAAAAGAGTTTCTCCTTTGTATCCGTTGTTCTAAATGTGATGTTTTTCATTTGGTTATTCATTTGACATGATGTTATCATTCTGGGTGTTATTCTAGTTTGCTTGTGGAATTGAATCATTGATAATGATTTATTTAAAACACATCTCATTCAAGTGAGCACTTGTCTTGCACATCAGTTAGTTGCCTAAATGATTAAGAGGTTATTATATGAAACGGTGACCAATATACTGTAACGTACAGCACAACATTGTAAAATACAAAACATAGAAGTTGCAACTAATACAGATTAAGTCTGAGGGTTTGACATTTTGTTTCCTCTATACAACAATGTATATTCAAGACCTAAAGGAAAATTGAAGTACTGAGATAGAACCTTTGGAAAAGTGAATAATTGTATTCTCTCTTCACTCCGGTCACAGATAGGAATGCAGTGTTATGATTTGAGTTTGTGCCTAGATGTTCTGTATAAAGTACTGTATAAAGTACAACCCATTCATGCAGATATAAGAATATCAGTCAGCCTTTTTAAGTAGGAGTTTTAGTCTCAGTCTGTGACCATGTGGAAAAAGTTTATTTATGTATTGTTGTTCAGGAGGGAAAGTAGTACACTTTTATTCAGCCTTTACATTTGTGCCAAAATGTTTGCAGACTTTGTGTGTCATCATACAGATATATCTACATTCTATATGTTGTTGTTGATGTCCAAATTTTGTCATGATATAATCTAGACCGCCCACATTTACATGGTCTTCCTTAATTAAAATGTAGAATCATTACAAGTTCTAGAGCTATCAACAGTTCTAGAACCACCAACCGTTCTAGAGCTACCAACCGTTCTAGAGCTACCAACCATTCTAGAGCTACCAACAGTTCCAGAGTTATCCACCATTCTAGAGCTATCAACAGTTCTAGAACCACCAACCAACCAACCGTTCTATAGCTACCCCAAATTCCTGAGCTACCAAGAGTTCTTAAGCTACCAAGAGTTCTAGAGTGATCTCCTTCTAGCCAACAAAGGCAATAGACAGGTACATACAGCACTTTGTGATCATGTTTTTTTGCATAGAGAAAATGTGCAAGATGACGAACCACAAGCTTCCCTAAATGTTATTTATCTATCTCTGTGTTATGTACTGTTATGCTTCTGGTGTGCATTTGTTTCTCATGTTCATTTTTAAAACATGGTTTTATGTCACATGACCACTGTCTTTTGTAAATAAAATGAATAAATTGTGAAATATATTAAAAGATTGAAACGCTTGATATGCTTTGAAATGGGATGCCTTTTTGCAGAACTGTATATACTGATTATCCTTTGCCCTATGTACTGCACTGTCTATGTGGCCTTGGAAAGAATATGACTGTCATAACCTTACAGCACAGTTTCAGTATACATCGTTTGCTGTTTTTCAAGTAATTGAGTGGTTGTTGAAAGCCCCAAAATTCTTCCTGGGGAAACAAACTCCCTCCTATCTGATGAGATTAACATTGGTCCCAGGGAGTAATATTCTCTAGAACGTCCAATGATAAACAATATCTCCTGATGTTTAATGTGCAGAAGAACTGTAATCATAACACACAAAGAAGACATCAGACCAGACCACACAGAGAGAGAAAACAACTAGACACTTGGATGTCTGTAGATGAGTGCTATGTCTCGGGTAAGGTGTGTAGTATGCGTGTGCATGTATGCATGCGTGGGAGTGGTTGTGTGTTGTATGTGCATATGTGTCTGTCTATCTGTGCAAGGGGGTCAGTGAGAGCAGTCCCGGCTCCTGTTCTCCTCTCCCTCTGCCGTGGCTTGTGTCATCATTCTGCTGTCCTTGACTGAACCAGACCATGAGAATTAGAGAAAGTCAGTCTACTCTACAGACGTGTGGTGTGATGTGAGGAGCTCCTGGCTCCAGCCATGCTTTCTCTCTCTCTCTCTCTCTCTGTCTCTCTCTCTCGCTCTCTCTCTCGCTCTCTCTCTCTGTCTCTCTCGCTCTCTCTCTCTGTCTCTCTCTCTCTGTGTCTCTCTCTCTCTCTCTCTCTCTCTCTCTCGCTCTCTCTCTGTCTCTCTGTCTCTCTGTCTCTCTCTCTCTCGCTCTGTCTCTCTCTCTCTCTCTCTCTCTCTCTCTCTCTCTCTCTCTCTCTCTCTCTCTCTCTCTCTCTCTCTCTCTCTCTCTCTCTCTCTCTCTCTCTCTCTCTAACTCTCTCTAACGCTCTCTCTCCCGCTCTCTCTCCCGTCTCTTCCTCCCTCCTAAAGAGCTGTCTGCTCCTCCCCTGGGTTTTGTTCTGTTTGTGCTTGTAAGAGCCTCAGCCACTATACTATGTGTCTGACACTGACATAGCCTACTGACATCCTTCTGAAGCAACAGACGTACAGTATGTCCCCATCTAGTGGGCATGTATGGAAATAATAATATATGATAATATATGATAAGTATGAAGAATTTGAATGACTATATCTGTTTAATCAATCCACTAAACAGGTAATTTAGGTCAAATCACTCTGGACAAAATGAAGACGGTCATTATTTGTTATTGGGTTTTATTTATTGAGATATTGGTCTTGAGTATTTGGCACAGATTTTGAAACAATGTAAGCATATATTTTATAAAGATATTAATTAGCCCAATGGCAGTAGAGCAGCAGCCGTTACCCCACTACCTTTAGGACCTGGTGGAGACACGATCAGTCCGTTGGCCCCTGCAGTGTGAGCGGAGCATCTGGCGGAGTGCTGGCCGGCTGGGGAGGTGGAGGACGGGGAGAGAAGAAGAAGGAGTATCCGGGAGCAAGAGAAAACAAAAAGGGTCAGGCCTGGGACTTGGCAAAACGGGTAATGAACACCGTGACATAGCCCGTTATCACCAAACCCTCTGTAGGGGTAGCCTAACCTTTATCGGAACACACACAGTCATGAGAGCCCTGAGAACGGAAGGCAGATTGGCTGCACTCGATTGTGCTGAAGGGAAACAGATAGCCGTTTTGTGCTTTTGCAGATGTGGAGACTGACGATTAGACATTGTGATATGCACTTGAACTTGATGACGGCGTATTTGTAGACACAGAACGGCGATTGTTGCTACAGAATACCGGCCCGTCTGAACATAACGGGGTTTTATCCTTCAAATGGTTGTGGCCTATAAATGGGATAGGCTACAGTCCACCGGTTTACAGATGATAATTTCCCCTGCAAATACGTGTAAAACTTTGTAATTTAGCCTTGACGAGTGACAAATGCAGGTGACCGCCAACCTTGTGTGCACTGATAAAGTATTTAATTCAATTTAATTGTTAGAATGTATCAGATTTGTGTTTTGTGCTGACAATGGAACAGTAGGCCGTAACACTGAATCCACACTCATTTTGTATATTTAAAAAAAGTAACACGTTTTGTGGACGCAATGTCATTATCCGCAAAATGTGTGTCTGTTCACGAAAAAAATCGAACCATGCATTTACACGTTAATAACAACACTGATACATTTACCAATATGTTAAAATGCCTATTGACTATCGCTCCAGTCTGTTCTAAATGTTGCATACACGCTACATTTGTACCAATGTGTCAGAAAGTCTGCCTGTGTGTGTGCGTGGGTGAAAGTGTATCTTGAGCACTTTAAACACCGGCGGTTATCGGTGGTGTAGGACTAGCTAGTTAAAATGGGGGCAATGACCAAAACACCAAGGACGTTTAGCCTATAACAAGACTAGGCCTATATCACAAGCCTTCTGGAGAAATGACTGAAAAGTGTTACTTTTACAATCAACATTAGTACTGTAAATATAGGCTCTAAAGTGCACATTTTAGGCTTTTGATCTCAATTAGGTAAAGAGGTTGTAGGCTATAGTGGGCTAGTCTAGGCCTTGCCTGCAGTCTGTGCAAAGCACTAAGTCTAGTTTCAAAAGATGGGCTATAATGAAAATCTAATATGCATATAGACTGTAATATGCATATTGCATATACTGCATATCATTTGTTTCCGATAAGACCATAGGCCCTACACACGTGTTATATTGTGTGTGTAAGAAAAACTGGAGAAACTAGAGCGAACGGACACTTCTCAGCATCCTAGACTAAATGTAAAGACATGGATCATTTGTCCCTAATAGGCCCTACTGTTGCCTAATCAGATCACTGCAGTTAGTAGGGAGACTGCTATTGATTGAATCCATTGCGTAGGCTAGAATCATGTTCAACTTAATACAAAAACGAAAGAAGAATAAAGTTACAATATTAAAATAATAAATACTTATGTTTTTGTCCTTTATTTTATGTATTGCCAGTTTTTCAGCATGAATGATTCAATTTGTTGTTCTTCATATTGCAGGGGAGGATCATCGATCACCATTTCTTTTTTTTCCATTTATTTTATTCATCCAATTTTGAAGCTTCTTCTGATTTCCGTTAAGAATATCATCCACACGATTTGCACTCTTAGCGATGCCGTCCAACACTGTTGCCACCGCCAACAACGCTGCGTTCAAAAGCCCTGACTACACCTGTGATGCACCTGGGAACAGAATGGTAAGAAACAAACAGCCGTGTAATGCAAATTCGACTGTCGTTAAAGCACTATAGTGTGCTATTACGTTATAACAGTGTGTATTACAAATGTATTATAACATGTCATCAGAGGTCTTATCATGGACTTTTTTGTTGTTGCATCATTAACCTGAACCACTGTGTAATTGATTTTATTCATTTATTGGGGGAAATAAATGGAATTTACAACCCAGAGGATAACACATTAAAGCAATTCTCTTGCTTCCAACATGGTCCCAGATGGAATACACGTCATTTCCATATTATTTCCACTTCATTTCCATATCAAGAATAGACATACCACAAAATACACCCAGCAGATTTAGCCATTGTAGGTAAGGCTTCATATAGTTCAATGAATCGATACGCTGTACAGTTTGTACTATAACACATCATAAAAATGTCACGCTGGATCACTGTGAGTCAGCCACCCATGACCTCTCGTCAACAGAATACGTAACATATGTGGCATCTGACCAAATGACTCAAGGTTTTAGTTCTGGGTTAACCATGATTAACCACCCATTACCCACATTAACAACAGTGACAACTGGGGATGTGAAAGGCCTTTATAAATACATTTAATCGATTGCCCCCCCCCCCCCCCCCCTTTTTTTGTGGTTTATATAACTGGACTCAACCCCATCAGTGTAGGTCATGCTTTATTGATAAATATACCCGTAATATCACCAATCACCACTTTAGCTCAGACCAAACCCATAGATATTGGTGACCAGTGTCTATCGGTCATCTGTCTAATGTATGTTGCTATGTCCTCTACCTAGGGTTAACCAGCTTCTAGGGAAATCAATGAAGAGACACTCCTAAATGCTGGACGCTTATTAGTCAATATAACCAATTAGCAATATCACCAATATCAGTTGGAGCGCAGAGAATTGAGCCGTAGATAATAGCCTATTAGTTTCCAGTCACCACTGTCTATATGTCATCTAATATATGTGGTTAACCAAGTTCTATAAAATCAATAAGGAGACACTATAGGACCCCTAGTGATGAAAATATGAAACGTCTGTAACATGATCGCATAGGCCTACTGTACACAGTAGTTAAAGCGTCCTTAACCACCCCCCATGGTAGCTTTCTGTATTATGTGCTGATTGTGCCTGTTAGAAAGATGCCACTGGTTTGCTAGTGTGACGTGGGGCGTTGGCTGTTGTATGATGAGCCTGCCAGCCAACTGCTGTGTTATACTGGGGCATTTCCTCTCTTCCTCTCTCCTCTACGACACTCTCCTCCCATCACACTGCCTGCCCAATGTATTCTTGTTGCTAAGCAACAGCCATTGCCTTAAATAAACCGACTTCCGACTGAAAATAGTGCCAGAGATATCGAATAGTGCCAGAGTATGTTATAGGGTTCACACAAGGCAATAACAAATAGTCATTGTATTTTATGCTCTGTAGTGATTTTTACATATTTTAGTCATGTGTTGTAATGGTGTGTTGTGTTTCATTGAACATTTTCAGGATTTTGTCAACACAACACGAGACTACATGCCCATGGAATCAGACAGCGAGGCATCATTTAGGGCTGCATATAGACATTCCCTATTCTAGAATTACGCCCTTGCGATTACCTTCTTTCCACGCTTGGTGATTTTTGCCATTTTGTGACAAGGGGGTTGGTGACAGCTAATCCCTTATAGAATGGCAATAGGAGTGCATGCAGTGCCAATACTCCTTTGGTGGAGGCAGGCTTAACCAGGCACTAGGGCTGTGTCCCAAATGGCACCCCTATTCCCTCTATAGTGTACTACTTTTGACCAGGGTCCATAGGGAACTGTGTAGGGAATAAGATGCATTTGGGACGCAGCCCAAGATAGGAGGAGGAGGGAAATCACTGCTGGAGAAATAAACAACAATGAAAATGCAAAATCACAATTTTATGAATCTAATGTCAAATTAGAGGATTATGTGAATGATTTGAAATATTGCATATGAATCCAGGTCTCGCCCAAGTCATATTAAACAAAACGAGGTTTTCAGGTCAGTCGATTTCCATGTACTAGATACTAGATTTACTACAAATAATGTGACTAGATAATGTGGCTGCCTTTTTGTTGTTGACTGTGGTCCATCCCCTTTAAAAAGCCACGGCTGTTTTTCATCACCTGCTCCCAGTAGCTCCCACCTCGTGATGCCGATAGCTGGTTGCTAAGCAGGATTTGGTCTACTTCAATGAATTGTTCAAGCTTGTCTCCCTTCTTTCCCCAAACAACACACCCACTAAGACACTCAGTGAGTTAATATTGAGGCCCTGGGTCTGTATTTACAAAAAGAGTCTCAGTCAGAGTAGGAGTGCTGATCTAGGATCAGGTCCCGCGGTCCATATCAACTGATCAGCACTCTGAGATGCTTTATACAAGCCCAGAGCAACTCCAGGGGTGCTGGGTCAGGGTGGATATAGGGCCTTTTCTTAGGGGGAAGACACAGTTTTATTCATCAAAGGAAATGTGCAGGAGGGGGTCCACACCAGGGCTGTGACGGTCATAAAATTTAGTCAGACGGTGATTGTCAAGCAAATAACTGTCGGTCTCACGGTAATTGACCGTTAATTAACACAAACCCATTTAGCATCTCCTGGCTTCCACACATAGAATTACAAGCCATTTAAAAAGGTCTTAATAAATCCATGTAATATAACCTACACCTTCACAATAAATCCATTATTTATTTTAGACAGGTCTAAAGAAACATGATATGAAGAAAATGTTGTCTATTTCAGAAGAAAATAATAGCATATTCTGATACTCTTGAGTTGTCCTTATGTTAGGGTCCTGATGTGGCTATATCAAATGGCTGTGGGCTACACTAGTTCATTTAGCAGATAAGATTTGCTCATAATTCTGTGGCATTATTTTACATTATTTTATAGTATGAAGAATACAACTGAACAAAGCTGAATAAAATATAAATATTTTCTCCTAACGATTTGAGGGAGTGCCCACATGCGGCTATTCTGTGTTGAGCGGTTAACAAAGAGATAGGAAATGTGAGTTTGAGTTTAAACTGAGTTTAAATGTATTTGGCTAAGGAGTATGTAAACTTCCGACTTCAACTGTATGTGTGACATTTGTTTTGATTTAGAATGTACCATTATCATGCACCTGTCTCGAAACAGGGACAGTGGGAAAAAATACATATCATCTATCCACTTGAATAGTGAATGGAGGACAGTTTTCCCGTGGTTAATTTTCATGCCAGCCATGTAGGCTATACTCCTGTTGTAAATATAAGCAATGTGCTTAATATTAGGAAAGTTGAGAAATAACTATAGTAGGCCTAGCCTATAGAAAGCTGATGGGATCCTCCTCTTTCTATTAGCGGCCATCACTCTGTTTTCTCCCGCATAGCCTATAAAAATGTTGAGCAACGTGAGATCATTGATTCGATTTTCAAATATATTTGCATTGATGTCAGAGTGATTAGAGGGACAATAGAGTGCTGAGTACCAGACATTTACCACGTTTGGTAGACTACTAACAACCATCAGCAGCATCAGAGCTCGGAGAAGCCTAATTACCGGTGAATTTGACTGCCTTCATTACTCGTGACCACCAGTGTGGCGGTAATACGGTCACTGCAACAGCCCTAGTCCACACACACACACACACACACACACACACACACACACACACACACACACACACACACACACACACACACACACACACACACACCACACACACACACACTCCCACAGTGTCTTTGTAACAGTGTCATTAGGGAATGTATCTCAGTGAGGTCAGGCTCTGTGGTAGTAGCTAAAGCTATAGCTCTCACTTCACCCAGACTCAAAGGGACATGTCATTCAAATCCCATCTGTCCCATTGTCTCTCTTCATCCTAAAGAAGCACAGGATAGAGACCTATTGAGAGAGAGTCCCTAAACTGTTCAAGAGTTGTAATGTATACTGCATACTGAACAGGGTTGAGGTCAATTCCATTTAAATTCCAGTCAATTCAGACAGTAAACTACATTCCAATTCCACATTTTTGTCATTACAAAACAATTAAGTGAATTGGAATTGGAATGAGAACTTCAGTGTACTTCCTGAATTGAAATGGAATTGACCCCAACCCTGTACAGTATACAGTTGCACTATAATTAGAATCACATTACACATTGCCTCTCAATCCTATGGGTGATGTTTACTATGCATTTCGTTTTAACTGGGTACTTGTGATTCTAATCTGTTAATGTGCATTTGTTAAGAGTTGGAATATATACTGTTTACATAAGAGCTAATCGGTAAATTCAGGGTACATTTTTAGGGTCAAAGTAGACACATTCAATAAGCTAGTTGATAGTAGTTAGATAGCTAGTTGAATGATGTCACATTTTTTTTGTATGGTTGGTTTGTGATTCTACCTGACTCTACTGTGATTCTATGAGATTCTACCTGATTCTATTGTGATTCAAACTGATTCTACTGTGATTCTATTGTGATTCTACCTGATTCTACTGCAATTGTATCTGGTTATACCTGACTCTTCTGTGATTCTATTGTGATTCTAACTGATTCTATTGTGATTCTACCTGATTCTACTGTGATTCTATTGTGATCCTACCTGATTCTACTGTGATTCTATTGTGATTCTACCCTGATTCTACTGTGATTCTATTGTGATTCTACCTGATGTTACTGTGATTCTATGTGATTCTACTGTAATTGTATCTGATTCTATAATTCTTCTTGAATCTACTGTCCTTTTATTTGATTCTACTTTGATTCTACCCGATTTTGCTTAGATTTCCTCTGATTCTACTGTGATGCTCCCTGATTCTACTGTGATTCAACCTGATTCTTCATACGAGGATGAAAACGTTGTGTTGTGTGTTTTCTTTTGACAGAGCGAGATTGATAATATTGTGTTGTGTGTTGTCGTTTGACAGAGCGAGAGCACGAGACTGGACAAGGAGCCTGCACCAGAGGAGAAGCCAGCTAAAAGCAACACCAGCTGTAAAGTGGTCAGGCCTGCTGGGAGGAAACGCAAGCCGATACCTGTGAGTAGATCATCTGTAATAATATCTTTATTGGGCTTTTCCATTTAACATTTACATTTAAGTCATTTAGCAGACGCTCTTATCCAGAGCGACTTACAAATTGGTGCGTTCACCTTAAGACATCCAGTGGAACAGCCACTTTACAATAGTGCATCTAAATCTTTTAAGGGGGTGAGAAGGATTACTTTATCCTATCCTAGGTATTCCTGAAAGAGGTGGGGTTTCAGGTGTCTCCGGAAGGTGGTGATTGACTCCGCTGTCCTGGCGTCGTGAGGGAGTTTGTTCCACCATTGGGGGGCCAGAGCAGCGAACAGTTTTGACTGGGCTGCGTGGGAACTGTACTTCCTCAGTGGTAGGGAGGCGAGCAGGCCAGAGGTGGATGAACGCAGTGCCCTTGTTTGGGTGTAGGGCCTGATCAGAGCCTGGAGGTACTGAGGTGCCGTTCCCCTCACAGCTCCGTAGGCAAGCACCATGGTCTTGTAGCGGATGCGAGCTTCAACTGGAAGCCAGTGGAGAGAGAGAGAGACATTTCTTTCATAACCATCAATGGAGAAACATCGTGCGGACCTGAAGACTACACATGTCGTAGGTTTATTGTAAAACGAGCTAAATTTACAATTTGGTTATTTAAAATGATCCCAGATATGTTTGTAAACAACAGTTCAAGTTTCAAGTTAATTTGCCATATGCCATCGGTCCTATAGCATACACTATGTGTTTACAGTCATTGCAAAAGGGATCTCTTACGAAACTCCACCACGCAAAGTGACATTGTGCCTCAGTGTTTTCACAGCTGTGAGATGCTTGGATAGCAGTCATAGGGGAAATCACTGTGCCAGAGAATAGACATTTGAAATGATTTCACAATTCGAATAATATCATTACATTATTTCAGATATCTGGATAGTCGAAAAACATGTTTTTCTGTAACTTTGTTTAAACTTGGACACTTGTTCGCTGCGCACCCTGTGCAGCTCGGCGGCAGGGTGGGGGGGGCAGGGGTCGGTGTGGCGGACTAAACTCCACTCCATGGTGCAGGAAGTTTCTGATGAGACCAGGCTTTGTGGAATCTAGCTTTGACTACATCGATTTGTCCAAGGTCAATACTTTAAAATAAAAATAAAAATAATAAAAAAAAATATATATATATATGAAACGCCCACCTAGTACCTATGTTTGTCCTCTGTCGTTGCGTGCCTATCTTTGTTTGCTGAAATCCATACTTTTTTCTATAAACATTAATCAAACACAATCACAGACTGTTTCCTTATTGAGATTCAATGGGCACATGCGCATTTGCGCTGAGTTGCCATCTCAGAGCAACAGCAATGAGCAAACATTGTCGGAGATAGATTCTACAAAGCCTGGTCTCAGCTGCACGGCGATGGGGAAGTTCATCATAAATGGACCCTGGTTCGATCACAACCGGCCGTGATTGGGAGTCCCATAGGGCGGCGCACAATTGGCCCAGCGTCGTCTGGGTTAGGGTTTGACCCGGGGAAGGCCGCCATTGTAAATAAGTTAAATAAAATAAAAAATTAAGTATATGTGGCCAAGATTGATTTCAGCAAAATTTTGTTGTTCTTGGTGTTATGATAGTTAACACCATGATTGGGCTGAGTTTCCTGATATTCCATGTCTGTCTTGTCTATGACCTCTGTGACCTTTGGCAGGGGGCCAGTTGTCGATCACTGGGTTGTGTTTCGTAACACCCCTGTGCTGACAGAAAGTGTAATGTTACATTTCTCACACACATTGTCTCTCACTCTCTCACTCTCTCTCGCACTCTCTCTCTCACTCTCTCACTCTCTCTCTCACTCTCTCTCTCACTCTCTCACTCTCTCTCTCACTCTCTCTCTCACTCTCTCTCTCACTCTCTCTCTCACTCGCTCTCTCTTCCTTGTTGTTGTTAAATGCTATCTCTTTTTCAAATGTCAGTGAGAAATCAGTGGAATTTGATTTCAGAACACCTTTCTGAAAATAGCTTGACAAATAGCAGTGGACATGTTTTTTTGTTCTACTCTGCATCACAGTATAATTAAGATTGGCTGCTCGAAGGAGACGAAGGAAGCAGTCATTAGTCATTAATAAGCAGTCATTAGTCTGATATAATCAAAACATTTTTCACAACATCTTCCATTTGAATGTTTTACAATCTAAAGTCTCCGATCTCATGTATTATTGTATTGTTTAATGGTTTATTCAGATCCCCATGAGCTTTTTCCGAAGCAGCAGCTATTCTTCCTGGGGTTCACACAAAAAACATAAAACATGTAACAAAACACTAATGGACAAGAACAGTCACACAAATGTGAATACAACGACATACAAATATAACTATAAAGTAATGTGTGTGGAGCTTGTGGGGCCAGTCACTTCGCGGCTTAGCCGTTGTTGCTCCTAGATGTTTCCACTTAGCTCTAGCAGGGCAGAAATTAGACGAACTGACTCGCTGGAAAGGTGGCATCCTATGACGGTGCCATGTTGAAAGTTACTGAGCTCTTCAGTAAGGCCATTCTACTGCCAATGTTTGTCTATGGGGATTGCATGGCGGTGTTCTCTATTTTATACACCTGTCAGCCACGGGTGTGGCTGAAATAGCCGAATCCACTAATTTGAAGGGGTGTCCACATACGTTTGTATATACACTACCGTTCAAAACTTTGGGGTCACATAGAAATGTCCTTGTTTTTGAAAGAAAATAACATCAAATTGATCAGAAATACAGTGTAGACATTGTTAATGTTGTAAATGACTTTTGTTGCTGGAATCGGCTCATTTTTAATGGAATATCTACATAGGCATACAGAGGCCCATTATCAGCAACCATCACTCCTGTGTTCCAATGGCACGTTGTGTTAGCTAATCCAAGTTTATAATTTTAAAAGGCTAATTAATCATTAGAAAACCCTTTTGCAATTATGTTAGCACAGCTGAAAACGGTTGTACTGATTAAAGAAGCAATAAAACTGGCCTTCTTTAGACTAGTTGAATATCTGGAGCATCAGCATTTGTGGGTTCGATTACAGGATCAAAATGGCCAGAAACAAAGAACGTTCCTCAGAAACTTGTCATTCTATTCCTGTTCTGAGAAATGAAGGCTATTCCATGCGAGAAATTGCCAAGAAACTGAAGATCTCGTACAACACTGTGTAATACACCCTTCACAGAACAGCACAAACTGTCTCTAACCAGAATAGAAAGAGGAGTGGGAGGCCCCGGTGCACAACTGTCCTTATTGCTATTAGCCCATAGAAAAGCATTGAATAACAGATTCATACTTGGAAAAACAGATCAGGAAACTATAGAACCATTTTTTTAGACATATTTAACCTATTTTTATTAGGCACTAAACGTCTTCCATACTGTATATACAGTACTTCCATTCATTTGTTTAAATGGTACCGGGCTACGTTCAGGCGAGTCTTGTGACGCTTGTGGCCGTCCTAGAGCAAAACAACTACGCATACATGTTCGTATCCATTCGGATGCTACAGACGTTATCGTGAGAAGGCCGATTTTCGGGATGTCTCATGGCCTGACACAAACACTGCTGTAGCTCTGCCAACTTTCAACGCAGATGCGGAAGGTCGATATCGGCGGATGTGGTGTATTGAGAGGCAGCCTATGCTAAAAGCCATGGCCTGTTCACCCCAGAAGGCGGGGTCAGTACAGGTGCATCAAGGCTGGGACTGAGAGACTGAAAAAGAGCTTCTTTCTCAAGGAACAAACTGCTAAATAGCCATCACTCGCCGGCTACCAGCCGGTTACTCAACCCTACACTTTAGAGGCTGCTGCCCTATACACATATACATATAATCACTGGCCACTTTAATAATGTTTACATACTGCTTTACTCATTTCATATGAAAAATACTATATTCTATTCTACTGTATTTTAGTCAATGCCACTCCGACATTGCTCGTCCTAATATTGATATATTTCTTAATTCCATTATTTTATTGTGTATTGTTGCTAGATACTACTTCACTGTTGGAGCTAGGAACACAAGTATTTCGCTACACCTGCAATAACATCTGCTAAATATGCGTATGTGTATATGTGACCAATAATATTGGATTTGATTTGAGGGGACTAAAAAGATTTGGCATGGGCCCTCAGATCCTCAAAAAGTTATACAGCTGCACCATTGAGAGCATCTTGACTGGCTGCATCACCGCATGGTATGACAAATGCTTGGCATCCAACCGCAAGCCGCTTCAGAGAGTAGCGTGTATGGCCTAGTACATCACTGGAATAATGGTGCCGAAGGAGATGGCAGCCGTTTTACGAATCTGTAACCAATTGTGCTATAGTGTTTTTTTGTTTGCATTATTTGTAACTTATTTTGTACATAATGTTTCTGCCACTGTGGCTTATGACCGAAAAGAGCTTCTTGATATCACATTCCCAGTGGGTCAGAAATGTACATACACTCAATTAGCAATTGGTAACATTGCCCTTAAATTGTTTAACGTGGGTCAAACGTTTCGAGTAGCCTTCCACAAGCTTCCCACAATAAGTTGGGTGAATTTTGGCCCATTCCTCCTAACAGAGCTCTTGTAACGGAGTCAGGTTTGTAGGCCTCCTTGCTCGCAAATGCTTTTTCAGTTCTGCCCACACATTTTCTATAGGATTGAGGTCAGGGCTTTGTGATGGCCATCCACGACCTCTATACCAGGCAATGGCAGAGGAAGGCCCTAAAAATTTTCATGGACTCCTGCCACCCAAGTCATAGACTGTTCTCTCTGCTACTGCATGGCAAGCGGTACCAGAGCGCCACGTCTAGGTCCAAAAGGCTTTTTAACAGCTTATATCCCCAAGCCATAAGACTCCTGAACATCTAATCAAAGGGCTTCCCAGACCCCTCTTTCATACTGCTGCTACTCTCTGTTTATAATCTATGCATAGTCACTTTAACTCTACCTACATGTACATATTACCTAAATTACCAGGCCGCGTCAGATGAAGACCATCAAATTGTCAAAGACTCCAGCCACCCTAGTCATAAACTCTTCTATCTGCTACCGCACAGCTAGCGGTACCGATGCACCAGGTCTGGAACCAACAGGACCCCAAACCATAAAACTGATAAATAGTTAACCATATACTGTAGCTAGCCAGACTCTCTGCATTGACCTCTTTTCGCACAACTCTTTTGACTCAACACATACTCTGCTGCTACTCTTATCTATCCTGTTGCCTAGTCACTATAGCCCTAGCTGTGTGTACATATCTACCTCAATTACCTCATACCCCTGCACACCGACTCGGTAAGGGTACCCCGTTTATACAGCAAAGTTACTCATTGTGTATTTATTCCTTGTGTTATAATTGTTCCATTTTTCCCCCAGCATTTTTGGGAAGGGCCCAGCAGTAAGCATTTTACTGTTAGTCTACGCCTGTTGTTTATGGAGCATGTGACAAATAACATTTGATTTGATTTGAGTGATAATCTGGATCAAATTACAGGCATTAGTCACAGATAGAAGCTTCCGCTTGAGAGGACAACTAGTTGCTAACCAGTCAATGTTCAGGTCACCCAGAAAATAGACCTCTCTGTTAACATCACACACACTATCAAGCGTTGCACACATATTATCCAAATACTGACTGCTAGCAATTGGTGGCCTATAGTAGCACCCAAAAAGAAGAAGAGGAGGAAATACTAGATCCTGTGTGTGTCTGTATTTCTGTCTGTTTCTCACACTCAGCCTGTTGTCTGTCCGTCTGTCCCTCTTGAGACGATGGCTGCTTCAAAATGCTGTTGTCAGTGTTGACAGACAGAGAGGGCATTCTCATCTCGTTAGACATGCCCTACTTTCCTCTGCTGTGACCCAGTAATTGTCTCCGAAACAAATTTGAACACTATTTTTAGGCAGTGGTCTAGCAGAGACACTGTGGCGACAAGACCCCTCCCCCATCTCTCTCAAATGTGGGTCTGTCTGTAAACGAGGGTAAGCGTGACGATTTCTTGTAACAGCTGTTGATAAGTCATTGATAATAATCTGCCAATGCTTTTCGTGTCATTACATTAAGCTACATGGGGGATCATAGCTATATTAGTTAAGATTCACGAGTTGATTTAAAACCTATGTTTAACCCTTTACCACGAAGGGTCGTCTTGACGGATTTGTATTGAAATCATGTGACATAAAACATCACTTTTCTGTCCTTGCATTTATGGTCGTGTAAATTGTCATTATATCATATATTAAGCATTAATCCGTTAAATTAGACATTGAACTTGAACCCTGTAAGAATCCTGGATCAAGCTGTCTGACAGTTTTTTTGTATAGAGATTTCAAATATGCAGTGTAACTATGTAACATTTCGTATCTCCTTATGTTACTGGGTGAAAACAGTTTTCATGGACACACAAATCCCAACTAATAAATGTGATTTGCAAAATCCAATGCTTTAAACCGATAAAGTCACCTTCCCTTGATACTTAAAACGTGATCGGATCAGGGAAGGAATTTTCTGAATGACAAACAGCTGCTGTGATGGCACATGCAATGCAACACCAGCCCAAGTGCTGGGGAAAAAGGTGTTCGTGAAGGAATGTCCAGAATATGTTGGTGTGTCATTGATTCCCCCGGTGAAGACAGATGTGCCTGGATCAACGTTGGATCTAATATCCCTAGAGAATTGATGTTGATCATCTGTGGTTGTCTGCTTGATTTACAGCAGTATCTCGTTAGATTTAACAGAGAAAGCATCAAGGTAAATGTGTTCACGTTTTCATATGTTCCTGTGCCTCGGATTGGACGCCGAGTCTACCGTGCGCAATCGTGTAGGATAGACTATTGCGCAACACCCAATGCTAATTCCGATTATTTATTTGGGATATAACGACAACAAATGACATAGCCTAGTGGGCTTCTACACAATATGATCTGGTAATGAAATAACATGACATACATTTTTTTTCTCCATGTTACACCTTGAATTTGAAACATTACAAGGGGCCTGAAGGAGCCTACATGAACTTGGAGTACTTGAATTAGGCCTACCTTGAAATGTTTTATTTTTAAAAAATTAAAAAATCAGTTTTTGCGAGAGATGCCAAACTTTCGTTTGTTTCCCACGACTTCAATTGGAGGGTGTCATTGCACTACTCTGTTGAGGTAAAATCATGTGAGGTGCTTTCTTCAACTTGGCTTCCCGTAGAAGTCCTCCCGTTAAAAAGGGAACCAGGTCCCTTTCTCATTATTGAAACAGTGATGGTGAGAATCAAATGAATCAAAGATAAATGCTACTTGTATTCATGGCTGTATTATGCCAGGAATACCAGTACATCACTAACTGATTTGTTGGTTAAAGGCTTGTACAGTAAGTAAGCATTTCACGGTAAGCTCTACACCTGTTGTATTCGGCGCATGTGACAAATACAATTTGATTTGATTCAATGCCTGCGTCGGCCACACAGATAGGCAGCAGAAGAATCGGGTTCTATATTAGGCCCTACATGTACAATTATATAAATGATACAATTGTATAACATTAAGTTATTGAAAAAGTCCTTGAAGTTGACCTGCCAATGTCTGTATGAACCCTGCTTAAAGGATGTACACTGAGTGTACAAAACATTATGAACACCTGCTCTTTCCATGACATAGACTGACCAGGTGAACCCAGGTGAAAGCTATGATCCCTTTTGATGTCACTCAATATTAGGAAGGTGTTCCTAATGTTTGGTGTAGTCAGTGTATAGTCCTAAACCTATGTTGACGTATAGGTGGATTTATGGGCCAATTTGCATATATTCACCCTTATTCCTCTAAGTACACATGTGGAGCTGTATGAAAATCCTTTTTTATTTTAGTTTCAAATCATTTAGAAATGTTTATCCCAATGTCACACATAGGCCCCATTATTTACAGAAAGACCCATGACCTCTACGATGAACATTTTGGAAATGAAATGAATACATTTCCTCACTAAGAAGAGGTGTAAATCAGGTGATGTACTTATCTTAAAAGAGTATTGGCTTGACATAAATATATGACATAGATATACAATGACATAGATTTACAATGTAGTTAAATCACGCCCCCGATAATCCCAGCCAGATAATCTCGTTTGGGTCTGCTATGGGGTCATTGGGTTCGGGAATCTCTGTGCTCCTGTTGGAACAGAGTAGTAAACACTTTTCTTTACAGATTGAAATGGTTTCTAGGGGCGAGTCCCCACGTCAATGTAGTATCCAAACAAAATTAAAGATTTCCTTCCTTTGACAAAAAGCCAACATTCCTCTCGTATTTCTGTGCTGCTGTAATGCGTTGAAGAACTCTACAAATGAGTTACAGCACTCAATGAATGCCCAGCCAGTTGAGTTCACAGGGTTTCCGACTGTAACCCGCTCAGTGCTGAGTAATACTAGAACCAACAAAAGGTTATTTGTGCAGCGTTACTGTATCAACTCAGGTGCACAGCTACAATGGTTATGGGAGGGAGCCTAACAGGACCTCAGGCTATTGAAGCACGTGATACAAATATACTGAGTTGTGCTTTTCTTTCAACTAAAGGTTAAAGCGATGCAGTGGAATAGAATAGATGTTACTTTATTATCCCCAAAGGGGACATTTTCAAATTTCTGATAACGTGAAGTGATTGGCAATAATATCAACACTCAAATATAACCTTCCTATTGTCTTGATTTATCGTCTTCCTTTGCCTGCAGGTGGAGGGCAGTGTGTCTGTGAAGGAGAGTGTGGTCGGAGGTGGGTGCAACAGTCGCACCGGGCTGGCAGCGAGAGAGAGAGACAGTCTGTGGCGCAGGTGCACAATGGAGTCGTGAGCAGCGGGCACGCAGACAGAGAGAGAACCCAGGCTGGTGCCCGCTGCTGCCCCAAGCAGGACAGGAAAGCTTCAGAGAAGAACGGGTTACCAGGCGCCCCTGGTACCCCCAGTGCCCCTGCCAGCCGGGCTGAGGACGCCCCCCCCGAAACCAACACCCTCCTATGTCAGAGCCGGAGCCTGAGTCCCCCCTCCCTGGAGAACGGGTTTCTACTGAGCCGGGAGCCGAGCCGGGACGAGCAGGACGACTCTGAAAAGGACAAAGAGGAGACTCTGCCAACTCCGCCGCGCAAGAAACGAGGCAGGCGGAAACTGGAGCGCCCAACGAAATGTGAGTCGTGTCTCCTGCTTGGTTATATTATTATCTTCGTTCTCACTACTTTCTTGGCACAGCCAGCTCTGCTCTGGCACCACTGACGGCCAATGCCAAAGGAATGAAAATGAACAATGAATTCGCATTGAATGGATGTGAGCGGTTTCATGTTACTTGCTGTGGCCATTTTGAATTATTCTTTGGTCGTGTTCAGTATGGATGAATTTAACACAGTAATGTAAAACATTTGAAATAACTTGTAATAGAAAGGGGGAGAGTGAGAGAGTCCTGCTCACTGCCAGTCTGTTGTCAATTTGCTAGCTTCCCCTCTCCCGCGTCGTGTTCATTAGGTCACACCATAGCAAAACTGGACAGGTGTTTCAGTTTGGTGCCTATTGAACTTTACCCTGGTCACCTCTGTGGCCCCCCTCTTGTCTCTCTCCTCTCTCCTTCTCTTCCCTCTTCTCAGAGGTGCAGCCATGCTATGACCTCCGTGTTCCTCTCCCACTCTCCCTCCCCCTCTCGCCCTCTCCTCTCCCATCCCCCTACACCCCCTCTCTCTCAGAGAGGTGCAGCCTGGGTGTGACCTTGATGAGGAGTAGAGTAAATAAAGCCCTGATAGAGCCCAGAGAAGAGAGAGAGAGGAGAGCTTCCGTCTCCTGGCAACCTGCCTTCCTGCCCCTGTTCTGTTCTGTTCTGTTGGGTGTGTGTGTGTGTGTGTGTGTGTGTGTGTGTGTGTGTGTGTGTGTGTGTGTGTGTGTGTGTGTGTGTGTGTGTGTGTGTGTGTGTGTGTGCCCTTGTTCTGTAGGGGCCGTGCTCAGAGAAGAGCTCAGGCTCAGGGAGCAGGTCTGGTGTGTGTTGTTGTGGCCGCTGCTCCTTGCGCTCTGTGTGTGTGTCTCTGTCTCTGTCGGGGGCCCGCCAGGTGGATGGCACACAGCCCAGAGCAGAGCCACTTACACACTGAGTCTGCACTCTAATAACCTGATACACACACTGCCCTACATGCTGTGTAGCCAGCTTCCTATCTAAATGTACCTCTCCAAAACGGCATTACAAAATCAGTACTGGATGAATGATACAGGGATTGTATTTGGTTGTGCACATTCATTTGAAATGTAAATCACACTTTCACTGGAGTGAATAATACTGCTGTAGATAATTCAGTGTGATTATTCCGCATTCAGTTAATACATTAGCTATACATTGATTAATGAATTCATCTCAGAGGAAGAGGAGAGGATGAGAGTATGGTGGATGGATGGATAGATAGGTGGAGGGATGGATCGAGGAGCGAGGGAGGGAGGGATGGATCGATAGATAATAGGCTGAATGGAAGGAGGGGGTTCTGCCATCCATCTGAAGGGCACAGCAGAGGAAGGATTGCAGCTTAGAGAGGAGGAGAAACAGAGGAATGGCATAAGCGCTAGCAATACGAGTGCTGGAGGCAAGGTATAGGATGCCTCCCAAATGCACACTGTTCCTCATCTAGTGCACTATATAGGGAATAGGGTACCATTTGGGACAGATATATAGTAGCAGGTAGCCTAGTGGTTAAGAGCATTGGGCCAGTAATCAAAGGGTTGCTGGTTCGAATCCCCGAGCCAGCAAGGTGGAAAAATCTGCCGTTCTGCCCTTGAGCAAGGCAGTTAACCCCTAACAACAACTGTTCCCCGGGCACTGATGACATGGACGCAGATTAAGGTAGCCCCCCCTGACTAGATATCCCCTGTGCGTGACGCCAGCCTGCTCTCCCTTCTCTCCTCTCCTTGCATCGCAACAGAAACTCCCTGATCTTGGTAGCAGCCCCCAAAGTAAAGTAACCCCCACTCTGCCTGCCTCGCCCACTGGTTATGTAGTAACGTATTCACATTGAGGAAGCACAGAGAGAGAGGTGGACAGGGAAAGGGAGAGAGGAAAATAGAGAGAGAGAGACAGAGAAAAGACAGAGGGGGGGGGGAGCGAGGTGGAGGCAGAAATCGAGAGTTTACCCAAGGGACCAAGTTGAAGAGAGACAGAGAGAAAAAAAAAGAGAGAGGATCATGGTCTATCGTGTCTATGGTACTTCAGTGACAACACCAGGATAGTTGAAGGAGAAAACATGGGCTTGTTTCCCAAAAGGCATCTATTATCATATAGGGCACTACTTTTTGACCAGGGCACATTTGGGCCAAAGCCATGCTATAAGGACACTGCCCCAGGCCTTTCAGAGCTCGAGTGTTGTAATGGGGCTGAATGATACAACTCTTTAGACTACTGTGTTTAAACTGGGCCGAAATTAGTCTATGGTAATAATGTGGTTGTATTCTGTGTTTATCATTGTGTCAATCTGTTATGTGCAGCAACTACATGCAATATTGTTTTACATTTTCGATAGACATTGAAGGCTGATATGAGAACGATGTATAGTTTTTGTTAAGGAGTGCCGTATCACCCCTGTTCCACAGATGCCAACATTGCAACTGTGTTTAACAACAAAACCGACACATGTACAACTATGGGGCATAACAGATGGAGTTGGCTTAGAACAGATGCAAACCGCGTCTACGGCGCCAATTTAATTTATTTTTGATTTGAACCATTAACCAATTAATACATTAACCAATAAAAAACATTTCTGTAGCAATGAGGTTTGGCTATAGACCCAATACATTATCACTGCATATTGGCTATGCTTGAATTGCCCTGCCAATGTTGTTCTTCTCAGACCATTTTCTCTATATTTAATTATATATATTTTAATTACAGTAGGTATATGATCACACCGGTAATAGAGAATTTGTTGCATTACTTGTGAGGCACGGCTAAGTGAGGATAATAATTTGGTTCTTTAAAACATTTTTTTTTACTGGATTTATGGCCTGAATCTGATGGTGAGTCTGATGCCCCGTTTACATCGTGACGTATTTCATTACGCCGTATGTCATATTCACAGAGTCTTGCCCCACTTCTGAAAGGACAAGTGTAGTGTTTGTAACACAAGATGGAGGAGAGCCTGTCTCGTCAGAGATGTATTTATTTTGAGAGATTGCAAAATATGACCTTTTCATTCAAGACAAGATAAATGTATTGTTTCAGGTGACAATAAAACAGATTTTGTTTAGTTATTAGCTAGCTAGCTAAACGCTAGGCTAGGTTGAAGATACCATTGTATTTAGCGACCTCCACCTAATATTATCAGAAACCAACATCATTACCATCACAATAAACTTAAACGGGAGGCAACAGTCATATGATATAATTGGCTTAACAGCCCATGTGTATTATTTAACATTACTATTAAAATAGTACATACTTATAGCGATGGGTAAATGTTTTTAAGTTGCTAGCTATCCCATAAAGCAATCACTGAATACCACATACTGTGTTTTCATCTTCTCTGGTTTGGTAACTTCCTGTTCTTCGACAGACTCTGACTGGACCGAAGGAGACGCAAAGTTTGAAAAATGTCAAAGTATGCAGCGTCCGTTTCGAGCCTTCAACCACAAGGGGGCGTTGCGTTTCCACTCCGTTCTGGAAGTCCCCGTTAAAATGCGTGACATCCGGCGCAACACAACGGAGTTCTTATGGGTGATGTGAACGAGACTCGAGGGGAGGGAGGGAGGAGGGAGGGAGGGAGCAGCGGGGGAGGGAGGGAGCAGCGGGGAGGGAGGGAGCAGCTGGGGAGGGAGGGAGGGGGGAGCAGCGAGGGAGGGAGGGAGCAGCGGGGGAGGGGAGGGAGGGAGCAGCTGGGGAGCGGGGAGGGAGGGAGCAGCGGGGAGGGAGGGAGCAGCGGGGAGGGAGGGAGCAGCTGGGGAGGAGGGAGGGAGGGAGGGAGGGAGCAGCGGGGGAGGGAGGGAGGGAGCAGCGGGGAGGGAGGGAGGGAGCAGCGGGGGGGAGGGAGCAGGGAGGGAGGGCGGGGAGGGAGCAGCGGGGGGAGGGAGGGAGGGAGCAGCGGGGGAGGGAAGCAGCGGGGGAGGGAGGGAGGGAGCAGGGGGAGGGAGGGAGGGAGCAGCGGGGGGGAGGGAAGCAGCGGGAGGGAGGGAGGGGCAGCGGGGGAGGGAGGGAGGGAGCAGCGGGGAGGGGGAGGGAGGGAGCAGCGGGGGAGGGAGGGAGGGAGCAGCGGGGGGAGGGAGCAGCGGGGGAGGGAGGGAGGGAGCAGCGGGGAGGGGAGCGGGGAGGGAGGGAGCAGCGGGGGAGGGGGGAGGGAGCAGCTGGGGAGGGAGGGGGAGCAGCGGGGGAGGGAGGGAGGGAGGGGGGAGGGGGAAGGGAGGGAGGGAGGGAGCAGCGTAGCGCTGTGTTATTTCTCCCTCATGCACCGACTCATGTTGTTACTCCTATGAGAAAGTGAAATGTTCCTAGATTATTAAAAAAAGACACAAGCTGTTAATAATAACAACGCAAGCTTATACTTATACTCAAGCTTATAACACTTTGCTATACTCATTAATTGCAACTGCAGTGCTGGTTGTAGCATGAGTGGAAGTAGGGGGAACACAGATTTTCTGGCTCATAAAAGTGTTAAACGAAGTGTTGACGGTGCTGAATAACAACGTAAACTTACTCATAAATACAGCAGCTCTTTGCTGTATTTGTTAGATCTCTAGCTATGGTTTTAAAAGTTTTGAAATCTCACATGATCAACTTTGCTGTTTGTTCGAGGCTTCTTTTTACAGCTCGAGGAAACTGTGCAGACACAGTGATCTGAGATATCGGATTGGCCAGCGGTAGGCCTATAGAGGCACTTGATTTGTTCGCTGGGCGTGCCGGATGGGTGGAGTTCTACCTTCAGACACTTGAAATGGTTCAAAATGGAAACACTTTGCCTTCCCGGTGCTAGGGATGTTGAATCAAGTGCACCAACCGCCAACAAGGCAAAATTAAGAAAAATAAAAGGAACGCTTTATCGTTGTTGTTTTTTACCAAAATGTTTGGTCATTGACTAATTCCTCGTCTCCAATGTTTATTGAAAACATAAATCAATTTGAACAATAAGCACTTGTTGTGTCTCAAATAGAGGTCGACCTGAATTAGGGCTGATTTCAAGTTTTCATAACAATCAGTAATCGGCCTTTTTGGACGCCGATTATGGCCGATTACATTGCAATCCAAGAAGAAACTGCGTGGCGGCTGAACACCTGTTACGTGAGTGCAGCGTCAAAAGGAATTGTGGCTGCAAGGAGTCAAGGTAAGTTGCTAGTTAGCATTAAACATGATCTTATAAAACATCTTCACATAATCACTAGTTAACTACAGATGGTTGATGATATTACTAGTTTAACTAGCTTGTCCTGCACAAAAGTACCTAACCATAAACATCAATGCCTTTCTTAAAATCAATACACAGAAGTATATTTTTTTATACCTGCATATTTAGTTAAAAGAAGTTCATGTTAGCAGGAAATATTAACTAGGGTAATTGTGTCACTTCTCTTGCGTTCAGTGTAAGCAGAGTCCGGATATATGCAACAGTATGGGCCGTCCGGCTCGTTGCGAACTAATTTGGCAGAATTTTACATAATTACGACATAACATTGAAGGTTGTGCAATGTAACAGAAATTTTTAAACTTAGGGTTGCCACCCGTTCTATAAAATACGGAATGGTTCCGTATTTCACTGAAAGAATAAACATTTTGTTTTCGAAATTATAGTTTCTGGATTTGGCTCGTATTTCTGTGTTTATTATATTATAATTAAGTCTATGATTTGATATTTGATAGAGCAGTCTGACTGTGCGGTGGTAGGCAGCAACAGGTTCGTAAGCATTCATTCAAACAGTACTTTACTGCATTTGCCAACAGCTCTTAGCAATGCTTGAAGCACAGCGCTGTTTATGACTTCAAGCCCATCAACTCCCGAGATTAGGCTGGCAGTACTAAAGTGCCTATGAGAACATCCAATAGTCAAAGGTATATGAAATACAAATGGTATAGAGAGAAATAGTCGACGCATCATAATTCCTAACTGGGAATATTGAAGAACTGGGAATATTGAACCACCAGCGTTCATATGTTCTCATGTTCTGAGCAAGGAACAAGGAGCAAGGAACTTAAACTTTAGCTTTTTTTGCATGGCACATATTGCACTTTTACTTTCTTCTCCAACGCAGTGTTTTTGCATTATTTAAACCAAATTGAACATGTTCCATTATTTATTTGAGACTAAATAGATTTTATTTATGTATTATATTAAGTTAAAATAAAAGTGTTAATTGTTCATTCAGTATTGTTGTAATTGTCATTATTACATATATATATATATATATATATATATATATATATATATATATATATATATATATATATATATATATATATATATATATAAAAATCGGCATTGGCTTTTTTTGGTCCTCCAATAATCGGTATTGGTGTTGATAAATCATAATCTGTCGACCTCTAATCTCAAATACTTTGTTACAGTAGGTAGTTAGCAAGCTAGCTAATTTTAGCCATATTGGCATTGACATGAAATCAGTCAAAACACCTCAAAACAAGACATGGTATCAAGAACAACATGAAACTAGCCAAAAACTAGTCACATACGACATGGCATGGTTTCTTGTCATTTTTTGTAATTATCTGGCCATCCAGAATCACAGCAACTCACAGACATCTGCCCCCATGTAAGCGTGAGCATGATTTTTGTGACGTTGTCAGCTAACCTATCTATGAAGACATGTAATTGTTGTTGTGAGTGTTTGTGAGGGAGTTGTTTTTCGCTTGGACCTTCTCCCTCGCTCAGCCTCTTGCTGCTGTAATGTGTGAGGTTAAAAACTCTTCATGAATCATGAATCCTAGTGGCCTAGTGAGTCTTCTAGTTTTCTAGTTGGGTAGCATCCATGCTCCTTGGCTAACCTCTGCTCTGCTCTGCTGAGCGCAGGCAAGAAAACAATGCTGCTTAGGAATGGCTAACACGCCTTTGTAGTTACAGCAGACCTGGGTTCAAATACTATTCAAAATCATTTCAAATGCTTTATCTGGGCTTGATTGAGCTTGACCGGTATAATGTAACCAATAGAATAGTTGCAGGAGTACAAGCCCCACCCATATGGCACTCCAGACAGGCTAGAGCAAGTGCCAAAGGTATTTGAAATATTCTGAATAGTGTTTGAACCAAGGGCTGATTTACAGACCTCGGTAACTCACTTCATTCAACACCAGATATGTGGGAAAACCCCATGACTGCGTCCCAAATTGCACTCTATTCCCTATGTAGTTTACTACATTTGACCAGGACCCATAGTGCTCTGGTCAAAAGTAGTGTCCTATGTAAGATGTAGGGTGCCATTTGGGAAAAGTGACAGTTTCAGAAGTTAGATTTTATAGTATTAGTGGAGGAGAGGGAGTAGGCTTAACTACTACGTAAGCACTACTTTATTTTACATTTTTTAGGCTAGAGGAAATATTTTTAGTGCAGCATTTAGCCTGCAGGAAGTGTGTCAGTTTCCGTTTCTGTACAGTTTTATCACACTACCAACGGCAATTTGCCTTTGTACTTTCAAGCCAGGTATAATGTTGGAGGTATATGTTGAGGCTCAGCGCCCTATTTTCTATCCACACGCTCACACACATGAACACACACACGCAGGATAGACATTTTCAACGAAACACTGTGCTCAAACAGGAAATGCAATACATATTTATTTGTGGTGAGGTGTAGATAGGAAACATACAGAAACATTCAGTCAGGCCAGGGAGTTGATACATATAGGAGTGATTAGGAGATTAGTTTCCAGTGTACTTCATTTGATAGTGCCCTTATGTTGAAGTAGTGAAGAAAAGTGCTGAGGCTACTATCACTGCTATTACTATTCCAACGAAGTCATTGGAACGACATTGTTGCAGAATTCATGCAGCAAGTTGTGATTCATTATGAAGGAGGCAGAGTGTTTTAACCCTATCCCAAAGCTTAACCTTTACCTTAACCATTTGGAATGAGTGCCTAACCTTAACCCTTAATGTAGTGCACATAGGTGCCATTGCCTGCCGTTTCGCCCTTGAGCAAGGTAACGCTACTTAACCCCCCCACAACAACAGCTCCCCGAGCGCCCAATGTGGCAGCCCCCGCACCTCTCCAAAACCTCTATATGTATGCGTGTCTTTCGGAGGGGTTGGGTTAAAAGCGGAAGCACAATTTCGGTTGGACCTGGTGTGCAATTAACTAATAAAGTGATCTTCATGTTAACGTACTCAAAATGGCATGTACCATTGGCCACCAGTTGGTGTAGCGCACGTGTCCACACTATCCCGATTTCATCAAGTGCGTGGAGATCGCAGAAGAGATTTTATGTGGGCCTACAGTGGCCTACAGTCACACAAGAGAAGCAGTGAGTATGTGACAGTGTTGTTGTTTTTTTCTGCTTAGTGTCAAGGGGTTGTGAGGTGGGAGGAGCTATGGTAATAACAGCCAGCTGTGGCTCTCCTCTCATCTCCACTCCTCTCCTCCCCCTCTTCTCCTCTCTACTCCCCCTCTTCTCTTCCCTCCACTCTCCTCCCCTGATGGTATGTCATCCAAAGTCAAACATTAGACTGTTAAAACATTCGCATGGAGAAAAGAACCAGGTCTGGACGGATTTCCCATAAAATTGTATTCAACATTCTGGGACAAAGTTGTGCCCTATTTACTCAAATGACAACACTCAATTCAGTACTTCCTAGTTCCATGTATCAAACAGTTATTTCAGTTATATTTAAACAGGAACATCTGGAGAGTCACTTGCAGATTACAGACCTATACAGTAAGTTAAATCAATTGTGAATAAAATATCAACAAAACTCATAAGCAACAGAATAGCAAAAGTCTTGCCAGACCAGATACATATGAATCCAATGGGATTCATTTAAAATATATAGTTAGAAACAAATACAACAACATGTTTTAGTATAATACAATAGGCAAAAAAACAAGATGTAGATTTATCAATATTGGCTGTTGATGCCGAAATGGCTTTCGGCCATCTTACATTTACATTTACATTTAAGTCATTTAGCAGACGCTCTTATCCAGAGCGACTTACAACTCATCACAACACTTAGAACCTAGTACCCAAGAACCTTGCATAGTGCTGAAATACTTTATGCTAGACTAAAATGCAACATTTTCAATATTGTGTAGGCCTAGGTATCAGAACATCAAACAAGAATGAGTTCAGCATTTTGAGTACACAGCATGTAGGCCTAGGTGTCACCAAAGCTAATATTTTCTATAATATAATGTGAAAGGTGTGACTGCTTGATGTCAAATGAAGCAACCAGGCTTGGAGGAGATGAGGACAGCACTCTGGACTGCATCATTGGCCAAGACCTCATTAAATACTTCTATCATCTCATTCTGCATTTGGACCGACAGAGTGTTAACTTTTGTATGGCCTTTTCTATTCAAAACTTTGGAAGCCTTCAACTTTCCAGCTAAAATGTAAAGAAATCATACAAATATGATATAAATATCATAAAGCAAAAATATACACAAAAAACATTATCTGATGAATTCGCTTTAGAAAGGGGCACAAGACAGGGATGTTTTCTCTCCTCCCTCCTGTTTGTACTTAGTTTGGCATTTATTGTCATGAATCTTGCCCTGAAGGCAGCTCTGTAGGGTTGTCACTAACTGGTACAGCCACAAAGTCATAACCCTAACCTTAACCACACTGCTAACCCTAATGCCTAACCCTAACCTTAAATTAAGACCAAAAAGCACATTTTTGTTTGCATGAAATGTTACAATATAGCCAATTTTGACTTTTCAGCTGGCCCATCAAGCTGAAATCGCTCAGTTCTGCCTCCAGGGCAAGATTCATGACAATAAATGTCAACCTGTTGTTTACACTGGCAATTGAACCGCTTGCAGAAAGAATTAGACAGGACCCAAACGTAACAGGTGTCGGTATTGGTAAGCATGGATATCAACTAAATGTATTTGCGGACGATCTCCTGATATACCTGACATACCTGATATTTTCAAAATACTCTAAAATCTCAGGATATAAAAACCCACCCCTATGGAATAATCCTTGGATATCTTTTCAGAATTCACTGATAAATTGCCCACGTGGAAAACCAAAGGCACAGAAACCTTAAATTACTTGTTAATGGAAAATAAAATGATTTCCATGACAGAATTAAAAAGCAAGTTTGAACAGACTAATATAGAGATTTTCAAATACTTGCAACTTAAGAGTCCGAAAATGATACTCGTATGATAGGTAAGATATGCAAAGATTGCAGAGAGCCTATCCAACTGACAATCTCGGAGAGAAAAAATATTGGAACCAAGATCTAAAAAGAACTGATATTGGCACATGATGGAGGTAGTGTTGGAACATAACTAATGAGATTACAGTTAATGAGAATGTATGCATAGTCCAGTATAAACAAATGTATAGAATTGATTATACAAGAGACAAAATTCACAAATTCCACAGCACAACGACAGAGTCATGTCTTAATTGTAAAACGAGCAAAGACTCAATAACTCACACCTCCTGGGAGTGTGCTGTAAAAGTCCAACAATTATGGTCGGCGGTAGAAAGCTGGCTATCAGTTTTACAATTGAAGTTGACTTGTAATCCATCTATCTGTATTTTTCAAAGACATATCATATGAATGTGCGGTGAGATACCTACTGCGTTGGTTAATTCTTTTAGAAAAATGTTTTACTTAGAAACTGGAAATCTAATGATCGTCCTTCGTTTAAGCGGCAATCAGCAGTGGAAACAATAACAAAGCCCCCCCCACCCCTTGTTTCGGTAAACAGCTGAGTGATTGTGCTGATTAAATGTAACCACTCTCAATTTCATAGACAGAGCTATGGATGCAAGCTTGTTTTAACCATGTTTTGGGGGCTATAGAGTGATTGGTTTACATGTACTTTGTTTGCAGACATTGGAGTAAAACAAGCTTATATTTTGGGTTCTGATGGGGGGTAATGACAGTTGAACTAAGCACTTGATGCATTTATAAGTTATACTCTTCAAGAATCCATTTTTTGTATTTATTTAGTGCTCCCCAAGGCAGCAGCTGCTCTTCCTGGGGTCCAAACACATTAAGGCACTTAACATCACACATAAAACAAAAGATAAAACAGTACATCATTATTACGCCACTGTGTATATACAATACAAAATGTATAATACCACCATACAACAATATTACAATGTACGTATGTGTAGAGTGCGCGTTGTAGCGTGTGTCCGTATACGTGTGTCTTTAGCTGTGTGTATGTATCTCTCTTCACAGTCCCCGCTGTTCCATAAGATGTATTTTTTATCATGTAAAAAAACTGATTCTACTGCTTGCATCAGTTTACTGATGTGGAATACAATTCCATGCGGTTTTGGTTCTATGTAGTACTGTGCGCCTCACGTAGTCTGTTCTGGACTTGGGGACTGTGAAGAGACCTCTGGAGGCATGTCTTGTGGGGTATGCGTGTGTGTCTGAGCTGTGTGCTAGTAGTTTAAACAGACACCTCAGTGCACTCAGCATGTCAACACTTCTTACAAAAACAAGTAGTGATGAAGTCAATCTCTCCTCCACTTTGAGCCAGGAGAGATTTACTTGCATATTGTCAACGTTAGCTCTCCGTGTACATTTAAGGGGCAGGCGTGCTGCCCTGTTCTGAGCCAATTGTAGTTTTCCGAGGTCCCTCTTTTTGGCACCTGACCACACGACTGAACAGTAGTCCAGGTGCGATTAAACTAGGGCCGTAGGACCTGCCTTTGTTGATAGTGTTTTTAAGAAGGCAGAGGAGCACTTTATTATGGACAGGCTTCTCCCCATTTGAGCTACTATTGTATCAACATGTTTTGACCATGACAGTTTTGAATTTGTAACACGCGCCGAATACAACAGTAGACCTTACAGTGAAATGCTTACTTACAAGCTTTTAACCAACAATGCAGTTTTAAGGAAAAAAGTGTTAAGAAAGTATTTACTAAAATAAACTGAAGTGAAAAAAATAAAAAAGAATAAGAAGACGTTTATTTTTCAATAACTAATAATTAAGGAGCAACAATAAAATAGCGAGGCTATATACAGGGGGTACCGGTACAGAGTCAATGTGCGGGGGTACCGGTTAGTCGAGGTAACGGAGGTAATATGTACATGTAGGTAGAGGTAAAGTGACTATGCATGGCTAATAAACAGAGAGTAGCAGCAGTGTAAAAATGGGGTGTGTGGTGTGGATAATGCAAATAGTTTGGGTAGCCATTTGATTAACTGTTCAGCAGTCTTATGGCTTGGGGGTAGAAGCTATTAAGAAGCCTTTTGGACCTAGACTTGGTGCTCCGGTACCGGTTGCCGTGCGCAATCAGAGAGAATAGTCTATCACCAGGGTGGCTGGAGTCCTTGGCAATTTGTTGGGCCTTCCTCTTACACCGCCTGGTATAGAGGTCCTGGATGGCAGGAAGCTTGGCCCCAGTGATGTACTGGGCCGTATGCACTACCCTCTGTAGTGCCTTGCGGTCGGAGGCCGAGCAATTGCCATACCAGGTGGTGATGCAACCAGGATCTGAGGACCCAAATCTTTTCAGTCTTTTGAGGGGGAATAGGTGTTGTCATGCCCTCTTCACGAACAGTTTACATCAACTTGCTCAATTCCCACATGATTCATTACAGTATTTAGTTGAGGTTTAGGGTTTAGTGCATGATTTGTCCCAAATACAATGCTTTTAGTTTTTGAAATATTTAGGACTAACTTATTCCTTGCCACCCTTTCTGAAACTAACTGCAGCTCTTTGTTAAGTGTTGCAGTGATTTCACTAACTGTAGTAGCTGATGTGTATAGTGTTGAGTCATCCGCATACATAGACACACTGGCTTTTCTCAAAAGTAAGAGGCCTAGACAGCTGTCCTGGGGAATTCCTGATTCTACCTATATTATGTTGGAGGCTTCCATTAAAGAACACCCTCTGTGTTCTGTTAGACATTTAACTCTTTATCCACAATATAGTAAGGGGTGTAAATCCATAACACATAAGTTTTTCCAGCAGCAGACTATGGTCGATAATGGCAAAAGCAGCACTGAAGTCTACCAAAACAGTTCCCACAATCTTTTCATTATCAATTTCTTTCAGCCAATCATCAGTCATTTGGGTAAGTGCCGTGCTTGTTGAATGTGATCTGTTGTCAATTTGATAGAGGTAGATTTTCTATCCAAGTTGTCAGACCCTGGTGGCTTGTCATTGTTGATAAACAACAATATTTTTTTTCACCTCTTCCACACTCACTTTATGGAACTCAAATGACAATGTTTGTCTTTCATAATTGTATCAGTTATACTTGGATGTGTAGTGTCTGCGTTTGTTGTTGTCATGCTAATCTTGCCAATGAAAAAAACTCAATAAAGTCATTGGCAATATCAGTGGGTTTTGTGATGAATGAGCCATCTGATTCAATTAATAATGGAGCTGAGTTTGCCTTTTTGCCCAACATTTAATGTAAGTTGCTTCACAGTTTTTACTATCATTCTTTATATAATTTATCTTTGTTTCATAGTATAGTTTCTTATTTTTATTCAGTTTAGTCACATGATTTCTTAATTTGCAGTTTGTTTGCCAATTGGTTGTGCAGCCAGACTTATTTGCCATTCCTCTTGACTCATCCCTCTCCACCATAACATTTTACAATTCCTCATCAATCCACGGGGATTTAACACTATTTACAGTCATTTTTTTAATGTGTGCATGCTTATTAGTAACTGGAATAAGCAATTTCATAAATGTGTGAAGTGCAGCATCTGGTTGCTCCTCAGTACACACCACAAAACAGCAAATATTCTTTACATCATCAATATAAGAATCACAACAAAACGTATTTTATGACCTCTTATACACTATATTAGGCCCAGCCTTTGGGACTTTGGTTTTTCTAGATTGGCTACTATATTGTGATCTCTATATCTGATGGATTTGGATAAATACCCTGGTAGGTTGACTGACAACCTGAATCAGGTTGCAGGCACTGGTTACAGTTCAGTTTTTTCTTGAGTGGGCAGATTGATGAAAGCCAATCAATATTTAAATCACCCAGAATATATACATCTCTGTTGATATCACATACATTATCAAGCATTTCACACATATTATCCAGATACTGAATGTTAGCACTTGGTGGGTTATAGCAGCTTCCCATATTAATTGGCTTTAGGTGAGGCAGATGAACCTGTAGCCATGTTACTTCAACAGTATTTAACATGAGATCCTCTCTAAGTTTTACAGGAATGTCGTTCTGATTATTAACAGCAACACCTCCACCATTGGCATTTCTGTATTTTCTGTAGCCAAGATGATTCGGATGGACTCTATCATTCCTGTAGAATATCTTCTGTTTCCAGAAGGTGTCAAAAGTTAATTGTAAAAGTGATTACACCAGAGAGCTACAGTAATATTTTAGCCGGCCCAACGATGGTAATATAATTGGCTGCTTTTTGAAATCTTTCGGTGCTAGAATCAATTCTTTAAAGTCAATTTTCAGAAGTTCTGAGCTAGCCCTCCTAATGTCGTTTCACCTGACATGGACTACAACAGTGTCAGCTTCCGGCAACTGTCGTAGAATGGTTGTAAGCAGCCGTGTAATGTCCTGTACCCGTGCCCCAGGATAGCACAGGGTTTTTGCTCATGATATTCCTTATGATAGAACTGCCGATGATGAAAGCTGCTGCTGAAGAGGTCAGGCTCTTCTCTCGCCATGAGTGGTTTCGCAAACTCCTCGAGGACAGAGGAGTTTGCCCGATAGACCCGAGCCAGCAGTAGTATCCATGGTGGATGATGAATGAGCCGGAGTCTCAAGACAGCCTCACTGTCTGTTGAATGTGGGAGCTCTGAGGATCTGAGCCAGAGGTAGAAGCCATCGGTGAGGGATCCAGAACAGAGGGCGAAGGCGCAGGTACCTCCGGGTACCTTCGAAGCCCCCAGGGAGGAACTCGCCGAAGTCTCTGGATCCAGGGCGGTGAAGCTGTTTCTAGTCTGTGTCTGGTCCGGGCTTAACATCTCCAAGGAAGCCCCCCTTTCCAGAGGATGCTGTTTTTGATTTCCACGGCGAGTGACATACAGTACATTCAGAAAGTATTCAGACCACTTCCCTTTTTCCACATTCTGTTTCGTTACAGCCTTATTCTAAAATAGATTAAATAATATTTTTTCCCTCATTAATTTACATACAATACCCAATAATGACAAAGAGAAAACAGGTTTTTATTAAATATAAAAAACAGAAATACCTTATTCGCAAAAGTATTCAGACCCTTTGCTATGAGACTCGAAATTGAGCTCAGGTTTCCATTGATCATCCTAGAGATGTTTCTACAATTGATTAGCATCCACCTGTGGTAAATTCAATTGATTAGACATGATTTGGAAAGGAACACAACTCTCTATATAAGGTCCCACAGTTGACAGTGCATGTCAGAGCAAAAACCAAGCCATAAGGTTGAAGGAATTGTCCGTAGAGCTCCGAGACAGGATCGTGTCGAGGCACAAAACCAAAACAGTTCTGTAGCAGTGAAGGTCCCCAAGAACACAGTGGTCTCCATCATTCTTAAATGGAAGACGTTTGGAACCACCAAGACTCTTCCTATAGCTGGCCCCACCCAGCCAAACTGAGCTATCTGGGGAGAAGGGCCTTGGTCGTGGAGGTGACCATGAACCTGATGGTCACTCTGAAAAAGCTCCAAAGTTCTTCTGTGGAGATGGGAGAACCTTCCAGAAGGATAACCATCCCTGCAACACCACCAATCAGGCCTTTATGGCAGAGTGGCCAGACGGAAGCCACTCCTCAGTAAAGGGCACATGACTGCTTGCTTGGAGGACTCTGACCATGAGAAACAAGATTCTCTGATCTGATGAAACCAAGATTGAACTCTTTGACCTGAATGCAAAGTGTGAAGTCTGGAGGAAACCTGGCACCATCCCTACAGTGAAGCATGGTGGTGGCAGCATCATGTTGTGGGGATGTTTTTCAGAGGCAGATACTGGAAGACTAGTCGGGATCGAGGGAAAGATGAACAGAGCAAAGTACAGAGAGATCCTTTTTTTGTATTTTTTTAACCCCCGTTTTCTCCCCAATTTCTATCTTGTCTCATCGCTGCAACTCCCCAACTGCCTCGGGAGGCGAAGGTCGAGTCATGCGTCCTCCGAAACATGACCACCAAACCGCACTTCTTAACACCCGCCGGCTTAACCCGGAAGCCAGCCCTATGGGACTCCCGATCACGGCCGGTTGTGATAAAGCCCGGGATCGAACCCGGGTCTGTAGTGATGCAATCTAGCAATGTGATGCAGTGCCTTAGAACGCTGCACACTCGGGAGGCCCCAGTACAGAGAGATCATTGATGAAAACCTGCTACAGTGCGCTCAGGACCTCAGACTGGGGCGAAGGTTCACCTTCCAAACCTAAGCACACAGCCAAGACAATGCAGGAGTGGCTCAAACTAACTGCAGCTCTTTGTTAAGTCTCTGAATTCTGTGACCCGTAGTTTTCCCTGAACTGGTAACCTAACCAGATAAAACTCCAGAACTTATACGGTATGACTGAGTTTTTCTAATCAGGTTTTTTTTTAAAGCTAGAAAATCTCATGTCCTTCTGGAGGATGAAAACCCTGTCAAACTGCAGAAATCTTGTACTTGTTCATATTAATTATATTTTAAAGGACTAGAGGAATTTCTTATACACAGGCACAGAAAAAGCAACATGATTGGACAATAAAACTCACAGGGCTGAGTCGTGTAGTCCTGCCCTATGCAACTGTAAGCCTAATAAAAAATGTATTTGTAAAATGTGTTATTTTGTTTATTCATTAATTCTAGTTAATAATTGTGGATTAAAAAAGTCTAGGTAGCCTAGTCAGCCTGAGTTTGAATACAAATCAAATGGATCCCATTCACGTTTTCTCACAAACAAATGGGCTATAAATACACAACGTTACTGCTTCGTTTACCCTGGCCAGAGGGACAGGGTGCATAGTAGGCTAGACTATGCAACTGCTGTTAGTAGCTTTCAGTTGATCAGACTGAAAAATAGTCTAGTTTCGATGCAATACAGCATGTCAGATCGCTTGTGTTTAGGTATCTAGGCTGCTACATTTATGTAAGAGTTTTTGCTTGTGTCTGTCGGGAGTGATGTGTTATCGCGCTAGCTAAATAAATATCGGAGGAAAGTGGAGAGCAAGCCTTGAGTTCTGTGCGACCTGAGATTTCTGTGAATCTGATTGCTCAAGACACACAAAGAGCCTACTAATTGTGCGCGAGTTGACAAATGACGAGGCAGATCAGTCTAAAAAAAAACAAAGCTTTGCTTATTGAAGCTTTGCGTCAATATATTTTACAAAGGTAAATCAAAAGTGGTGTCACACCTGATTGAAAAGTGCTGTGGCAAATGTCACCTCGCCACACCCTTTCCGGCAGGCCTGGGTCTATAGGTCTATTCTTTCTCATTCAGCACACTATGGTGTCTGAGCTTCAGTTATGAAAGGGCCTACAACAGAGATGTTCGGTTACCTCGGGTTTTATGTTCTACCTGTCAGTTAATGGATTCATGTTTGGCCTGAGAGTCTGAATCAGAGAAAATTAAGGTAATCCTCAGGGGCCATGGCCATTGTCTCCAGAGTCCAGACAGCTACGTCATTCTGACACGTCTAACATCCCTGAGACAATAGGGCCATGGGGGGTGAATAGACTTCTGACCCGGTCTGCAGTCATTGATATCAGGTGCTAAGGTGGCAGGCAATTGTGACTAGCTAGCCCACGCGTGACTAGCTACAGGTCAGGTAGAACTCTTATGAATGATTGAGGTGAACATTGCTCTTGTGTTGCTGACTCGCTGCGTTTTTCTCCAGAGGTTAAACTACTGTGACTATCTAGCCTTGAGTTGTGACTTGCCTACAGTTAGACTCCTATGAATGATTGAGGGGATCCATTGGTCCTCTGTGGCTGATTCACTGTGTTTTCTCGCCAGATGCTAAGGTGACTATAGCTACTGTGACTGTAGTCTCTGTCTTCTCATAGCTGCTGAGGCTGGCCAGCGAGACTACTGTGACTATTGGCTAGGCCAGAGGTACACTATTGATTGATTGCTCCTATGTGACTCACTGTGTTTCCCTCTAGATGTGGAGCAGAAGGAGGAGGAGGGAGTGGATGCAATCAAGAACGAGGTACGTCATCCACTGTCTTCATTCTGCTGTGTTGTGTTACGTCGTCAGTCAATCAGTCAATCAATGGCTCGGTCTCTGTAGGTGTGTCGATTCTCCACCCTTCTCGTGAAGTGTGCACTTGTACAGTTTCTTAGCTTCTGGCATGGATTTAACAATGGTGGAAACGCCCTCCAGTGAATGCTTACATCAAGTCTATGCTTGATGGGGAGTGTTGAAGTAGAGGCTCCTGGAAGAGGGTGTAGCCTCAGTCAGGGCCTTCGTTAGGACGGACCACATGTTAGGGGATGGTGATGCTGGACTAGGGGGGAAGGTTTCCTTTAGTAGACGATTTGTATAATATCACAACCTCTTGGACTTGTGAAATGGTACCTAATGGAGTATAGATCTGACATATCAAATACACTTTGGTGCCCAGGTCTGACACGGAAGGTCCTCGCGTTAGTCGATGGCGTCAAGCAGGCTCGCCACGCCAGGCTGCGATTGGTTGAGACTGTAGCGGGTTGCCACGGCTCTGGAAGAGACAGTTTGTGCTCCTTGCTGTTTGACCAATTGCACATTGGCTACAGTTTTGTGAACGAGTCATCATCTCTTTCTCGAGCACACACCTCATCCCTCCACACCCAAAAAAGAAAAATAGCAAAGAATTGCTACTCCGCCTTGCTAGCAGCCGTATTAGCCAGCAGTTTCAGCAGTGATAGCGTGAAACTTTGCTTGCGTCATCTTCCTCCTCTGCAAACATGCAAAATCTTAGCAGAGCAAACAGACATCAAACTAATACTTTAGTTCATTTCTTTATTTTGGTTTTCTTCTTTGTATCCCTTTAAACAGGGAGTTGGAGGCCCTGGGACAGGCAGGCTGCGTGGCTCCGTCAGTCTGCGTCAGAGGCCCATTCCCAGAGTAACCTTCCAGGCCGGGGACCCATATTACATTAGCAAGAGGACCAGGGAGGAGTGGCTGGCTAAATGGAAGATGGAGGTGAGTACAGTGCCACCCACCGGCTGGCTGTCTCGCCACTGTCTCAGGCAGGCTTTGACTCTTAGGGGTGCCCAAACTGCCCATTGTGTCTTGGGGATGATTGTGTGGGCTCTAGAGCTGACCACAACGATTTCTTACGGGGATGATTGGTTCCCAGTCCTCTCTAGCCATCCTGTTATTCAAACCTGGTCTCAGGGACTACAGATGGTTCAGAGCTGCCTGTCTGTTAGGGTTAGCAATAGTCCCAATAGACAGGGCATTCATAGCCGAGTGAACCAGTATTCGTTGGGTGCTTTCACAGCCAAGTGTATTTGATGGGTCATTTGATTTATCATTGAGGTACCATTTATTTAATTGGCTTTGTAGGGTGTTTGAGTCTCCTGGAGTTTCCTTCCTGTCTTTGTTGGGCCTACTTCAGTGCACCATTGTTGACCAATGATAAATGACCACTAATTGTTGTTGCTCACTCGGGTTTTCTGTTGCCTCAGTTTAGTTCCCACTATACAGCCCAAAGTCACGTTATAGTCATGGTCCAAGCTGTGAACTTGCCCCAGTCAGAGACTAATCTAGCCTCCACCTAAATCCAAACTCATTTTAAGTTTATTTGCCATGTAATAAGCTAATTGTAAACCTTACTCACCAGTAAGAATCTAAACTAAGGAGAGCGAACCAATAAGATCATTTACAAGATCATTCTTACCACATTTGCACACACTGTATATAGATTGTTTTCTATTGTGTTATTGACTGTACGTTTGTTTATCCCATGTGTTGTTGTTTGTGCCGCACTGCTTTGCTTTATCTTGGCGAAGTCGCAGTTGTAAACGAGAACTTGTTCTCAACTGGCCTACCTGGTGAAATAAAGGTGAAATTAATTTAAAAAAAAATATATATATATATTGTGACTAAAAAGCAAGTTCTTCCATTGCTACAACCACTTCAATATGCACTGAGTGTACAAAGCATTAGGAACATCTTCCTAATATTGAGTTGCACCCTCTTTTTGCCCTCAGAATAGCCTCAATATGTCAGGGCAAGGACTCTACAAGGTGCTGAAAGCCTTCCACAGGGATGCTGGCCCATGTCAACTCCAATGTTTCCCACAGTTGTGTCAAGTTGGCTGGATGTCCTTTGCGTGGTGGACCATTCTTGATACACACGGGAAACTGTTGAGTGTGAAAACCCCCAGTATCGTTGCAGTTCTTGACCCACTCAAACACATATTTGATGTAGGCTACTGCACATTGCACACAACAGAAAAACTGAAAAACCCATAGCTATAGCTAGCTATATGCTCTCTTGGGTAAATAAATTAAACTAGCTCCAGTATGCTAATCTTCTTTGAGTGTGAATTGTACTGCGTTGTATTATACTGGACTGGAATTACCCACATCGTTCAAACCATGATAGAGCGGAAGAAGAGAACATGCGAATCTGGTGCAGCACATGCGGCCTACAAAGTTAGAAATATAGGCTAGCGTATCTTATTTTAATTTTGAAATATAATAAGACCTATTTGTATAATTAGTAGGCTGACGCATACATACCTTTCATAATATTTCCCCTCATGTTATTAGCATACCTCCTCTTTCTCTCTCTTGTTGCTGCATTCCTTCCTCGCTTTCAACTGTTAAATGACTTAAGTTTCGGTGTCCTTATCTCCATCATTCTAATGTCACCCTTGAAAAATATAGGACTAGAATTAGATGCAGAAGGCTTTCACTTCTCTTCACGATAATTGAGTGATTATGGTCTGAATAAATAACTGCTGTAGCCTACCGCCATCTCGCGTTCGCTCGTCTTTCAAACTATCCATGAGTTCTATTGGCTGCTATATTTAACATTCAGCAAACAAGAGCTTGCCTTCCTCTTCGAATAGTCTATAGGTATAAGAAATGAAAAACAAATCATGTTCAGCAAGCTATTCTTTTTATTTATTTATTTTATTTAACCTTTATTTAACCAGGTAGGCTAGTTGAGAACAAGTTCTCATTTACAACTGCGACCTGGCCAAGATAAAGCAAAGCAGTTCGACACATACAACAACACAGAGTTACACATGGAATAAACAAACATACAGTCAATAATACAGTAGAAAAAGTATATATACAGTATGTGCAAATGAGGTAAGATAAGGGAGGTAAGGCAATAAATAGGCCATGGTGGCGAAGTAATTAAAATATAGCAATTAAACACTGGTAGATGTGCAGAAGATAAATGTGCAAGTAGAGATACTGGGGTGCAAAGGAGCAATATATATAAATACATACAGTATGGGGATGAGGTAGTTGGATGGGCTATTTACAGATGGGCTATGTACAGGTACAGTAATCTGTGAGCTGCTCTGACAGCTGGTGCTTAAAGCTAGTGAGGGAGATATGAGTCTCCAGCTTCAGTGATTTTTGCAGTTCGTTCTGGGGGTGACCAGTGAGATATACCTGCTGGAGCGCGTGCTACGGGTGGGTGCTGCTAGGGTGACCAGTGAGCTGAGATAAGGCGGGGCTATACCTAGCAGAGACTTGTAGATGACCTGGAGCCAGTGGGTTTGGCGACGAGTATGAAGCGATTCTAGTCTAGCTTTTCCTGCATGGGACTTAAAGAGCTAAGGGGTGTTTTTTAAGGAGGTCTGCAGAGCACAGGGGATTGCGCAAGAGACAGAGGCTAGAAGTTAGGCGCTTATTTTGCGTAACCCTTCATTAGTTTGCTAAATATAAGACTAATAATGCCTTGAATGTATTACCTGAAAGAGGTAGGCAAGCATATCTATATATAGGGCTATATATCAATCTAGAACAGGATCATCTATTTTGAATGCAATTTGAATGGAGTTGACAGAGAGATAGAAAGACTGCTAGAGTGCTAGCACATGCAATGATAGGCTGTTTCAAAACTCTGCATATGCAATCAAACAATCTTTACCATTCAAAAACAAGGTGACCCCCAAAAAGCCAGATGGAGATGGGTAAATTAGATGCGCATTTGATCTTTATATTACTGTAGCATAGGCTATGCTGCAGCAAATGTAGGCCTGCCTGTCACAAGAAAAAGAGTTACCATGATGAGACGATTGGTCTACGTGCGTTGTGAACTGCGCTCCGTACTGAGATGGTCTGTCCCCACCCTGAGCGTTGATTCATCAAGACAGATTTAGACATCGCATGTCATTTAACAGTTCCATTTCACGCCACGCTGTTCATATAAATCATTTAGTATAATTGACCGGTTTCTCGCAGTTATTTATCTCGGGAGAAGAGAGTTGTTTTGGGCAGTAAACGCTGGTGGGTCTCAGTAGCCGGGTTCCCGCCATTCAACCCTAATCTACACTGATTGAAGTGGTTTTAACAGGTGACATCAATAAGGGATCATAAGCTTTCTCCTGGATTCACCTGGTCAGTCTATGTAATGGAAAGAGCAGGTGTTCCTAATGTTTTGTACACTCAGTGTAGTTAATATTGCAGTTGTGTGGTACACCCCTATAATAGGCTATTGCATTTATTATATTTATTTAAACATGCCTCCTCCTGAATGTGACTACACAGCATCCTACTAACCTGATGTGACAATGTACTTTACAGCTTGTTCAGGTTTTGTGTTTCAGATCATTCATAACTCCCAAAACAATATGTCGTAAATCCTTGTAAATGTCTCTCTCTCTCAATTCAATTCGGGGCTTTATTGGAATGGGAAACATATGTTTACATTGCCAAAGCAAGTGAAATAGAAAGTTTAAAAAAATAAAAAATGAACACTAAACATTACACTCACAAAAGTTCCAAAGGAATAGAGACATTTCAAATGCCATATTTTGGCAATATACGGTGTTGTATCGATGTGCAAATAGTTCAAGTACAAAAGGGAAAATAAATAAACATAAATATGGGTTGTATTTACAATGGTGTTTGTTCTTCACTCTCTCTCTCTCCCCCTCTCCTCCTTCACATCAGGAACATGTAGTGATTTGTGTGATTTCATTTCAGATCATTCATAACTCGTTCCATAAACAATATGTCATAAATCCTTGTAAATGTATCCTTGTAAATCACTCTCTCTCTATCTCTCTCTCTTGCTCATTTTCTTTCTTTCTTTCTTTCTTTCTTTCTCTCTCTCTCTCTTTCTCTCTCTTTCTCTCTCTTTCTTTCTCTCTCTCTCCCTCTCTCTCTCTTCTCTCTCTCTCTCTCTTCTCTCTCTCTCTCTCTCTCTCTCTCTCTCTCTCTGTCTCTCTCTCTCTCAGGCTCTCTGTCTCTTTCTCTCTCTCTGTTCCTCTGTCCCTCCCTCCCTCCCTCCCTCCCTCCCTCCCTCCCTCCCTTCTTCATGTCAGGAACATGTAGTGAGACTCACTGTTACATAATGAGTGGCTGTGTCCATGGCAACAAGATGGGCCCTACCATTCTGTACCCCCCCCCCTCCAGTACTCAGTTCTGCCATTGGAGCAGGCTTGGGGAGAACCCATAAAAGTGTCTGGTGGGGGGAAATATTGGCAAATTAGCAGGACATGCTGGGGTCTCACGAGTGAAACGATGTAAAGAACCAGAGAAACAGGCAGCTGGGTCTAGGCAACTCAGAGGCTGTTTTTCTTTCACATAAAGGATTTAAAAATCACAAGATGACATAAGAGGACACTGCACATAAATACGCATGTGTAAGAAGAAATAGTCAGTATTTTGTTATTGAGAACATTACATTTTTTTGTGATATAATTCCATAAGGATGCATTTGTAGTGGTGGCATTGCAGCCCTGTGCTCAGGATTTAACAGAGAAGGTAAAGAAGCTTGCTGGTTTTGACTGTGTTGTTGCTGCTGGGGACAGGGCATCAGGTTCACTGTGCTGCTAGAGCTGACGGGGGAAGGAGGAGGAGAGGAAGAAGAGATTTCTTAACTGAAAGGGTTAGCTTAAAGGGGAAGAATCCCTTTCTGCTCTCTTCTTCCGCTTTCGCAGAGAGAGAGCGAGAGAAACGATCCCTCGTTTTATGTGCCTTTCGTTGTGTTACAGTGAGTGGACTTTTCTCTCCTTCCTCCCACCCCTCATTCTTCTCCTAACCCCTCCCCCAGCCCCAGCTATGGAAATGAACTCTGTGAAGATGAGGTTTGCTGCAAATTTCCAGCCCTGCTTGCAAGACAGCCTCTTGGCTCTCCGCCAACATTTTGCAAATCCTCTCTAGCCAACCAGAATTCCTGTCGGTAGTCACCTGACCCTGAATTCCCAGACAAAGAAATGTTCATGCTTCTTTCTCTTCTTTTTTTGAGCGATCTCCTCTACCCGGAGTGGGGGGTAAAAAATTGCAGCCCTACATTGGATTAAAAGGGTCGTGTGTTGGCGTGTATGGGTATGTGCATTGCATTATTTGTTCGATAACATGGTGGTGGTTAGTGTGCATGAGAGATTAGCCCGCGTACAGCGAGGGGAATATGCTGATTTAAGGTATTTCCACTAGAGACCATCTGCTCTCCCTCAGCAGCTTAAAGGGAAACCGTCACTTAGAAAAGGAAAGTGAGAGCACAGTGATTTGCAGAAGTGCTGAGAAAAAGTGCTCATGCTTGAAAAAAAAAAGTTTTTTTGAGACGGGAAGAACGTGATCCAGAGCGGTGTTTTGTGCAGAAGGTGTTTCCTGTTTCACAGCAGTGGCATTAAGAGTTAGTTATTTCTGTTTTAACAGCAGTGGCAGTAAGAGTTAGTTATTTCTGTTTTAACAGCAGTAGCAGTAAGAGTTAGTTATTTCTGTTTTAACAGCAGTAGCAGTAAGAGTTAGTTATTTCTGTTTTAACAGCAGTGGCAGTAAGAGTTAGTTATTTCTGTTTTAACAGCAGTGGCAGTAAGAGTTAGTTATTTCTGTTTTAACAGCAGTGGCAGTAAGAGTTAGTTATTTCTGTTTTAACAGCAGTAGCAGTAAGAGTTAGTTATTTCTGTTTTAACAGCAGTAGCAGTAAGAGTTAGTTATTTCTGTTTTAACAGCAGTGGCAGTAAGAGTTAGTTATTTCTGTTTTAACAGCAGTAGCAGTAAGAGTTAGTTATTTCTGTTTTAACAGCAGTAGCAGTAAGAGTTAGTTATTTCTGTTTTAACAGCAGTAGCAGTAAGAGTTAGTTATTTCTGTTTTAACAGCAGTGGCAGTAAGAGTTAGTTATTTCTGTTTTAACAGCAGTAGCAGTAAGAGTTAGTTATTTCTGTTTTAACAGCAGTAGCAGTAAGAGTTAGTTATTTCTGTTTTAGCAGCAGTGGCAGTACGAGTTAGTTATTTCTGTTTTAGCAGCAGTGGCAGTACGAGTTAGTTATTTCTGTTTTAGCAGCAGTGGCAGTGAGAGTTATTCCTGTTTAACAGCAGTAGCAGTAAGAGTTAGTTATTTCTGTTTTAGCAGCAGTGGCAGTGAGAGTTATTCCTGTTTAACAGCAGTAGCAGTAAGAGTTAGTTATTTCTGTTTTAGCAGCAGTGGCAGTAAGAGTTAGTTATTTCTGTTTTAATAGCAGTGGCAGTACGAGTTAGTTATTTCTGTTTTAGCAGCAGTGGCAGTACGAGTTAGTTATTTCTGTTTTAATAGCAGTGGCAGTATGAGTTAGTTATTTCTGTTTTAGCAGCAGTGGCAGTACGAGTTAGTTATTTCTGTTTTAGCAGCAGTGGCAGTGAGAGTTATTCCTGTTTAACAGCAGTGGCAGTAAGAGTTAGTTATTTCTGTTTAACACCAATGGCAGTAAGAGTTATTTCTGTTTAACAGCAGTAGCATTAAGAGTTAGTTATTTCTGTTTAACACCAATGGCAGTAAGAGTTATTTCTGTTTAACAGCAGTAGCATTAAGAGTTAGTTATTTCTGTTTAACACCAATGGCAGTAAGAGTTATTTATTACTGTACATGTTATATCACTTGTGTTAGTCTTTTTTTTCTGTTTAGATAAGCTACATGCTTATACAATACATTGAATGTGTATGTACACGATCACACATCCATTACAGATTTGAATAGTTATACGTACGTTATACATGTTCTGACATATAGTTTGCAGCTGGGAAGTTTTGATTGTGGCGATTGAATAACTGAACCGGCTGAACTGGGAGAAAGTTCACTACTAGGCCCCACCCCCCATCCCATGTGTTATCAGTGGTTAACTTACTCTTAAAACATACCAGAATAAGACTTTTCTAATCACCTTCTTTGTTGTAGACTGTTGTAATTCTATAGATCTATAGAATTGTGTATGGATTTTTTTTTTTTTTTTTTACCGATTAAATCGCACACTTTAATACTTTACATGGTAAAATGTCTTCATGGAAACTCCTTTTCAGATGATTAAAAGCTTTTCAAGTTATTTTTAAAGCCATTTAACCAAGCTCCTCAGGAGGCAGTTTTAAGAATGCCACTTGTGGATTCATAGCGAACTATGTTTATATATTCATGACTGACCCTGTAATATTCCTAATTGTCTCCTAAAAGGACCTAATACAATGGGGACCAGGTGGCGTCTTTCTGGATGTGTGACCCGCTGTGTGGTGGTGGGGGGGGGCTCTGCGTGTGCGTCCCCCCCCGGGTCAGTAATAAAAATACACAGCCATTGTCGGGCATAAAGGCAAAGATCTGAGCTAATGAATTCTATTGCTACACGTGGTTCTGCTCTCTTAATCTGTGTGTGGAGGCATTTTAAGGGGTTCAATTCCGACCTGAATGCAGCTTTCTGGATCACAGTTCAGGATCTTCTGATCCTAACGTCTGTGAACTAGAATGCTACCTCACATCTCTTCCGGGAACCTCCATTGATTTCTTCACGTGTGGAAAATGGATGGTTGTGTCTATTACTTTGCAAATACAAAACCCAGCCTGTCATATAGTAGTATACAGATAGATATAATTCCACAAGACAATGTGCAGTTGTGTAGGAGGACGTTGTGTGAGACAAATGACTAGGTCAGCCCTTTAGTTAATTCATCTGGTAACACTAGACATGAAGCTGCTCTTATGCCTTTGTAGTAACACTGTAGTTACTGCAGTAATAACATAGCCCTTGGTATAAGTAAGAAAAGCATAGCCATTGGTGTACAGTACACATACATGGAAACTGTAACAGAGCCAGTCTATGAATGAGTAGCAGTTCTTATTGCCTGACTTTGCAGTCTATCACCATGTAGTTGCGCTGTGGGTATCATGGTGTACAGAACTACAGGGACGTGAGAAGTTTCCCTTCTATTGTGTCCTCAATATGTCCACAGTCAGGAAGTCAGTCAGAGGAATGGAAGGCTTTTTCACCATTAAACTAACCCATATTGCAATCACACCCAGGTACAGACAGTACACTGAACAAAAATATAAAATGTTGGTCCCATGTTTCGTGAACTGAAATAGAAGATCCCAGAAATGTTGTGCACAAATGTGTATTTCAACCCTGTTAGTGAGCATTTCTCCTTTTCCAAGATAATCCATTCACCTGACAGGTCTGGCATATCAAGCTGATTAAACGGCATGCTCATTACACAGGTGCACCTCGTGCTGGGGACAATAAAAGGACACTCTAAAATCTGCTGTTTTGTCACACAACAGAATGCTACAGATGTCTCAAGTTTTGAGGGATTGTGCAATTGTCATGCTGACTGAAATAATTGTATGTTAATTTCTCTACCATAAGCTGCCTCCAACGTTGTTTTAGAGAATTTGGCAGTACGTCCAACCGGCCTCACAACCGTAGACCACATGTATGGCGTTGTGTGGTTGTTTGCTGATGTCAACGTTATAAACAGTGTGCCCCATGGTGGTGTTGGTTTATGGTAGTGGCAGGCTTAAGCTACGGAGAACGAACACAATTGAATTGTTTCGATGGTAATTTGAATGCACAGAGATACCGTGACGAAATCCTGAGGCCCATTGTGCCATTCATCCGCTGCCATCACCTCACGTTTAGGCATGATAATGCTCGGTCCCATGTCGCAAGGATCTGTACACAATTCCTGGAAGTTGAAAATGTCCCAGTTCTTCCATGGCCTGCATACTCACCAGACATGTCACCCATTGACAGTAGTGGAGAAGGTGGACAGTTAAGTTCCTCGGCGTACCCATCACAGACAAACTGAAATTGTCCACCCACACAGACAATGTGGTGAAGAAGGCACAACGGCGCCTCTTCAACCTCAGGAGACTGAGGAAATGTGGCTTGTCACCAAAAACCCTGACAAACTTTTATAGATGCACAATTGAGAGCATCCTGTCGGGCCGTATCACCGCCTGGTACGGAAACTGCACCGCCCTCAACCGTAAGGCTCTCCAGAGGGTAGTGAGGTCTGCACAACGCATCACCGGGGGCAAACTACCTGCCCTCCAGGACACCTACACCCCCCGATGTCACAGGAAGGCCATAAAGATCATCAAGGACAACAACCACCCGAGCCACTGCCTGTTCACCCAGCTATCATCCAGAAGGTCAGTACAGGTGCATCAAAGCTGGGACCGAGAGACTGAAAAACAGCTTCTATCTCAAGGCCATCAGACTGCTAAACAGAAATTACTAACTCAGAGAGGCTGCTGCCTACAATTGAGACTCACTAGTCACTTTAAACAATGACACTTTAATAATGTTTACATATCTTACATTACTATATGTATATACTGTATCTTATATCAACTATTGCATCTTGCCTATGCCGCTCGGCCATCGGTCATCCATATATTTATATGTACATATTCTTATTCCATCCCTTTAGATTTGTGTGTATTAGGTAGTTGTTGGGGAATTGTTAGATTACTTGTTAGATATTACTGCACGGTCAGAACTAGAAGCACAGGCATTTCGCTACACCATTTCCTAGCAAGTAGATACTTTTACTAAATAGAGTGGTTTTCTTTTTAGCATCCATGCATGGTGTCATTTTCTGTGGTTATCTCTGACATGGCACATACTGTGTCCTCAAAGTATTCATACGCCTTGATTTATTCCACATTTTGATGTGTTGCAGCCTGAATTCAAAATGTATGACATTTTTTAAATTCTCACCCATCTACACACAATTCCCCATAATGGCAAAGTGAAAACATGTTTTTAGAAATGTTTTCGAATGTATCAAATGAAATACAGAAATGTGTAATTTACATAAGTATTAACACCCCTGAGTCAATACATGTTAGAATCACCGGCAGCGATTACAGCTGTGAGTCTTTCTGGGTAAATCTCTAGGAGCTTTGTACTCCTGTATTGTACAATTTTGCCCCTTATTCTTTTTAAATTTCTTCAATTTCTGTCAACTTGGTTGTTGATCATTGCCAGACAACCATTTTCAAGTCTTGCCATAGATTTTCAAGCAAATGTAATCGGCCACTCAGGAACATTCACTGTCTTCTTGGTAAGCCAACTCCAGTGTAAAGTTGGCCTTGTGTTTTAGGTTGTTGTCGTGCTGAAAGGCAAATTAATCTCCCAGTGTCTGGTAGAAAGCAGACTGAACCAGGTTTTCCTCTAGGATTTTGTCTGTGCTTAGCCCCACTCCGTTAATTTTTTTATCCTGAAAAACTCCCTAGTCCTTAACGATTACAAGCATACCCATATCATGATGCAGCCACCACTTTGCTTGAAAATATGGAGAGTGGTACTCAGGAATGAGTTATATTCGATTTACCCAAACATAACACTTTGCCACAGTTGCTTTGCCACATTTTTTGCAATATTACTTTAGTGTCTTGTTGGAACAGGAATCATGTTTTGGAATATTTTTTTATTTTGTCCAGGCGATCTTCTTTTCACTCTGTCATTTAGGTTAGTATTGTAGAGTAACTACAATGTTACAATGTAATCCTCAGTTCTCCTATCACAGCCGTTAAACTTTGTAAGTGCTCGACTGAGGGACCTTACAGATAATTGTATGTGTGGGGTACAGAGATGAGGTAGTCATAAAAAAAATAGTGTTAAACACCATTATTGCACATAGTCCATGCAACTTATTATGTGACTGTTTACCCCTGAACCTATTTAGGCTTGCCATAACAAAGGATTTGAATACTTATTGACTCAAGACATTTTAGTTTTCCAGTTTTTATTCATTTGTAAAAATGACTAAATACGTAATTCCACTTTTGATATTATGGGGTGACAAAAAGGCCAGTGACACAATAAATCTTAATTTAATCCGTTTTAAATTCAGGCGCTAACACAACAACATGTGGAAAAAGACCAGGAGTGTGAATGCTTCTTGAAGTCGCTGTAGGTGCTGCTAGCTGCTATTTCTGAGTTTGTCAGTGGCAGTGTGTCTAGATGATAAATACTGCCTTGTCTCTTCTCTCTACTACCTCCTTTGCTCTAGAGAGCCAGTCTTGCAGGCTGCCTGCCTGGTGTAGCTGCACTCATACGAGAGAGAGGCCCTCAAAAGGGGGCATTTACAACTGGGGAAAAAGGCCAGAGACAGATATCTGGTTCTTATAGCCCCTGTACTCTACTCCTCCCCCACCAGACTTTGGTAGAGTCAGTTTTCCATTGATTTTGAAGATAAATAACCCACTAGCAGCAACCCGGAGAGAGCAGTTACTCCCCCAAATTTGCCAAAATGACCACCACATTAGGCTACAGGATTTTCCTCACTTTCTTTGAAATCCCCCCTGAACTTACTGACCCTTATTTTACTTGTAAGATGGGGGAGAATTACAGGATGGTAGAATGAGCCAATTTGAAGCTGGGGATGATTAGGTGGCCATGATGGTGTGAGGGCCAGATTGGGAATTTAGCCAGGACACCGGGGTTAACACCCCTACTCTTACGTCAAGTGTCATGGGATCGTGAGCGACAACAGTGAGTCAGGAATCCCATTTTAACATCCCATCCGATAGACAGCGCCATATGCAGGGCAATGTCCCCTTCACTGCCCTGGGGATCTCCTTAGACGAGAGTGCCCCCTACTGGACCTCCAACACCATTTCCAGCAGCATCTGGTCTCCCGACCAGGACCGACCCTGTGTAGCTTCAGAGGAAAGCCAGCAGTGGGATACAGGGTGGTATGCTTACTTACTGTCCCACCAGATGGCCTACTACATTAGCAATGAGTCTGAAACCGATTGAACTTAGTTACTTTTACATTTCTTCCCTTTGATTAGCACAGTTTCCTTTGTTGTGCCATATTGTAAACACAGTAGAGTTGTATTAACAGATTTGACTTGGCATGAAAGCTCTTGGCACCAACTCAATTCTTTGGCTGCACAAGACAATGTAGTAAAACTTTATCACTGTAAATAGATCATAGATTGAGATTTTATTTGAATCAATTTGTTTGAATCAGAGTGTTCTGTTCCGAAGTTTGTGGGATCCGTGTTTGAATCAGTGTGTTTGATTCAGAAGTTTGTTTGAATCGGTGTTTGATTCAGGTTGCTCTGCTCATCCCCTGACTCATGTGTTCATCAAACCATAGTAAAAAAGTTAATTATATCATAGTTAGACAAAAACAGTGTTTTTACAAACAAACACCTTTTCTCTCCTATACACACCTCATCCCCGGCTGCCTGCATTCTAGGAGCTAAGCCAACTCTAACACATATGGTTGAGGAGGGCTTTGAACCGGGCAGTCGTCCACTACTTCTACTCTACAGAAGATATTTATAAACTAGAGTAGAGCCTCTTGATTGAACACCACATGTTTCCGCTCTGCCACATTGGCCCTCCCCATGCCCTCCCACCCTCACCCCCTCGGGGCCTACTGTATGGAGGGCGAGAGGCACAGCGAGACCGCTGAGATGGGGGTTTAGGGTTTGTTCCCAGCCCTCTCTCTCCTCTCCCTCCTCTGCCCCCTACCCCTCTACACATACACACACACTTGCGTGTGAGAGAAACCTGAGAAAGATTTTGGACCAGAGCGATGGAATGAGTGCAGCTGTGAAGGGCATTCACGTGTGTGTGTGTGTATGAGAGTGAGAGAGAGAAACCGAGAGAGACAGACTACAGTAGGATGAGTGCAGCTGTTGGGGATTTGGTGTGAGAGGCTTAAGTCATGTCTGGGTCCGGCTTGCCCGTCCTCTGTGTGTTTGACCTAATGTTTCAGTGTCAGGTACCACAAACCCAGTGAACTCTTCCTCTACTGCCAGGAGCCACTAGCTACACAGATAACGTTTGATTTAGGTATTGGTTCGCAGATAGCAGTTCTCTCGACACGACAGGAAGTACACCATGCGTTTGAACAGTCGCTGGCGAACAGTCGCTAGTGCTGGACACTGAAGTATTTTGGATTCCTTTTACCTTCATACAGGTTAGCATAATGTTTACACAGGATGTACCCTGAACAAAAATATAAAACGCTACATGCAACAATTTCAAAGATTTTACTGAGGTACAGTTCATATAAGGAAATCAGTCAATTGAAATAAATAAATTAGGGCCAAATCTATGGATTGCACATGACTGGGAATACAGATATGCATCTGTTGGTCACAGATCAGAAAACCAGTCAGTATCCGCTGTGAATACCATTTGCCTCATGCAGCGCTACACATCTCCTTCGCAATGAGATGATCAGGCTGTTGATTGTGGCTTGTGGAATGTTGTCCCACCCCTCTTCAATGGCTGTGCGAAGTTGCTGGTTAATGGCGGGAACTGGAACACGCTGTCGTACACGTAGATCCAGAACATTCCAAACATGCTCAATGGGTGACATGTCTGGTGAGTATGCAGGCCATGGAAGAACTGGGACATTTTCAGCTTCCAGGAATTGTGTACAGATCCTTGCGACATGGGGCCGTGCATTATCATACTGAAACATGAGGTGATGGCAGCAGATGAATGGCATGACAATGGGCCTCAGGATCTCGTATCTCTGTGCTTTCAAATTGCCATCGATGAAATGCTATTGTGTTCATTGTCCGTAGTTTATGTTTTCCCATACCATAACCCCACCGCTACCATGGGGCACTCTGTTCACAACGTTGACATGAGCAAACCGCTCGGAGGCTAGTTGGATGTACTGCCAAATTCTCTAAAGTGACGTTGGTGGCGGCTTATGGTAGAGAAATGGACATGAAATCCTCTGGCAACAGCTCTGGTGGACATTCCTGCAGTCAGCATGCCAATTGCATGCTCCCTCAACTTTAGACATCTGTGGCATTGTGTAGTGCGACAAATCTTCATACTGTTTAATCATCTTCTTGATATGCCACATCTGACAGGTGGATGGATTATTTCTTGGCAAAGGAGAAGTGGTCAGTAACAGGGATGTAAACAAATTTGTGCACAACATTTTAGAAAAATAATATTTTTGTGCGTATGGAACATTTCTGGGATCTTTTGTTTCAGCTCATGAAACATGGGACCAACACGTTACATGTTGTGTTTAGTTTATGTTTTTGTTCAGTATAAAACACATTAAGAAATGTGTTTCATTACATGGGTTATTGTCAGAAGATTTCTGATTGACATTACTCCACGAGAGTATTTTAAATGTTTTGAACTGTACATGACGATCCCTTTGTAGCTTAGTGTGTAGGGCATGGCACTTACAATGTCAGAGTTGTGGCTTCGTTTCAAACTTGGCCACCCATACAAATAATGTATGTACTGACACACAGATCCTATTAAATAGAAAGTGGTTTCTATATGTAATTCTGTGCACACACTACACTCTTAGAAAAAACTACACTACACTCTTTGACTGTCCCCATAGGAGAACCCTTTTTGATTCCTGGTTGAACCCTTTTTGGTTCCAGGTTGAACCCTTTTGCGTTCCAAGTACAACCCTTTCCACAGAGTATTCTACAAGGAACACAAATGGGTTCTACCTGGAACCAAAAATGGTTCTACCTGGAACCAAGAAGGCTTCTACTATGGGGCAGCCGAAGGACCATTTTGGAACCCTTTTTTCTAAGAATGTACTGTAAGTAACTTTGGATAAACGTATCTGCTAAATGGAATACATATTATATTAGATTGACATGTCCCCTGCCTGGGGTCTATCTGAGTATGTTTCAGGCAGAGAGAACTGACCTCTCCTTTTCCTCTGTGGTGTTTCAGGCAGAGAAAAAGGCCCTGCTGGTGTCAGTGATGAACGCAATGGAGGACCATGAGGAGATGGAGCCTGAGCCACAACAGAAAGAAGAAGTGTCAGTAATCACACACAACCAACAACAGCAGCAGCAACAACAACAACAACAACAACAGCAGCCCACGGACCCAGCGTCCCCGACGGTGGCCACCACACCTGAACCTGTCGCCATGGCAGGGGGTGACAAGACATCACCCAAGACAGCTGATACTGAGCCTGAGTACGAGGTAAACACAAGACACACAATGACATTTTCCACATTTTGTTACGTCACAGCCTTATTCTAAAAAATAAATCCTCATCAATCTACACACAATACCCCATAATGACAAAGCAAAACAAATATTTTTTTAATTACAAATTTATAAAAACGATTTAAAACTGGATTATCACATTTACATAAGTATTCAGACCCTTTACTCAGTACTTTGTTGAACTGCCTTGGCAGTGATTACAGCCTTGATTCTTGGGTATGATGCTACTAGCTTGGCGCACCTTTATTTGGGGAGTTTCTCCCAGATCCTCTCAAGCTCTGTCAGGTTGGATGGGGAGAATCGCTGCACAGCTATTTTCTAGTCTCTCCAGAGATGTTCAATCGGGTTCAAGTCCGGTCTATGGCTGGGCCACTCAAGGACGTTCAGAGACTTGTCCCGAAGCCACTCCTGCATTGTCTTGGCTGTGCTTAGTGTCGTTGTCCTGTTGGATGGTGTTCCTTCACCCCAGTCTGAGGTCCTGAGCACTCTGGACTAGGTTTTCATCAGGGATTTCTCTGTACTTTGCGCCATTCATCTTTCCTTCGATCCTGACTAGTGTCCCAGTCCCTGCCGTTGAAAAATATGGTGCCAGGTTTCCTCCAGACGTGACGCTTGGCATTCAGGCCAAAGAGTTCAATCTTGGTTTCTTCAGACCAGAGAATTTTGTTTCTCATGGTCCTTTAGGTGCCTTTTGGCAAACTCCAAGCGGGCTGTCATTTGCCTTTTACTGAGGACTGGCTTCTGTCTGGCCACTCTACCATAAAGGCCTGATTGGTGGAATGCTGCAGAGATGGCTGTCCTTCTGGAAGTTTCTCCCATTTCCACAGAGTAAATCTGGAGCTCTGTCAGAGTGCCCATTTGGTTTTTGGCTGGGCGGCCAGCTCCTAGGAAGAGTCTTGGTGGTTCCAAACTTCATCCATTTAAGAATGATGGAGGCCACTGTGTTCTTGGGGACCTTCATTACTGCAGAAATATTTTGGTACCCTTCCTCAGATCTGTCCCTTGACACAATCCTGTCTCGGTGCTCTACGGACAATTCCTTGGACCTCATGGCTTGGTTTCAAGCTCAAGCTGAACCTCGGCAAGACGGAGCTGCTCTTCCTCCCGGGGAAGGACTGCCCATTCCATGATCTCGCCATCACGGTTGACAACTCCATTGTGTCCTCCTCCCAGAGCGCTAAGAACCTTGGCGTGATCCTGGACAACACCCTGTCGTTCTCAACTAACATCAAGGCGGTGGCCCGTTCTTGTAGGTTCATGCTCTACAACATCCGCAGAGTACGACCCTGCCTCACACAGGAAGCAGCGCAGGTCCTAATCCAGGCACTTGTCATCTCCCGTCTGGATTACTGCAACTCGCTGTTGGCTGGGCTCCCTGCCTGTGCCATTAAACCCCTACAACTCATCCAGAACGCCGCAGCCCGTCTGGTGTTCAACCTTCCCAAGTTCTCTCACGTCACCCCGCTCCTCCGCTCTCTCCACTGGCTTCCAGTTGAAGCTCGCATCCGCTACAAGACCATGGTGCTTGCCTACGGAGCTGTGAGGGGAACGGCACCTCAGTACCTCCAGGCTCTGATCAGGCCCTACACCCAAACAAGGGCACTGCGTTCATCCACCTCTGGCCTGCTCGCCTCCCTACCACTGAGGAAGTACAGTTCCCGCGCAGCCCAGTCAAAACTGTTCACTGCTCTGGCCCCCCAATGGTGGAACAAACTCCCTCACGACGCCAGGACAGCGGAGTCAATCACCACCTTCCGGAGACACCTGAAACCCCACCTCTTTCAGGAATACCTAGGATAGGATAAAGTAATCCTTCTCACCCCCCCTTAAACGATTTAGATGCACTATTGTAAAGTGGCTGTTCCACTGGATGTCTTAAGGTGAGCGCACCAATTTGTAAGTCGCTCTGGATAAGAGCGTCTGCTAAATGACTTAAATGTAAATGTAATGTAAATGGTTTTTGCTCTGACATGCACTGTCAATGGTGGGACCTTATATAGACAGGTGTGTGCCTTTCCAAATGTTATCCAATCAATTGAATTTACCACATGTGGACTCCAAGTTGTAAACATGTCAAGGATGATCAGTGGAAACAGGATGCACCTGAGCTCAAATTCGAGTTTTGAGCTCGGGTCTGAAATACTTATGTAAATAAGGTATTTCTGTTTTTTAAATTTGTAATACATTTGCTAAAAAACTGTTTTCTCTTTGTCATTATGGGGTATTGTGTGTAGATTGACGAGGGCTTTTTTATTTATTTAATCAAAAAATGTGTTATAACTTAACCTTTTATTTAACTAGGCAAGTCAGTATGTATATGTGATGATCTCATCCCTGTAGGACGGGCGTGGTTTCAGCATTGGGGAGCTGGTGTGGGGGAAGCTGAGGGGGTTCTCCTGGTGTTGTTGCTTACTGTTGCTGTTGTCTTGTAGGATGGGCGTGGTTTCAGCATTGGGGAGCTGGTGTGGGGGAAGCTGAGGGGGTTCTCCTGGTGGCCTGGTCGTATTGTCTCCTGGTGGATGACCGGACGCAGCCGAGCTGCCGAGGGGACACGATGGGTCATGTGGTTCGGCGATGGAAAATTCTCTGTGGTGAGGAAAAACTGTAAAACAGCACACCACTGTTGTGTTTAGTAGGAACCAAACATATGAAAACAGAATGGAACTGGGAAGGACTACCTGGATTAATTGTCCAATAAGGAATAGTCATTTTTGGTTTCCGTTTTAAAATATTTTGCTACCATGTGCCCTACTGAACACGACCCATTAAAACTTAATTTTCTTTTTCCACCAAATGAAAACAAATGAAATGAGACATTTCTAAGTTCAGTTGTTCGTCTGTGCCTACTCTTTTTCCTACAGGTGTGTGTAGAGAAACTGTTGCCTTTGAGTTCCTTCTCCAACGCCTTCCACCAGCCCACCTACAGCAAGCAGCCCATGTATAAGAAAGCCATCTATGAGGTGCTTCAGGTAAGTACTGGGCTACGTTTCATTATGTCTCGTTTGCAGCGTTCGGTCAAGTCCCGTCCAATCACAGCGGGCTAAACTGGTTGAAACTACGTCAATCTGTTTTTAATGGTTGTAATTGGATTGAGATAATGTCATGTAAAGCAGCTTTGTGTGCTGAAAGATACTGCTAGTCAGCACCTTTCAAAATGATAGACTGTTGAAAAAGGGCCTCAAGTCCTCTAAAATTGCTCAGAGAAGGTCTGCTCTGTAGTAATGATTGAGGCTGATAATACCTGCTGAGTGTACAAAACATTAGGAACAGATGCTCTTTCCATGACTTAGACTGACCAGGTGAATCCAGGTGAAAGCTATGATCCCTTATTGATGTTACTTCAATCAGTGTAGATGAAGGGGAGGAGACAGATTAAAGAAGGATTTTTAAGCCTTGAGACTTTTGAGACATGGATTGTGTGTGTTTGCCATTCAGAGGGTGAATGGGAAAGACAAAATATTGAAGTGCCTTTGAACCGGGTTTGGTAGTAGGTGCCAGGTGCACCGGTTAGTGTCAAGAACAGCAACGCTGCTGGGGTTTTTCACGCTCAATAGTTTTCCGTGTGTATCAAGAATGGTCCACCACCCAAAGGACATCCAGCCAACTTGACACAACTGTGGGAAGCAATGGAGTCAACATGTGACAGCATCCCTGTGGAAGGCTTTTGTAGAGTCCACACACCAACGAATTGGGGGCCGGTCTGATGGGAAAAAGGGGGTGCAACTCGATATTAGATCGGTGTTCCTAATGTTTTGAACACTCAGTGTATTTTCGTACATTCACCTCCAAAAATGATTGGCATCCTTGATAAAGAGCAAAAAAAGACTGTATATTTTAAATACTGAATAGTATGTGATCAAAAAAATATGTAAAAGTATGTTCTATTATACTAATAAAATGACTCGGGGGGGGGGGGGGGGGGTTGTTTAATAATGTATTTTCTCAGCAGGATAGGTATCAAAATGATTGGCACCCCTGTTATCAATACTTTGTGCATCCTCCCCGTGCGAGGATTACGGCACTGAGCTTTTGTTCTATAATGTGTTATGAGATTGGAGAACACATTGGGAGGGATCTTAGACCAGTCCTCCAAAACACAATCTTCCCAGATATCCGTTGTCTGCGCTTGTGGACAGCCCTCTTCAATTCAAACCCACAGGTTTGAGTTTAAGTCCGGGAAACTGATTTGGCAATTATTTAATTTTTTTGTGGTCTGTTAACCATTTCTTTCTGGATTTTGATGAGCTCCATTGAAAACCTGTGGGTTTGAAATGAAGAGGGCCGTCCATAAGGGATCTGGAATGATTGTGTATGGAGGACTGGTCTAAGATCACTCCCAATGTGTTCTCCAACTCATAAAACATTTTAGAAAAATGTATTGAAAACAGGGGTGCCAATCATTTTGACCCCTATTCTTTTTGAGAGACAAAAGGTATGACTTGTTAAGTATAAAATAATATCATTTCAAAATTAGCATACAATACAGATAAGTGTTTCTATTATTTTTTTTCTATAGTCATTTTTGCTCATCTTTATCGAGGTGCCAATAATGTCAGAGTTGACTGTACATACAGGTGATGAAAAGATGACAACAATGACCGGTCATGTCCCTCTGCAGGTGGCCAGCACCCGAGCAGGCAAAGCATTTATAGCCTGTCCGGAGAGCGATGAGACGGACACCTCCAAGTCAGTGGATCTACAGAGCAAACAGATGATAGAGTGGGCTAAGACAGGCTTCCAACCCACCGGGCCCAAGGGCCTAGAGCCACCAGAAGGTAAGTTTAAGTTTCATGTTTATTTGCCATTTAATTGTAGAGAATATGATTACTGTGGCCAAAAATGCTTGATTTAGCGGGAACTTTTATGAAATTCTGCGATACATTTGGCAATGGGGCGGCAGGGTAGCCTAGTGGTTAGAGCATTGGACTAGTAACCGAAAGGTTGCAAGTTCAAATCCCCGAGCTGACAAGGTACAAAATCTGTCGTTCTGCCCTTGAACAGGCAGTTAACCCACTGTTCCTAGGCCGTCATTGAAAATAAGAATTTGTTCTTAACTGACTTGCCTAGTAAAATAAAGGTAAAAAAATTAAAAATGGTTGTTTTTTTTCATGTTAATTTCATATAAAGCAATAAAAAAGTAATGTGCTCAGTTTTAGGACGATTTTAAGCAGAATACATCATACAAAAACAATTAGAAACATCTAAAGTGCCTCAATTTAGTTTATTTCCCTGAACAAACAGCTCTGTCATGATTCACTCACATTCACCCACACACACCTCTCCTCACCATCAGGCTTGGGGCTTTGCTATCAACACGAGATGCACCTCCCATTCCCACACTCTCCTCTCCATCAGGCTTGGGGCTTTGCTATCAACACGAGATGCACCTCCCATTCCCACACTCTCCTCTCCATCAGGCTTGGGGCTTTGCTATCAACACGAGATGCACCTCCCATTCCCACACTCTCCTCTCCATCAGGCTTGGGGCTTTGCTATCAACACGAGATGCACCTTCCATTCCCACACACACCTCTCCATCAGGCTTGGGGCTTTGCTATCAACACGAGATGCACCTCCCATTCCCACACACACCTCTCCTCTCCATCAGGCTTGGGGCTTTGCTATCAACACGAGATGCACCTCCCATTCCCACACTCTCCTCTCCATCAGGCTTGGGGCTTTGCTATCAACACGAGATGCACATCCCATTCCCACACTCTCCTCTCCATCAGGCTTGGGGCTTTGCTATCAACACGAGATGCACCTCCCATTCCCACACTCTCCTCTCCATCAGGCTTGGGGCTTTGCTATCAACACGAGATGCACCTCCCATTCCCACACTCTCCTCTCCATCAGGCTTGGGGCTTTGCTATCAACACGAGATGCACCTTCCATTCCCACACACACCTCTCCATCAGGCTTGGGGCTTTGCTATCAACACGAGATGCACCTCCCATTCCCACACACATCTCTCCTCTCCATCAGGCTTGGGGCTTTGCTATCAACACGAGATGCACCTCCCATTCCCACACTCTCCTCTCCATCAGGCTTGGGGCTTTGCTATCAACACGAGATGCACCTCCCATTCCCACACACACCTCTCCTCTCCATCAGGCTTGGGGCTTTGCTATCAACACGAGATGCACCTCCCATTCCCACTCACACTCTCTCTCTCTCTCTCTAAAAAAAATGTGATTCAAAGCTGATCAATCGCTTTCCATTTGAGGATTGATATTTCTTTCACATAAATTGTCTTCAAAATAATTGAGATTGTGATTTTTTTCTTAACGGGTCGTAAGGGAGATAAAGAACGGAAAACGTAAAAATAGTGTATTGCGGTTGATATGTACTTTTAAAACAATATTACTGTTTGTTTTTTTATCCAGAAAGATTGTGCTTTCGTCCTCCGTATTAACTTTTTCAGAGAGTTTAAAACGGAAAAGCTGACAAATTACACTCAGTGCTTTAGACAGACTGGGGAGAGCAGAGTGCCGAACACCCTACTAAAGCCAAGGTTAGACTGGGGAGAGCAGAGTGCCGAACACCCTATTAAAGCCAAGGTTAGACTGGGGAGAGCAGAGTGCCGAACACCCTATTAAAGCCAAGGTTAGACTGGGGAGAGCAGAGTGCCGAACACCCTACTAAAGCCAAGGTTAGACTGGGGAGAGCAGAGTGCCGAACACCCTACTAAAGCCAAGGTTAGACAGGGGAGAGCAGAGTGCCGAACACCCTACTAAAGCCAAGGTCAGCGGAGTGAAAGTTTGAGTAAAACGCCACTCACCTTGATTCTTTCAGCGCTTGCCACAGTCTTCCCTGCTACCACTTCAGTCATGGTGATCTGCCGCTGCTGTGGGAACTGTTCTGACATTCTCATATGCTTTGCTGATTCGAAGTTACTGTTTATTGTCCATTTTCAACTTGTTTCCAAAAACATTTGGAAATCGTTTCGCACGGTTTATCTGTTATTTTTGTTGGCAAATGAGATTGATTTCTGTTCATTGTACTGCCTGTCAGCTATCAACAATCACCCATATGTGAATACGCTGACAGGCTAGGGGGAAAACACTTTGTTGACTTGTTTGGATTTGGGCCATTTTCCACAGTGACAGTGCAGTAATTGGTCAAAATTACAAACCCGCTTTCGATTGGACCCTTTTATGCCCTAAAAGTGCGGGGGTTGGTCAACATTGCGCGCTGTCGCATAATATGCGCTGATTGGTTGATTTTTGCATTGAATTATGCGATCGCAGTATCGCGGAATCCTGGAGGGACTGGAATACATTGGGAAATCACCGAAGTTTAGATTTACCGAAAGGCAAGAGGAGCTTATAACAGGCAGGTAGCCTAGTGGTTAAGATCGCTGGGCCAGTAACCAAAAGGTTGCTAGTTGAATACCCGAGCCGACAAGGTGAAAAATCTGTTGATGTGCTCTTGATCAAGGCACTTAAACCTAATTTTCTCCAGGGGTGCCATACTACTTTGGCTGACCCCGTAAAACAACACATTTCACTACACCTATCTGGTGTATGTGACAACAACAACAAAAACACATTTATAAAGACATTTTGTTGTCCGTGTTACAGCGAACAACGAAAGTATTGTTGTGGGGCTCGAGGGCCCAATGGTAGGGGAATGTCCCTTCAGTTGCCAGATCAATTCCACCCTTTTTATCCAGCATTCCCCTACCTGTCTTTGGTAGTCTTTTGGCAAGAGTCTGGTTATCTGACTTGTTTATTGTTTATTGTCCCCGCCCACCAGAGGAGCGTAACCCATATAAGGAGGTGTACCCTGACGTGTGGGTGGAGCCAGAGGCGGCAGCCTACACGCCCCCTCCAGCCAAAAAGCCTCGCAAAAGCACTGCAGCCGAGAAACCCAAGGTCAAGGAGATGATTGACGAGGGGACGAGAGGTAGGCCTGCTTTTTTGTATTAGGTTAAATAGGGGTTGTGACCTCTATATCCCTCCCCCTCAGGGAGGTTTAGCTAAGGGGTGTGTGTGAGAGTGAAAGAGAGACTGTTTGTGAAAGACAGGGTAGCAGGTGCTTAGTACTAGGGTTAACATGGTCAATTCTGTTAACAAGTGTAGGTGTTATATGTTATGTATCTGGTAAATGTTATGTATCTCTTATCTATGTGCTATGAATGTACTCAGCCCAACACTTTATATTGGCAAAAAAAAACACATGTAATGTCTTAAAAGCAAATGGTGAAGTAGGGGTGAGAGGGGGTATGTCTGCAGCTTTTTTCTCTCTCGAAGATGTCATCTGCAAAGATAGCATAGCAACAAACGTTCAAGTCATATCCTGAATCTGAAACCGTGTTTTGTCTCTCTCTCTCCGGTCTGCATTTCCAGAGAGACTTGTGTATGAAGTGAGACAGAAATGCAGAAGCATAGAAGGTAAGTGGTCTGTCTCTTGTGTTCAGGCAGCCAGGGTCATGTTCAGTAGGCAGCGAATGAAAGAGAGTTGGCTATTTTATATGAGTCCTCAAAGCATATTAGCTTTCCTTATGAAATGTACAGTCCTCTCACGGCTGTTCAAATATTCCTATTGAATCCAAGGCTATTCAAAGCAGTGGGGGGGGGGGGGGGGGGTTCAACCTCCAGTTGGCTTGCCTAGTGGTTTTAGTGGAGGGTAAATGTTTATACGTGTTGTTTACACACCTTTTTTTATTTTGTGTATAGTGCACCTATTATGCTAAAGTCGCGTATCTTGATCGGCGGTCAGGGTTTACCCATTTATTTGCGTGCCACTGCATCTCTGGCTGGCACCGATTACATTCTGTCTTTCTCCACAGACATCTGCATCTCCTGTGGAAGTTTGAATGTTTCCCGTGAACACCCTCTGTTTGCTGGAGGAATGTGCCAGAGCTGTAAGGTAAGGAGGGAAGAGGAGGCCATTAAGGCTATTGAGTCAGGGCTAGGTGTAAGGCCATGAAGTCTGTAGATCTGGGGGTGTATGTATCAAGCCTCTCAAGCAGGATGATCGGTTTAGCCTTTTGGATCACAATGAATCAGATTACATGGACAGGTAGGACCTGATCCTATGTCGGCGCTCCTACTCTGAGATGATTGCATGGGCAGGTAGGACCTGATCCTATGTCGGCGCTCCTACTCTGAGATGATTACATGGACAGGTAGGACCTGACCCTATATCGGCACTCCTACTCTGAGATGATTACATGGACAGGTAGGACCTGATCCTATATCGGCGCTCCTACTCTGAGATGATTACATGGACAGGTAGGACCTGATCCTATGTCGGCGCTCCTACTCTGAGATGATTACATGGACAGGTAGGACCTGATCCTATATCGGCGCTCCTACTCTGAGATGATTACATGGACAGGTAGGACCTGATCCTATATCGGCGCTCCTACTCTGTGATGATTACATGGACAGGTAGGACCTGACCCTATGTCGGCGCTCCTACTCTGTGATGATTACATGGACAGGTAGGACCTGATCCTATATCGGCGCTCCTACTCTGAGATGATTACATGGACAGGTAGGACCTGACCCTATGTCGGCGCTCCTACTCTGTGATGATTACATGGACAGGTAGGACCTGATCCTATGTCGGCGCTCCTACTCTGAGATGATTACATGGACAGGTAGGACCTGATCCTATATCGGCACTCCTACTCTGAGATGATTACATGGACAGGTAGGACCTGATCCTATATCGGCGCTCCTACTCTGAGATGATTACATGGACAGGTAGGACCTGACCCTATATCGGCACTCCTACTCTGTGATGATTACATGGACAGGTAGGACCTGATCCTATATCGGCGCTCCTACTCTGTGATGATTACATGGACAGGTAGGACCTGACCCTATGTCGGCGCTCCTACTCTGTGATGATTACATGGACAGGTAGGACCTGATCCTATATCGGCGCTCCTACTCTGAGATGATTACATGGACAGGTAGGACCTGATCCTATGTCGGCGCTCCTACTCTGAGATGATTACATGGACAGGTAGGACCTGATCCTATATCGGCACTCCTACTCTGAGATGATTACATGGACAGGTAGGACCTGATCCTATATCGGCACTCCTACTCTGAGATGATTACATGGACAGGTAGGACCTGACCCTATATCGGCACTCCTACTCTGAGATGATTACATGGACAGGTAGGACCTGATCCTATATTGCCCCCCGGACGCCAATGCCGCTGATTAAGGCAGCCCCCTGCATATCTCTGATTCTGAGGGGTTGGATTAAATGAAGAAGACTCATTTCGGTTGAATGCATTCAGTTGTGCAACTGACTAGCTTTTCCATTGATATATATGGGCCAGGTCTAGCTCACCCTCTTAGGCTCCAGCGCTGCTTTAAGCCTTATTTTAACCTCTTACGGATCCGCCCCTTTTTTAAAAATATGTCTAAAATTATATAACCAAAATCCTACCCAATTCTAACCTGAAGCAAGGATATGCATATTCTTGTTACCATTTGAAAGGAAACACTTTGAAGTTTGTGGAAATGTTAAATTAATGTAGGCAAATATACACATTATATCTGGAAAAAGATAATATAAAGAATTTTTTTTGTGTTTTTTTTGTACCATCTTTGAAATGCAAGAGAAAGGCCATAATGTATTATTCCAGCCCAGGTGCAATTTAGATTTTTGCTGCTAGATAGCAGCAGTGTATGTGCAAAGTTTTAGACTGATCCGATGAACCATTGCATTTCTGTTCAAACTTTTGTTTCAAGACTGCCCAAATGTGCCCAATTGGTTTATTAATACAATTTCAAGTTCGTAACAGTGCAATCTCCACAAACAATAGTATGGTATTCTTTCACTGTAATAGCTACTGTAAATTGGACAGTGCTGTTAGATTAACAAGAATTTAAGGTTTCTGCCAATATCAGATATGTCTGTCCTGGGAAATGTTCTTGTTACTTACAACCTCATGCTAATCACATTAGCCTACGTTAGCTCAATAGCATTTTCATTATTTAATGTTACTGTAGACTATAATGTAAAAATGAAAAATGACTAAAAACCACAACCATTCAACAGTTACATTCATTATTTCCTTTTGACAGGTCTTAGGAAACATTATGGAAATAAGAAAATGCATTTCAAAAGAACAGAAAATACATGTTTTAAGTTGTATTTTGCTGCCACGAGTGCTCACACGTTGAACGCATGGAGCAGCGGTTATTCTTGGAAAAAAGTGATATATTGAAATAGAGCTCACCTCCTTAAATATTTTTAGTTTTTTTTTGACAAAGGTAAGTGTTTTAGGAACTGCAGAATCGGCTCTTTCTGATACTATATAGAAATCAAATTGTCTTAGCTGCATGTGACTCTGTTGGGGGATTTGATTTTGGCGCTCCCGTTTCCCTGCCTCTGTGTCAGTTTCAAGCTGTACTGGTCCATCTGTTCATGTACAATTTGACAATTGGTAGTAATTGTCACCCATCAGACTTTTGTCCATTTAATCTTGTCTTTAGGCTAACTCTATTATTATATGTGTGAAATTAGTTACAATATAGTTTAGGTGTAGTTTCAATGGGCCAGCAGCTGCGTAAGCTGCCTTGTGGTGAATGAGGGGGGAAATGACATGTCCTGCTAAAACTGCCTATAACAGTAATTCTGCTCATTAAGATTCTAACAATGACAGTGTGTTTTATATAGACTTATTTAGGACAAGTCAAAGACTGGGGGGAGGGAAATTACTTAAAAAATGTCAATTAGTTTGGTGTCCACATGATTCGCTCTTCTTTTCTAGCGTTAAAAGCTCTCTGTTACCAAAACCCAAACACGTGTTGAGTAGCGTATTTCGAATTGTTACTTGTTGTTCTGTTAACAATAATTGGAGAATAGTTGATTTTTACTTGTGGATTCAACTTTCTAGAGCGACACGACAAAATCTCAAAGCTCAAATCATTTCTCCACTGCTGTGTCCCAGAACTGCTTTCTAGAATGTGCATATCAGTATGATGATGATGGTTACCAGTCATACTGCACTATTTGCTGTGGGGGACGAGAGGTGCTCATGTGCGGGAACAACAACTGCTGCAGGTGAGGACGGTGCTTTCATCTTATGCTAACTAAGTTCATTATTGTTGGGATTCACTCGTGTGTGTGTGTGTGTGTTTACGGTCATTGTTGTTTGCATAAGTGTGTCTGTGTGTACGCTGTGCGTGCGTATGTTCGATCTTACGTGTATGTGATTATGTGCGCCCATGTGGCTGTGCGGGCGTTAGAGTCTAGCAGGATAGTAACACAGCTCTCCTCTCCAGGTGTTTCTGTGTGGAGTGTGTGGACCTGCTGGTGGGCCCAGGTGCAGCACAGATAGCTATTAAAGAGGATCCCTGGAGCTGCTACATGTGTGAGAAGGGACAGAAGGGAGTGTTCGGCCTGCTGGAGCGTCGCACTGACTGGCCCTGTCGTCTACAGCACTTCTTCGCTAATAACCATGACCAAGATTTTGTGAGTAGTGCCTCAGTACTATGTTTCAAGCTCGCTACAAAGTTCACAGCCACAGAGACACAATTAGTCTGTGTTCCATCGTGACACAGCACGTCCGCGCCTCTAAAAGAGCCAAATGAGCTCCAACAAGCTTCCTAAATATGTAAATAATGAGCAGGCAGACTATCACGGCTCTGGGGCTCTACGAATTGGGTTTCAACCGGTAGAGACAGCTGACGTCATTCCCGGCTCTCTCTGGGTAAATACTAGCTCCATAATTTCTCTCTCTCTCTCTGTGTTGTATCACAGGAACCACCAAAGCTTTACCCTCCAGTCATGGCAGAGAAGAGACAACCCATACGTGTCCTGTCACTGTTCGATGGCATAGCAACAGGTTTGAAGGGAATCTCCTTTCCTCTTCTCTCCTCCTCCCCCTCTTCCCACCTCTCCTTGACACAAAACCCTCTGAACTTCTCTGTCTCTTGTCTGTACAAAGTTTCCCGTCTGTCTCAGGTTTCACCGGGACTGTCCTCCTAACTCATGACTACAAACTAGGCTGACTGTATATTGCTATAAAGATAGATAGATAGCAAACTAATCCACACAGCATGCTGTTTAACCATATTGTCTAGCAGTGCACTTCTCATACCTTTCCTGTCTGTCTTTCACTTCCCTATCTGTTCAATAAAACCGCACAAAAATACAAAAGAAGTGGGAATTCCCACTCCTGTAAAAAATAAATGATTAATAGTGTGCCTCAGGCTAGACCAGGCCTTCAGTATTGTCTCACCTGTAGGGTGTTATTCAGTTCAGTTCACCAAGTTCAAGTTAATCATTATGTCAATAGGACCATCCACTTTATTTAACCAGGAAAATCCACTCCGCAACAATTGCCACTGTTGACGAGGGAGTCATGGAGTCCTTTCAAAAGAACCAAAAACATGCTACCGTTTGACCTATTTCCACTTTGACCTCTGACCTTTAGGTCTGCTGGTGCTGAAGGAGCTGGGTATCCAGGTGGAACGCTATGTGGCGTCGGAGGTGTGTGAGGACTCCGTCACGGTGGGCATCGTCAGGCATCAGGGACGCATCATGTACGTGGGCGACGTGAGGAACGTCACGCGCAAACATGTGAGTATCATGTCATGTATCATGAGAGTAATGCAAGGTCACTCACGGCCTGTGAATCCCAATAACCTGGCTCAAAGACCAACGCCCAACCACAATCTCAATAAGGATATTCCAATTGAGAAAGATTGTAAGGTGCCTCAGCTAGGGCCATTACAAAGACACTTCATATAACATTACTTCAACCTCTAAACCATAACAAGTATCTCTTAGTTGGATAATCTGTCGATTTTGACTTATCTCCTGTCCTCCTTTCTCCTATTGTTTTTCCTGTTTTCTCTCTCCCTTGGTACAGTTACACGAGTGGGGCCCCTTTGACTTAGTGATTGGTGGAAGTCCATGTAACGACCTCTCTATTGTCAACCCGGCTAGGAAGGGTCTTTATGGTCGGTAACAAACCTGTACATTTATCACTTGTTCTGTGATCGGTGACGAGTTATGTCCTGTAGCTGAATTTTAAATGCACGTCCTTCTCTGTTTCTCCTGTAGAGGGCACTGGTCGGCTGTTCTTTGAGTTCTACCGTCTGCTGCACGAGGCTCGGCCCAAAGAGGGCGACAACCGGCCGTTCTTCTGGCTCTTTGAGAATGTGGTGGCCATGGGTGTCAGCGACAAGAGGGACATCTCTCGCTTTCTAGAGGTTTGTTCCTTTACAGAGAATGTATAACATCTAAGAGAACAAACTGTACATTAGTCATGTAAATGTTTAACTATTGGAATATGAATACATTTTGGATGAATACCAACTTGTGGTGGTAATTCACAGTGCATGCTGTCAATATACTGGTTAGGTTATGAGGGAACAATTTAAGCAGTTCATTTAAACATTGTATGAGAATCTCTCTCTTATCTCCACTACTTCAATAAAATCCTTGAGGTTATTATTTGTGAAAGGGAATATGTTCTCAATAACTTTCCTGGTTAAATAAAGGTTAAATAAACCTCTCGTCTCCCCCTGCCAGTGTAACCCGGTGATGATCGATGCCAAGGAGGTGTCTGCTGCTCACCGCGCCCGCTACTTCTGGGGGAACCTGCCTGGCATGAACAGGTTGGTGAGAGAACGGTGAGGGAAGCAACAGCCAGCCTAAAGCAACGCACACCTGGGCTAGTTCCTGAGCCAGTCAAACTCCGTAACCAAAGAATCATAATCACCTTTTACGCACTGTTCTTGTCTCTCTCTCTCTCTCTCTCTCGCACTCACTGTCTCTCTCTCTCTCTCTCTCTCTCTCTGCGTTCTTGTCTCTCTCTCTCTCTCTCTCGCACTCACTGTCTCTCTCTTGCGTTCTTGTCTCTCTCTCTCTCTCTCGCGCACTCACTGTCTCTCTCTTGCGTTCTTGTCTCTCTCTCTCTCGCCCTCACTGTCTCTCTCTTGCGTTCTTGTCTCTCTCTCTCTCGCCCTCACTGTCTCTCTCTTGCGCTCTGTCTCTCTCTCTCTTTCTCTCCATCTCTCTCGCTCTCTCGTTTCACACATCCCTTACCTTTCCCTCTCTTTTCCTCTGCAGACCCTTGACTGCCATGTGCACTGACAGACTGGACCTTCAGGATTGTTTGGAGCATGGCAGAACAGCGAAGGTCAGTTATATATGTCTGGCTTCTTATTGGAGCTGTGCTTTTGCTGTTCTGGCGTAGACCAAATTGGCCGAACATGTAAATTGTGTAGTTCATTCAGTTGAATAACTTAGTTCAAGGTACATGCACTCAAACCGTGTAGAAACAAACTGAGTGTAAGTACCTTTTTTGAACTTTCAAATGAAATGTTTGGTCATGTGGGCAATTTGGTCCGTAAACAATACTTATTATTGTCCTATTCTTATGCACCAGCCACTTAGTGTGTGCACTTCCTGGTTTCCCCTCAGTTTGGCAAAGTGAGGACCATCACCACTCGCTCTAATTCCATTAAGCAGGGTAAAGACCAGCACTTCCCTGTCTTCATGAACGAGAAGGAGGACATTCTCTGGTGCACTGAGATGGAGAGGTAGGAACTGATTACCCTTCAAATTAATTAACCATAGCAGCAAATTAAATGACGTTATTACAAGCAGTTTTTCCCAATGGGATACCTCATTATTATTCAAATGATTCTCTTACAGGAAGTCATAGATATAATTCCAAACTTAAAAGTTAATCTCACATTTAAATATAGCGCCATTTTATATGTCATTAATTCTCAAGTGTATCTGTCGGTCTGTCTCCTGCTCTGTCTGTCTGTCTCTTGTTCCCTCTGGTGGCTGTCTGGTTACTGTCTCCTTCCCCAGGGTGTTTGGCTTCCCTGTCCATTACACAGACGTGTCCAACATGAGTCGGCTGGCCAGGCAAAGGCTTCTGGGAAGGTCGTGGAGTGTACCGGTCATCCGTCACTTGTTTGCACCACTCAAAGAGTACTTTGCCTGTGTTTAACAAGACTTGGCTTAGAAACCACCACAAACATATAACTGTTGTTGTAACTAGAAACAAGAGTTGTGGTGAAATTATACTACTTCCTGGTATCATTTCTCAGGCAAGCAAAACATCATCAGAGTAGATATTTCACATTATTTCTTGTATTTTGAAATGTACTTCTTATTCTATTTAATTTGTATATGTCATTTGACCTTTTTAGCAGTGTTATCCAGTATTTTTTTTATTGATTTATTTGTGCAAGCTATACTTGAGACAAGGCTTTCTTCTCAAGGCACTGAGGAAGAAGAAACTAGGATCTGTGTGATTTTTTTAAAAGTTTTTTTTATTTTTTAAATAAAGACTAGGATTGGGTGATTGGAAAAGATCTGAAAGATAAGAGTTTATCATACTGTGTGTACAGTATGTTATGTGAATGGTTTTGGCTGTGTAGGCATGATTTTGTTTTGGCCTCTATCTGAAGTGGACGAAGCAGTCCACCTCCTGAGCCTTGCAGAGCTAAAGTGAATAAGGGTGATTTTCTTCAGTGTCACAGAAAGCTGTCTTAATGAATCCAAAACACCAGATCACATATACCTCTTTGTTTACAGTTTATATACACAGTTAACTGAAGGTTAAGGTACTACTGTAAAATGGTTACAATACCATGGTGCTTCGAGACAATAGGAAACATCACAGTCCATGTGGCACAGGCACTACACTTTAGACAAGATGGGGGGGGGGGGGGGACATTGCCTGGAAAGTTGTTTTTTCAGTGTGATGTTTTCACACTTAAAGAAGTTATGTGCTATCTTAATAACTTTAAATGACTTCAAAGTGGCGATAAAATACGGCGTGGTGGCAGACGACTGCAGAATAGCATGCCATATCCTCCTCTTTCCTATGTTTTACAGCTTTTTTTTTAAACAAAAAATTGTACTGGTGCTTTTTCAATCATTTTTCAAGCCTTGCGACACGCAAACTCAGGCCCCCGTGCCTGCCCGTGTCAGACTCTGCACAAACACAAAATGAAGCTAGCCACATGGGCAGTGATGTTTTCTGTAGTTACAAAAAACAAAACAAAAATATTGATCCAAGGTCTGTGGTGAACTACTTTTTTTGTAGTTTCATCCTGACCCATGTCATTACTGTACAACTGTTAGTGAGCATGGTCGGTGGACTGGAGGGAGTGTGGCTGCCCTGGTGTTTCCACAACCAAGTAAAGACTCTCCCTTCCCTTCTCACCCCTGCAAACTAGATAGTAGATACTGTCAGGTGCAAGTCTTCAAACAATATGGTGCGGCTTCACAATGCTCTTCTACCGTTTTATAGCAATTTTGTGCTGTTTTACCAACATTATAAAGCACTTTTTATATGTATACTTCTTTTTTTTCCTTTAGTATTAGAAACATTTCTTGTTTTTTTTCTTGTGAAATGATTGTTTTTGTTTTTATGAGGTGAACTGTTTTACCATTGTGTAATACAGTATGTTTTCTATACCGTAGGGCTGTGCCAATAGAGGTGAAATAATGGATTATTAGAGTGGCGTATCCATGGAAACGATTGAATTATTGATTGCTACTCAATGTACAGTAGATTTAATTGAAAATGATTCATGTGCTCCGTTACCATATTGTCTTCTGTTCAAAGCAGTAATTCAGTGTCATCCTCCGGATGAAAAAGAATGTGTCTATTTCTATTACGATTGTAGGATTTAGATGGGGAATATTTCGAGAGTCGAAGGAGAGAGAGCTATTCAAACGATTATTACCCAAACTTGGATTACATTTCAAATCTGCATTTTCTGATGATCTGAATTATTATGACCTTGAATGTGGAAGATTTGGAAATGAGTTTGTCAATAACTGAAAATTGAACAGTGCCCCCCCCCCCCCCCCCCCCAAAAAAAAGAGCAGAGATTATGACTTACCAATGTCCCAACGAAAATATTCAATATGACTTAATTTCATAAATGTAGTTTCATACATGATTAAGTTCTTAAGTGACCTTACTGTATCCGTGCCACCGTTTTAGTTGAACTTCACACATTGGGTTCGCAGGAATTCTTGTGCGTTGTGTTGACATGAATTCCCCTTCTGTATAGCAAATGACCATATGTACATTTTGTACATAGAGTTTTCCTGTTGCTGGTTTTGGTTCGTCTTTCTCTTTTCTTTTTATTACCTATGAGATGTACAAATATAATTCTTTGCTAATATATATCATGGAATTGGAAGAAGAGCGCAAAAAAATGTAATCAAGTCAAATTGAACCAATTTCATCAAAATAAGCTATGAAACATTAGAGGTGGGTAGACTCCAAGTCTTGCCTTCTAGTACTGTTCATTTGTTTTGTTTTCCAATGTTCTGAGCGAATCCAGTTGAAATGTGTCACGTGATCTTAACAGTAGCCTAATAATGACAGCTTTAAGGTGGAACGGTCTATACTTCACTGCACAGCCCTACATAATGTTGGTTGTTGTTGTTTTTCTGTTGCTTTAGTTTCTTTAAAGAACTATAAAGAGGGATTGTAGGTGTTTCTGACGGTGCTAAAAATTTTATCTAATCAAGAAAAAATATATTTGTTTGGAAGATAAATAAAACTTGTCTTGACAATGACTGTTTTTAAGTTCCTTACAGTAATGATTGAAGAGCACTATTATTTCACTCTCATATGATGCATATATTAACAAAGGCATTTTAACTTTGTACTTGAAAAAATTGTGAATAATAAATTATGAGTTTCCTATATTGTTTTAGACTAGAAATTGCTGTAGTTGATTGGTGCTTATCTGTGGGGGGAAACCATGTACTCCGTAATGGGAAATAACAAAAAAAAAAAGGTAAACATTTCGGTAAGAACTTTTACTGTAGCATAATGCATAATGTATGCTTAAAACTTGGCATTCGCATTGCTTCTTAATCCTACATTCCATGCCATAATATCCTATCTTCCATGTCTTGTTTTCAATTGTCGTTTCTTGATTTGATGCTTTTGTTATTATTGGCAAATGTTATGTCCCAAATGGCACCCTGTTCCCTTTGCAGTGCACTACTTTTGGCAAAGGCCCATAGGGTGCCATATATAGTGAATAGGGTGCCATTTGGGATGCTCACCATGCCATTTCACTGTTTCAGACAGGTCAGTTCTATAATCCAGTGATACTGTTAGTTGGCGCTCAGTCTGTGTGGCTTCTTCTTTTGTGTCATATTACCTGTTTTATGGCCTATGTTTTTCTTCTTTAAGATGATCAAATGTAGCAGTCATTCTCCACCCTTTACCCAATACTTATGTTTTAGTACCCAGAAAGAAGAAAACGGCTCCTTTATGTATTTGTGCTGGAGAACACTTGAATAAATGTATTGTTTTTGTGCAAAAATATGATAGCTCCTGTTGTTCTTCACCTGTACCAAGAATAAATTGAACGATACAAAATCTTATCACTATTGATCAGGTTCCTTGGCAACATAATAACACCGTGTTGAACATCGATACTAAAGTTATAGCTAAATCCTACTTTTTAAACTGCTTTACAATCTTTAAAAATGACTTTCTTTTAACAGTATAAAAGGTAGTAGTAGTTTGTTAGTTCTGCTTTTGCTCACATCACCCTGCATTTGCTCACACATTTAATGATTGCTACTAATAATAATAATACTGTTTGTAGTGTTTATTATAGCCTAATGTGTTCTCTTGTCTTCATAACGATTACACAAACCGCACATCTGAATAGTATACTTAATGAATTATTGAGAAATACTGTGTATTGTAATTTATAGGCTAGTGATTATATGAGCTCCTTGCTTTATCCATGATCTTTCCTTTCCTGTAATCACAGTTCACACCCTGTTCCTCCCACAATGGTACAGCTCCTTCCAAATGGACACGCCTGAAGTGCAAAGTAATTGGTTAATCTGGTGACCGAGTCTGCGTTCCCTATCGGTGATTGGAGCGTCTGCACGTCGCACGGACTTGGATGCTGCGACCTGAGGTTGAGCAGGCTGGATTCAGAGTGAAGCATCTGCCCCTGGCTGCAGCAAGTGTTCGTCTCATTCAACGGATTGGTGCAGTTGTAGTCTATCATAAAGTAACCGAAAAGGCGTTTTGGAGCCGTAGGCCTTTAGGAGAGGTATGTGGAGCGCGATTGAGATGTGCAACTTTGTAGCGTACTGATAGGCTATTTACTAAGAATTATGTGAAGAGGCTTCGATTTGAGGGCCCAGACTATGCGGGTGTATGGATCGTCCCTAGACACGGATGCTTGCTTTTATGTGGATACTTTGTTTCTTATGCCGAATGGCTGAATGTCTGTAAAGGGATTGCTACCCGGAGACCTGACTGCGTATTTTTCATTTCTGATTTTGCCATCCTGATTCCTTTCATGCCATTGTTTTTTTTTGTGTGTGTGAGGAGGGGGGGGGGTAGTCGAAATTAGAACCTCCATGATCATACCGGCAGACGGTATATTGAACTCGGACTGGGGACATAGGCTAAATGCTATAACTATCCAATTACACTTGCTATGAATTTGGCCCATCGATTACTACGATGCAAGTGCAACATGATCTTTAGGCGGTGGGATGGAAGAGGGTGATTTATTATGGAGTGTTCCGTCATCATGGGGAGGGTAGGAGGGTTTTGGAAACCGTTTTCTGGGTCGGTTATGTATCCTGAGGGATGAAGGCCGGTGTTTCTTTGTGTCAAGTGGGATGTGGAATTTATCATTTTAGATCTATTTACATAGTGATTTAAAACCTTAGTAAATGACATGTGTGTCCTGTCCGTATTTGTTACAGACTAGCCTATAACAGGTTTAGGCTATAAACCTTGAAATGGCTATACTTTATGAGGGAATCTATTTGGGACGTTTCAAACTCCATGATCAATTTTCCAAATAAATATCTACGTTGGCTACTGTAATTTCCAGGTTTGTGTCAATTTTGTGTGAATTATGCTAAACGCTGTTTGTAATAGTAATAGATTTAGCTCCGACAATTATTTTAGCTACAGAAGACTGCCTTCCTTTTATTTTGTGCGCTAGCCTAGACTGATGAGTTGTGCTCCACCCTAAAATGAGTCGATTCTTTTTTTAGGTAGCCTGTAGACTATTTGTTTCTATTCTACCCATGAAAGGCATATTGTTGTAGCTTCATTCATTCATTAATCCTAAATCCTATAACACTCCTAGAACACCCCCAGATGTGGGTCAGTGGAAGTGATGGATAACCAATGGTTGGTGCATATTCCCTTCCTCCCACCTTTGAAAATGAACATGATATGACATTTTAGACATCAGCTGTCTTGCCTTTACAGTTGACCTTGATCTGAGTCTGAGCATTCATGTGCAAGATGTCATCGTTTTATATAGATGATCTCAGCTCCGAATCTGGACCCATGAGGATAGAGAGCATGTGGTAAACTTGCTGGCTGCCTCACCCACACTGTCACATACATTACCACTCCCACACCCACCTAGACACACACACATAAAGAGGAGGAGTGCCTGGGGGATATTTATCATTTTATTCATATTAATCCAAGAAAGATTATAGTATTGGAATATTGAAATATTTTAAACGTTCGGATGCGATAAGAAATTCCTCTATGTCTCGTACCACAGCACACTTCTACAATATGTATGAGAGGTTTACTTTATAATGTGCTACATTTCGTTTTTAGAAGGGAGGGGGAAAAAATGATGGTTATGGATGAAAAGTGTGAACCAGTGTGTGACTTGTTGAACACTTTTAGTCCAGGCAGGCAGGCAGCTAGACGGACACCTAAGCTAAGGGATGTTTGGTCATACTCAGTGACAGACACCGCCTCAGGCCCTTTCGTTGATGTCACAGCAGCCTGGCCATGCCAAGTTGAGAACACAATGTTTATTGTGCTATAGCTTGTTTTAGAACACAGCAATTCATTTGTGTTCTTCAGTGGGTCACTGCCTCCTCACATCTGAATGCAATGCCAATGACAGTAAGTGGTACCATAGCTTGTCTGCCTAGTTGTAGTTGAGGTGGTATAACTGGTCAGAAACTAATACCGTTCTCCATGAGAGTGAAACGTTTTTTTTTGTTTTTTTTGTCTGCTTGTCTCTCTTCCTGAGAAAATATGCAGAAGTCTTAAAAAATATTTTTTCTTCTACAATATCAATTTTGGGGCTGTAACTCCCTGCACCACAAATGAGAAAAGCATGGTAGTGTTTTTGTCCAACCCTTCACTTCTAATCTCTCTCTTCCAGAGCCATCATGTCTTCCAGTTCAGCGACAACCAGGATCCTAATCAAGGGCGGCAAGGTGGGTGTGTTGACTGTTGTTGTTGGGCTGTTACATGTTCGTCTAAAATAAATGACTGTGAAGCATTACAAAACTATTACCTGTTTCATTTATGCATTTTCGTCTGTCCAACACCTGTTTGCTCTTTTCTCCCTTTTGACACCAGGTGGTGAACGATGACGTCACGCAGGAGGCGGATGTGTACATTGAGAACGGCATCATCCAGCAGGTGGGGGAGGGGCTGATGATCCCAGGAGGGGCCAAGGTGATTGACGCCTCTGGGAAACTGGTCCTCCCCGGGGGGATTGACACCAGCGTGCACCTGCAGCAGAGTTTCATGAACGCTACCACCGTAGACGACTACTATAGCGGCACCAAGGTACGAATGATCTACAGCTTTTCTACGACTGTCCGTGAGGTTGAGAGGAAGTACCATGCTTAACGACACTGGCATTACCCTCAGTAACCCTCAGTATAGCCCAGTGCAGGATGGGTCTCTCATCTGATTCTGGTTCCTCTCCAGGTTTCTTCCTTCTAGGGAGATTTTCTTTGCCACTGTGCTGCCGATGCTCTGGAGATTAAGGCAGGGTTACTGAACAAAACCTTGTGATATGTGGTTGCAAAAAGGGGGCTGGGTCAATCACATTTGATTGGTTGGTTCATTGATTAAAAAGGGCTGGTGCTTTAGGACTCTGGCATTACTCTCCTTATGTGTGTATTTTGGTAGAAACCTGTGGCAAGGTCTGTCTAGCAATGCCAATTACTCAGTTACAGCAATTCAAATCCCAGTGGAAGCAAAATGGTTGCAATGATGTCATTATTACAATACCCTCTGGGAATTTAGTAATACATTATACTAATATGGTAGGTCATTGAACTGAACTGGAAAAACAGATACATAATTAGTATGTACCATTTAATACACAATAATTGGCCCAGTCTAGTGGGAAACGACCATCTGGCAAACATATTTTCCTCTCCCGGTAACCCAGTGGCAACTAAATAAACTCATCTTCCCAGTATGCCTGGCCCGCCGGACACTTCAATCCAGTCCGCAAGACATCATTCCCCCCCCCCCCCCCACCAATTTCGTGGTGTCCAATTGGTAGTTACAGTCTTGTCCCATTGCTGCAACTCCCGTACGAACTCAGGAGAGGCGAAGGTCGAGAGCCGTGCGTCCTCCAAAAACACGACCCAGCCAAGCCACACTGCTTCTTGACACAATGCCCTCTTAACCCAGAAGCCAGCCGCTCCAATATGTCAGAGGAAACTCGAACCCGAGTCTGTAGTGACGTCTCAAGCACTACGATGCAGTGCCTTAGACCGCTGCGCCACTCGGGAGGCCCCCGCCAATTGATTTTAACAAACAATTGGTCCCCCCCAAAAAATGCGGCCCTCCGTTGAATTTCAAAATCCTGATGTGACCCTCGAGCCAAATATTTGCCCACTGCCCTAGCCCCTCATTCCCTCATCCCTAGACACTCCTGTCCTGTAGATGTGAAAGATTATGAAAAGTGTAAACGATAGGCCCTATGGCCAAAACCCCTCTCAGCCTATCAGAAGGCACGTTGAAGTAATTACCAAATTACCAAGTAATTACTCTTTGATCTACAGAAGTAGCTAGGAGCTAGGGGTTGAGACCAAGAAATATTCAGAGAGCTACTACAGTAATAAACTGGGCGTGGTTCAGACTCAGAGATGCTGCTTTGATTTAGACAAAGATAGTGGATACATAAGGCTGCTGACTCAGGTTATTTATTATATAATATTCTCCATTATTCTGAGTCATCTTTATTTTATTTTATTACATATCTCACCTACCACATAAATTATTTATATAGATAATGTGGCAGAAAGCTGTGGAAGCTGTAGCAGGGTGTGCTGACTCCTGATGCAGTCAGCACAGCAGGGCACTGAACAGACTGGAGAGAGAAGATGGTGGAGGGATAGCGAGCGATAGATAGGGAGAGACAGACAGAGAGATAGATAGAGAGAGTGAGACAAAGAGAGAATGAGAAAAAGAATGAGAGACAGATGAGAGCGAGAGAAGATGCTACAGGGATAGAGAGAGAGAGAGAGAGAGCGAGAGAGACAGACTGACAGACAGACAGACAAAGATAGAATGAGAAAGAGAATGAGACAGGGGAGAGAGAGAGAAAATGGTGGAGGGTCACACACTGAGACTGGGGCTATCCCAGATCACCTCAGGGCATGCATGACTCATCAATCATCATTCTCTATTCTCTACCACCCAGAGATGACATATAGAGTCTGAGAACATAGCTGTGTTTTTAGGCATAAACGACAAGCTAGCCAAGGAGATGTTATCTTTCTGCTCTACTGGGGTTGGCGGATCTGTCTAGCCGGGCAGCTGCTGCCGTGCTGCCCGGCTAGAGTACAGAGACAAATGCAGATCAGTTTCTGTTTCCATGGCTACCGTCGGGCTGCTGCAAAGACTGCTGCGAAGCATTTTCACTCAGGCTATTGTGCTTGAAGACAATAGTTCTCCAACACACTAGACACACCCCCAATCCTTAACAGACAGTACTCCACTCTCTCTAGGGTCAGCTGACTCGAAGATGCTCTTTGGAGCATTCACTTAGTAACAGACTACAAGTATTTAGAAAGATTTCATATAGAATGTATTTGTTGTTCACATCAGTATCAACCTGGTTTTGTAAGGATTTAGTACACTCACAAATATGTAATGGAGCAGTAGTCAAGCTTTCATACCTTGGAATCTCTGGGATATATATATATATATATATATCAGTTTTACTATCTCGACGGGCCATACAATGTGTTCCTCGTTACTACATCTTCGATCTAGTACGTCTGCCTTTGCTTCAGATGTAAACAGCCCTGAATGGATAGCTGATTGATAGTGTACTAAACAATGAAAGGACTGACAGTTCCTTGATATACATTAGCTCACTGACCACCATCATGCTCTGTAATATCTTTTCATTATCTCCCAGTCCCCTTCCCATGTTCTGATCTAGTTACTGATGGATGTTTTTCACCTCCCATCCAGTAAATAAACATTAGGGGTAATTGACACCTTTTACTGTTGGTTTTCAACCTGAGGTATGTTGGCATGTTAATTATGTCTCGCCCCCGGAATTTATAGAGAATAATGGATGCATGTATTAACCCTATACTGTCATTGGCATTAATTAACCAGACCAGACATCATTATGGAGCCTTTGCCTAGCGATACTTAAATGTGTTGTGTCTCGGTGTCCTCCTACTTATATAAACCATTTACAAACACTTTTATAAAGTATTTCTTAATGTAACGTCGTACCTATACTGAACAGCAATATAAATACAACATGCAACAATTTCAAAATTTTACTGAGTTACAGATCAGATAAGGAAATCAGTCAATTTAAATAAATTCATTAGGCCCTAAACTATGGATTTCACATGACTGGGCAGGGGCACAGCCATGGCTGGCCTTGGAGGGCATAGGCCCACCCACTGGGGAGCCATGCCCAGCCAATAAGAATGAGTCATTCCCCACAAAAGTACTTTATTACGGACAGAAATACTCCTCAAGTTGCTGGGCATGTGCTCAAAATTTGAGAGAAATACTATTTTAGTGCGTATGGAAGGGAAAATAAGTATATTTCACCTCGTGAAACATGGGACCAACAGGTTACGTTTCTATTTTTGTTCAGTATAATATACCTTTATGTAAAATGGTATCCATCCTTTTAATGTCTGTCTCTTCTCTGATCTGAGATACTGGTGGTTCTGTCAACAGGCAGCCCTGGCTGGAGGTACCACCATGGTTATAGGACATGTATTACCAGAGAAGAATGAATCTCTACTGGAAGCCTACGAGAAGGCCCGCTCCAAGGCCGACAATAAAGCCTGCTGCGATTACGCCCTGCATATGGGGGTCACCTGGTGGGGGCCCAAGGTAACTGTCACACTCCCTTGATAACTGGTGTTTTCATACCCGTTTCATTTAACTGAGCTAAGATCTGTACTGCACTGACCTGGTTACACATCCGCCAGAGTTGCTGGAACTGTGCTGCAAATGTCACTGAAAGGACAATATCGATGCCAACACACTACGATTCAGGTTGGCACAATAGTATGAAAAGGTATGACTCCTGACTAAGGCTGTGGCGGTCCTGCCATTTTGTCAGCCTGTGATTGTCAAGGAAATAACTGCTGGCTTTCCGTCACGTGATCGGGTCTTTCTCACAGGCTACAAACAAGTGAAGACAGGCACGTCGGGGACGCAACTGCGCCAATTCCGAGGCGCATATTGAAGATATTGGAAGAACTGTCCACATTTACTGTTCGTCAGCCAACAAGATGGGTAGGCCTAACGAACAGCAAAAGCACTACTAGCCTATGTCAATCTACTATCCCCCATAGTACAAAAGTTGACGTGTTCTATTCTGTGCGATAAATAAATATTCCACACAGTCTGGGACAGATGTTCCAGACTATGTTTGGGACAATGAGCAATGAGCCTGAAGCAACAGATCAGAACGTTTAGCTTAAAATGTTGATGAACTATTAGTCTATTTCTTCACTTTATATGCACAGTAATGCACACGGCAGTAGGCTATAAGCGCGAATGTTGCATTAGCAGTAAAACACCATTATCTAAAGTGACCACAAATTATGCATGTAATGCTTTTATTATGAAGGTGCATTTTTATGGGTTCAAAATTATCTTCGTCAAACTTGAAACTCACGCACTGCATATGTATGCCAGTTAGGCTCTATACACATTGTATAGCAGATTAATGTGCTTCATTTTAAGAAGTTATTTGGCCAGTTTAGTTGTGATACAAACCTTATCAGAACATATAGGCCCATGGGCTAAGCTACATGAGGTGTGGGACTATGATTTGAAAAAGTTGCATAAAAAAAGCATGCAGTGTTTCTTGCCTTAAGTGATAAGTGATAATATATAAGTGATAGGCTAATATTGTCACCCATTTAGACTATTCTTGATTTAATCTTTACTTATACAAAATAATATATGTGTGAAATTGGTTTTGATTTAGAATGGACCATTATCATGCACCTGTAATCGAAACAGGGGCGGGAGGTAAAAATACATGTCATCTATGCACTTAAATAGTGTATGGAGAACGTGTTTCCCGTGGTTCATTTTCATGCCAGCCATGTAGGCTATACTCCTGTTATAAAAGAGAAGCAATGTGCTTAATATTAGGAAAGTTGAGAAAACAATATAGTAGGCCTAGTCTATAGAAGGGCTGATGGGATCCTCCTCTTTTTAACAGAGGCCATCACTCTGTTTTCTCACACAATTGCATAGCCTATAGAAATGTTGAGCAACATGAGCTCATGGGCTCTCATGAAGTGTTTGATTAGATTTTCGATTACATTTGCATTGATGTCAGAGTGATTAGAGGGACAATAGAGTGCTGAGTACCAGGCAGTTAGCAAGTTTTGTAGGCTACTAATGACCACCAGCATCAGAGCTTGGAGAAGCCTAGTTACCGTGACTAAACGGTCACTTGCAATTTGACTGCCGTCATGACTCGTGGCCGTCGGTGCGGCTGTAATACGGTCACTGTAACAGCCCTACTCCTGACTGTGTTCATCTTGTTCAGGTGAACTCTGACCTCTAACCCCTGACCTGTAGGTGCGTGCTGAGATGGAGAGCCTGGTGAGAGATAAAGGGATCAACTCGTTCCAGATGTTCATGGCCTATAAGGACCTGTTCATGCTGAGGGACTCAGAGCTTTTCCAGGCTCTACAGAACTGTAAGGACATCGGGGCCGTGGCCCGTGTACACGCTGAGAACGGAGAACTAGTGGCCGAGGTGAGTCTCCGAATCTGGTTCGATATGTAGTCCCACATCAATGACTTTTCTTCCATCATGTCTTTGTTCAGAAAGAAATACGACAAAGTCAGCTTAATATCATTCATTACTTTTAAAAACCCTTATCTATCCAACTGTAAGAAATTGGCTGCCACAAACAGTTGACAAAAGTGTGAGAAACTGACTGGTGCTGGTTTGACAGAGGGACTGTCATCACAGTAAGCAGTTTTATTCACACAAAGGAGACTAGGGCTGTTGTGTAGTAAGGTCAGAGGTGAGACAGAGCCCATAGAGCAACTTTTTTGGAGGGGGCATTGTAACTGACCCAAGCACCATTGCGCCCCATCATGATGAGTTCCCGTTTTTTTGTGGCCCCCACCCCTATCGAAGTTGCCCATCCCTGCCGTCGAGTTAAAATGACTTGAACGGACAGCCAACGTTCGTGATGGTTGAACCGTCAGCCATATTTAGTGCGCATCCGGTTTCTATCAGTGATACGGCACATACACCAGGATTCCTGTGTGTTTTCTAGGGAGCCAAAGAGGCATTGGACCTGGGAATCAGTGGCCCAGAGGGCATTGAGATCAGCAGACCAGAGGAGGTAAGACACTCTCTTTACTCTTTGGATAAAAGCGTCTGCTAAATGGCATATATTCTCATGATATTATTATATATTACTGTTGTAGTCCGTGCTCATAATGGACACATACTCCTTCCCTTTTCTTTCATGACTCCATAGACATAGCCGTTACAGTTCGATTGTCTTATTGTTTCCCCAGTGAAGCATTTCCAGTGCCTATGTTATAGATATCAGCCCTTCATAATATTGTAATGACCCTACCAACTCAACACAATATCCGATTGGTTTTTCTTTCTCACAGCTGGAGGCAGAGGCCACCCATCGGGCGATCACCATCGCCAATAGGGTGAGTGTGTGTTCTGTGTCAAGTTGTTGCATTCTCTTTATCATCAAGCACTTCAGTACAATGGTAACTGCCCCCGAAATACCCTGCAGTATCTGGAACCAGTCCTGCATATGGCATGTTTTCTTCTGGTGAAACTCTTTCTAAGACATGTTGTCTCACTCTCTGTCGTTCTCTTTCAGGCCCACTGTCCTATCTACCTTGTCAACGTGTCCAGCATGTCAGCAGGAGATGTGCTTGCCACAGCCAAGATGCAAGGTAAGGCCAAGGCATATCTTATCCTGTCCTGTCGTATCCTGAATTGGTCTGTCCTGTCGTATCCTGTCCTGTGCATACCGCGGATTACTTTTCATGTGGTTTGCTGGCTTGGGCTGATCTTCACTACAAGTGCTTTTGGAACCCCGTCTTTGTCTGTCTGTCTGTCTGTCTGTCTGTCTGTCTGTCTGTCTGTCTGTCTGTCTGTCTGTCTGTCTGTCTGTCTGTCTGTCTGTCTGTCTGTCTGTCTGTCTGTCTGTCTGTCAGTTAGTTAGTTAGTTAGTTAGTTAGTTAGTTACAGTAACTGGCCAATACTACACATCACAGTCCAGTGCCTTCAGAAAGTATTCAGACCCCTTGACTTTTTCTACATTTTGTAACGATACAGCCTTATTCTAAAATTGATTAATTTAAAAAAATCCTCAGCAATCTACACACGATACCCCATAATGACAAAGCGAAAACCGATTTTAGAAATGTTTTAAAATGTATAAAAAAATTTAAAAAACAGAAACCTTATTTACATAAGTATTCAGACCTTTTGCTTTGAGACTCGAAATTGAGCTCAGGTGCATCCTGTATCCATCGATCATCCTTGAGCTGTTTCTACAACTTGATAGGAGTCCACCTGTGGTAAATTCAATTGATTAGACATGATTTGGAAAGGCACACACCTGTCTATATAAGGTCCCACAGTTGACAGTGAATGTCAGAGCAAAAACCAAGCCACGGAGGTCGAAGGAATTGTCCTTAGAGCTCCGAGAAAGGATTGTGTCGAGGCACAGATCTGGGGAAGGTTACCCTAAAGATTATCTGCAGCATTGAAGGTCCCCAAGAACACAGTGGCCTCCATCATTCTTAAATGGAAGAAGTTTGGAACCACCGAGACTCTTCCTAAAGCTGTCCGCCCGGCCAAACTGAGCAATCAGGAGAGAAGGGCCTTGGTCAGGGAGGTGACCAAGAACCCGGTGGTCACTCTGACAGAGCTCCAGAGTTTCTCTGTGGAGATGGGAGAACCTTCCAGAAGGACAACCATCTCTGCAGCACTCCACCAATCAGGCCTTTATGGTAAAGTGGCCAGACGGAAGCCACTCCTCAGTAAAGGGCACATGACAGCCCGCTTGGAGTTTGAAAAAATGCACCTAAAGACTCTCAGACCATGAGAAACAAGATTATCTGGTCTGATGAAACCAAGATTGAACTCTTTGGTGGCAGAATCATGCAGTGGGGATTGTTTTTCAGCCGAGGGAAGGGAAGACTAGTCAGGATCGAGGCAAAGATGAACGGAGCAAAGTACAGAGAGATCCTTGATGAAAACCTGCTCCAAAGCACTCAGGACCTCAGACTGGTGTGGTTCACCTTACAACAGGACAATGACCCTAAGCACACAGCCAAGACAATGCTGGAATGGCTTGGGGACAAGTCTCTGAATGTCCTTGAGTTGCCCAGCCAGAGCCTGGACTTGAACCCGATCGAACACCTCTGGAGAGACCTGAAAATAGCTGTGCAGCGACGCTCCCCATCCAACCTGACAGAGCTTGAGAGGATCTGCAGAGAAGAATGGGAAAAACTCCCCAAATACAGGTGTGCCAAGCTTGTAGCGTCATACCTAAGAAGACTCAATGCTGTAATCACTGGCAAAGATGCTTCAACAAAGTACTGAGTAAAGGGTTTGAATACTTATGTAAATGTAATATTCAAGTTTTTTATATTTATATAAATTAGCTAATATTTCTAAAAAAAACTGTTTTTTGCTTTGTCATTATGGGGTATTGTGTGTAGATTGATGAGGGGGAACGATTGAGTAATTTTTTTAATACTTTCCGAAGGCACTGTATATGGAGATGTATAAATCCATCTATATAATATGCCTATAGGTAAAGTGGTCCATGGGGAGACGACCACAGCCCATGCGGTGCTGAACGGTCTGCAGTACTACCATCAGGACTGGGCCCATGCTGCAGCCTACGTCACTGTTCCTCCTCTACGCCTGGACCCAAACACACCCAACTACCTGATGAGTCTACTGGGAAAGTAAGAGCACACACACACACACACACACACACACACACACACACACACACACACACACACACACACACACACACACACACGTACCTACCTGATGAGTCTACTGGGAAAGTAAGAGCACACACACACACACACACACACACACACACACCAACCTGATGAGTCTACTTGGGAAGTAAGAGCACACACACACCACACACACACACCTACCTGATGAGTCTACTTGGGAAGTAAGAGCACACACACACCACACACACACACCTACCTGATGAGTCTACTTGGGAAGTAAGAGGGGCACATTTCCTTTGTACTCTGCTGAAGGTGATTTATTCAGCGAATGTGATGTCTGGGAAATTGCCTTTAAATTCTACAGCTGTGCCCAAATCATACATCTGTGTTGGATTGAATCTATGCAGTGCCTCCAGAGACCCTGGGTTCGAGCCCAGGCTCTGTCGCAGCTGGCCGTGACGGGGAGATCCATGGGACGACGCACAATTGGCCTAGCATCGTCCGGGTTAGGGAGGGTTTGGCCGGTAGGGATATCCTTGTCTCATCGCACACCAGCAACTCCTGTGGCGGGCCGGGCGCAGTGCACGCTGACCAGGTCGCTAGGTGTGCGGTGTTTCCTCTGACACATTGGTGTGGCTGGCTTCCGGGTTGGATGCGCGCTGTGTTAAGAAGCAATGCGGCTTGGTTGGGTTGTGTTTCGGAGGACGCATGGCTCTCGACCTTCGTCTCTCCCGAGCCCGTACGGGAGTTGTAGCGATGAGACAAGACATTAACTACTAACAATTGGATACCACGAAAAAGGGGGTAAAAAAATAAATAATAATTAGGCTTTAACAGTGAAACTCTGAACACAGTGTTATCAAAGTTAATAGAATTGATATTTGCGTTCCCTATATTTTCCCCCTGACCTATCCTCTCCTCCTTCTCTCTGACCCGCTATAGTGACACACTGAACGTAGTGGCGTCTGACCACCGCCCCTTCACCACCAAACAGAAGGCTATGGGCAAGGACGACTTCACAAAGATCCCCCACGGAGTCCCGGGCACCCAGGACCGCATGAGCGTCATCTGGGAGAGAGGAGTGGTAAGCAAACGTGATGTATCTCTGTTTGTACTTAGGCAAAGATCTACGGCTGTATAGAAAGACAACAGAAAGGTTGGATCTGCTATTGTGACTGCTGTAACTAACTACTACCGTGATACCTTGTTGCCGTTGGACATGGTATCTGTTGCAATATTTGTCGAGCGTGGTCCTCGTCAAACACATATGCTGTTTGAGTTTAGTGCTTGACATGTTGATAACAGGTTTGCTCCCTCTGACATGGAGCATTTTGACCCTCTGCTACTGTAGGTCGGAGGCAAGATGGACGAGAACCGTTTTGTTGCGGTGACCAGCTCCAACGCAGCTAAGATCTACAACCTGTACCCCAGGAAGGGTAGGATCATCCCAGGGGCTGACGCTGACGTGGTGGTCTGGGACCCTGAAGGGACCAGGTATGTAACCGTATCCACGGTCCCCTCACTCCCTCCCTCCCTTCTCACTACTACCGCTACGGCGACCGTTTACCCTCTGGGGGATGCTAAGGTTTTTTCTTTTATACACTCTTAGAATTAGTGGCGACTAATTGCTAGTAAACGGTTCATATTTGCACCTTTGGTTAGTTGAGGGGTTCTTGGAGGCATCTTTAATGGTTCAATGTAGCAATGGGTTCCTGGGGAACCCTGGAGTGGAGATGTGACTTAGAAGGGGTGTGGCTTTCAGATAGATATTTTTTGGGCCACCATTTAGAGTTAATGAGGCTAACAGAGGTGAGTTCCTCAAGATGCCTATGCAACTTTATTACTATATGTAATCAATAATGTTATTATTATATAAAAGTATGTAATATGCAAAAATGTTCAATAACTTTTTCAAATTTACAGTATTCAAACGTAACATGATGAACAGGAATGACATTTACATTAACGGGTGGCCAAAAATAACTACCTGAAAGCCACGCCTACAATAAGCCACGCCTCCTATCTGATAGGCTGACACCTCTACAATATATTATTAAAAAGGAAAAAAATGTTATCACAAAAATATTCCGGTTTGAACCTTTACACAGGGGTTCCCCGAATACCCTTTTCAGAGGGGTTCCTCTTGGAACCTTTTTCAACTAGAAAGATTATGCCGGTGTGGCAACCCAAAAGGTTATTTCAGGAACCTTTAGCTCTAAGAGTACTTATTTTAATTTAATTTAATTTATTTTTTTAACCTTTATTTAACTAGGCAAGTCAGTTAAGAACAAATTCTTATTTTCAATGGGTTAACTGCCTGTTCAGGGGCAGAACGACAGATTTGTACCTTGTCAGCTTGGGGATTTGAACTTGCAACCTTTACAGTTACTAGTACAACACTCTAACCACTAGGCTACCCTGCCGCCCCAGTATAGAGTAACAAGAATAATATATGCCACTTACCCAGATACTTTTCTTATCAACTGAGCCACACGAGACCAATAACCTATTGTATGTGTTAAGACAATATATTTCTCTGTGTCCAGGACCATCTCTGTGGACACACAGGTGCAGGGTGGAGACTACAACCTGTACGAGAGTCTTCGCTGCCATGGTGTCCCACTGGTTACCATTAGCCGTGGTCGTTTGGTCTATGAGAACGGAGTGTTCACGTGCTCCGAGGGCTCTGGGAAGTTCTATCCTCTCAGAACCTTCCCTGACTACCTCTACAAGAAGATGGTGCAGCGGGAGAAGGTATTCTAAAAAGACATCAACAGGATGTGGATTTGAAAATGTTGCTTTACCTATGAATTTTGCCGCAGATGAAAGGTGATCTTTGAATCGCATACACTTTCCGTACCTGCTTCAGATTGTCTTGATTGTCGAAAGTATTATTCATGTGTTATGACTGTGTGTATAACCAGAGACTAATTATATTGTATGTGTGTGTGTGTGTGTGTGTGTGTGTGTGTGTGTGTGTGTGTGTGTGTGTGTGTGTGTGTGTGTGTGTGTGTGTGTGTGTGCGCGTGCGTGCGTGCGTGTCTGTGTTTGCATCTCTGCTTACTCGTGTGCACGTGTGTGTGTCTCTCTCTCAGTGTCAGGCCCTGAAGGCCGTGGAGCGTGAGCCCTACGTAGGAGATGTAGCGTTGATGAATTCTGGGAAGAAGGACTGTGGACCATGTGACGGGGACACTCCAACACGACCACACACCAAGCACGGAGGACAGAGAGACCTGCATGAGTCCAGCTTCAGCCTCTCTGGTAACACACACACATCACTTTGCAATTTGGAATTGTATAATTTGCAATCAAATCAAATCAAATCAAATTTTATTTGTCACATACACATGGTTAGCAGATGTTAATGCGAGTGTAGCGAAATGCTTGTGCTTCTAGTTCCGACAATGCAGTGATAACCAACAAGTAATCTAACTAACAATTCCAAAACTACTGTCTTATACACAGTGTAAGGGGATAAGGAATATGTACATAAGGATATATGAATGAGTGATGGTACAGAGCAGCATACAGTAGATGGTATCGAGTACAGTATATACATATGAGATGAGTATGTAGACAAAGTAAACAAAGTGGCATAGTTAAAGTGGCTAGTGACATAAGAATGCAGTCGATGATCTAGAGTACAGTATATACATATGCATATGAAATGAATAATGTAGGGTAAGTAACATTATATAAGGTAGCATTGTTTAAAGTGGCTAGTGATATATTTACATCATTTCCCATCAATTCCCATTATTAAAGTGGCTGGAGTTGGGACAGTGTCAATGACAGTGTGTTGGCAGCAGCCACTCAATGTTAGTGGTGGCTATTTAACAGTCTGATGGCCTTGAGATAGAAGCTGTTTTTCAGTCTCTCGGTCCCAGCTTTGATGCACCTGTACTGACCTCGCCTTCTGGATGATAGCGGGGTGAACAGGCAGTGGTTCGGGTGGTTGATGTCCTTGATGATCTTTATGGCCTTCCTGTAACATCGGGTGGTGTAGGTGTCCTGGAGGGCAGGTAGTTTGCCCCCGGTGATGCGTTGTGCAGACCTCACTACCCTCTGGAGAGCCTTACGGTTGAGGGCGGAGCAGTTGCCGTACCAGGCGGTGATACAGCCCGCCAGGATGCTCTCGATTGTGCATCTGTAGAAGTTTGTGAGTGCTTTTGGTGACAAGCCGAATTTCTTCAGCCTCCTGAGGTTGAAGAGGCGCTGCTGCGCCTTCTTCACGACGCTGTCAGTGTGAGTGGACCAATTCAGTTTGTCTGTGATGTGTATGCCGAGGAACTTAAAACTTGCTACCCTCTCCACTACTGATCCATCGATGTGGATAGGGGGTGTTCCTCTGCTGTTTCCTGAAGTCCACAATCATCTCCTTAGTTTTGTTGACGTTGAGTGTGAGGTTATTTTCCTGACACCACACTCCGAAGGCCCTCACCTCCTCCCCTGTAGGCCGTCTCGTCGTTGTTGGTAATCAAGCCTACCACTGTTGTGTCGTCCGCAAACTTGATGATTGAGTTGGAGGCGTGCATGGCCACGCAGTCGTGGGTGAACAGGGAGTACAGGAGAGGGCTCAGAACGCACCCTTGTGGGGCCCCCGTGTTGAGGATCAGCGGGAGGAGATGTTGTTGCCTACCCTCACCACCTGTGGGCGGCCCGTCAGGAAGTCCAGTACCCAGTTGCACAGGGCGGGGTCGAGACCCAGGGTCTCGAGCTTGATGACGAGCTTGGAGGGTACTATGGTATTGAATGCCGAGCTGTAGTCGATGAACAGCATTCTCACATAGGTATTCCTCTTGTCCAGGTGGGTTAGGGCAGTGTGCAGTGTGGTTGAGATTGCATCGTCTGTGGACCTATTTGGGCGGTAAGCAAATTGGAGTGGGTCTAGGGTGTCAGGTAGGGTGGAGGTGATATGGTCCTTGACTAGTCTCTCAAAGCACTTCATGATGACGGAAGTGAGTGCTACGGGGCGGTAGTCGTTTAGCTCAGTTACCTTAGCTTTCTTGGGAACAGGAACAATGGTGGCCCTCTTGAAGCATGTGGGAACAGCAGACTGGTATAGGGATTGATTGAATATGTCCGTAAACACACCGGCCAGCTGGTCTGCGCATGCTCTGAGGGCGCGGCTGGGGATGCCGTCTGGGCCTGCAGCCTTGCGAGGGTTAACACGTTTAAATGTCTGCATCTCTCCCTCTTAAGGCCTATATAATTTTATTAACCACCAGCTCTAATGCAGTATCTACTATATCTATGTGTTTCAATCTCTACTGGGAAGATGCACAATTAGCTACATTTTGTGAACCTAACAGATTGTTATTTGCCACTTTTTGTTTTATCAAACTCTCCAGGTGCCCAGGTTGATGATAAAATCCCAAAGAGATCTTCTGCAAGGATTCTGGCCCCCCCAGGTGGTCGATCCAGTGGCATCTGGTAACTGTGTGGAAGAGTAGTGAGTTCTAGAACCAAACAATTACTGTAGTTCTCTATTAGAATGAAACCTGAAGGAAAGTTCAGGGTCAACTAAGACAAACGGCTTGTTACGTTCACCCAGAAAGCATAGAAAGAAAAGAAAATCTTACATGTTATTTCAAAAAACGAACTCACGTATTTAGTGTATATATGACGACAGGGTCTGAGTAACATTCATATGACATTGATGTCATTTTAATATTTCTTGGAATATCTGCCTGTATGGTCAAACCCTGAACAATATTGGGCTTAACACATGTTTGACAAATCTAAACTAAATTTGCACGGTAGCTAAGTTGCTAGTTGACTGTTTTGGATAAATGTATGTATTTTAGAGGAAGTACTCAATGTCATTATACACTAATGGTTTTAGGGGGATGAGGGGAGGATGGGGTTGAGTTGATCATTGGTTTACCTCACTGTTTAACCTACAATATTGCACTTGTATCATGTACTACTTAGCTGCCTTTTCCTTACATGATTTTATGTGTAACAAAACAACTTTTTCTACCAATACAGAACAGTCATGAATTCACGTGATTAGTTATTTACTACACAATATCTCAAAGCACTTGACATGAAATAACGTGATTCCATTTGTCTAATTTTGACGAAAAGTCAAATGCAAGCTGATACTCAAAAACAACAAAAAAAGGTTTTTATCTTACAATGTTATTTGAAAAGATGTCATTCCCCTTTACAGCACTGTCAGAAGTATAATCATGAGTCCTGAACAACTAAGGATGACATCGGGCATCAAAATACGTAGGCTAAGTAAGTTCAGAGTCGTTATAGCTTCTATGTTGCTTTTTAGAGTTGAATATCGTAGCACTCTCTTCCTTCCTGGTCATCTCATCTCCCATCAATGTGAATGAACCTACGCTGTGTTTACTGTATGTCTGTTGTGGGATAGAACAAATGATATGTGAGGCACTGATATGACTCGTATTTAGCATCATTCTATGTGTAAGTGGTGATATGATATTTCTTGACTTTTCTCTGTCTGTTTAGCGACAAGTTAGCTAGCTTCACTCGGAAATGCCTTTTTCTCACAAGAGAAGTCTCACATTAAACACATATACAGTTACTCGAGATAGCATGTTTATGATTGTGATTCTTTTTAGGATGTGCAAACTAACTACTAAGCACATAACACTTTTATGTCTTTGGGATTCTTTTTTTGTTTGTTACAACACTGAGGGAATTCTGGTCTTGCACTGAAAAGTATTTGACAGTTTTGTATATCTTTTGGGTTGACACTTCCAATGTTGTAACACTGTCGATTGGGTAAGAGAAGTGCATAATCTAATTTGATTGAATCGTGGGTATTATAATGGAAATGGAAATGTACAAATGCAAGTTCTTCAGGTTTGTTATGTGTTTATTGTCATAATGTCATTCAACAATGCACTGTCATTATATTACTGGACGGCATGCTTATTCATGCTTATTCAAGATTGTGTCAACGAAAACCACTGATGTTTTTTGGGGGTTTCAAATTGCCTTGACACTGTTCCATTGTAAGCTACTGAGAACATATCATATGACTCTTTGTTTGTGAAGAATATACTTTATTGTTTTGCCATAGTCCAAACCACACTGTACATGATATGACTGCAGTGTAAGAGGTCCTCACTGGTGCTGAATAGCCTACTGTGTTTTCACTGAGGTTTGGTTTTGTTTTATCCTATGTGTTCTTGCAGCTCTTTATCACATGATTGAGTGCAAATAAACCACACGGAAATTTCAAGCTTGAATTGTGTTTCTTAAAAAAAAGATAAAACATAATAGGCCCTATAGCCTATACTGTATTTGGCAAATGGGGTTCAATAGATTGCAATGTATGTACAATTGTGTTGCTTTAGCATGTAATAGCCTATAACATGAATAAAACGACACCAATAACCACATCGGTCTTTAGCAAAGCTCTATGGAGGACTAAGAACATGTAGGCTAGTGACTACTCACTATAATAGGTCAAAGTCCTATTTATATATTTACCATAGACTCGCCTCTAACAGCATGGAGTCCCGCGCATGCGCATTAGTTCCTGAATTGTTGCAGACGAAGCGTCGGTAGTGGTGGGGTCCGTGCTATCTGGGATTCCTTGGGACGTCCATTTTTATTTATTTCATTTTTTACCTTTATTTAACTAGGCAAGTCAGTTAAGAACAAATTCTTATTTACAATGACGGCCTACCCCGACCAAACCCAAACGACGCTGGGCCAATTGTGCGACACGCCCTATGGGATTCCCAATTAATCTCTATTAGCCTAATTCAATATGATCTCTGTGAGCCTAGTCGTAAAGATTTGTCATTTAACTTTTAAAATGTATTACCTTTTTATAGAGGCACAAACACAACTAGTCATGATGTTTTAATCTGATTGTCAAACAATCTCTTCAAAGGGCTCCTTTACTAGGCTATCCACGCACGTTTTTAAACAAAACACCAAAAGGTGTTGGGCTTGATGACATTTGGCCACTGCCATTGGTCCAGAATTTATGCGTCAACTGCTGTGTCCGAGTGAGTCTCCGTGCATCTCTGCCTTGGCAAGATGTCAGTGTTCTTGTCGAACCACATCGCATTTTGGAGCGTATGGTTGCAGCCTGGTCTCATAGACTAGACGTAGCATAGTACAAATTAGTATGATATGTTACATTTGGGATTTACATAAAACAGATGGTTACTTAATTAAGGCAAAAACCAAATTGTTGTGGTGGATGGGTGGGAGTATAACGAAGGTCTAGCATCCCAAAGGTTGCCCGTTTTAATCTCATCACAAACAACTTTAGCATTTTAGCTAATTAGCTACTTTGCAACTACTTAGCATCCCAGCTAGCAGAGTGAATCTGGGCCGATTCCGTCTGAGAGTCGGGGCACTTGGCTGAGAGTCAGACTCGGCCGAGGTAATGTGGCCCGAGTCTGGGCCGTTTTAGGCAGTATTACTTATGGCTAGGATGCGGGGATTGAGCTTGGGCCAATTCCAGTGTGAGTTATCTGGCCCAAATGTATTACTTGGGTCTCAGGCCGATTGGGGCTACTCTCTGGCAGAAGATTACACAGTCTGCTTTATATAATTAACATTTCATTATTTATTTATTTTTTCCATATTTTCTCGGTGTTTCTGTGATCAAAAAATACAATTAACATTTAAATCAAATTCTTTAATAGTCATGTTTAAGTTGTATTTTGATACTTTGTGCAAGGCAATTGATAAGCATGAAAAACTTTGTGGATGGAGCCTCCTGAGTGGCACAGTGGACACCCGGGAGACACCGCATCACAGTGCAAACTGCATTGCTACAGATGCTAGTTTGATACCCGCGACCGGGAGACCCATGAGGCAATGCACAATTGGCCCAGCATCGTCCGAGTTAGGGGAGGGTTTGGCCGGCCGGCCGGCATGTCCTTGTCCCATCAGGTGTAGTGACTCTTGTGCCAGGCCAGGCGCATGCATGCTGACACAGTCACCAGGTGTATGGTGTTTCCTCCAACATATTTTTTTTGGGGGGTGGATGGGTATAATTTGTATGCATAAAATGTGTAATAGTAATATTTTGAATTACTAAATCGGGTAATTTTGTATAAATGTATTTCAATTTGAATCGTGCCGCTTCAGGGGGATTCTGGTAAGATGCCGGCAAAGTTGGCTGAATTCCGGTAGACGGAAATGGCGCGATGTACTTGGGCTGATTCTGGGCAGTCATTCATTTTGATTCTGGGCAGAGTCCGACACCCGATTCTGGACAGATTCAATCAGTTCCGGCCTCCCGGAAGAGTGCCGCTTCTTGGCCAATTCCTCATTGCTAGTATAACAGTATTGCTTCCGTCCATCCCCTCGCCCCTACCTGGGCTCGAACCAGGGACCCTCTGTATACATCAACAACTGACACCCACAAAGTATTGTTACCTATCGCTCTAGTAGCGAGCACCCTGCAAACTAGCTAGCCATTTCACACTGGTTACGCTAGCTGGGATGTTATCGAACCCTTCCCCTAATCCTAACTTTAAGCTTGTTAGCTAACTCTTCCCCTAACCTTAACCCCAAACCTTTTAGCAAACCTTTCCCCTAACCCTAACCTTAAAGCCCTTTAACCTAACTCATAAACTTAAATGTAACCCTAACCCCTAGCCTATGTATGTAAGTAACATTAGTTTCTCGGATTTACGTACAGAATAATACGAAATGCGTTGAGACCAGGTTGCAGCCGTACCACACGTTTTCAAATTCTGTCGCCCTCTGACACACAGTAATGATAAATAATGGTGTAACAGCCTACAGTTTTCTTGACATTATGTTTTTATTATTGTGATAGGCTCACTAATTATTTTGGCGGGACGCCGTACCGGACCGTACCGCCTTACCTTCACCCATGGGGTTAGTGAGGTTTACGGTAGGGACGTCCCAAATATCCCAGATAGCACTGATGAAGTAGTGGGGGCGGGCCGTTACTAACCAGTGCACCGCGCAGGAGTTCTGGCAACAGCTACAGCGGAGGATTGGAGCATAGGAATACTGCCAGCGAAATAACAACAGAGAAAGATAGCTATCGGAATACAGTGAGTAATGCATGTTTTACCCAAACACTGCATTTGCCTTAGCAAATTAGACATTTTATGCGTGCCTTTTGCATTTTTATGGCATAATATGGTGCTTCTTATCCATTCAGTGAGGATATTTCGTTTACAGTGACAGCCCTCTACTCCGAGAGGCCTGCAGAGGGGGCCCGGCTCCTTGGATAGCAACTGTAACATTGCAGGGTTTTGTTTCTTTACACCTAATACAAATAGGGCAAATGTATTATTCTCTGAGCATGCTATAAATGATCAATTCACTGCGTATAAATACCGAATAAATTAATATATTTTGTGAACCTTATATAGAGTGAGATTGCGCACCGTTCTGTAAAGGCCTAGAATAGAATAGGATTTAGAGACGAGAATAAAATTGACTCCTCCCACGGTAGTGTCTGTGGTGTTTATGGTTGTTTGTAATTGGGCTTTTATTACAGTAGAATAGTCATGATTGTGTTATAAACCCAGGTTAATAAACCTTTTACATACAGCCCCTCTATGAAACAGTTAACGGAGGTGGGGTAGGCCTACTGTCAGTAATAGGCTACAATTAGCCTACCTAATTGTGCGGCCACCTGGGATTTTGACAGATAGGCAGGCTAGTGCTATTCAATGCACGCTCCTCGGAGGTGCAAGTATTGTATATCGCTATGCAATCATTTATAATGTTTCTGAGAGCCAGGGCAGAAATGGGAAAAGAGCTAGGCCATTCTCCTCTGCCGGCACAGACTGATCATTCATTAATATGAATACATTATACTCCCATCATTTAAACGTCATACAAATATGTACAGTGTAAGTCTAACCTTTCTACATGCAACTCGTTACGTTGGCTAATGCCTTTTGTTTTTCATTTCCAAAAAGGTGATGATACTAGTCTATGTTATTTATTTTGATCAGATCATACATATGTCAAATACATGGCCACTTCCTCTGCACGTATCCACAGATCCTGGGTCAGGTGATAGCCACGAGAGAGAAAAAAAATTCTGATTGGTTATTATCAGTGTCATCAGTGCTAGTGATTTCTCCGTGGTAATAAGAGCGATTGTTGTTTATTCATTTAAGATGTTGCTGTCTGTCTGTGCTGCTAGGAAATCAAGTACTAGGAAATTCTGTCTTAACTGAGAGGATTATTGTGACAACAGAAGATTAAATGTTAAAAATAAATCACTCCTGCAAACATCAAACCAGCCCAGACGGTGTAGTGTTCACTTCAACATTAGGCATACATTAGTTTCTATTTACATTCCTGTTTTATAGTGAAACAAATACATACCTGTAGTCAAGGCTGTAGTGTAGACCATGTCAGAGCAAATTTTGGAACAAAGCCCTCATTGCTGATGTTTTGTGACCCTGTGAGGAACCCTCATGGTCTCTTGTCTAACAAAGTATGAATTCCTTGAATTCTTTACAATAGATCCCTGAATTCCTTCTATTTTTAACCACAAAAGTCCTTTTATGTTTTGCAGCACTGCTATGGTATGCTATGGAGTTTTCTTAAAGGCAGCCCAGTTTAACATCTTTGCAACGTTTTTTGTTTGGCAGTGAATGTCAAATTGTGATGTCTTTTTCTTCATGTATAAAGTGTGGCAGTGAATGTCTAATTCTTGTCATGTGTTTTCTTTCCTTAGGTATAGAAGATGGCAGTGAATGTGCACGCCACGTCTGTGTCCTGTGACACCCTGAGCAGACATGATATGCTGGCCTGGCTCAACGATTCCCTACACCTCAACTACACCAAGATAGAACAGCTCTGCTCGGGTAGGTCTCCATTCCTGACTTGTGATTGCGTTGTGCCTCCAAAGTTCTCTATTTTCGGTTCCTTATCTCCACCTAGAGAACATACGAGTTGCTCTATCATCTCCAAAATAGTGTAAATGAATGGGTTCTTTCCCTATCCCTTTGGGAAAATCTGGTTGAAATGACATCATTACACTGGTTATAATTTGGTTATAATCATGGCATCCTTTCAACCAGTTTTACCTGCTGGGATGGACCTCAAGTCCTCACCAAACCCATTCAAATAATCAGTGGAGATGAGATTTGAATTGTGTTGTGTTGTCTTATACCAGTATGCACTTTTTCTCCTTTTGTTTACCTTCTAGGTGCAGCGTACTGTCAGTTCATGGACATGCTGTTCCCAGGCTGTGTCCTGCTAAAGAAGGTTAAGTTCCAGGCCAAGTTGGAACATGAGTTCATACACAACTTCAAAGTTCTCCAGGCTGCCTTCAAGAGGATGGGAGTCGACAAAGTCAGACTATTGTCTATTTATCATCATCTATAAATCATTACAAATCAGAACGTATTCACACCCCTTGACTTTTTCCACATTTTGTTGTGTTACAGCCTGAATTTAAAATGGATAACATTTTGATTTTGTGTCACTGGCCTACACAGAATACCCCGTAATGTCAAAGTGGAATTATGTTTTTAGGAATTTTTTACAAATGAAATGTCTTGAGTGAATAAGTCTTCAACCCCTTTGTTATGGCAAACCTAAATAAGTTCAGGAGTAAAAATTTGCTTAACAAGTCACATAATAAGTTGCATGGACTTACTTTCTGTCTGTAATAATAGTGTTTAACATGATTTTCGAGTGACTACCTCATCTCTGTACTCCACACATTCAATTATCTGTAAAGTCTCTCAGTCAAGCTATGAATTTCAAACACAAATGAAACCATAAAGTCCAGGGAGGTTTTCCAATGCCTTGCAAAGAAGGGCACATATCAGTAGATGGATAAAAAATATATATATATATCCCTTTGAGCATGGTAAAGATATGAATGACCCTTTGGAAGGTGTATCTATACACCCAGTCACTACAAAGATAAAGGCGTCCTTCTTAACTCAGTTGCCAGAGAGGCGTTTCACCATGAGGCCAATGGTGACTTTAAAAAACGAGTTTAAATGCTGTGATAGGAGAAAACTCAGGATGGATCAATAACATTGCAGTTACTTCACAATAAAATAAGGAAGTATGTACAGAATACAAATATTCCAAAACATGCATCCTGTTTGCAATAAAGTACTAAAGTGAAACTGAAAAAATTTGGCAAAGAAATTAACTTTATATTCTGAATACAAAGCTATTTTGGGGGCAAGTTATGTTTGGGGCATATCCAACACAACACATCACTGAGTTCCACTCGTATTTCCAAGCAAGTGGTGGCTGCATCATGTTATGGGTATGCTTGTCATTGGCAAGGACTAGGAAGTGTTTTTTAGGATAAAAATAAACAGAATAGAACTAATCACAGGCAAAATCCTAGAGGAAAACTTGTCTCAGTCTGCGTTCCAACAGACACTGGGAGACAAATGCACCTTTCAGCAGGACAATAACCTTAAACACAAGGCCACATTTACACTGGAGTTGGCTCTAGTCAACCTGTAAAGCTGAAGTGTTACAGTTTCCACAATAGAACTGTAAAGGTCATTTCCGATTTAGCCGACATATACAGCAGTTACCGTGAATACAGTCTCCGCTAAAGTGGGAACATTGCCTTTAAATTTCAGTTACGTTGTAAAGCTGAACATCCGCGATGCAGACTCAATAGAGCCCTTAATCCATTTTGAAGTCAGGCTGTAACACAACCAAATGTGGAATAAGTCAAGGGGCATGAATACTTTATGAAGGCACGTATCATCATAACAAAAGTAATTCATGTCTGAAACAGTGGTTTATCGTACCCATTTTCCCTTGATTCATTCCTTTGTGACCTCCGCCAGCCTCTAGATTTTCATCTCTCAAAAAGCTTTCAAATGTTTATTCTCATTCCTACAGATAATTCCTGTCGAGAAGCTCGTAAAAGGAAAGTTCCAGGACAACTTTGAGTTTGTGCAGTGGTTCAAGAAGTTCTTCGACGCCAACTATGATGGGAAGGAGTACGACCCTCTACAAGCCAGACAGGGGCAAGACATGGCTCCCGCCCCCAATCCAGGTGATCACTTTTCCCACAGACCAAAGAGAACTCATGGTCCTCCAGGTAACCCCAAAACAATGGTTATATCTCTTCTGAATGGGATTGGCTCGCTGATTGAGCTTTGGATGGCTCAAAACACGCACAGCGCTCTGCAAGCAACTGGTCTGTTTTGTGCATGTTCCACTGGATGATATCTCTGTGATGGTCATTTCACAGGCTAGCGTTTTAGAAACAGTCAAGGAAAGGTAGCGCTGGGAGTCACAGTGTCGGTATTCTTGTGATCTTCACAGTACCCTTTGAACACAAATACATTATTTTCCAATTTCTAAATACAATTGTTCCAGTTATTCTATATTGAGCGAATTGATCATTTGGGGCACCCCTTTGGGAGCCTTTGTACTAACAGAGATGTTTTAAGCCTTGATCTTAGACATGCAATGTGTAAAAACAGCTTTTTTTGTGCATCGTCTTTTGGTATTAAGGTTGAAAATAAATCAGCATCGGTTCCTGAAATCAGTAATATAGCTAGTGTGTGTTACACTACCGGCGCAACATTTTGCTATGCTTACAACATGGGTTCTCGTTGAAACACTATAGTAGTAGTATCCATGGCTTTGATCGCATGGGGTGACAAACAACGAGCATTTGTTTACTATGTTTGCTAGTATTTACTACTATTTCTACTACTTTTAGTTTACAAATATTGGTTGAATAGTATTTTTTTGACATTTACTGTGAGTATGGCTGGGTTTCAATCCAAGGCGCATTACAGAGCAGTGCACTAGAGAGCCCTCAATGTGCCCTTTAAAGGCCTTTTCCCCCGAAGTTCACTGTAAATGACCTTTAAGAGTCTGTTATAGTGCGCTGCTCAATAACGCACATTGGATTGAATCCAGGCCTAAATGCTCTAACAGTAAACCTGCACTGCAACACTAAGGACTCCAATCAGTACTCAGTCAGTACCACGGAAGTTCAGCGTTACAGCCTGGTTGAAATTTAAATGCAATGCTTCTGCGTTTAGCGGAGACTGCATTCATGGTAAACTGCATATGCTCCAGATGTCGGCTCAATCGGAAATGACCTTTACATTTCTACCGCACAATCGGTAACGCTTCAGCTTTACAAAACGAATAGAGCCCTAACACCATCTGATCATTCCAGGCCCCCAGAGGATGTCGCCCACAGTGCCCAAGATAATGCCCGCGCCCCAGAGGGTGCTGAACACCACCGTGCATGTGAGGAAGACCCCGGCTCTGGCGCGGAACGGGGGCAGCGACGGGGAACTCATGGAGCTGAATCAACAGGTAGAGTCCCAGGGAGGGTAAGGAGGCCTTACTCTACATTGGAGAAGTAAACTCTTGGGCCATACTAATGTGGTATTGACAGTATTCAATACGAATGACGGTATCCTGTGTTAGTTTCACCTCCGTTATCAGGTTTTATTTACTGCAAGTAGAGTCATGCTTAGCCCTGAGACTTGGCTGTAGGCTACATCCATGCTCTGGTCTTTGTAATGTGAAGTGTGAGTGTAAGTTCACACTAGAGTTTGTATCCTAATTTTTGACTCAGTTGTGACTTATCCAAAAAAGAGGAGGATAAAAAGGTATATTTCATGCATATTAGGAAACAAAATGTAAGTTTAGGTCAAGTATAGTAAGCATGTAACTAACATAAGTTTGTAGTACTCAGTGAGTACCACGGTGTATTTGGAAAGTATTCAGACCCCTCGACTTTTTTTCACATTTTGTTACGTAACAGCCTTATTCTAAAATGTATTAAATTGTTGTTTTTTTCTCCTCATCAATCTACACACAATAGCCCATAACGACAAAGAAAAAACATGTTTTTAGAATTTTTTGCAAATTTATTAAAAATAAAAAACAGAAATACCTTATGCATGTCAGAGCAAAAACCAAGCCATGAGGTCAAAAGAATTGACTGTAGAGCTCTGAGACAGGATTGTGTCGAGGCACAGATTTGAGGAAGGGCACCAAAACATTTCTGCAGCATTGAAGGTCCGCAAGGACACAGTGGCCACCTCCATTCTTAAATGGAAGAAGTTTGGAACCACTTAAGTCTCTTCCTAGAGCTGGCCGCCTGGCCAAACTGACCAATCGGGGGAGAAGGACCTTGGTCAGGGAGGTGAACCCAATCGAACATCTCTGGAGAGACCTGAAAATAGCTGTGCAGCGATGCTCCCCATCCAACCTGCCAGAGCTTGAGAGGATCTGCAGAGAAGAACTGGAGAAACTCCCCAAATACAGGTGTGCCAAGCTTGTAGGCTCATATCCAAGAAGACTTGAGGCTGTAATCGCTACCAAAGGTGCTTCAACAAAGTACTGAGTAAAGGGTCTGAATACTTATGTAAATCTGATATTTCCGTTTTTTTTTATCAGTTTTCTTTATCATTATAGGGTATTGTGTGTAGATTGATGAGGGGGGAAAAAACAATTTAATACATTTTACAATAAGGCTTTTACGTAACATTTACATTACATTTAAGTCATTTAGCAGACGCTCTTATCCAGAGCGACTAACAAAATGTTTAAAAAGTCAAGGGGTCTGAACACTTTCCGAAGGCACTGTACATCAACCTTTTTATTCCCCATGTGTTTGACACAACCTTCTCTTGTCTGTGTAGTTGATGGAGCTGAAGTTGACAGTGGACGGACTAGAGAAGGAAAGAGATTTCTACTTCAGTAAGCTGAGAGACATTGAGCTGATCTGTCAAGAACACGAGAGTGACACCAACCCTCACCTCTCCAGGATCATGGACATTCTCTACGCCACAGAGGTACCTGTCACAACCCAGACATATACAGTATAATTCATTGTGTTCATATACCTGTACATCATTGGTCACAACACTGAAACGGAATAAAGAATAGGCTTCTTTTTTTAACTAGAGATGCTACAATAATCTACGTGTAGCCCTGTGCTATCCTTAATTGGATCTATCCCCTCTCATGTATCAAATATTAGGGGTTGTGGGTTATCATCAAAATACACTGTAAATCTGATGATATCTGTGTTTTGTGTTTCAGGACGGCTTTGCTGCTCCAGATGATGACGAGATTGATGAACAGGCCCACTTGGACCAGGATGAATACTGAGCCTGTTATACCTTCTGTCCATATCCTCTTCCTCGTCTAAAACTCTTATGTCCATCCATATTCACCCTCTTTCTGCCTCTCTCCTTTGTCCCTCTCTCTGTTTCTCTCTCTCTCTCTCTCTCTCTCTCTCTCTCTCTCTCTCTCCTTTGTCCCTCTCTCTGTTTCTCTCTCTCTCTCTCTCTCTCTCTCCTTTGTCCCTCTTTTTGCACACTATAAATACCTCTATCCTGTCCCTGTTCTCTCTCTCTTTTCCTCTCTTCCTCTCTCTTCATATTTATATATGTTTGTCTCCCCCTTCCCCCGGTCTATCTACTGTACATACACCTCTACTTCTCAGTGTCCTAAGCTACTCCTCCCTCCCCCTCCCCAATGACACAGTAGAGGCAACAATAACAGAACATATCCTAGTCGTTCCAGCATGGCACATAGTATAACACAGAGAAATGAACAAAACCAATGTGATATTAATGGGGATGTTAGGCCTACACAATTCATTCAGAGTTGTAAATATGATTTTTAATTTAATTTAAAGGAATGGTTTTGAAATAAGGTAGGTTGTCAGAATGCATTTGTTAGTTTGTTTTTTGGTTTGACTCGTGCTTTTGGGGTTTGTTCCAGAGTATAGAAAGCACCTTGTGCATGTTACTGTATGACGGGTTACCCGTTACCACAAGAGTCATACTTAGACTCTAACAAAATGGTCTATGACAACAAATTGTATTTCATTTGTCAATACTTTCTTATTTACTGATTTGATTTAACAGATAGTAGAACAATTGATGCAAAATGTATGAATGTTAAACAATGCTGTCATTTGTGCTGATGGCAGTGAAACAGCTTAAGAAGCTTTTTCTTTTAGTTGATGGCATGTGGTAACATCAAGGGAAAACAGGTAAAACATGATCATTTAGGGCATAGGATATGATCAATGCTCTTTGACTGTACTCATTCTTGATTAGCTGTATCTGAGCATGAGGCTGTTATAAATTGACAGTGAATAATGGGCAATATATTTGTCAACTATTTTATGTGTAGATTTTGTCTTCAGTCAGAAGTGTCTGGTTAAATGCCATGGTATTTATTATGTATAATGAGTTTGAACTTCATTTGGTATTAACAATACCTGAGGTACTATGTAGGCTGACATTATGGCAGTAAAATATTTTCTTACATTTAACTGTAAAAATGTGTTATTTGATGCTGGAATCCGTAATGGTGAAACTGACACGTCTGTTTGCGATATATACAAAAATGCCAAAAAGAAGTTACTTCAAACAACGAACACTGTTTTTTTTCCCTCCACGATGCTGGATGCTCCTCTCCTCCCTTTCATAATTAAAACAATAACAAACGTGCTGGGGGAGAACTGTGGTGCTGTTTTCCCATATGCGGATTTCAGCTTTAAAAGAGCCCGATTTTTTAAAATTGACTTTGATTTGATCATATCACGTTTCTGCTGATAATTTTGCTATGTTTGTACTTTTGGTTTGCTATAATATATTGCTCAGCTGTAGTCTTAGGAATTGCAGGTTGAGTTTAGTGAACAGCGAAGTCAGAGTTACGTCCCAAATGGCACCCTATTTCGTGTATGCCGTGCACTACTGGTCAAAGGTAATGCTCCATACAGGGAATAGGGTGCCATTTGGGACACACAGAGTTAGTTAGGGGTCTATGACCAGTTCAAAATGATGCTGGTCGTCATGAGCATCATAAGGAATATAAGTCATTTCCCCTGTACTACTGCCTTTACAATGCAAACAGCCATCTGCAATAGAATTTGACCTGCATTCTCTCTCGCGCGTTGACTGCATACCATTGTTTGCATAACTCTCATCTCTTTGAGTTTTAGTAACTAAATAAACGATTGTGAAATAAGCTGTTCTAATATTATTATTTATTTCTGTTTAGCTTGTGTGCACAGAAAACCTGAGAAGGGCGGGGCCCCACTTGGCCCCCTATGGCAGTGAATCCCAACCTTTTTTGGTTACTGTACCACCAACTGGATTTTGCTCTGCCCGGAGTACCCCTGAAGTACCCCCTCCTTTGCATTTTACTAGTAGGCCTATGGCAAAGTACCCCCAGCAGTCCTAGTACCCCTAGTTGGGAACCACTGCACTATGGGCCCGACTATCAATGATAGGGCCCAGAAAAGACTATGCATTTCCATTTAACGACTGTAGAGGGCTGTATTGTACCACACAATGTGTTGCAGTGGTAAAATGAATTGTATTGTTATATTTATTTCGTAGATCAGTCAGAAACATCCATGTAGAAAGAACATGCATCTACAATTTCGGATATGAATGTCGAAGCACCGTACTACCAATACAGGCAATGCTTAAAGTATAACACAACAGCAGCAACGTCTTATATTGTACAGGCGATAGTGCACCCATCCGGGGGATTAGCTCAAATGGTAGAGCGCTCGCTTAGCATGCGAGAGGTAGCGGGATCGATGCCCGCATCCTCCAAACTTTTGATGTTTTCGACAGAAGTCAATGTAAGTGCGCTTATTATGAATTTATTCTCTGAATGTAAATAACATAAAATATCTAAATCAACCTTTAGAACTGAGAGATTGTAAACCTACGAAACGTTTTTATCAATAGGTCCTTTCTTTTGGTGGTGTGGTGGGTTAGCCCTACAGACAATAAAAATATCAGTAAATAGACTACATATTTAATAGATTTAATCAACTTCTTAATTCAATACAGTATTGTCAATTCAAATAATTATGTTTGCAATAAAATAAAGCTAAGATCATTGGAAGTGAATTGGACATAGATATGCTCATGGCAGCTAGTGTAATATTCCGTGGCCAGTAAATTAAAACTGTGTTACAACTAAAATACAGTATCATGTCAACTCTAACTTTTGGAAGTAGACCTAAATACACATCAACACACACAAATTGGCTGCAGAGCATAGGACTAGTGAAGGAAGTCAAGCATTTTTCCAGTAGCCATAAGGGACTGCACAGCGCTGTGTTTGCCTATCAAGGCACACCAAATAATGCCCTCCACTGAAATCATAGTAGGTTATACATACATAGGTCTATGTGTAGCAGATTTGGGTTAAAATACTATATAAAATCTATCAAATAATACCTAGAGCAACAGATGGGTGGGATTTAGAGTTTGACTATTTTATTGGTCCTTGAAGACAAGCAAAGCATTTTGAAATGATTTTAAATAGTATTTGAACCCGGGTCTTGTGTGTAGGGCTGAAACCTAACTGCCTATTGATATCGTAGATCTTTACAGACAAGAACACCCTCTCAGACATCAAGTGGAGTCTCAATGAGCTGCATTGTACAATGTTTGCTTATCAAGGTACACCAAAAAATGTACTCCACTGAAGACAAAGTAGGCACGGCATTTAAAACACGGTAGGCTATACATGGTAGGCTATACATAAGTCTGGCTATGATTTTGGGCAAAGGACACAACCCTCTCTCTCAGACACCCATTAGTTTCTTGGCCATGTATCCAGGCATGCTGTAGATGAAGAGGCCCAGGACGAGCACCAGCAGCAGGGCCACCACTAACTTGACCGTGAGCCAGAAGTACTGGTTGCAGATGAGGTTTTTGATGGCTTTGAAAGGCATGAGGAACCATAGGAAGGCTGTGTCTGGACGGCTGGAGGAGAGAAAATAGGGTTGCTTGGTTACCACTTGACTGCAGTAAAGTTCATGACAGTAGAATAGTTTGTGGTACAGTGGGTTATAACGCATTGTAAGACCTGACATAAGCATGTATGACACCTTAATATCTTATAATAATCTAATGAAGATCCTGACTAAATATAAGACATTTTTAGTTGAAATGTTGATACATAATATTGATGCATAATTTCTTACTAAGATATATTTGAAAACACTTGAGATTGTATTGGATTCTGATGTATTGGATTCAAACGTATGGAGTGACAAAGAAAACAGGATCAGTTATTGTCCTTGCCAGTTTATTCACAAACAACAGAGCATACATAATGTACTACTTGCTGCACGCTGTTGAACAAAGACATTCAAATACACATTCATGTAAACAGCCCGAAGAACAGTCATTCCATGCCAAACGAAGGCTAATACAACGTGACTTCAAGCGAGGACAAAATCTGATTTGCAAACCGAACAGTTGATTTTGTACATTGAAGTGTTCCGCAACACCACAATATTAAAAATGTTTTCTACTTTATGTCGTTGAACTGGTCCTTGAAAGGGACGTGTAATATATAATACATCATCAATCTGATTTCTTATATTATATTTCTACTTGGACGTGGTTGTGTTACTTTCATTTCCGATACATGGTGTGTGTGTTTGTGTGTGTGTGTGCGATTGTCTTGTCACATGGCAAAAACATGTGACTCCACAAGAAGAGGAGAAGCTTGTTAGGGAAAACAAGTCCTGGAAAATAGCACTGAGTTGAGAAGTTGTTGGGTCGTCTTTTCTTAAAGGTATAGTTCACCTTGTTTGCAGTGGCAAGTTAAACAAAACCAAAGTGGGTATTGCAGTCCCACCTTGTCAACTTCTTTCAAGGTAAGGCAACAAATATCTAAATACATGTTAAATCGTTGAACTATCCCGTTGAATAATTTCCACTCCTCAGACACCCATTAGTTTCTTGGCCATGTATCCAGGCATGCTGTAGATGAAGAGGCCCAGGACGAGCACCAGCAGCAGGGCCACCACTAACTTGACCGTGAGCCAGAAGTACTGGTTGCAGATGAGGTTTTTGATGGCTTTGAAAGGCATGAGGAACCATAGGAAGGCTGTGTCTGGACGGCTGGAGGAGAGAAAATAGGGTTGGTTGGTTACCACTTGACTGCACTTGACCACACTAATGCCTTAAGGCCATCACACATGCAAACAGAGGATTAGCAAATATGACTATAAAATATAGTGCCAGTTTCCTGTGAACAGAAAACAATCCCTACAAATTATGGAAAAAATAAAGGTTATTTTAGTAACTTACCTTGCAAAGTATGATGATCCCTGGTCAAATCCGGTACTTGGTCCAAGCAATTTCATAAAAGACCCTTTCTTTTAGTCCGTAATTTGTAAGTATTTTAATCAAATGCACCGTTACGTTCCGGTGCGTTCCGACGAGGGTGCGTTCCGACCGCATGGCAGATCGTTGTTTTAAGGGCAACCTCACAATGCAAAAAAATCACGCAGCTGCCCCTTCCCCAATCCAATGCCCCTTCCCCACTCCAATGCCCCTTCCCCACTCCAATGCCCCTTCCCCACTCCAATGCCCCTTCCCCACTCCAATGCCCCTTCCCTACTCCAATGCCCCTTCCCCACTCCAATGCCCCTTCCCCGTTGAAATAGATTGAGTTGGCTCCACCGTATTTGTTATCTCAGTGTGTAAGCAACCTAAAGAGCGGTCGTGGTAACGGTGCTCTTACTTGGGTTTCTCCAGGGGCTCAGGTTCATTGCGTCCTTCCCCCACTGGGTTCTTCTCAGCCTCCTCTGCAGTCATCAGCTGCAGCTCGGCTTCCACTTTCCCCTACAAAGACACAAGCAACATCACTACCGAAGCACTGGGGTTCATACAGTATGCAAAGGTTCGTTACAGTATGTAAAGTAAGTCTTTGTCTCTTGACTGATCTGTTCAATATTTAACTCCGCTTCTTCAGGGTGTAACCCAATTGCTACGTCTTGTTGAATCAAAGACACCATTTTGACAAGTGCATACTTGAATGTGTTTAATCAAGTCCACATTATATAAGAAAAGGGGAAAGGGGAACAAACCTAGTCAGTTGTTCAACTGAATACTTTCAACCAAAATGTGTCTTCCGCATTTAACCCAACCCATCTGAGTCATACCGTGAGTTCAAACTCGTCGTTCTCATCTCTGGCCAGGAAGGGCCACCAGCCCTTGATCCTCATCTGTTTGAAGATGGACACCATGGGAATATCCTTTTCATTCAGCACCATGTTGATGGAACACTGCTTGGCTGTCTTTGCTCCACGAGGGAAACGGTTCAGGTCTAGCTCAATGGCGCCTGGGAAAGGGCATAAATATCATACATATTTACTTGATATGCATGAAGGGCTCTCAGCTGTTGTTGTTGATTGTGTCGATTTTTGTGTTATGACTGCCACGACAGTATTTTCCATGTCCCAGAATTTGAAGACACATTTTAAAAAGTAAAATATTACATCAAGGGAAATTCAATTCCCCGTAGCCCTAGTCTGAAACGTTATAGTCACAGAAAGACCAACATCTACAGCCTAGAAGATCCTCATGGTGAAGGTTTAAATCGAAGGGAAATCAAATCACTCCACCTAAAAAATCATCTGCAGAGAAGTGGTCAGCATCCCAGACTTGTAAGTTGAGACGAGCAGGGATCTTATACTCAGTCTCGTCCCAGGCGAACATGGACTCCTTCTTAGAGATGACGATCTTCTCCTCGGCCTGCAAGTAGTCAAAGGGGTAGATGAAGCGCCAGTTGAAGAGACCCTCCCCTGTCAGGGAGTGGTAGTGGACGTCTGTGTCCTGCTTGTCCTCCTGCTGACCTTTCAGCCAGCTGTTGAATGAAATGAAGAAGAAGACATGGTTCAAATATCGAGTACAAAAAAACAACAACAACACATATTTAGAAGGAAACATTGTTAACCCTCGCACGAAGATATCACTGGACTTTTCTCCAGTGAAGATGTCATCATCCTCCAGAATGACCTCGTCTGTGTTCCAGATGATCACCCTCAGTTCAAACCTGCCGATGACCAGACGAAACAAATGATTGAAGGGAGATGTCTGTAATGTGATATATCTGATCATATAACATGGGGAATTGACTTTGCAAATGGTCTCACTAAATGTTTTTTTAAAGCACATTACATTGTACTAGAACATACTTCTTTGGTTTCCTGGGTGAAATATCAATGGCAGGTCCAGGTGCAGGCATATCCTTGGGGAACATGTCCACCCACATCTCAATCCTCCCCTACACATAGAGAAACACAAAGACAAACTTGGGATGTGATACAATTGAACCACTGTCATGGCACACAACCCTGCAGCCCCCCCCCCCCCGAAACTGTGCTACGCGAAACAAATATTAAGGCCTACAGAACCTTCACATGAAAAAGATGTGAACTTTTGTTAATTTTATATATATATATTTTTTTTTTTTGCTTTGAAACTAGCATACAGACTAGTTTATAAAAGAACATTAGTTGCATAATTTCTGATCCCTTTTATTTTTAGGTTTTACCACCCCCCTCCCCTGGTTGGAAAATGTAAAAATTCACTGCACATACATATAGCCTCCACCTATTTGTACTAGACTCCAAGTGCATCGTCAAATGAACCAATCCTTCTAATCTTAATTCCACCCCTCAGATGTCCACAGACTAACCCATCTTTCCCAGTATATGACCATTTTACTATTTCCTTTTGCAATACATCCTTCTATTTTACTCTGATGTCTCACAAGGGTTTTGAACCTCTCTATTTGTCCCATTTATTCTGAGATTGCCTTAAAAATAAATACTTTACCTAAGAGTATAATCATATTTCCCCATCAGATTGTGAACTTTACTCTACTTTAGTTTAGCTTTACAACCTTCGCCAGTGTTAAGCACAACCTTAACACTTGTCCTACCTGTTCGATCCCAGGCTTGTCAGGATTGAGGAGTGGCCTGGTCTCCACGTGTTCTGGAATCAGTTTACAGCCCACCCTGGGGATGTCCTCCCAGTGCTTTAGCACTGTCAGGGCCAGGTGCTCATTCGTCTGCTTCTTCAGACCTAAAGAACAGCATCATCTAGTACTACCTGACCTACACACAAGGGGTACTTGGGAAAGCTCATAACATCATAGACCTATATGATCAGTTGTACATGAGGAGTTATTTCAGGCAGAGTAAAATACCAGGCTGGGGGTATTTCAGGGTACAGTAACCAACATAGAAGGTTTAAAGAAGCATTTCAGGTACTGTTATTCTGTTGTGCTCTATACAGTACCATTTTCATCTTCGATCTCAGTTGGGCCCATGACGACCCGGTTGGCCACCTTGACCCGTCCTCCAGGGCCGTAGTGTGGCCCGTCCAGCTTACCCTCCTTACACAGCTTGGCCAGGATTTGGGTCGGCTTCAGGGGGTCCCGCCACACGTTGTAGCCATGGCTACAGGAATGAATGACAATGATGGCTGACACACAAATCCCTCACTGTTCTTATAAGATAACACATGGTATTCATTGATCCTTTATTTATCCAGGTGAGTCCCATTGAGAAAGGAATCTCTTTATCAAGGGATCCCTAGGTATAATCAACAATATTATCTAAATTAGGGGAAAGTATGATCCTATTCAGTTGACGTTGCTCGTTGCTGCAGACTGAAGTTGTAAGTATTAAGAATATTGCTAAATGAATTGACATTGCATCCTGTGCTGTTGGGATATATTGACCACATGTACTGTGAATGGCGTCAGGCTACGGAGAGCTAGGCCGCACTTACATGGCATATTTAGATGGGATGCCACATATTGCTCTGTGTTTGCTGTAGTAACGGTTCTCCAGATCCAGTTTAGTCTCCCCAATCAGGTCGTCAGTGCCCACTAAATCCCAGTCATAGACGGACACTGTTAGTGTGGAGTCGATGGGAAATGTGGCCTCGATGTCAAAGGATCTGATGGGTTCAAAATAAATGGCCATAACTTTGGTTATAATTTTCCACAGTTTTTACATTTTCAAAGCCTATTCAATGCACAAGCTATAACTATATAATTGGCAATCATCAATAGTAAATTACTTGGCTATCTCGTATGCTATTAAGGATGAAGAATTAAGGCCGTATTAAAGATAAATAGTGGAAATGGACGAAATGTTGTTTTTTTAGAGCTTATCCACTCACTTGCCAAAGATAGGGTTGAGTTGTTTGGAGATGTAGTTATCTTTGTCTTTGATATCTGACTTGCCCAGTTTGATAGCGATGTATGGATCTGCTTTTCCATTGATATCCGCTGGGTGCAGGTCAGTAGCCTGCAGGGAAAGTAGAGAGATTTTTATTTTGTTTTATTTGACATGACATGTTTATGATCACAGGGTAGTTTATTTACAGTGCCTATAGAAAGTCTACATCCCCTTGACACTTTTCACATTTTTGTTGCCTCATAAAGTGGGATGAAATAGATTTCATAGTCATTTCTTTTGTCATTGATCTACCCAAAATACTCTAATGCCAAAGTGAAAGGAAGATTGTACACATGTTTTACAAATGAATACAAATGTAATAAATAAAATATAGTCATTGTATAAGTACCCTTTGTTTAGCCAAGCCTAAATGAGTTCAGAAGTCAAATTTGGCTTTGCAAATCACAAGTTATATGTTATACTCACTCTGTGTGAAATAATAGAGGTTGACATGATTTTTGAATGACTACCTTTTCCTCCGTTTCCAATACATTCGACATCTGTAAAGGTCTCTTTGACAAGTGTTGAATTTCAATCACAGATCCAACTACAAAGACCAGGCAGCTTTTGGAAAGCCTCATAAAGAATGGCAGTGATTGGTAGATGGCTAACAATAACAAATCAGACATTGAATATCTCTTTAAGCATGGTCAAGATAATAATTATGTTGTGGATGATGTATTAAACCACCCAGACACATCGAAGATGCAGTCGTCCTTCGAAACTGAGATGCAGGACAGGAAGGAAACTGCTTAGGGATGTCACCATGAGGCCATTGTTGATTTTAAAACAGCTACAGAGTTCAATGGCTGTGATCAAATCAGATGTTATTGGTCACATGCGCCGAATTACAACAGGTGTAGTCTTTACAGTTCAATGCTTACTTACAAGCCCATTCCCAGCACTAAAAAGTAAGACATTTTAAAAAATGAAATAATTAAACCATAAAAACAATAACAAGGCTATAAACATGGTGTACTAGGTTCGAGTGAACGTGCAGGGGTACGAGGTAGTTGAGGTAATTGAGGTAGTACAGTATGTACATGTGGTTAGGGGTAAAAATGACTAGGCAACCAGGATAGATGATAAACACAGCAGCAGCATATGAAAGTGTGTGTGTGTGGCGTCAATATGCATGTGTGTGTGTTTTGTGTGTGCGCGCGACTGTAGTGTGCATGCGTGTGCGTTTGTGTGTGTGTTGGAGTGTGAGTGTGTGGGTAAAGTCTAGTGAGTGTGCAGAGAGCCAGTGCAAAATCATTCAGATAAAAGAAATAAATCATAAATGTGTCAATGTAAATAGTCCGGGAAGCCATTTGATGAACTGTTCAGCAGTCTTATGGCTTGGGGGTGGAAGCTGGTGGTTAAGGTTTGGTCCCAGACGCTCCGATACTGCTTGCCGTGCGGTAGCAGAGAGAACCATCTAAGACTTGGGTGGCTGGAGTCTGACCATTTTTAGGGCCTTCCTCTTACACCGCTTGGTATAGAGGTCCTGGATGGCAGGGAGTTTGGCCCCAGTGATCTATTGGGCCATACTCACTACCCTCTGTAGCGCCTTGCGGTCGGATGCCAAGCAGTTGCCATTACCAAGCGGTGATGCAGCCAGTCAAGATGCTGCTGTATAACTTTTTAAGGATCTGAGGACCCATGCCAAATATTTTCAGCCTTCTGAGGGGGAAGAGGTATTGTCGTGTCCTATTCACAACTGTGTTGGCGTGTTTGGACCATGATAGGTCCTTGGTGATGTGGACACCGAGGAACTTGAAGCTCTTGACCTGCTCCACTACAGCTCCGTCGGTGTGAATGGGGGCGTGTTCGGCCCTCCGTTTGCTGTATTCCACGATAAACATCTTTGTCTGGCACACGTTGCCAGGTCTCTGACCTCCTCTCTATAGGTTGTCTCATCGCTGCCGGTGATCAGGCCTACCACAGTCGTGTCGTCGGAAAACTTAATGATGGTGCTGGAGTCGTCCGCAGCCACGCAGTCGTGGGTGAACAAAGGGTACAGGAGGGGACTGAGCACGCACGCAGGAGGGGCCCCCGTGTTAAGGGTCAGCGTGGCAGATGTGTTGTTGCCTAACACCACCACCTGGAGGCGGCCCGTCGGGAAGCCCAGGGTCCAGTTGCAGAGGGATGTGTTCAGTCCCGGTGTCCTTAGCTAGTGATGTGCTTGGAGGGCACACTGGTGTTGAATGCTGTCTTGAACAGCATTCTCACGGAGGTGTTCCTTTTGTCCAGGTGAGAAAGGGCAGTGTGGAGTGTAATAGAGATTGCGTCATCTGTGGATCTGTTGCTCTGAGAACACGTCCTGGTAATCTGTCTGGCCCTGCGGCCTTGTGAATGTTAACCTGTTTAAAGGTCTTACTCACATTGGCTACGGAGAGCGGGATCATACAGTCATTCTGGTACAACTGGTACTCTCACGTATGGTTCAGTGTTGCTTGCCTCGAAGCGAGCATAGAAGGCATTTAGCTCGTCTGGTAGGCTCGCGTCACTGGGCAGCTCTCAGCTGGGTTTCCCTTTGTCATCTGTGATAGTTTGCAAGCCCTGCCACATCTGACGAGCATCAGAGCCGGTGTAGTAGGATTCGATCTTAGTCCTATACTGACGCTTTGCCTGTTTGATGGTTCGTTGGAGGACCTAGCACGATTTCTTATAAGCATCGGCATTAGTGTCCTGCTCCTTGAAAGGGGCAGCTCTAGGCTTTAGCTCAGTGAGGATGCCTGTAATCCAAAGCTTCTGGTTGGGATATGTATGTATGTGGGATCAACGTCGTTGATGCACTTATTAATGAAGCCTGCGACTGATGTGGTAAACTCCTCAATGCCATTGGAGGAATCCCGGAACATATTCCAGTCTGGGCTTGCGAAACAGTCCTGTAGCTTAGCGTCCGCTTCATCAGACCACTTCTGTATTGATTACTTCATGTTAGAGTTTTTGCTTGTAAGCAGGAATCAGGAGGATAGAGTTATGGTCCGTTTGCCAAATGGACGGGGGAGAGCTTTGTATGTGTCTCTGTATGTGGAGTAAAGTTGATCTCGAGTTTATTTCCCTCCAATTGCACAGGTGACATACTGGTAGAAATGAGGTCAGTCAAACGGATTTTGGTTTTCCTGCATTAAAATCCCCGGCCACTAGGAGCGCCGACTCGGGATGAGCATTTTCTTGTTTGCTTATGGCCCTATACACCTCGTTGAGTGTGGTGTTAGTGCCAGTATCGGTTTGTACTTGTAAATATACAGCTACAAAAAAAAAACAGATGAAAACTCTCTTGGTAAATAGTATGGCCTACAGCTTATCATAAGGTGTTTTAACTCAGGCGAGCAGAACCTTGAGACTTCCTGGGAAAAAACGGAGGATGGATCAACAACATTGTAGTGACTCCACAATATTGACATAAATGACAGAGTGAATAGAAAAATACAAATATACAGAATAAAAAAGATTTCAAAAACATCCATATGTATGCAACAAGACACTAAAGTAATGCTGCAAAAAAATTATAATACATTTTTTGGTCTAAATGCAAAGCCTTATATTTAGGGCAAATCCAACACAATGTGTCACTGAGTAACTGCCTCCTTATTCTCAAGCATGGTGGTATCTGCATCATGGTATGGGTATGCTTGACATCGGCAAAGCCTGGGGAGTTTTTCAGGATGAAAAGAAACAGGATGGAGCTATTGTAAGCACATGCAAAATCCTAGAGGAAAATCTGCTTCAGTCTGCTTTGCACCAGATACTGGAAGAGGAATTCACCTTTCAGCAGGATAATAACCTACACCTACAACCTACAATAATAATCTACACTGTAGTTGCTTAGCAAGAAGACAGTGAATGTTCCTGAGAGGCCGAGTTAGAGTTTTGATTTAAATCTGCTTGAAGATCTATGGCAAGAAAATTGCTTTCTAGCCATGATCCCCAACACCTTGACAGAGCTTGAAGAATTTTGAGAAGAATAATGGGTGCTGACAATACGGGTGTGCAAAGCTCTTATGAGACTTACCCAAGATGACTCACAGCTGTGATCGCTGCCAAAGGTATTTGAAACATGCATTGACTAACATGTAGTGGGTGAATACCTATCAAGGTATATTAGTGTTTTATGTTTCATTAATCTTACATTAAAAAAAAAAAAATATTCCACTTTTTGTTGTTGTGTAGATTGAGAAGAAAATGACAATTAAATCAATTTTAATCCCAAGGGGGTTGTAGACTTGATATAGGCACTGTACTCTCACCTGAGTGTAGTGTTGTGTAACTACCCTGATGACATAGAGTCGGACATATAAGTACCATTGTAGGTACACAATAGAGAGTAGTGTACATACCCTGATGATATAGACCCGGACTAGGACGTTGATTGGGTCATTAGTTGGAATGTTCTGGAACATGCCCATGTTGGAGTCAAAGCCCATCTCCCGCTGCATCTCATCGGACACCGGAACTTTGTACATGCACAGAGAACCCTGAAATATACACAAGACATGCACAATTGTGGTGATATTTAACACAATAAACAGTTCCTTTCTAGCCTGGTCCCAGATAGGTTTATGCTGTATAGACATCATTGTTGAACAAGAACTATAGGAGTTGGCTATACAGTATATGAGATATTATACAGTCTATGTACAGCAAAAGAAGATCTGGGACTGGGCTAGTTCCAGCTCTCTTCCATCGCCGACAAAAAAAAGAAGTTACAAAGGAAGGGAACGCCCTCTGTGTGAAAGTTCTTTTTACTTTGAATTTGCCAATAATCCTGTCTTCATCCGCCATGTTCTGGTCGTCGTCGTCTCCGGCCTTCCCTCTGAACAGGTTGAAGGTGTGAAGCCAGTCTTCAAAGTTATCAAACTCATTCTCCAGCTCCTTGGGGTACACCTAATGAGGAAATACAAAAAGTACTCTATACATTAAAAACATAATTTAAAAAAAATTAAAAACATATTTAAACATATAAACAACAAATAAAGAGTATACAGTATTTGACCCAAAACTGCCCAGAGACTTCAAACCATTGCCCAGACTTATTTAAGCTTAGAGACAGGTTCCAGTGGGTAAAACTGGGATAAAGTGTTTGAAATTACAATTCTGGTTGTAATAACATAATATCAACCAATTTTGCTCACTGAGTAACCACATACCTGTAGCTCATCAATGTTGTGTTTTTTCTTATCTGGTATGTCTCCAGGCCCAGCCCTCTTCTTCTCCTTTTTTCCCTTGCCTCTCTTTCCTTTGACAAGAGAGTCATCAGGTTTGATCTCTGAGAATAGGTTAGGAGTGAGGGATGAGGGGGGGGTGAGGGTGGGGGGATGGAGAGTTGGTGCACAGCAGGGCACTCAAGACACGAATTCAACATGCAAGTTGGCGAAACCAATGTATTTTGGCCACTGTATACACAATATGAACAGTATATACAGTGAATGCCAGTGCAACAGTCAGAATAGCTAAGACAACATTTACCCAATAGGAATAGGTCATTAGCTTAGCTTAAGAGTATAAACTGTATCACTAAACTTCTTTCTCAAGGCCATCAGACTGTTAAACAGCCATCTTCAGCACATCAGAGGCTGCTGCCTATAGACATAGATTAGGAATCACTGGCCACTTTAAGGAAATGAAACACGAGCCACTTTAATAATGTCTCCGTATCTGGCACACAATCTCTGCATCATAGTGCATTTGAGATTCCAAAACATTTGTTCAAGTTAGTTTTCTATAAATATTTGATGTATCAATGTTATGTAAAAGCTATACATAACACTATATCAGCACTAAATGTGGGTTTTATTAGTCATATTATTCTTAGTCAACTTTCATGGCAGGCCTATGGTAATATATAGCAGGGGAGCAGGAGGAGGTCATTATATGAGTTATGAAGTGATGGAAATCACAGATTCATGTCTGTGTAAATGTCTGCAGTGATCAACTACAACAGAGATGTCAGGGGTCATATGAAGGGTTAGTAGTGCGGGTTGTCATGATTTGAAGAGGACAGCATGTATTAGGCAGATGAAAGTGGGCATAGAACACAACCTGACAACATCATCATTCCCTTTTACCGCAATATAGTCTACTTTAAAGTCTCAATCAATATACAGAGATTCATGATTATGCTGGACCATCTACAAGACATAGTATCTACTTGTCAATATCTACCAAATTAACAAACATCAACAACCTAAATTGACGATACATGATACGATGTATATTTGTATGAAATGTGTACAGATATGGTTTAGATCTAATAGATTTGCTGCTCTTGTGTTTTCCACATTAGTTTAGGACTGTTTTTTGTTACCTCCGCCCTCAGCAGCAATATCCTGGTCCTCTTTCTCCTCAGCATCCGCCATAGCTGCCTCCTGAGCCTTGAGAATCTACAGAGTAGGACACACAAACCAATCATATCCAATACATATTGACAGGATCACTTTTTAAATTCAATCATGAGTGTTCAAATGGAGCCATTTTCCCGGATGGCCTCACCTCCATCAGAGTTTCGATCGAGGCAAAGTACTTGGACCACCAATCCAACATGCTTTCATCAAACTCCTCCTCCTCCACCTCATCTCCTCCCTTCTTCCTTTTCTTCTTCTTCCCTCCTTTCTCATCCTCCTAAAATGATCAATGCAAGGTTAAATTACAGGTTGCAATAGGCCTTTTGCTGTTTTCAAACTACTGTAACTAACATTTTGCTCCTAACATTGAGAAACAGAGACATTCCCAGATCAACGTCATAAACACCTACCTCGATTTTAACCACAGCATCAGACCCCTGGGGAAAAAACACACAACATATATCAATCATATTACAACTCAGTTAGGATGTTTTATTTAAGTTTATTACTAAAGCTAACATTCATTTAATGGTGTGAGATCTTACAGAGTCCAGCTTGACCATGGTCTCCAACTTCTTGATGGTGGGCTCTGGCTCATAGTTGACAATGATCTCCTCTGTGAGAGGACAAAGACTGCATTAGTATGTACAAATGAAAGTGTAAGGGCACAGCGAGGTATGGGTTTGTTTGTGCGTGTGTGTGTTCATTTGTGTGTGCATGTGCGTGCGTGCGTGTGCGTGCAAGTATGTGTGTGTACCTTGAGTGTTCAAGTTGTTGGCGTGCTTGTCTGCTGCCCGGTAAATGAACTTGCGTAGGGTGGTGACAGCATGGTTCCCCACCAGGGTGTAACGACCGAAAGCTCTGCAGTCCACCACCCTGATGTTCAGGGGAGGGTGGAGCAGCTCGTTCTCAGGCAGATCCTGGAGAACACAAGTTCACAGTAAATAAATGGGCTAAAATTAGCACCTTTACGGTGTCATTTCCTGTTTGTAAAATGGTTGTCCGGTTAAGAAGACGTCATATAACCAGATTACAACCAATTGTTACAATAAGGTAAAGATTTCGTTCTCAATCACGCCGTCACGGTGTCATGGGAAAGTCGTTATATCTGGGTTGTTATAAGGTGAGATAACCAGGTGAACGATGGAATGACTTTAAAGAGAACTTACCACCTCAAACATCTTAACCAGGGTGCCGAAGTTGGGATTTTTCTTGTAGTTTTGGATGAGGGAAGACTGGACTCCTTTACCGGCACATTCTATGTCCACACGAGGCCTGTCCACCGCGACTAGGTTGACCCTCTTCAGGTCCCTCAGGCCCCAGAACAGCACCTACATTTCAGTAACACTTTATTTAAAGGGTGCCTACATAAGGACTTCATAACACATCTATAACCCACACATACTACATTCATAAGCCGTACATAAGGATTTCATACGTTACATCAACATTTACAGTGCAATATAGCAGTGCAATAATAGCCACATTTACAGTGCAATAATAGCCACACTTCCTGTATTTCAAGGCCAAGAGGAGTTGAATTCCCACCTCGATCCTGTACTTGCTGAGGACTGGTCTGATGCCCAGAGGGACAGGTAGGATGGGACCACGGTCCATGTCTGTGGGACCGTCGATGGGCGGCAGGTCAGCTTTACCATGAGGACCAATCTGAAGCATGAACAGATATAATATAATAATAATAATATAATATATGCCATTTAGAAGTGGCTTTTATCCAAAGCGACTTACAGACATGCATGCTTACATTTTAAGTCTGGGTGGCCCCGGGAATTGAACCCACAATCCTGGCATTACAAGTGCCATACTCTACCAACTGAGCCATACAGGAGACTGCAGACATCAACATTACTGGTTAATTTGGGTCTAATCAAAGCATTTATAATTACATGTCTGGCAGACATTTCGTTTTGTTTGACTGTTATTAAAGGCCCAGGGGATTTTAAAGGCCCAATGCACAAGATTGTCCTGTGTTTTATATATATTTCCACACTATGAAGGCAACTTGAAAGTCAACATTCAACTTCTACCAACCAATTTCCCTCTACTCTTAGACAAATAGAAAGTTGATCTATTGCCAGGCTCACCTGCAGCAGTTCGAAGGCCGCCAGCATTTCTCCAGCGGCGCAGCTCCCCCTATAGATCTGGTAGTACTCTAGTTGGGGAGGGAAACGTGGAGGTCCGTAGTGTTCATCCGCCATCTTGGTTATAGGCTTGGCGAAGGTCCTGCCCATGAACTCTGCTTTGCCCTGGAGTCACATCATAACAGGGAGTAATGGGATACAATCCAAATATAACCCTGACCCTTCTGTGGTAAATCAAGGTCCACACTACATCCACAAATATTAAGGTTTCAATATTTGAAAGAATGGTCTCTTTGGTATACTGTACAATCTAGAATCCAAGGAAATTGGCCGGTGTTTACATTTCAAGCATTTTAAGAGTAAAATGTGACATTTAAAAAAACAATACCATAAGAAATACAATAAAGGGTTTTCATGGCACGTCATTCATCAATATGTTAAGTATGACATCAGCTTTACCTAACACAGAAGCATGGCTTGACAATGCACATGCTTCAAAGCTCAAGAAAACACAACAGAACAATGAAGAACAACTAGCCTGGTTCCAGATCTGTTTGTAAATGCTTTGACAACTCGACCATAGGAGTTATCTATACGCACAAACAGATCTGGGACCAGGCTAGAAAACAATGGCAAGACACCCAAACATAACCACTGTACCACATAAGCAACAAGCTTTTATTGAAGGAATGCAAGAGGGATAAGGCCTGATGTCCAGTGAATTTGTCGTTTCAGCTAAATCTTATACCTCTTGCATGCCTTGGGCCAAGGCTCTCCAACCCTGTTCCTGGAGAGCTACAGTCCTGTAGGTTTTTGCTCCAACCTTAATCTAGCACACCTGATTGTAATAATTAGCTGGTTGATAAACAGAATCCATGTGGCTGAATCAGGCTGGTTAGAACTGGGACTGGAGTAAAGAAACTTCAGGAGGGTAGCTCTCCAGGAACAGGGTTGGAGAGCCCTGCCTTGGAGCATAACGCTACTTCAAGCTGTCAATCAGAATTCAGTTCACACTCTACTTATCCCGAGTAAAGGTCATCCAAAACAATGGTGTTTATGTTCAGGAATGAATTATATGATCATCATTTGAGTCAACATATACATTCTTTCAAAAATAATTCAGAACAATTCTGTCCAATCTGATACATATATAATGGGCCACGTTCTTTTACAATGACGCTAACAAAGTACATGCTACAGTATCTCTTTCAAACGCAGAGCCTAATTCATTTTTGTACGACATTTATGTTACTTAGACGACTTGAGCAGCAAGGAAAGAGTGGTCTGGAAATCTAAACGACTGTATGCGTGGTCAGATGATCAATTGAAATTCAGATAGAATCTGTTATGATAGATCTGTTCTGACATGAGTTCTAACCAGGCATCATGCTTACCACCGTGTCCTGGTCATAGATTTCTATGACGATGATAGGCGGGTCGTCCCTCAGTTCTCCGACTTCTCCGAACAGTTCTACGTTGTCATACACCATCAGCTGGTCCCAGGTGGGGCACAGTGTCTCATTCAGCACCTGGGCAGAGAGTGACATTCATTCATTGATTCATTAAATTCACTCACCATCTTGTTATTCTCATTCACCATTCTGCACCGTGTAATTCTTATACGGACTCTTTAATTACTGGACCAAACTTCACCACGGTTCAAAGACAATAGTTATATTTGTGGATTCACTCTATTTTGTAACGAACGAACGAACAAACAATCAAATCTAGGTTGTCCTACCTCTGTGACCTGGCTGTGTGTGGAGAAGAAGACCCTGGCGAAGGGGTCTGAGAGGCCGCTGCTGTCTGCTGCAAACAGGCTGCGAGCCTGGTACATATGGACCCTCAGCTGGAAGATCTGCTTCACTGTGGAGGGGGACGATTCACAAGCATTTATCAATGAGATACTCTAGTTTCCCTTATTCATAGTGACACAATATGTGCACAAAATTTGAATTTTAAGAAAATGCATTTAGATTCAGAGTCAAAGTTCCCTGACGGTCTGAGGGCAGCCTGGTGGTCCCTAAGACATAAGACCACTAGGGGTAAGACCAAGGGATTTGTCTACTCAAATCATTCTATTTCTATGGAGATGTGTGCACATGCACGGGACGTTATCATCGCCCTTACTCATATAGAACACAGATAATGTTAGCACTTTATCCATAAATCACTTATGCGTGGTGATATATACGCGGCTCATCGGACACCATCGATCTCCCTTACTCGTGTATGTGAGGCTGATGGGGGGAGCAGACTGCGAGCCAGGTCCTTTCAGCATCTTGTTCTCTTCGAAGCCGTTGGGCAGCCCAGACAGGAAGTCCTTCCTCTGACGGTTCAGACCCAGCCACAGGTAGATCTCTGTCTTAGCCTGCACTGTCCAGCCAGCTGCCCCAAAGCCCTTCTTACCAGGTAGCTGGGGTGATAAGGCAAATACACGAATGGAAAATCAGATGGACACACCAGTAGTGATTCAGATCTAGCGAAAAGGGGGACGGCTGTAAATAATATCATCTTTTAGAGTTCAAGCCAAATAAATAAGCACACATTGGAAGAGGAAGCATGCATAGGTTTGGTTATGGATGTAGAGTAACTATGCACAGACCTTGAAGAAGATGGTTTTGACTTTGCCACAGTCCTTCCCGGTCTCCTCGTCCACCCCGGAGTACAGGATGTCTTTGGAGGGGACACGGGCGTAGGCAATACGCTTGTTGTTACTCATCATCCAGATGTAGACGTCCGGGATGCTGTGCTGCGGCTGCCATTTACACATAGAGGAATCAAACAACCAATCAATCAAATAAATATTTCTCGGGAAAGCGTGTAGCTCAAACATATATATACGTATACGATAGAAGAAAAGAAAGATGAACAAAGACTTCAGGAATGGTATCGATAGTTTTAGACGCATTAACAGATGATGTACGTATGGTGTATGTACACCCCTTGCTGACTTACCTCATCAGCTAGAAACCTGAGCTTCTGGAGGAAGTTCTGAACCAGCTTGATCTTATCTCTCACTGTGTTCTTCTTCACCTGCGTCCTGATGGTCTTAGCCTGCTGACCTATGCTCTCCTACAAGCACACACAATGAGACGATCATCATTTGTAGCACACAAACACAACATGAATCAATATGATAGAATAGTAGATATAATGGTAATGGTGGCCCCATGTGGCTCAGTTGGTAGAGTGTGGCTCTTGCAAAGCCAGGGTTGTGGGTTTGATTCCCACGGGGGACCAGTAAGAACAAATATGAAAACATACGTACGTACTCGCTACTGTAAGTCACTCGGGATAAGAGCGTCAGTAAAATGTAGTAGGAGGGCCATACAAAGTCTTACAATGCATTATAACCACATCATAATGTATTATACCTGTAGGCTTTGAGTAAAGTGTTACCCACAAAGATAATATACAGTATATAATTCTATATGTAATTGGGTGGTGTTACCAACATAATAAATACAAATATCACAATAATCTTTGGCTCATGTGTGCCGTACCAGTTCCCTCATGCAGGACTTGAGTCTCTCCTTGTCCAGCTTGGTCCTCCCAGTCTGATTCTGGTCTTTGTTAGCCAGAGTCAGAAATTGACTGAAGAAATAATTAAATGTTAGCCAATACTGCATCCCAAATGGCACCCTATTCCCTAAATAGTGCACCAATTTTGGCCAGAGACCTATGGACTCTGGTCAAAAGTAGTGCACTACGTAGGGAATAGGGTGCCATAATTGTGTAAGTAAGTAGAGAGCAAATATGGCTTGGCTAGGCTCAGTAGTGTGGAAAGGGTAAGTAGACACCTGCATCCGTTGCCGAGATCCTCCAGGACCCCTCTCAGTCTGCGTTCCGGATAGGCCTTCTCTGTCTTAATGACCTCCTGAACATCGTTCAGACCCTCCTCCTGTTGACACAGTGTTATAGACATGTTAGAACATTAGGATGCTTTAATAATGTTGTTGAAAGTGAAAATAACAGGGCTGGGAATTGCCAGGGACCTCACGATACAATATTATCACGAGGTTTAGGTGCTGATACGATATGTAACTGTATCGATTTCCCCCCATCACTAGAAAATAATGCTGTAATGATGTTGTTTTTACACATTTTGATGGGTATTAAGGTAGTTGACTGACTCACCAGTTTATCTGCGATGTTGTCCATGATGTTGGCATTGTACAGTCTTCTTCTCTGGTCTTGCCACCAGCTCTTGATATAAATACACGGCTTCCTCTCAAAGTAAGGCAGGTGGAAATAGTTTCTGAAAGTTTGAGATGCATAAAGAGAGACACTGAAACCTGCACTAGTGAGATCTACGATCTGGTTGCAGTGAACAACAATCCCAGCGGGAAAACTGGTTGAAATGATTGATATAAGAACTAGTCCACAAGCAGAACTAACGTCATTTCAACCAGCTTTCCCCGCTGTCCTGTAATACTCTGCTTATGTGTGTGTTGGGATCTGACCTGTCGGTGATGACCGGTTTCATGGGCGGGGTGGAGGACACGGAGACCAGGTCATTATCATCTCCCTCCTCTTCATCACTGGAGCCTTGGATCAGCTCTGACTCCTCTTCATCTCCGTCTCCCCCACTCCTCTTCCCGCTACCCGACTTGGGTTTGGTCACGCCGTCAATTTCGCTCCCATAGTTACCTAGTTAAAAGACGCAAGATTAAAATATGATTATGAACATGACAACATACAGATCATCAAGGATTGGTTACCCAGACCCAGATTAAGCCTAGTCCTTGATTTAACAAAATGATTAATGGAGAATCGTCATTGAGGGACTGTTTCCCAGACACCGATTAAGCCTAGTCCTAGACTAACACAGGACTAGGCTTAATCTGTATCCAAGAAACCTGCCCTACTGTCACGTTCTGACCTTTATTTCCTTTGTTTTGTCATTATTTAGTATGGTCAGGGCGTGAATTGGGTGGGCAGTCTATGTTTGTTTTTCTATGTTTTGGGGTATTTCTATGTTTCGGCCTAGTATGGTTCTCAATCAGAGGCAGGTGTCATTAGTTGTCTCTGATTGAGAATCATACTTAGGTAGCCTGGATTTCACTGTGTGTTTGTGGGTGATTGTTCCTGTCTCTGTGTTTTGCACCAGATAGGGCTGTTTTTGGTTTTCCACGTTTATTGTTTTGTAGTGTTCATGTTTATCTGTTTTTATTAAACATGAGTCAATATAACCACGCTGCGTTTTGGTCCTCCTCTACTTCACCACAGGAAAACCCTTACAGAATCACCCACCAACCAAGGACCAAGCGGCGTGGTAACGGGCAATGGCAAAAGCAGCAGCAGGAGCAGGAGCAGCAGCAGCAGCAGTGGGAGAGGCTGCACTACTTGGAGAAATGGACATGGGAGGAGATTCTAGACGGGAAAGGACCCTGGGCAGAGCCAGGAGAATATTGCCGCCCCAAGGCAGAGCTGGAGGCAGCAAAAGCAGAGAGGCGGCATTATGAGGAACTAGCACGGCAGAGCGGATGGAAGCCCGAGAGTCAGCCCCAGAAATTTCTTGGGGGGGAGGGCTCGCAGGGAGTATGGCTACGCCAGGTAGGAGACCTGAGCCAACTTCCTGTGGTTACCGGGGGGCTAGAGAGACCAGGCAGGCACCGTGTTATGCTGTGGAGCGCACGGTGTCCCCAGTGCGGGTGCACAGCCTGGTGCGGTACATTCCAGCTCCGCTCAAGAGCTCCGCGTATCGGCCGGGCTAGAGTGGGCATCGAGCCAAGTGCCATGAAGCCGGCTCTACGCATCTGGTCTCCAGTGCGTCTCCTTGGGCCGGCTTACATGGCACCAGCCTTGCGCACGGTGTCCCCGGTTCGCCTGCATAGCCCAGTGCGGGCTATTCCACCTCGCCGCACTGGCAGGGCGACCGGGACCATCCAACCGGGTAAGGTTGGGCAGGCTCGGTGCTCAAGAGCTCCAGTGCGCCTGCATGGCCCGGTCTATCCGTCACCACCTCCACGCACCAGCCCTCCGGTGGCAGCCCCCCGCACCAGGCTGTCTCTCCGGCTCATCCTTACAGGGGCTCCCGCCTGTCCAGCGCCGCCTGAGCCACCCGTCTGCCCAGCGCCGCCAGTGCCGCCCGTCTGCCCAGTGCCTCCCGTCTGCCCAGCGCCGCCAGTGCCGCCCGTCTGCCCAGCGCCGCCAGTGCCACCCGTCTGCCCAGCGCCGCCAGTGCCGCCCATCTGCCCAGCGCCGCCAGTGCCGCCTGTCTGCCAGGAGCCGCCAGTGCCGCCCGTCAGCCAGGGGCCGCCAGTGCCGCCAGTCAGCCAGGGGCCGCCAGTGCCGCCAGTCAGCCAGGGGCCGCCAGTGCCGCCAGTCAGCCAGGGGCCGCCAGTGCCGCCAGTCAGCCAGGGGCCGCCAGTGCCGCCAGTCAGCCAGGGGCCGCCAGTGCCGCCAGTCAGCCAGGGGCCGCCAGAGCCCCTCTGTCCCGAGCTTCCGCCCCTCTGTCCCGAGCTTCCGCCCCTCTGTCCCGAGCTTCCGCCCCTCTGTCCCGAGCTGCCCCACCTCTGTCCCGAGCTTCCCCTCTATCCAGTGGGGTCATTGAGAAGGGTGGTCATGGTTAGAAAGCCACGGAGGCGGACAATAAAGCGGACTAAGACAATGGTGAAGTGGGGTCCGCGTCCCGCGCCAGAGCCCCCACCGCGGACAGACGCCCACCCAGACCCTCCCCTATAGGTTAAGGTTTTGCGGCCGGAGTCCGCACCTTTGGGGGGGTACTGTCACGTTCTGACCTTTATTTCCTTTGTTTTGTCATTATTTAGTATGGTCAGGGCGTGAATTGGGTGGGCAGTCTATGTTTGTTTTTCTATGTTTTGGGGTATTTCTATGTTTCGGCCTAGTGTGGTTCTCAATCAGAGGCAGGTGTCATTAGTTGTCTCTGATTGAGAATCATACTTAGGTAGCCTGGGTTTCACTGTGTGTTTGTGGGTGATTGTTCCTGTCTCTGTGTTTTGCACCAGATAGGGCTGTTTTTGGTTTTCCACGTTTATTGTTTTGTAGTGTTCATGTTTATCTGTTTTTATTAAACATGAGTCAATATAACCACGCTGCGTTTTGGTCCTCCTCTACTTCACCACAGGAAAACCCTTACACCTACATGTGCTACCTGCTGCCTTAGTATTATGGTGTAACCTGAAGTCAGTTTTATTGATATAATAGGGCTGAATTCTAACCTGAGTTCTATGTGGGTTAACTTTGCATAGATCATGCACTGATGTCAAGGGGAGATGAGTGAGTATTGAAGCTACCAACCTATCGTAACCTCGAAGCTGATTGGTTTGTCCCCGATCTTCCTGTCAATCATGGTGGCCTCCAGGAACACCCCGAAGAGGAAGAACTCCTCTACTTTCCCTGTGGCGCTCTAGATGAAGAGACACAAAGATGAACTTGTACATACATTATAACAGGAATAATTCTCCCACCTTCCCAGTGGAATTCTGGATGGATAGGGAGTAGAGACATAAATGTTCATTTGGAAAACATTATCAGGAAGAACACCTCCCCTTTCACAGTGGTGTTCTGGATGGATGGAGAGACAAAGATTAAAAGGATACTTTGGGATTTTGGCAATGATGCCCTTCATCTACTTCCCCAGATGAACTCATGGATACCATTTTTATGGGTTTAGCGGAAGTTTCGCAAGCCAATGCTTACTAGCGTTAGCGCAATGACTGTTAGTCTATGGGTATCTAGTAGCATGCTAGCATTGTCATTCTGTCATTGTGGTAATGCTAGTTAGCATTGGCTCACGACATTGCCTAGCTTCCTTCATACTGGACACAGAGCGATAAAAATTGTATCCACGAGTACATCTGACTCGGTGCAAGTAGATTGCCAAAATCCCGAAGTATCCCTTTAATTTGGACACCCTCATATGTGATAATTAAGCAATAAGGCATGAGGGGGTGTAGTAAATGGCCAATTTACCATGTTCTTGATCACCACAAACCCCAGAGGTGCCTTATTGCTATTATAAACTGGTTACCAACGTAATTAGAGCAGTAAAAATAAATGTTTTGTCATACCCGTGGTTTACAGTCTGATATACCACGGCTTTCAGCCAATCAGCATTAACGGGAGATGTATGCCTTGATAATGCTGTGATGTGTACTATATGGTGTCTGATATATGAAAATATAGTGTATAAAAGAGTATGGTGAGTATTTTAATGATGAGTATGAAAACACGGAGCATGCAGAGCTCTAGTTCAGGACTCTGGCAAAGACCAGAGACGCTTACATAGACTCTCTCTCGCTCGACCGGCTCTATTGTGTGACTTACATTGTCTGAACACATAAAAATACCTCTATTAATGGAAACAGTCAGTTAATAATGTAGCATCAGTGATCGGCTAAATAAAGATGATCAATAATTTAGTCTGATTGCACTGTGATGACCTGTTTGTTGTGAGCTGTGAGTCCCAGGAGGGTTTATCTGCTTGAGCAGTCACCCATGAGAGGGAGGGAGAGAGAGAGACACACACACAGAGAGACACAAAGAGAGAGAGACACAGAGAGAGAGAAAGAGGTAGAGACAGTGTGTGTGTGTGTATGTGTGTACGAGCAAGCGTGTGTGAATATTTACATACATGCATGTGTGTGAGACCCACCTCTGAGATGTTAGGCACTCCCTCCACCTGCACCTCGGTGGAGCTCATGATATCCGGGGAGGAGGTGTCCAGGATCTCCACACCCAGGCTGACCAGCAGGCGGGCTCTGAAGGACACCCCCTCCCCCAGGCCCTCATTCAGGTCCTGGTGCTCGTCCATGATGGTGTAGCTACGAGTGGAGCCATACATGTTCACCCAAGCCGGACCCAGGGTGGGAAGGAAGCCTGGCAGAGTATGGGTGTAAAGAGCATGGCAATTTGGCAAGTGCTTTTGGAGATTGGAGCGGTAACTCCGGACCACACACTGGCAAACCGCAAAACGCCTCTCTTGTCGGTTACAATTTGTCAGACTATTTCATGAGGTAACACTTCCACAATTTGCTCCAGCTGAGACTTGGCACCGATTTCACTTTCCTTTACTCCATAGAAACACCAAATATAACAAATGAAAGACACAAGAAAGAAACACAACGCACAGTATCTTCTGAATTAAGGGAAATGATTTCTACACTGAAGAACCTTTGTCTCCATCATTGGCGATCTTTCTCAGGTCAATGAAGTGTGTTCCGAGGGCCACGTCGTTCACTTTGTCCGAGTCTCGGATCTGGACCTTCATGCGTTTGCAGAGCGGTGGAAACATCTCAGTGAAGACGATCTGCTCGTTCCAGATTGGCTCGTAGCTGCTCTTCTGGATAGACGTTTTCCCCTGGGATCACAAAGCAGTCCACTTAAACAATACAATAATACAAGTTGTGCCCATTGCATATAACATAACATAGCATATGATGAGAGAAAGTTTGTGAACCACTTAGGATTTTCTGTATTTCTGCATAAATTTGACCTAAAATGTGATTAGATCTTCATCTAAGTCCTAATAATAGATCAAGTGAACATGATTAAACAAATAACAAAAACAATTGTACTTTTTCCATTTATTTATTGTGCAAGTTGGTCCAACATTCGATTTCTTTGTCGGAAAAAGTATGTGAACCTCTAGATCAGGTATTCCCAAACTGGGGTAAGGGGGTACGGGCAGTGCCGTCGGGGGCACGCCAAATAAAAATGTGATTCACATTTTCAAACAGTCCATTTATATTTTCCAACAGGGCTATACATTTGGGTGAGTTTTTTTCTCGCCTGAGTAGCCTTTGCTTCACTGCCAAAAATAGAATTAAACCACCTAGTGTTCAGCAAAATAACAACAGAATTTCAAATACAGGTAGCCTAGTCAAATAATTAACATCCAATCACATTAACCGTTACTCTCTCACGGGAATCCTTCACTCTTGTGCAAATATTTACAAACGAAACATGACAATTTAAAAAATAAGCCACAGGAGTTTTTTGAGCGAGAATAAACGCCTTTTGAGTAGTAAGACATGTATAAAAGCAACAGATACCATTAATAAGAAGGGGCTAGAAGCGTCTTATATGGTGACCTACTGAGTGGCTAGGACAGGCAAGCCCCATACTATTGTGGAGGACATAATTCTTCCTGCTGCCGTGGATATGGTTGAGACAATGTTGTGGGGAAAGGCCGAAAAAACTATACAGACAATATCTTCATCAAACAACACTGTTTCACGATGCATCAGTGACATGGCAGGAGATGTTTTGAAACAATTACAGCTTCGGATACAAGCCAGTGAATTATATGCGTTACAGCTGAATGAGTCAACAGACAGGGCGGGCCTGGCACAGCTCCTGGTATATGTCCGTTACGTTTATGAGGAGTCAATTAATAAGGAAGACATCCTCTTCTGCAAACCACTGGAAACCAGGACAACATGAGAGGATATTTTAAGTACTCGACAGCTTTGTGACATCAAATGGACTTTGGTGGTCAAGGTGTGTTGGTATCTGTACTGATGGCACAAAAGCCAACGCAGGGAGACATAGTGGAGTGGTAACGTGCGTGCAAGCAGTTGCTCCCAACGCTACTTGGGTACACTGCAGCATCCACAGAGAGGCTCTTGCTGCCAAGGGAATGCCTGACAGCTTGAAAGACGATTTGGACACTACAGTGAAAATGGTTAACATTGTTAAGGCAAGGCCCCTGAACTCTTGTGTACTTTCTGCATTATGCAATGATATGGGCAGCGACCATGTAGCGCATTTACAACATACAGAAGTGCGAGGGTTATCAAGGGGCAGAGTACTGACACGTTGTTTTAAATTGAGAGACAAGCTTACAGTTTTCATTACTGACCATCATTTTCACTTGTCTGACCGCTTGCCTGATGACAAGTTTCTCACACAACTGGCCTATCTGGGTGATGTTTTTTCTCCACTGAATGATCTGAATCTAGAATGACAGGGACTCTCCGCAACTATATTCAATGTGGGGGACAAAATTGAGGCTATGATAAAGAAGTTGGAGCTCTTCTCTGCCTGCATTAACAAGGACAACACACAGGTCTTTCCATCATTGTATGATTTGTTTGTGTGCAAATGAACTCAAGCTTACGGACAATGTCAAATGTGATATAGCGAAGCACCTGAGTGAGTTGGGTGAGCAATTATGCAGGTACTTTTCCGAAACGGACGACACAAACAACTGGATTCATTATCCCTTTCATTCCCTGGCTCCAGTCCACTTACCGATGTCTGAACAAGAGAGCCTATTCAAAATTGCAACAAGCGGTTCTGTGAGAATGTAATTTCATCAGAAGCCACTGCCAGATTTCTAGCAAATCGCACTGTTAAGACACAAATGCCATTTGCAACCACGTACCTATGTGAGAGTGGATTCTCCACCCTCACTAGCATGAAATCTAAATACAGGCGTGTGTGGAAAATGATGTAAGACTGATACTCTCTCCAATACAACCCAACATTGCAGAGTTAGGCGCATCCTTTCAAGCACACCCTTCTCATTAACCTGTGGTGAGTTATTCACAATTTTTGATGAACAAATAAGGTTTTGTATGTAAGATGGCGAAATAAAGAGCAAAATGATTGATTATTATTATTTTATTATTTGTGCCCAATAAGAGCTCTTTGTCACTTCCCACGAGCCAGGTTGTGACAAAAACTCACACTCATTCTTATGTTTAATTAATGTATTGTATAGTGTGTGTGTGGCAATCTTACGATGATGGCAATAAAACAACATTTGCGAGTGCGCTGACCCTGGTGCTAGAGGGGGTACGCAGCTGGAGGTTGAATGTTTGAAGGGGTACAGGACTATAAAACGTTTGGGAACCACTGCTCTAGATTAATCAGCTCAATTAAGTGCAGTAAAGCAGTCAAACATTTAATATTTGGTCCCATTTTCCTTGCTACAGTGAATGCATCAAGCTTGTTTTGGAAGACCTTTTGCCCAATAGTAACTGAATGGTGAATGATGACTGGAGTCATTTTCTTTATAAGTGAGTAGATGAGATGTTGGTGGGGGGTTATGATCTTTTTGCCTCTGTAACCTTCGCACTCATCCTATTCATGATTATCCATAATCATGGTAGCATCCACATGAATGTAGAAATGTTCAGATACATATTATATTCTTAATAACAATACAAGTGACTCCAAAATGGTAGACATTATTCACCATTCAGTTCTTCCCGAATAAACTGCAAATGCATCCAATGAGCTTCTAGAGTCACAAGGTTGATGTAGTCATTGTGAATATGGGAATATGGGACCAAATACGACACTTTTGACTACTTTAAATCACTTAATTGAGCTGATTAATCTAGAGGTTCGCATACTTTTTCCAACAAAGAAGTTGAATGTTGGACCAATTTGCTCAATGAAAAAATATAAAAGTGTTATTTGTTTAATCATGTTCACTTGATCTATTATTAGATGAAGATCTATCATATTTTAGGCCAAATGTATGTAGAAATACAGAAAATCCCGAAGGGTTCACAAACTTTCTCTCTTTAAGGTACGTGGGACGCTAGCGTCCCACCTGGCCAACATCCAGTGAAATTGCAGAGTGCTATATTCAAAAACAGAAATACTCATTATACAAATGCATAAAACATACAAGTGTTACACATCGGTTTAAAGATGAACTTCTTGTTAATCCAACCACGGTGTCAGATTTCAAAAAGGCTTTATGGCGAAAGCATACCATGCGATTATCTGAGAACAACGCCCAGCAGACAAATCATTACAAACAGTTACCAGCCAAGTAGAGGAGTTACACAAGTCAGAAATAGAGATAAAATGAATCACTTACCTTTGATGATCTTCATATGGTTGCACTTAGAAGACTCCCATTTACTCAATAAATGTACGTTTTGTTCGATAAAGTTCGATAAACCTCCGTTTTGTTCACCTGTTTTGTTCAGTAATACACAGGCTCAAAGCAGTCACAACAGGCAGACGAAAAATCAAAATAGTATCCATAAAGTTCGTAGAACCATTTCAAACAATGTTTATAATTAATCCTCAGGTTGTTTTTAGTCATAATAATCAATAATATTTCAACCGGACACGTCAATATAAAAGGTAAACAAGAAAGGCGCGCTTTCTGTCCACTCATTCAGACTGCTCTTACTCCCTCATTTTTCAGAATACAAGCCTGAAACAATTTCTAAAGACTGTTGATATCTAGTGGAAGCCATAGGAAGTGCAATTTGAGTCCTAAGTCAATTGATACTGTAATGGCATTCAATAGAATACTACAAACATTTTAAAAATCCCACTTCCTGGATGGATTTTTCTCAGGTTTTTGCCTGCCAAATCTGTTCTGTTTTACCCACAGACATTATTTTAACAGTTTTGGAAACTTTAGAGTGTTTTCTATCCAAATCTATTATATGCATATCCTAGCTTCTGGGCCTGAGTAGCAGGCAGTTTACTTCATCTGGAAGTGAAAATAGTGCCCCCTACCCTAGTGTTGACATAGCATAGAATAACATAATGTAAGATAGCTTAACATAATGTAACATAACATTACACAGCAAGCAACAGAACAGTGCTATTACTTACCCTCTGGCCAGCGAAGAGTATTTGTACATAAGGGTCCACAAGGTCCTTGTTCTCCCCAATGAAAGCCTTTTTGACATTAGCCATAATGCTGGTGTTCATCTTGGGAAGGCCCTCAGCTCTGTAGATCTTCACATAGTAGCGAGCCCACTGACGCTCTGCGGGAACCCCCTCAGGTAACAGGAGGTTACTGAAACCACAGAATTAAAGACAAACACTTGTTACACATTGCATTGTATCTCTATGACTAAAACAGCAATAGAAAGTAATCAAGAATTGTGAGATGGGAGAGCTTTCACAGGAACTCTAGAGCTTGGCCTATTGCTGCTTTTATTGCTACAGCATTACGACTACAGTTTTACTACTACAGTATTATTACTACATTATTACTACTACAGTTTTACTACTACAGTATTACTTATACAGCATTGCTACCGCAGTTTTATTACAACATTATTACTACTACAGTTTTACTACTACAGTATTACTTATACATTATTACTACAACAGCATTGCTACCACAGTATTATTACTGCAGTATCACCGATATATTATTACTACTATGGTATTATTACTACATTATTGCCACCACAGTATTATTACTACATTATTACTACCACAGTATTGTTGCTACAGTATTACTAATGCAGTATTATTACTACAGTATTATTACTGCAGTAGTATTACCACATTATTACTACAGTATTACTACTGAAGTATTATTACTACAGTATCACTGGTAAATTATTACTACTACAGTATTACCACTACAGTATTATTACCACATTATTACTGATAAATTATTACTACATTATTACTACCACAGTATTACTACTGCTGTATTATTACTACAGTATCACTGGTAAATTATTACTACTACAGTAGTATTACTACATTATTACTACCACAGTATTACTACTGAAGTATTATTACTACAGTATCACTGGTAAATTATTACTACTACAGTAGTATTACTACATTATTACTACCACAGTATTACTACTGAAGTATTATTACTACAGTATCACTGGTAAATTATTACTACTACAGTATTATCACTGCATTATTACTGATCAATTATCACTACCACAGTATTATTACTACATTATTACTACCACAGTATTACTACTGCTGTATTATTACTCCAGTATTACTGATAAATTATTACTACTACAGTATTATTATTACTACAGTATTACTGATAAATTATTACTACTACAGTTTTATTACTGATAAGTTATTACTACTACAGTATTATTACCACATTATTACTACACTATTATTACTAAATTACTACTACAGTATTACTACTACATTATTACTACTACACTAATATCCCCAATAATATGTTGGTTGTTTACCCTTCTACGTCATCTTCATCGGTTTCGGTGGCCTTGTGTGGAGTCTTGATGTTGTCTCCTTTCCCCACGACGGCGATGTCACATTTAATGTAACCTTTGCACCCGGCAGTGATGTCATCAGGGTCAGAGAGAAGGGCCCATTTGTGGAAAAACTGGTGTTCTATTAGACAAAAATAATACAAATAAGTGACATTCATATGTGAGGTATACTGATCAGTACCAGAGTCATAGTGTAGTATAGACAGAGTATAGACATAGGTCACTAGTAGCTACTATGTTTCCAACTATTTCTCCCTGACCTGGATGCGAGTAGACGGTGCCTACATCCAGTTTGAAAGAGCCAACCAGAGTCCCACTACGCAGGAGGTTCTTGGAGTGGATTACCTGAGGGATGGATGAGCAAAGTGAAGATTGCAATGTGCATCATTAATATGTGACCTGAGTTGAATATAATGAATGACTGTGTAAATGATGGTCACAGTGATCAAATCAAATCAAATTGTATTTGTCAAATGCGCCGAATACAACAGGTGTAGCAGACCTTACAGTGAAATGCTTACTTACAAGCCCTTAACCAACAATGCTTTAAGAAGTTAATAAGAAAAACGTGTTATGTAAAAAAAAGATAGAAAATAAAAGTAACAAATAAATAAACAGCAGCAGTAAAATAACAATAGCAATAGCGAGGCTATATACAGGGGGTACCAGTACAGAGTGAATGTGCGGTGGCACTGGTTAGTCGAGGTAATTGAAGAAATATCTACATGTAGGTAGAGTTAAAGTGACCATGCATAGATAATAAACAGAGAGTAGCAGCAGCGTAAAATAGGGGTCTGGGTAGTCTTATGGCTTGGGGATAGAGGTTGTTAAGAAGCCTCTTGGACCTAGAGAGAACAGTCTATGACTAGGGTGGCTGGAGTCTTTGACAATTTTTAGGGCCTTCCTCTGACACCGCCTGTAATAGAGGTCCTGGATGGCGGGAGGCTTGGCCCCAGTGATGTACTGGGCCGTACGCACTACCCTCCATAGTGCTTTGTGGTCGGAGGCTGAGCAGTAGCCATACCAGGCAGTGATGAAACCAGTCAGGATCTCGATGGTGTACCCATGCAAAATCTTTTCAGTCTCCTGAGGGGGAATAGGCTTTGTCGTGCCCTCTTCACGACTGTCTTAGTGTGTTTGGACCATGATAGTTTGTTAGTGATGTGGACACCAAGGAACTTAAAGATCTCAACCTGTTCCACTACAGCCCCGTCGATGAGAATGGGGGCGTGCTCAGTCCTCCTTTTCCTATAGTCCACAATCATCTCATTTGTCTTGATCACGTTGAGGGAGAGGTTGTTGTCCTGGCATCACACTGCCAGGTCTCTGACCTCCTCTCTATAGGCTGGCTCATCGTTGTCGGTGATCAGGCCTACCACTATTGTGGCTTCGTCAAACTTGATGATGGTGTTCTAGTCATGCTTGGCCATGCAGTCATGAGTTAACAGGGAGTATAGGAGGGGACTGAGCACGCACCCCTGAGGGGCCCCCGTGTTGAGGATCAGCATGTCAGATGTGTTGTTCCCTACCCTTACCACCTGGGGGCAGCCCGTCAGGAAGTCCATGATCTAGTTGCAGAGGGAGGTGTTTAGTCCCAGGGTCCTTAGCTTAGTGATGAGCTTTGAGAGCACTATGGTGTTGAATGCTGAGCTGTAGTCAATGAATAGCATTCTCACATAGGTGTTCCTTTTGTCCAGGTGGGAAAGGGCAGTGTTGAGTGCAATAGAGATTGCATCAACTGTGGATCTGTTGGGGCGGTATGCAAATTGGAGTGGGTCTAGGGTTTCTGGAATAATGATGTTGATGTGAGCCACGACCAGCCTTTCAAAGCACTTCATGGCTACAGACGTAAGACCTACGGGTCGGTAGTCACTTAGGTAGGTTACCTTAGTGTTCTTAGGCACAGGGACTATGGTGGTCTATTTGAAACATGTTGTTATTACAGACTCAGTAAGAGATGTCAGCGAAGACACTTGCCAGTTGGTCAGTGCATGCTCAGGGTACACGTCCTGGTAATCCGTCTGGCCCTGCGGGCTTGTGAATGTTGACCTGTTTAAAGGTCTTACTTACACAGTCATCCAGAACAGCTGATGCTCTCATGCATGCTTCAGTGTTACTTGCTTCGAAGCGAGCATAGAAGTAATTTAGCTCGTCTGGTAGGCTTGTGTCATTGGGCAGCTCGCGACTGTGCTTCCCTTTGTATTGGAGTTTGCAAGCCCTGCTACATCCGACGAGCGTCGGAGTCGGTGTAGTACTATTCAATCTTAGTCCTGTATTGACACTTTTCCTGTTTGATGGTTCGTCGGAGGGCATAGCGGGATTTCTTATAAGCTTCCAGGTTAGAGTCTCACTCCTTGAAAGCGGCAGCTCTACCCTTTAGCTCAGTGCAGATGTTGCCTGTAATCCATGGCTTCTGGTTGGGGTATGTACGTACAGTCACTTTGGGGACGACATCATCGATGCACTTATTGATGAAGCCAGTGACTGATGTGGTGTACTCCTCAATACATCGGAAGAATCCCGGAAGGTATTCCAGTGTGTGCTTACAAAACAGTCCTGTAGCTTAGCATCTGCTTCATCTGACCACTTTCTTACTCAATTCAAATCAAATCAAATCATTGCTCATTGCTCTCCGTTCATTTAGATAGGGAGGGTAATTATTTCAGAACTGTTTGTTTGTATTGTGGTAAAGCTACTCACCGACAGCTTCAGGATCTTGTCAAACATAACATCAGGTGGGACGTGGAAGTCAAAGACAAAATACTAAAAGAGAAATGTGACGTAAAATAAATGTATCAGTGTCATGAAGTTTTCTTTTAAAATGTGTAACTTTATTGAAATTATACATGAAGCTTTATTGATGACCATACATGTCATTACAACGCTTTAGACCTTGTTATCATCATCATCATTCTCCTCATCAACCTCCTCCTCCTTATCATCAAACTCATCATTCCAGGGCAGATTGGTTACCTCATTGTAGTATGGGCAGTTTGTCGACTCCTTCATCTGAGTGTACTTCTTATCGTCTCCGATCTCCACACAGACCACTGGATCCATGTTCAGCCCTACTAGCTGCCTGGCCTCTATGACGGTAACACTAACCTGGTAAAATAGGGTTATCATGTATAAAGACTCTTTATTTTAGCAATTTTTTTAGATGCTAATTATTCCTTGATTCATTGAACATATATTTAAATTTACTTGGAAATCCATTGGTCTCCCGGCACTAGGTTCCATCTTAATGTCTGGTTTTGATCTAATGTTATAGACATGTTAGAAACATGTTTCAGTGTGATTAAAACAATGCAGACTTACATTTCAGAATTCTGTAAACTACAAGATACTACATTGTAAACAATGTAATTGAATCATTAGTCTTCAATCCAAAACTCAGAGTTTGCTTCTATGTTATCTAACTCTATAGAATTGTATTTTATTTGTAAAATGAATGGCAAACCACAAGCAACATAGAACTGTGCTCTGTGCTTACCTCTTGTTGGAGACATTAGTGGTGACGGCTGTGACTGAGGCCAGGGAGATGGTGTCGGGGTCAGGACCCCCTCCCCCTCCCATCCCTCCCATGAAGTCCAGGTCCTCTGTCTCCAAGATGGCTGCCTCATCGCCTGGACAATCACAGTCAAGGAGGCCACACCTGTCAGAACAGCCTGACAGGATGATGATAGCTAAGCTTGACAACCACCCTTTTAGGTTGTTTCTGTCACTTTTTGTATTGTTTTTATTTTTGTTTGAATTTAAGTTTAATGTTACTATTTACAATTTATCATAGGATATGTTAAACATTTTCATCTATACTTTTCCCTTTTTTTCTTTTTTTACAAGAAACAATTGGGGTGGGTGGTGGTGGTGTGTGTGTGTGTGTGTGTGTGTGTGTGTGTGTGTGTGTGTGTGTGTGTGTGTGTACATGTGTGTGTGTGTACATGTGTACATGTGTGTGTGTGTATGTGTGTCTGTGTGTGTGCGTGTGTGTGTATGCGTGCATGAATGTGTGTGTACATGTGTGTATATGTGTGTGTGTGTGTCTGTGTGTATGCATATGTGTGTGTATATGTGTGTGTGTATGTGTGTGTGTATGTATGTGTATATGTGTGTGTGTGTGGCTGTGTGTGTGTGTGTGTGTGTGTGTGTGCATATGTGTGTGTGTGTGTGTGTGTGTGTGTGTGTGTGTGTGTGTGTGTGTGTGTGTGTGTGTGTGTGTGTGTGTGTTTATATGTGTGTGTATATGTGTGTTTTTATGTGTATGTGTGTGTATGTGTGTGTGCGTATGTGTGTGTCTGTGTGTGTATATGTGTGTGTGTGTGTATGTGTGTGTCTGTGTGTGTGTGTATATATGTGTGTTTGTGTGTATGTGTGTGTGTTGTAGTATACTGTACCTCTTCCTCCTTTTCCGTGGTCTGACTTATGGCCACGTGATTTCTTCATGATTCAAAAGAGTCCTTTTCTAGCTCTGTGAACTAAATAGAATTCAGGTAATTTTGTGGGAGGTCCTTGATTGTGACATAGACCATGTTTTTTAATTAATAAATCAACACATACTGCACTGTGGATTTGATTGATTTGAGCTTTTAGGATCCCTATATAGTGCAGTACTTTTGACCAGGACCCAAGTGCCATATGTAGGAAATAGGGTGCCATTTCAGGCACACATCAGTCTCCTCTTATGGCACAGTATAACAGTCAGTGGATGCATCACAAATGGCAACCAATTTCCTATATAGTGCACTACTTTTGACCAGAGCTCTAAACCAGTGTATTTCTTAAGGCGGGTAGCCTAGTTTCCACTCTACCACCACACCCTCTTCTGGCTCTGATGAGGAGTTTAAATAAATTGTCACCCCCCCCCCCCACCTCTCACCCAGCTGCACACACACATAATGAAAAAGTGAAAACATGTTTTTAGAAATGTTTTCAAATGTATTGAAAATGAAATACAGAAATAGCTGATTTACATAAGTATTCACACCCCATGTGTCAATCAATAACATGTTAGAAACACCTTTGGCAGCAATGAAAGCTGTGGGTCTTTCTGGGTAGGTCTCTAAGAGTTTTGCACACCTGGACTTTTTTGAAACAATTGTATTTTTCAAGCTCAGTCAAGTTTGTTGATGATCATTGCTAGGACAGCCATTTTCAAGTCTTGTCATGATTTTCCGATTTAAGTAAAAACTGTAACTAGGCCACTCAGGAACATTCAATGCCGTCTTGGTAAGCAACTCAAGTGTATATTTGGCCTTGTGTTTTAGGCTATTGCTGAAAGGCATGAATACTTTCTGAAGGCACTGTACATCAATAAACCAGGGATACATTTCCTATGCTTTGTGGGAAATAAAGCTCACAATAATTATTATTGTACATCAAACACCTTTAAAGGCATGTATTGTAATGTAAGATTTGAATGGTAAATGATGAATCCAACAGATCTCTTCGCAATGGGCTTTTCTCTCTGGTGTATACTGTAGCTGGCTTTTCTTTGGTCAAATATATTTGTTATAATATCGAAGTAGCTTTCAGGATCTATAATAGCAAACTTAACGAACTGCAAGTAACCTAAAAAAGTATTACAAAAGAAACACATACAGTAGGATTTGGGTGGAATTATTTCATGATTGATTTCATGACAGATCTCTATTCAGTTTGCGTTGACCTGTTTTCAGGTGATCTACATCAATTTACATATTTTGTTTCAGGGATTCTGTATTGCATGGTCTCAGTAGGGCTATGGTCAATTGCTTTATTCAGAACAGGGATGGTCAAGGTTATGAACCTTGTGTATGCTGCAGCAGTTTTTCTCTTGTTATGTCACTCACTGACAGTCACTCAGTTAGCCCATGTCAGCTAAAACATTTTAGATTGGTAAATTAGTTTAGTAAGCCAACTAACTTGTAGTAATCATGGTCAAGTTACTGAACAGGGGGGCCCCCATTGATATATATTTTTTAGACACTCTCACTCAGATATCACATTAAAAACAGCAAACATTTATCTTCACCCCATGGCTCGTTGTGATATTTCATGATTATAATTTTGCGGGGGGGGGGGGACTATGTGTGTATTGCTAGGTATTACTGCACTGTTGGAGCTAGAAACACAAGCGTTTCACTGCACCTGCAATAACATCTGCAAATCTGTGTCCGCAAGCAATAAACTTTGATTTAATTCAGCAAAATGAGTATGACATGAAATTTGTTCTAAAGTTGCTAAACCATGTTCTCTACACCCCATATCAAAATGTGTAGAATTAAAGCATACTTGTTTAAAAACGGCTAAACTATGTTCTCTACGCCCCATGTCAAAATGTGTAGAATTGCAGCATACTTGTTTAAAAGTTGCTAAACTATATTCTCTACGCCCCATGTCAAAATGTGTAGAATTGCAGCATACTTGTTTAAAAGTTGCTAAACTATATTCTCTACGCCCCATGTCAAAATGTGTAGAATTGCAGCATACTTGTTTAAAAGCTGCAAAACTATATTCTCTACGCCCCATGTCAAAATGTGTAGAATTGCAGGAAATTAACGCAAAAAAAATGTTCCTCTCCTCTGTCAAGAGGGGGCCTGTAAAAATAAGTGGGGGGGGGGGGGGGGGTAAGCTGATGCTTTAAATTAAGCTGTGACTATGTTATACACAACAGCATTGCTATCCATGAATTCTATGGGAAAATGTATATAATGATGTTCATACATACCATACAAGAAAAGGGCACCCTCTCCTGTTCTTCAAACCAACTCCCAATGGTTCCTGGTGAAAGAAACAAACCAAACTCTGAGGGCAACAAAATAGTTATCCTATATAGCCATTATAAACATTTACACTGCAGAAACAGAAATGTCACAAAAGTGAAGTTGAGCTAAAAAGAACATGGTTTGTCCAGGGCAGGAGTTGGGCTGGAGTGATGTGATATGTCAATGAATAGTGTATGAATGTTGAACCCGAGACAGACAGGTAACTACAACTAAATAGGTTGGTGAGAGAGAGAGACGTCATCGCAAACGGAGTGTGCCAAGCCAGACAAGCCAACAAGACTTGTTCTACCAAGTTACTGCAACTTTTTTAGAAGACAATAAAGTTCAGATATGCAAACACCATACAGCACATTCGAGGAATCCAATGTGTCTAGTAATGTAAGAAATTATGGTAATGCCATGTGTCTGACATTGGAAAAGGAACTAAAAGTAGCTTTGGGAATTGTGACTAAATGTGGGTTGGCCGAAAAGGTATGAACAGAATTAGGCTTAACCTGGGCAAAAGACTCAATTTGCATAACAATAATCCAGATTCTTTGTAGGCAAACAAAGACATGCGCTAATAGTTGTGAGGCCATGTGTGTGCGTATGTACGGGACAACAGGAAGCTAATCAATACATTTCAATAGATTTTCGTTCTAACAAACAAAAAGTCAGAGTTTCTCAATGTTGCAGGAAGAAGAAGCCTCTTCCTTAAATCATTCATGGGGTGCTGCTCCGGTGGGGAGCCCAGCTCAGTGTACATTTCTTGGTAGACATCTTGTGTTATTGCGTTTATCTGGGTTTAAACATTGTTTTAACTTTCAAGGTTTCTGACTACATGTTTCAAGTGATCAATCACACATTTCTAAGGAGGAATGTGGTGGGAAAACTACCTACATCGAACATGATAATTTTTTCATTTTTTTCACCTTTATTTAACCAGGTAGGCAAGTTGAGAACAAGTTCTCATTTACAATTGCGACCTGGCCAAGATAAAGCAAAGCAGTTCGACACAAACAACGACACAGTTACATATGGAGTAAAACAAACATACAGTCAATAATACAGTATAAACAAGTCTATATACGATGTGAGCAAATGACGTGAGATAAGGGAGGTAAAGGCAAAAAAAAGACCAAAGTAAATACAAAATAGCAAGTAAAACACTAGAATGATAGATTTGCAGTGGAAGAATGTGCAAAGTAGAAATAAAAATTATGGGGTGCAAAGGAGCAAAATAAATAAATAAATAAAATACAGTAGGGAAAGAGGTAGTTGTTTGGGTTAAATTATAGGTGGGCTATGTACAGGTGCAGTAATCTTTGAGCTGCTCTGACAGTTGGTGCTTAAAGCTAGTGAGGGAGATAAATGTTTCCAGTTTCAGAGATTTTTGTAGTTTGTTCCAATCATTGGCAGCAGAGAACTGGAAGGAGAGGCGGCCAAAGAAAGAATTGGTTTTGGGGGTGACTAGAGAGATATACCTGCTGGAGCGTGTGCTACAGGTGGGAGATGCTATGGTGACCAGCGAGCTGAAATAAGGGGGGACTTTACCTAGCAGGGTCTTGTAGATGACATGGAGCCAGTGGGTTTGGCAACGAGTATGAAGCGAGGGCCAGCCAACGAGAGCGTACAGGTCGCAATGGTGGGTAGCATATGGGGCTTTGGTGACAAAACGGATTGCACTGTGATAGACTGCATCCAATTTGTTGAGTAGGGTATTGGAGGCTATTTTGTAAATGACATCGCCGAAGTCGAGGATTGGTAGGATGGTCAGTTTTACAAGGGTATGTTTGGCAGCATGAGTGAAGGATGCTTTGTTGCGAAAAAGGAAGCCGATTCTAGATTTAACTTTGGATTGGAGATGTTTGATATGGGTCTGGAAGGAGTGTTTACAGTCTAACCAGACACCTAAGTATTTGTAGTTGTCCACGTATTCTAAGTCAGAGCCGTCCAGAGTTGTGATGTTGGACAGGCGGGCAGGTGCAGGTAGCGATCAGTTGAAGAGCATGCATTTAGTTTTACTTGTATTTAAGAGCAATTGGAGGCCACGGAAGGAGAGTTGTATGGCATTGAAGCTTGCCTGGAGGGTTGTTAACACAGTGTCCAAAGAAGGGCCAGAAGTATACAGAATGGTGTCGTTTGCGTAGAGGTGGATCAGAGACTCACCAGCAGCAAGAGCGACATCATTGATGTATACAGAGAAGAGAGTCAGTCCAAGAATTGAACCCTGTGGCACCCCCATAGAGACTGCCAGAGGTCCAGACAGCAGACCGTCCGATTTGACACACCGAACTCTATCAGAGAAGTAGTTGGTGAACCAGGCGAGGAAATCATTTGAGAAACCAAGGCTGTCGAGTCTGCCGATGAGGATGTGGTGATTGACAGAGTCAAAAGCCTTGGCCAGATCAATGAATACGGCTGCACAGTAATGTTTCTTATCGATGGCGGTTAAGATATCGTTTAGGACTTTGAGCGTAGCTGAGGTGCACCCATGACCAGCTCTGAAATCAGATTGCATAGCAGAGAAGGTATGGTGAGATTCGAAATGGTCGGTAATCTGTTTGTTGACTTGGCTTTCGAAGACCTTAGAAAGGCATGGTAGGATACATATAGGTCTGTAACAGTTTGGGTCAAGAGTGTCCCCCCCCCCTTTGAAGAGGGGGATGACCGCAGCTGCTTTCCAATCTTTGGGAATCTCAGACGACACGAAAGAGAGGTTGAACAGGCTAGTAATAGGGGTGGCAACAATTTCGGCAGATAATTTTAGAAAGAAAGGGTCCAGATTGTCTAGCCCGGTTGATTTGTAGGGGTCCAGATTTTGAAGCTCTTTCAGAACATCAGCTGAATGGATTTGGGAGAAGGAGAAATGGGGAAGGCTTGGGCGAGTTGCTGTGGGGGGTGCAGTGCTGTTGACCGGGGTAGGAGTAGCCAGGTGGAAAGCATGGCCAGCCGTGGAAAAATGCTTATTGAAATTCTCAATTATGGTGGATTTATCAGTGGTGACAGTGTTTCCTATCTTCAGTGCATCTAACAAGGACTTGTTATGTAAATGACCGAGCTCTTCTTCCACAATAAATAAAATAGGCATTGAGCAAAAAGCATTGATTACAGTTGTATTACTCAGTTAAAACACACTTTAGCAGCTAGTGTTCAATACAAGTTCCACTGAAAACTAAAGTACATCTCACCAGCTCATCAATAACACATGCACTCTGTAAGCCATACGTCTAACGTCTAACGTTGCCTGTATCCAATGAAACAAGTCTGTCAATTATTTAGGCTTTGGTTCCAGCCAGTGTTGCATGTGTCATCCTCATTATGTGAAGGTATCGCCTACATCAAGAGAAAATACATGGATTCAGGTTTGCATACAAAGAATGCATCTACAATACACGTGTAATGCGAGTCATAACGATTTGGTACTGGTCTCCCTTTCAACTGAAAGCTACAGTACCAAAGATTTGTTGTATAATATTGAGTGTGACTGTATAAACAGTAGTACAACACTGTCTTATGTTGCTCACAATGCGTTATTATTAGGTGGGTATCATTAAAATACTTTTACCATAGCCTTTTCTATCCTGTTGCTTTACCTAAACTTATTGTGTGCAGACCAGACTGTGCGCACATTCCGTCTAGCTCTTTGGAAGGGAAACTAATTCTGCCAAGCTCTTCAGAGGATTCTAATGGAGAACAATAACAAACAGGTGGTGTGTGACTGTGTGATACCCACGTTAACATCAACACGCAAGTCCTCGTTGAGAGACTGGGCCTTTAATTACATGATTTAGTACCAGGCCTCGGACTGAGAGCCTCGGAGATTTGAAATGTAGTCTCTTATTGCGTCCCAATTGGCACCTTATTCTCTATATAGTGCACTATGGGATGCCATTTGGAACGGGCCCTCTCTCTCCTGCATGGCCAGTAACAGGGTCACCACACAAGCAGATTACTGACCTACCTGTAACTTATTCTCTAATGTGTGGTTAAGGAGGACACCAGGAGACATTCTGGCCTGCAGGAGTTGACACTGAAGGCTCATGATGCCAGCCAGCTCCTCTGTCGTGGGTTTTGTCCTCTTCATGCTCGTCTTTCTTGCACTTCTCTGAAGAATGTGAATGAAATGATTTCCATCACTGTGTGAATAAACGTTATCCACCACAGAGTCTATATGAACACAGACATAGACAGGGATGATTTAATGGTTCAAATACATAGGTCTGTACTTTGGTCAGTGGTTAATTGAATGAAATAGAAATATAGATATAGTTATACAGCATGTCAAAGCTTTCATTTCAAATACCGTAATTGGCCCAAAATGACATTGTAATTTTCATATTGAACGTCTTCACTATGTGTATTACTGTGTTAGAGCAGGGACGAGTAGTACTTACGGTTACGTTACATCAATGAATATGCATGAGGTTGCAATTGAGCCCTCACAAACGACACCTTTCGCAATGCCGTCTAGGGTGACTACAGAATGACTTGATACCAACCATGCAATCTTATCCATGTTAGCCCACGCTGTCCAAAGCCCTTTCTTGACTGTGAGACAGACAGGTGATGGCTGGCGATATGTTTGTGCTCCAGTGGCTTTGTAGGTATGCCATCTGATGACTGGGGTGTAATGTGTCATCCTGTCGTCCTGACAGTCTCCTGGGGATTTTAACCTGGCGTATTAAAGGCAGAGAGAGAGAGAGGCAGAAGCATTGTCAATAGGAGTGCATGTTTTCTACCTGGCTTGGAGAGGGATAGAGAGAGACAAGGTCTATTGTCATGTTAATACCTGGTGTTAGTAAGGGTGACATGACTTAACCCTTTACTCATTATCATATTTACAGTGTGGGTTGGGTTAGGGTTAGGGTTAGGGTTACCAATACACTGGTAACATGAGGGAACATGATGTTCCTTTAACAACTTTGAGGGAAATTAATACAAATCGATTCTACATTTTGCCTCTCGAGCTGCGAAACAATTACCGGTGTATTGGTATTAGCAAAGGTACTGGTAACTTTTATCTGTGGTATTACTAGGCCTGATATGGACCACACGCTAGCTTCCAAAGAGTCTCACCAGTCATCACACTGTGAATATGATAATGAGTAAAGTGATGTCATCTGTACTCGACTGTTGAACTACAGCCTACATTAAATGCACATTACACTGTTACATTATCGCTAGCACAGTCACCACAGAATTTACTGTACCACAACAGCAGATGTCCCTGGCCGAGTCTGAACGGTCTGACCAATAACAACGAAGGAAGGGCAGAACATAGCTCTAGAAGTGAGTTGGCTAGTTTTGCCATAGATGGTAGGGGGGGTTTCACCATGTAGCAAGGGGAATGGCGTCGCTTGGGAAGGCAAGAATGAGATGTATGTTAAGGAAAATACAATAAGGAGACGTATACTTTGAATACAGAGGAGGAATTAAGGGAAAAGGACAGTCAGAGGAGGTCGAATAGAGAGAGGGAGGATGAGGGTGAGCTTGAATGAGTTAAGAATGGCGGGAAAAGGGGAGATTTGTTTGTTAAAGAAGAATGGTAGAAATTGTAAGCAGAGTGAGCTGTACAGCGAATCGAAGACAGGAGGAGAAATGGAAGTGAGTGAGGGCGAATTATCGGAGGTGGTTGGTGTGATGAAGTTCTCGGAGCCTGAGGCTTGCACAGAGGGTCAGGATAAAGATGAGTCTGTGACGGTAGAAGTGACAATTTTGGAAAAAGTGTGGTTTCAGGGTGGGTGGAAACAGAATTGGGTTCTGTGGAATCGGTGAAGGTAACCAGAAGTGGTGATGTGATAATTGTTTGTGTTTCCGCTGGTCAGAGGGAGCAGGCGCTCCGCTTCAAACGAATAGGGACAAGAGGTGTGAATTGTTTTGCTTTTAAGAAAAGGTTGCCATTGAAAGGAGTGACTACTGGGGTAGCGGTAAATGTGAAAGTTGACCAACTGAAGGGGAAGATTCCCGGTGTTTGTGATAGTCGTCATTTGGTGAGATGCAGACAGGGTGGCGTGAGTGGTGAAACAGAAGAGTCTTTGTCTGTTCTTTTGAGTTTAGATGTTAAGTCTTTTCCCGACAAAGTGATCCTATGTTATCCCGTATGAGCTTTTGTGCCGAATACATTACGTTGTTACAGGTGTCAAGCTTATGGGCATGTGGCAGCAGTGTGTAGGAGGGAGGTTCCTAGATGTGAGACGTGTGCAGAATGGCATGAGACAAAGGAATGTGTAGCATTGGGGAAATGTGTTAATGGTAGGTGTGCCCATGGGGCTGGGGATCAGAAATGTCCAGTGGGAGAGAGGCAGGTTGAGATTTACAGGGTTAGAGTAGTGCAGAAGTTATCGTATGCTGAGGCAGTGAAGAAAGTAGAGGAAGATGGGTCAAGGTGGAGGGATCCTGAGAGGAGTGGTGTGACTAGTAGAGCTGTGCCAGTACAGAGGGATAGGGCAACAAGTGATATATGCTTCAGTAAGATTGGATTGTTAGTGTTTATAGCAATGGTTATCAACTGTACTGCAGGGATGAAACGTAAGTTACAAAAAAATGTAGGTTGTGCTGGCAGCTGTAGAGAAGTATTTGGGTGTTCGAGACTTGACGTCAGAAGAGTTACAGGGTGTGTTGAGTGGTGGTGTCTCGTCCGTTTCAGGCTGTTGGCCTGGGGTAGATAGATTTAAATAGTGGAGTAGTGTGGTGGGTTTTTAATGAGTGTAGATGGTAGGGTATTTGTTAATTTATTTCCTTGTTTTTATTTATTAAAACCTGCTTGGGCTAGGCGTCCTGCTAGGGGGACAACTTCCGGTGAAACTGGAGGGCACGCAATTCAAATAAATAATCATAAAAATGTTGGATATTAAACATTTAGGTACAAATAAGAGTCTTATATCGGCAGAAAGCTTAAATTCTTGATAATCTAACTAACCGATTTACAGTAGCTATTACAGTGAAAACATGCCATGCGATTGTTTGAGGACGGCGCCCCACATCAAAATATTTTTCCACCGGCACAGGTTTCATACATTCACAAATAACAATTAAACATTCACTTACTTTTTGAAAATCCTCCTCTGGTTTGTCATCCAAAGGGTCCCAGCTATAACATGTAGTGTCATTCTGTTAGATAAAATCCTTCTTTATATCCAAAAAGGTATGTTTAATTGGCGCCATCGATTTGAGTAATCCACTCATTCAACATGCAGAGAAAGGAATCCGAAAATCTACCCCTAAACTTTTTTTCAACAAGTCAAAATACGTTTCTATCTACTCCTCAGATACCCTAAAATGTAATCAAATTATAATATTTCTTACGGAAAGAAGTATGTTCAATAGGAAATCGATTTTAGCAGGTGCGTCCTGTCTTCGTGACGCGCAAACACAAATTTCCAAGACTGTCCCTGTCCTAAAACTGATATTTCTCATTTGTAACCTTGAACATAGACTGCTGACACCCGGTGGAAGCCATAGGAATCCAGGGAGCTAATTATCAATATGACCTTTTACTTCCCTTTCTAAGAGGGTGGTCTCTCTCAAAAAATAACATCTGGTTGGTTTTTCTTTGGATTTTCTCCTACCATATCTATTATGTTATAATCTCCCAAATGATTTTAAAATTTCTACAAAATGCAAAGTGTTTTCTTTCCAATTGTACCAATTATATGCATATCCTGGCTTCAGGGCATGAGCAACAGGCAGTTTACTTTGGGCACGTCATTCAGGCAGAAATTGAGAAAAAGGGGGCCTAGCCCTAGAGCAAAGTATACGGGAGTTCTACTCCAGTCTAATAGGTGGCGGTAATGCAACATTTATTAGATGTCAACCACGGTTCACCCTCCTCGAAAATGAAAATGAAAAAGAAGACGTCCCTTAGCCTCGGACACGCGCACAATCCCACAAGTTGTTGTGACGCTTTCACTCCTCGTGCACGTGCGTTTCCTTTCCTGTCTTTCATCACTTTGCGGCGACAACATGGAGCCAGAAACCTAAGTCTCTAAAAAATATACCAAGATAGACAACTAAACTGTTAATGCATAATTTGCCCAACTGACCAAGTTCACCTTTCAAGCGTACAGGTGAGTATATTACCAGATATTAGGTATAGTAGCTGAGCTTGCTCAACCAGCTAGTTAGCAAAAAGCTACCTAGCTCTGTTCCAGGGCGTTACGTGCGGCTTGAGCTTTCTTCAACACGCTGCATATAATCCGTTTTTGATAAATGACTGTCTTCAATATACTCTCGTTACTCGCCAAAGTAAAGCTGTAATTTATCCGAAACATGAACTACTTTGTTTACAGCAAAATTAGCTCTGGTCCATGTGCATGCGTCGTAGTGCAGATCAAACGCATGCGCATAGACCAGAGCTAGAAGCTACCGACCTAGCAATATTGAAGTGAAATGAGCTCGTTTACCAACATTAGTATGTAGTTAACTAGCTATATTATACAATAGTTCCCTATATTTGATAAATATCTGCTAACTACTAGCTATTATGTGGGCTAACGTTAGGCCAGCTAGCAACATTTTAGAGAGCTAACTAGGTCGCTAGCTAGAAGCTGCTAGTGCTACAACACGTAATTATAAATAACGCTAGCTAACTAAACTAATATAATGATCAAGCTCTGATTTATATATAATTTCAAGGTATCCCCAAGGCCAGAATGACTGAGGAACCTTTACCTAAAAAGGTGAGTTCAAGAAGTAACGTTGCCCAGACATTAATCTTTCTCAAGCTGGCTTTTGCCTCAAGTGACTACCTGGTCAAGACCAGAGTCAAAAGTCTCAGTATTAATACTGATCTATTATCCCATTTGCCTATCAAGGTTCGCCTCAGTGAAGGTGATCTGAAGACTTTGACCAGAGAGGAGCTCTGTGAAAGGTATTGCTATAAATTAGCTAACTTTGCTAGTGTGCAAGTCTGCAAGGTTACTTTTCTTCATATGCACCTTTTATGAATAGTTTAATATTCTTTCAGGTGGAAGCAGGAGGATGCTTATGTGCAGATACTTGAGACAAAATACTCTGAATTGAATTGTAAGTAACGCTGGACTCTTAAATGTTAACATGCATTAATGCCCATTGAACAAATAGTCTCTTCAAAGGTCTGCAAAAGCAACTGAAATGTATCCTGTTTTGACTCCTCAGCAAATGATGTGATGGGCCTGAGGGAGTCTGAGGAGAAACTGAAGCAGCAGCAACAAGAGGCTGCCAGGAGAGAGAACATCCTTGTTATGAGGTTGGCCACAAAGGAGCAGGAGATGCAAGAATGCACAGTGAGTATGGTCATGTGGTGTTCTGTGTCTGAAGTCCATTGGTTTGAGTTTTCCAAACCCTGTGTGAAAATGTGAAAATTGTCACAAATCAAGACAAAGTGTTGGTAAGTAACATATGTCAGGGACATATTGTAATGGGGAAACTTGATTTACTGTACCTACTGTTGCTCTTTTTTGGGACCTGAGTGCTCTGGTTACACATGGTTGACAAATTTATTATTTTCACCTCTTTTCAGACCCAGATCCAGTACCTGAAGCAAGCCCAGCAACCCAATGTGGCCCAGCTGAGATCTACCATGGTGGACCCTGCGGTCTACTTGTTTTTCCTTAAGATGAAGAGCGAACTGGAAGAGAACAAAGACAAATTGGAGCAAGCCCAAAATGAACTAAGTGCCTGGAAATTTACACCTGATAGGTAAACCAAACCAAAATAACCCTCGATCCTCCAGCCAAAGACTGTGCCAGCCAGACAACTGACTCTCTTCTGCAAGAATGCAAAATGGAGGGAAAGGAAGGCAGGAAAATGCAATACGCTCAAACATGACTGTGACTTTTTAAAAAGGAAAGAGAGACAGATCAGATCAGCCCCACTACTCCTCCTGCATATGTCATAAACTCTTTGTCAGGTGAACTGGTTTCAGCTCTGAGTGACCCTGTTAAGGGGCTTGAAGGAATCGGGACTGCTCAGAAGAGATGGTCACTGACACTCAACCTCCAAACCCTCTCCCGCTAGGAACATTGCTATACTTTGTTTGGTTTGATCTGAACATTTCAGTGTGAATGGCTTAGGCCTAGATCACACAACTTGTCTCCTTACTTACTACATGCTTTCTCCAATAAATGTTAACTTAAACTAACGTTACCCCATTCCACATAGAGTATAGATATTGATTTAAATTAAAGAGTTGAAAATGGAGGAACTTGCACAAGGCCCAGTCCAGAGACTGTTAAACACTAAAGACATTTGTTATAGTGATCCTGGGCTTGCTTCAAGGAGTCATCTTGAACACCTTTTTCAGTAATATGAACGATACCCAGGTATGACTGTTTCATTTTATTAATCGCTCAATAATCCAGACCTTTTCTGTTCAGTTGAATTGTGCAATGTTTTGACAGCACTGTTAAAAGCAGGCCTGTATTACCAAGGTCTAGTTCAGATGTATGTGTTTAAATGATTTCACTGAAATGTTGAACTTTTTTGGGGCAATTAACTAGTTCATGTAGCAGTGTAAGCATTTGGTAAGTCAAATGGGCAAAATGTATATTGTATTATATGATATAGGATCACATTGCCTTGAATCTTGGTTGCCATCACGCTAATGCAGATAGTACTTGTTTGCTGTATGAGTTGGTATCTTAAATAACCCACAATGATATATTTCAGGGACTTAGCATTAGGGCTGCTGGGACTGTCTTTTGTTGTCATGTATAGTTGTATGTATAGTCCATCATGTTGACGTTAACCCCTGTTTCCTCTGCAGCCAGACCGGAAAGAAGTTGATGGCTAAGTGCAGGATGTTGATCCAGGAGAACCAGGAGCTGGGCAGACAGATCTCTCAGGGTCGTATTGCCCAGCTGGAAGCAGAGCTGGCCCTGCAGAAGAAGTACAGCGAGGAGCTCAAGAGCAGCCAGGATGGTGAGTACTGTAGTCTCTCTATATCCTTAGCTATTTCACTATTTCTGTGTGGTACACAGGGCTCTAAATTAAAATAAATCATTGGTAGCACTGGTGCTCCTATCTTTGAGTTAGGAGCACCACCACAGCAAATTTTAGGAGCACAAGAAAAATCAGTTTTAGTAGATTGAGATATAGCCTTTATGAATCCTTACTTTTAAAGCACTTTTTCTTTCTGTTCCACCAACTGTTTGCAAATACTGGTAAAGTTACCAGGTTGTTAGTTGGGCTGCGCAAAAAGAAATGTGATTTTCAACCAACTGTTGTGTTTTGACTTGTAGAGCAAAACACCTGGGTGAACTGTTGGAATCATAGAAATAGAATGATCTATTCTAATTCTGTGGTTGGTGTTTGGAATTACAACAAATAAAAAAAATAAAAAAGCCAGATAGGAGTTAAAACCTGTCTGGGAACGGAACCCCTCGCCAACAGCCAATGAAATTGCAGGGCGCCAAATTCAATCAACAGAAATCTCAGAAATCAAATTTCTCAAACATACAAGTATTAGGCACCATTTTAAAGATACAATTCTCGTTGATCCAGCCACAGTGTCTGATTTCAAAAAGACTTTACAGCGAAAGCACCACAAGCGATTATGTTAGGTCACCACCAAGTCACAGAAATACACAGCCATTTTTCCAGCCAAAGAGAGTTGTCACAAAAGCAGAAATATAGATAAAATTCATCACTAACCTTTGATGATCTTCATCAGATGACACTCATAGGACTTTGATGTTACACAATACATATATGTTTTGTTCGATAAAGTGAATATTTATATCCAAAAATCAAATTTTACATTGGCGTGTTATGTTCAGTAGTTACAAAACATGCAGTGATTTTGCAGAGAGCCACATCAATTCACAGAAATACTCATAATAAACATTGATAATAGATACAACTATTATACATGGAACTTTAGATAAACTTCTCCTTAATGCAACCGCTGTTTCAGATTTCAAAAAAACTTTACGGAAAAAGCATAATCTTAGTACGGAGCTCAGACGACAAATCAAGCCAAAAAGATATCCACCATGTTGGAGTCAACATTAGTCAGAAATGGCATTATAAATATTCACTTACCTTTGATGATCTTCATCAGAATGCGCTCCCAGGAATCCCAGTTCCACAAGAAATGTTTGGTTTGTTCGACAAAGTTCATCATTTATGTCCAATTACCTCCTTTTGTTAGGGCGGTTGGTAAACAAATCAGAACGCGCGTGCAAGTCCAGCGGAAAGGTCGGACGAAAATTCCAAAAAGTTATATTACTGGTCGTAGAAACATATCAAACGATGTACAGAATCAAACGATGTATAGAATCAATCTTTAGGATGTTTCTATCATAAATCTTCAATAATGTCCCAACCTGAGAATTCCATTGTCTGTAGAAAAGCAATGGAACGAGAGGTAACTTTCTCATGACCGTGTGTCACGAGCTCGTGGCTGCTGGCAGACCTCTGACTCATTCCCCTCTCATTCAGCCCCCCTTCATAGAAGAAGCATCAAACAACGTTCTAAAGACGGCTGACATCTAGTGGGAGCCTTAGGAAGTGCAACATAACTAATATCCCACTGTATCTTCAATAGGGGCCGAGTTGAAAAACGGCCAACCTCCGATTTCCCACTTCCTGGTTGGATTTTTTTCTCAGGTTTTTGCCTGTCATATGAATTATGTTATACTCACAGACATCATTCAAACAGTTTTAGAAACTGACCAGAGTGTTTTCTATCCAATACTACTAATAATATGCATATATTAGCATCTGGGACTGAGTAGGAGGCAGTTTACTCTGGGCACGCTTTTCATCCAAAAGTGAAAATGCTGCCCCCTAGCCAAAACAGGTTAAGACGGTGTAGGAACCAAATTGTTTGTCAGTGTTTCCCAGGGAATCACATTTGGGTAGAAGTTGCATTTAGAGTAGCCTATCTGATTCAGAACATGCTGTTGAACAAACAACAAGCTGAACTATACCACCACTGGTAGCAGCCTGCATTAGAGTTCATGTTTTCTTTGCCCTAGCTAGTGCATTTAGCTAAATGGCATTTAGTTAGCCAGTTAGCAATTATCACAGGGCTCTAACTTTTTACACACAATTTTTATCAGTTGATTGCATCAGCACATGATTGGGTCGCACCAATTCTTCACTGCGTGCGATATTGACCTGCATTCCATCCAGAACCAGGCTAATAATGAATATCTTGAATATCTTTTAAATTAGCATGCCCTTGCAGGGCTTGGCATTCAGGTTCATTTGCAAGTGGCACACCTGCAATGAAAAGAGTACTGTTCTGGGAAAGCAGATAATGCATGTATCATTTACATTTTATCTTTAATTTGTTGGCTGGGCAAGTAGCCTACAGCCTATAATGACCTACCCTCAATACACAAATAATTACATTTGAACTTGACTATCATATTTACATTAATTGTTTGGAATGAAAAATAATCATCTTTGCACAATCTCAAAGGGTGTTTTTGTTAACGATTTTACACCGTCACTATACAGAAATCCATTTGATCTTTTGGTCAATTCCGTTCTCCTGGGTGTATTTTTCCAGGTTTGAGTTTTCACTCACAAAAGCCCTTGTTAATAGAACCTATTTTTTTTTGTAGTTTTTCTAACTCCACAACAATGCTTAAACCATATCAGGAGACCGCTTTTGAGGTCTGGTGACAATGAAGTGAAAATAAAAACATTTGCAGGGTGTAGTTGTCCGTTAATTCAATTGTGTGCCTAGCAAGAGACCATTGTTTGGCTAGCAGTGTTTTTGTACTATACAAGGCCATATGTGATGGCAGAGTTTGCAAAACAAATGCCCTGTGATTGATCCATATCATCATGATTTCGTTCTGCCAGGTAGGCCTACTTTGCAGTCAACATTTAGATTACCATCTTTTCGGCACATGCCAGCATCTTTATACTTACTCGCAAATAAAAAAGAATGAACTAACTCACAAAATAATAATAAAATAAAGAACCTGATGATTCCTATTTAGCAGCAATGTGAAAAGCAGCATTATTCTTGTTTTGGAAGAATATGTTGAGTGCATGAATTGACAACATGCTGAGAAAACAAACAAGCACTGAGGAACTGTGTGCTGCCTGATTTCGAGGCAGAGGGTGGGGCTTGGTGTGTGTGTGTGTGGCCTGGGAACTGGGAGCAAGCAGCCGTGGGAGGCAGCCTGTCTTGTTTGAACAGTGTAGACAAGAGTGTTGCGGCAAATTATTGTTACGCATTGAATTTTAAAAACAAAATAGGATTTACATTTAGTGGCACTGGTTTTCCCAAAATATCCAGGTTGCACTTTAGAGCCCTGGTGGTACATAGTTGATTAACATGTTATTCAGTACATTATACAGCTGCCTTGATATGTTGTGGCGCTGTCAGTCTTCCATGCTAATATAATTTACTGTCATTCTTCCAATGCTAATATAATTTAGCCACTTTGTACATCACTTTGGATAAAAGAGTCTGCTGTCAGGGAATGCATATATTTTTGATATGGGTAATTGGGTATGTGTGCACTGCTGTAATATTGATGTCTGTCTCTCTGGTCTCCACACAGAGTTGAACGACTTCATCATCCAGCTGGATGAAGAGGTGGAGGGCATGCAGAGCACCATCCTGGTCCTCCAGCAGCAGCTCCGGGAGACCCGCCATCAGCTAACCCTGAGAGAGAGCTCTGTTCCTGGGTCGGCCCCCCTGGACCACCACCCAGAGTCAGAGGCTGGCTTTAGCAAAGACTGCGAGGCAGGATTGGTCAAGGCCAACGGACCAGGCAACACCAGCCCCTTTGATAGGACAGAAACAGCTCCTGGCCCCTCCCCTTTCACAGAGGCAGAGACAGGCATCAATACGGAGCAGGATCAAGAGTCCCTACCGTCTCCATCTCCCTCCACCACAGGCACAGACTCCAAGCTCTGTAGCCACTTTAGGACCATAACGAACCAGCTTAGCGAGGGCTATGAGACTGTAGACTCCCCCACAGGTAGTGATACCTCCGTCACACAACACTTTATAGAGACAAACTCAAACCAGGACCCTCAGGAGGACAGGATAGTGGCACGGACTAGTTCTAGCAAAGGCGGCAGGACTGTGGGCTCATGCTCTACCCAGAATGGGTTGAATGTTACAGGGTAGGGTCTCCGATATTAATGGCTGGTTTCCCGGACACAGAGTAAGGCTATTCGTGGATTAAACTCAATGGATAGAAATCATGCCTCAGAATACTGGTGTAGGTTACTGATGAAATGTTATGTATGCCCCATCTAGAGAAAAGGTTCACCAGTACTTGTTGAATGTGATAGACATTCATCCAGATTTTTTTTATTAGTACATCGTCTGTTTGTGCACGTATGATGTGTTATGATAACAAGGCGAAGTCAGACTTGTACTTGTTTTAAGTGTAACAAGTTGTCATGTGCTGAATACTTTCGTTTTTAACTTGATTATGATTTCCCGTTTATTGTGAAAAACAAATGTTTACAAAAATATGACCTCCTGAATTTGTAGATGTTCGTTCCAGACTGAAGTACAATAAAGATTGTTTTTAATGTAATGAGCATCTCACTTTGTATGAATAATCAGTTGCAGATTGTCATTAGTTGAAGTGTCCAGATGGACTAAGATAAATTGATTATTCAATAGTTTGATTCCTTTCCCTATGTCCTTTCCTCCATGACTGATCATGCAGAACATGAGAAGAGATTTTATCCAGTCCCTTCATCAGAGACTAAGAAAGGAAAACAATGCAGAGTATTGAGAAATCCCCCTAGATGGAAGGAGGCTTAAAGCTAAGCTACTCTCCTAGAGGCTCAAATGTAAACTCAGGCCATCTCTAGTCCCTCGCTGCCAGTCATTACACTCACTATATTCTTCTCTAGAATGGTTTGATTAAGGGTCGAGGCTTTCCCACCTCCAGCCAACAGGGAAAGACTTCCATCTAGTGGTTGATGATGATGCTGACTCACTCAGGCTTGAGTGAAGCATTGTGGGATTGCAAGGTATAAATATCCTTCCATCCCTTGCCTCAGATTCATAACGAGAACAGTGGAGTGCAACAGGGCGAGTTAATGTCCATGTCTCAAATGCACCCTATTCCCTGTGTAGAGCACTACTTTTTTTACCAAAGCCCTACAGTGCACTATTATAGGGAACAGCATGCCATTTGGGATACAGGCCACAGTACAGCACTGTACCACTGTTGTCGCGGCAACCACTCACAGAACAAGGCCAGATGGATTAATTTGCCTGCCAGTGACTGACTTTGCCTCCATCCCTCCTTCCCCTATTTCTTCTGCACTGAATATTTCTCATCCATTTAGCTGGCTCTGGTTCAGTCCAAAATGGCTCCCTATGTAGTGCAGCACTTTTGACCGTGAGACCTGGTCAAATGTAGTGCAGCACATGGGCAATTGGGTACCATTTGGGATGCGGGTCTATTGCTGCTTGTATTCAGCAGTGGGTGGTGGGATGGGTTGAATTAAAGTGACAGGACGGCAGTACATGACAGTAGCTAAAGAGATCAGAGTAGCACTCCAGAGTCTGAGCTGTGAGAGATATCCAAAAGGGAAGTAACCGTGCAGCAGCCAGCCCCAGAGAAAGGAGGATCGAGCTTTTCACTAAAGCTATATAGCATCCATGTCTCTAATATAGCTTGTGAAGGACCCTCATAGAAACTGGGAGAGAGGAAAACCTTTTATATTCTCACAGATTTTTCTCAGTGTTATTTGGATTATGCATATCTGCATTCCACTTCACTGGACCTGGATGCAGGATCTAGCCAGGCAGAATCCAGCAAGTCAGCTGGTCCTATCAGTTTACCCCAAAGGGGCTTTTTTCCTCCCTTTTTCTCTTCTATTTGTTTGAAATGCCCAGATAAGCAAGCAGCTGAAGCAAGAGGCAGTCGGTCAGCTGCATAGTGAGCACAGGGGACCAGGACGACCGCCGGTACAGTACAGGCATCTTAAAATAGAAATATAAAAGGAGGAGAGGAGGAGGAGAGTGTTGTGTGGCAGAGCTGTGGTATGCCCTGCTCTGTGCCTAGCAGTAGCATGGCCGTGATACAGGAGAAACAGAGGGAGACCCCCAGCAAGAAGCCAGTATCCCAAGAAGACAGAAAGGGGCTTTCTACCAGAGACAATCAAGACAACCAGAAGGACAGCAGATCCGGGAGACAGGGAGGTGAGTACTGTGGCTTTGATATTATATATCTTTTTGACTGTGTTTATAGAAAAGCAGGGATGCAGGGTGGTGGGTAGCTGTTTATTTGATATGGTGAGTACGATAGATTTGCTGTGGAGTGTTCACTCTGTTTATGGAATGACATGGAGGTCGGTATTGTAGCTTTACTGTTCACTGTGTTTGTATACAGGACAGGCTATCCCAGCCAGAATCAACCTCTCCCTTCTAGTTCATCCTCAGTGGGGAGATGATCCATCATCAGTATCTAGGCCAGATAATGAAGTCATTATTTTGAACTTAGATTTATATTGTAGCGTGTACGGCAGGGGAATTTGGAAATGTCCATGGATCAGATGATCTGATATCGCCTCGTACTTCTACATAGACGTTCATCCTATTCTCTACTGCCATTTTGTTTTGTAAACAGTGAGGTAATGATGTAGCTTATTGAATCCACCCTCTATTTCTACTGTGGTAAGCATCAACACTCATCATAGGCCCGATTCAGTAAGATACATTCATGCCCATTGTTATAGTGTCGAGTGTCAAGGAAGATCCTTTTTGCGTGTCCATCTCTTGCAGGACAAAGATCATTTCTGGTGTACGTCTCTTGCACCAAAATTCACATCACTATTTAGCGACCTCCTTTGAAGCATGTCTTTGTTCTTATCCTCTTCTGTCTCTATTTGCTTGTTTGTTTGAGCCATCTCCATGAAGACTTGTGTCAGGTGCTGGCATTTGTTTACCCCTGCAAGGCACAACAGGAACAGGCACATTATAATAGCTTGTTTATTAACAGCTAGCATTCAGCCTAGAGGCTTAGTGCCTGGATTAAGTACGACCAGTCGATTTTCTGACAACTGGAATGATATGACCTACCTGAGAACTTACCTACCTAGTTGAGAACTTGTTCTCAACTAGCCTACCTGGTTAAATAAAGGTGAAATAATTTTTTTTTAAATAACCTACCTCTAGAATTAAGCAATTTATACTAAGATTCTCTTTTTCTGAGGTAGTCATGTCTCATACTTTTCCAACAGGTATAAACCATAATGATGCAGTTATACTTGTCATAAACATGTACTTATCATTTCTTATTCTCATCTCATTAACGATCCTGACTAAATAACAGTCCTTTTGAGTCAGCTGAAAAAGTCAGAGGGACCTGAACAGCATTTTCTCTTTTATTCTTTATTTCGTTTTAGAAAAAGGCAATGACGACATGAAGCCCCGTAATTCAGAGAAGAGGAGAGCAGTCATATGTGTCCCTGCCTCCCTCAAATCAGCTGTGATCAGTAACAACACAAGTAGCCATGGAAACCCAGCAGGTCATACATCAGTTCTCTCTCTCTCTCTCTCTCTCTCGCTCTCTCGCTCTCTCTCTCAGTGCCTGGGGTACTGCTTGTTCTTTGTGGGTCATCCGTCATGAGTGGTCTTCCTCTGACGTGCATCACCGTTATCAAGACATCAATTTCATGCTTTGTCCTTACAAAAGTTTGAGTGTAACCTGACATTGTCCTTTCCCCCCCCCCAATGTCTTAACTTTAAGTCTAAAAAAAAGTCCCCCAACTGTAAACATATTTTCTGACTGAAAGAAATAGTGACAGTTCATTTGAACCAAGCTTCAGCTACAGTAGAACCATCTTGAGCTCCCTGTCATGATAAGTAATGTCAGCAAACTCATACTGTTTAATGTATGTACTTGATGTAGAGTGAATGGGACATATTTTCTAATATTCCAGGCCCACAGGCACTGAAGGTTGATGAGAGACTGAGACTAGCGAAAGAGCGGAGGGAGGAGCATGAGAAACAACTTGGTATGTGTACCCACACATGATGACGGTACAGCTAATACACCTATGAGACCACTCAATTGTTTGTCATTTATTTTTGTAATTTCTTGAAAGTATTTTAGGAACCTGGTCCATGTCTATTTGTGCTGTCTTTTTGCCAGTTCCCATGGAAACTGTCATTCCAAATGAGTTCATTAGAAGTTAGCTATACAGCACAATGATCTGCGACCAGGGTACTGGTCATTTTTGTGGCTAATAAATCCCACAATGTGTTTGCAGTGTCCAGAGAGCTGGGCTGGTTGGCTCGAGAGGAGAGGGCCAGGCGTCTCTATGAACAACAGCTGGAGGAGAGGAAGAGGAGGCTACAGGAGCAGAGAGAGAAGGAGGAGAAGAGGAGGACTGCTCTGGAGCGGAGGGAGGAGCATCAGAAACAGCTTGGTATGTAGCCAACACCCATGATGATGGGGTTCTCAACCTGGTTCTCAATATGAGGTACTAGTTCCACTGGGAGTACCTTGCCTTATACCCAGGGGGTACTTGGGAAGACTCATAAGAACATAGGCCTAATGATCAGTTGTAGGGGAGACCGGGGTTGTTTGTCTCACAGGTTGGTTGTCACAGTGCTAATTAGTCCCAATCTAAATGGCACTGTGTTTTAAGTTAAAATGTGTGAATTCTTTGAAATAACTCATCCACCTGGTCAATTCATGTCAGCATTTCAAAACATTAAAGTGAGGGTAATTTTGTGTTTTTCATAGGTGAGGTTAAATAAATAAATTCTTGGTATTTTCTATTTACAGTGGGGCAAAAAAGTATTTAGTCAGCCACCAATTGTGCACGTTCTCCCACTTAAAAAGATGAGAGAGGCCTGTACTTTTCATCATAGGTACACTTTAACTATGACAGACAAAATTAGAAAAAAAATCCAGAAAATCACATTGTAGGATTTTTAATCAATTTATTTGCAAATTATGGTGGAAAAAAAGTATTTGGTCACCTACAAACAAGCAAGATTTCTGGCTCTCACAGACCTGTAACTTCTTCTTTAAGAGGCTCCTCTGTCCTCCACTCGTTACCTGTATTAATGGCACCTGTTTGAAGACAGTATAAAAGGCACCTGTCCACAACCTCAAACAATCACACTCCAAACTCCACTATGGCCAAGACCAAAGAGCTGTCAAAGGACACCAGAAACAAAATTGTAGACCTGCACCAGGCTGCACCAGCCACTAGACCTGCATTGTCAACATTGTCCCTGCCAGTATACAATAAATCCCAAGCACTTTTGTGCTGTTGCTAGAAAGAGCCCCCTTCGTTGCCTCTCTCTCACACACATATATTTTCTGTCATGCATCAGACACTCACGCACACATGTATGTGCAAACATACAGATACACAAATGTACTCAAAATATCATGTTATTCTCAAGGCATAAAATGCATAATATGAAAAAGAGTCTTGTAAGATATACTGGTGCTGAGAAATAAACACAAGACTAAAAAGTGTGACATCCGACCCCGGTCAACCCTACATGAAGGGGAACTTCGGAGCAGAGCAAAATGTGATTGAGGGCTCCATAACCAAAGGAGGTTGAGAACCACTGAATAAACCAAACGAAACTAAATGTGCTTGTAGTTTCCAGAGAGCTGGGCCGGTTGGCTCGAGAGGAGCGGGCCATGCGTCACTATGAGCAGCAGATGGAGGAGAGGAAGAGAAGGCTTCAGGAGCAGAGAGAGAAGGAGGCGAGGAGGCGCACCGCCGTGGAGGAGAAGAGGAGGCAGAGAATGAAGGAGGAATCAGTGAGTTCTTGTGCCCGGGGGGGTCAAATCAAATTTGATTTGTCACATGCTTCATTAACAACAGGTGTAGAATAACAGTGAACTGCTTACTTATGGGCCCTTCCCAACAATGCAGGGAGAAAGAAAATAGAAAAATAATAGAAAAGTAATAATAAATACAAAATGAGTAATGATAACTTGGCTATATACACGGGGTACCAGTACTGAGTCGAAGTGCAGGGGTACGAGGTAATTGAGGTAGATATGTAGTATACAGTACCAGTCAAAAGGTTGGACACACCTACTCATTACAGGGTTTTTCTTTATTTTTACTATTTTCTAAATTGTAGAATAATAGTGAATACATCAAAACTATGAAATAACACATAGTAGTAACCACAAAAGTGTTAAACATATCAAAATATATTTTATATTTGAGATTCTTCCAAGTAGCCACCCTTTGCCTTGATGACAGCTTTGCACACTCTTGGCATTCTCTCAACCAGCTTCATGAGGTATTCACCTGGAATACATTTCAATTAACAGGTGTGCCTTGTTAAAAGATTATTTGTGGAATTTCTTTCGTTTGTGATAATCATTTGTGTTGTGACAAGGTAGGGGTAGTATACAGAGGATTTGGTAAAAGACCAAGTCCATATTATGGCATGAACAGCTCAAATAAGCAAAGACAAACGACAGTCATTACTTTAAGACATGAAGGTCAGTCAATACGGAACATTTCAAGAATTTTTTAAGTTTCTTGAAGTGCAGTCGCAAAAACCATCAAGCGATGTGATTAAACTGACTCTCCTGAGAACCGCCACAGGAAAGGAAGACCCAGAGTTACCTCTGCTGCAGAGGATAAGTTCATAAATTGCAGCCCAAGATCACAGAAATTGCAGCCCAAATAAATGCTTCACAGATTTCAAGTAACAGACACATCTCAACTTCAACTGTTCAGAGGAGGCTGTGTGAATCAGGCCTTCATGGTCATATTGCTGCAAACAAACCACTAGTAAAGGACACCAATAAGAGGAATAGACTTGCTTGGGCCAACAAACAGGAGCAATGGACATTAGTCAGGTGGAAATTTGTCCTTTGGTCTGATGAGTCCATATTTTTGATTTTAGTTTCCAAAATGCTGTGTCTTTGTGAGACGCAGAGTAGGTGAACGGATGATCTCCTCATGTGTGGTTCCCACCGTGAAGCATGGAGGAAGAGGTGTGATGGTGTGGGGGTGCTTTGCTGGTGACACTGTCAGTGATTTATTTAGAATTCAAGGCACACTTAACCAGCATGGCTACAACAGCATTCTGCAGCGATACGCCATCCCATCTGGTTTGTGCATAGTGGGACTATCATTTGTTTTTCCACAGGACAATGACTCAAAACACACCTCCAGGCTGTGTAAGGGCTATTTGACCAAGAAGGAGAGTGATGGAGTGCAACATCAGATGACCTGGCCTCTGCAATCACCCCGACCTCAACCCAATTAGATGGTTTGGGATGAGTTGGACCGCAGAGTGAAGGAAAAGCAGCCAGCAAGTGCTCAGCATATGTGGGAACTCCTTCAAGACTGTTGGAAAAGCATTCCTCATGAAGCTGCTTGAGAGAATGCCAAGAGTGTGCGAAGCTGTCATCAAGGCAAAGGGTGGCTACTTTGAAGAATCTAAAATATATTTTGATTTGTTTAACACTTTTTTGGTTACTATATAATTCCATATGTGTTATTTCATGTTTTGATGTCTTCACTGTTATTCTAAAACGTAGAAAATAGTAAAAATACAGAAAAACCCTTGAATGAGTAGGTGTGTCCATACTTTTAACAGGTACTGTACATATAACTAGGAATAAAGTGACAGATAGTAAACAGTAGTAGCAGCGTATGTGACGAGTCAAAAAAAGTTAGTGCAAAAAGTGTCCTTGCAGATAGTCCAGGTAGCTATTTGGTTAACTATTCAACTAAATATTTAGCAGATTTATGACTTAGTCTGCTAAATATTTAGTTGAATAGTTAACCAAATAGCTATTTGGACTATCTGCATTGACCCTTTCAGCACTAACTTTTTTTGACTCAACACATACGCTGCTGCTACTGTTTATTATCTGTCACTTTATTCCTAGTTGTTCAGGGTCCTGTTGGTTCCAGGTCGGCATGCTGGGTCAGCATGGATCAACAGTTACTTCGGTTTAGGTGTCTATTGTGGGCATCAGTGTTTCTTTACAGCTTTTTCAAATAAGAACAGTTTTTCCACGGAGAAGAAAATCTACAGATGCTGTGTTCCACATTTTGTGTACATATCTGAAGCTAAACGATTTTAAGGCTCAATCTGATGTTATGGATTTTGGGACCAAGTTACTGTATCACTAGTCAAACTCAGTACCTACAGTGGATGTGGGAAGAGACTACTATATCACTGACACTGAGTTTTGTGTTGTGGTCTGAAGGAGCGCTATGAGTCTGTGGTGAAGAAGACCTTGGAGAAGAGCCAGAGGATTAAGCAGAGACTCGGCCAGGGCTCTCGAGGAAGGAAGACCGACAACAAGAGCGGTAAATTAATAAAGGCTGCATCTCAAATGTCACACTACTCCTATATAGTGCACTACTCCTATATAGTGTACTACTCCTATATAGTGTACTGCTTCTATATAGTGTACTGCTCCCATATAGTGTACTGCTCCTATATAGTGTACTACTCCTATATAGTGTACTGCTTCTATATAGTGTACTACTCTTATATAGTGTACTACTCCTATATAGTGTACTACTCATATATAGTGTACTACTCCTATATAGTGTACTACTCCTATATAGTGTACTACTCCTATATAGTGTACTACTCCTACAGTTGAAGTTGGAAGTTTACATACACCTTAGCCAAATACATTTAAACTCAGTTTTTCACAATTCCTGACATTTAATCCTAGTAAAAATTCCATCTTAGGTCAGTTAGGATCACCACTTTATTTTAAGAATGTGAAATGTCAGAATAATAGTGGAGAGAATGATTTATTTCATCTTTTATTTCTTTCATCATTTTACCAGTGGGTCAGAAGTTTACATACTCTCAATTAGTATTTGGTAGCATTGCCTTTCAATTGTTTAACTTGGGTCAAATGTATTGGGTACCCTTCCACAAGCTTCCCACAATAAGTTGGGTGAATTTTGGCCCATTCCTCCTGACAGAGCTGGTGTAACTGAGTCAGGTTTGTAGGCCTCCTTGCTCGCACACGCTGTTTCAGTTCTGCCCACACATTTTCTATAGGATTGAGGTCAGGACTTTGTGATGGCCACTCCAATACCTTGACTTTGTTGTCCTTAAGCCATTGTGCCACAACTTTGGAAGTATGCTTGGGGTCATTGTCCATTTGGAAGACCCATTTGCGCCCAAGCTTTAAATTCCTGACTGATGTCTTGAGATGGTGCTTCAATATATCCACATAATTTTCCATCCTCGTGATGCCATCTATTTTGTGAAGTGCACCAGTCCCTCCTCCAGCAAAACACCCCCACAACATGATGCTTCCACCCCCTTGCTTCACGGTTGGGATGGTGTTCTTCGGCTTGCAAGCCTCCCCCTTTTTCCTCCAAACATAACAATGGTCATTATGGCCAAACATTTTTTTTTTTTGCATTTTCCAATTAAGAACATTCAAAACAAAAGTGAAAAGATATTAGACAACGATAGGACAAAGTGACAGTATCAGACGAGCGTAACAAAAATAAAAAATAATTATAATTATATAAACAAACATACAATAAGATTTTTTTTTTTAATAACGAACATTGGATCACCTGCCGTAGGCTACATATTATACGTTACGTGTGAAACATTATGTGAGGATTATATATAGATTCAATCAATGAGATGTGGGGGGAGATTCTCCATATAGTCAATAAAAGGTTGCCAAATTCTGTAAAATGTCTTTAACTTATTCCTCAAGCAGTAAGTGATTTTCTCCAAAGGGATACAACTATTAACTTCCGATAGCCACATTACAACTGGCAGGGAGGAATCCAATTTCCATTTCAAGGCAATACATTTCTTGGCAATCGCTAGCAATATTTCTGTTAGCTTTATAGTATGGCTTTGCCTAAGATTGGTGTTAGTAAAGTTACCCAGTAGACAGACCTCCGGGTCTAAAGGGAATGCAACCCTGTGAATTGAGGATATGGTATCGCATACCCCCTGCCAGAAACCGTGTCGTTTTGAACACTGCCAAGTGGAATGGAGGAATGTTCCTTCATCTGAGCCACATCTAAAACATAGGGAGGAGATATCTGGGTTGAACTTGTGCAGTCTAGATGGGGTGATATAGAGCTGATGGAGGAAATTAAACTGGATCAGTCTGTATCTGGAGTTCAATGTGGATGTAACCCCATCCCTGCATAGGTCACTCCATAGATCCTCATCAAGATCAATACCCAGATCTTTCTCCCATCTAAGTCTGGGTTTATCTAGCCCAGGCAGTGTTAGTCCTGACATAAGAGCATTGTAAACACGGGAAATGGTCTTGAACAGTGGTTGGTCTGCATGGCAGAGTTGTTCAATAGGTGACATCTTAGGTAGGTTCCATTGTCACCCTAATAAAGTTTCGTAGTTGTAGGTAGCTAAAGAAGTCCCTGTTAGGCAAGTGGTATTTCTGTTTCAGCTGATCAAAAGACATACGGCTTTTAGCCGTACCCTTATTCTTCTCCTCCTATGTTCCTCTGGCGATGTAGAGGTGAATCCAGGCCCTGCAGTGCCTAGCTCCACTCCTATTCCCCAGGCGCTCTCTTTTGATGACTTCTGTAACCGTAATAGCCTTGGTTTCATGCATGTTAACATTAGAAGCCTCCTCCCTAAGTTTGTTCTTTTCACTGCTTTAGCACACTCTGCCAACCCGGATGTTCTAGCTGTGTCTGAATCCTGGCTTAGGAAGACCACCAAAAATTCAGAAATTTTAATTCCAAACTACAACATTTTCAGACAAGATAGAACTGCTAAAGGGGGCGGTGTTGCAATCTACTGCAAAGATAGCCTGCAGAGTTCTGTCCTACTATCCAGGTCTGTACCCAAACAATTTGAACTTCTACTTTTAAAAATCCACCTCTCTAAAAACAAGTCTCTCACCGTTGCCGCCTGCTATAGACCACCCTCTGCTCCCAGCTGTGCTCTGGACACCATATGTGAACTGATTGCCCCCATCTATCTTCAGAGCTCGTGCTGCTAGACCTAAACTGGAACATGCTTAACACCCCAGCCATCCTACAATCTAAACTTGATGCCCTCAATCTCACACAAATTATCAATGAACCTACCAGGTACCCCCCAAAGCCTTAAACACGGGCACCCTCATAGATATCATCCTAACCAACTTCCCCTCTAAATACACCTCTGCTGTCTTCAACCAAGATCTCAGCGATCACTGCCTCATTGCCTGCATCCGTAATGGGTCAGCGGTCAAACGACCTCCACTCATCACTGTAAAACGCTCCCTGAAACACTTCAGCGAGCAGGCCTTTCTAATCGACCTGGCCGGGTGTCCTGGAAGGATATTGATCTCATCCCGTCAGTAGAGGATGCCTGGATATTTTTTAAAAATGCCTTCCTAACAATGTTAAATAAACATGCCCCATTCAAGAAAATTAGAACCAGGAACAGATATAGCCCTTGGTTCTCCCCAGACCTGACTGCCCTTAACCAACACAAAAACATCCTATGGCGTTCTGCATTAGCATCGAACAGCCCCGTGATATGCAGCTGTTCAGGGAAGCTAGAAACCGTTATACACAGGCAGTTAGAAAAGCCAAGGCTAGCTTTTTCAAGCAGAAATTTGCTTCCTGCAACACTAACTCTAAAAAGTTCTGGGACACTGTAAAGTCCATGGAGAATAAGAACACCTCCTCCCAGCTGCCCACTGCACTGAAGATAGGAAACACTGTCACCACTGATAAATCCACCATAATTGAGAATTTCAATAAGCATTTTTCTACGGCTGGCCATGCTTTCCACCTGGCAACTCCTACCCCGGTCAACAGCACTGCACCCCCAACAGCAACTCGCCCAAGCCTTCCCCATTTCTCCTTCTCCCAAATCCATTCAGCTGAAGTTCTGAAAGAGCTGAAAAATCTGGACCCCTACAAATCAGCCGGGCTAGACAATCTGGACCCTTTCTTTCTAAAATTATCTGCCGAAATTGTTGCCACCCCTATTACTAGCCTGTTCAACCTCTCTTTCGTGTCATCTGAGATTCCCAAAGATTGGAAAGCAGCTGCGGTCATCCCCCTCTTCAAAGGGGGGACACTCTTGACCCAAACTGCTATAGACCTATATCTATCCTACCATGCCTTTCTAAGGTCTTGAAAGCCAAGTCAACAAACAGATTACCGACCATTTCGAATCTCACCATACCTTCTCTGCTATGCAATCTGGTTTCAGAGCTGGTCATGGGTGCACCTCAGCCACGCTCAAGGTCCTAAACGATATCTTAACCGCCATCGATAAGAAACATTACTGTGCAGCCGTATTCATTGATCTGGCCAAGGCTTTCGACTCTGTCAACCACCACATCCTTATCGGCAGACTCGACAGCCTTGGTTTCTCAAATGATTGCCTCGCCTGGTTCACCAACTACTTCTCTGATAGAGTTCAGTGTGTCAAATCGGAGGGTCTGCTGTCCGGACCTCTGGCAGTCTCTATGGGGTGCCACAGGGTTCAATTCTTGGACCGACTCTCTTCTCTGTATACATCAATGAGGTCGCTCTTGCTGCTGGTGAGTCTCTGATCCACCTCTACGCAGACGACACCATTCTGTATACTTCCGGCCCTTCTTTGGACACTGTGTTAACAACCCTCCAGGCAAGCTTCAATGCCATACAACTCTCCTTCCGTGGCCTCCAATTGCTCTTAAATACAAGTAAAACTAAATGCATGCTCTTCAACCGATCGCTACCTGCACCTACCCGCCTGTCCAACATCACTACTCTGGACGGCTCTGACTTAGAATACGTGGACAACTACAAATACTTAGGTGTCTGGTTAGACTGTAAACTCTCCTTCCAGACCCATATCAAACATCTCCAATCCAAAGTTAAATCTAGAATTGGCTTCCTATTTCGCAACAAAGCATCCTTCACTCATGCTGCCAAACATACCCTTGTAAAATTGACCATCCTACCAATCCTCGACTTTGGCGATGTCATTTACAAAATAGCCTCCAATACCCTACTCAACAAATTGGATGCAGTCTATCACAGTGCTATCCGTTTTGTCACCAAAGCCCCATATACTACCCACCATTGCGACCTGTACGCTCTCGAGTCGCCAAACCCACTGGCTCCATGTCATCTACAAGACCCTGCTAGGTAAAGTCCCCCCTTATCTCAGCTCGCTGGTCACCATAGCATCTCCCACCTGTAGCACACGCTCCAGCAGGTATATCTCTCTAGTCACCCCCAAAACCAATTCTTTCTTTGGCCGCCTCTCCTTCCAGTTCTCTGCTGCCAATGACTGGAACGAACTACAAAAATCTCTTAAATTGGAAACACTTATCTCCCTCACTAGCTTTAAGCACCAACTGTCAGAGCATCTTACAGATTACTGCACCTGTACATAGCCCACCTATAATTTAGCCCAAACAACTACCTCTTTCCCAACTGTATTTAATTTATTTATTTATTTTGCTCCTTTGCACCCCATTATTTTTATTTCTACTTTGCACATTCTTCCATTGCAATACTACCATTCCAGTGTTTTACTTGCTATATTGTATTTACTTTGCCACCATGGCCTTTTTTGCCTTTACCTCCCTTCTCACCTAATTTGCTCACATTGTATATAGACTTGTTTTTTTTTTTTTTTTTTTATTTTTTTTTTACTGTATTATTGACTGTATGTTTGTTTTACTCCATGTGTAACTCTGTGTCGTTGTATGTGTCGAACTGCTTTGCTTTATCTTGGCCAGGTCGCAATTGTAAATGAGAACTTGTTCTCAACTTGCTTACCTGGTTAAATAAAGGTGAAATAAAAAATAAATAAAAAATAAGAACTCCCTTCCCGTAACAATGTTCCAGAAGAGTGATCCCCTTATCAGACCATGGTCTAAAGTTACTATTCTGGAAAAACATAGGGATCAATCTATTGTTCCATAAAGGGGTTTTAAGGGAAAGGAATCTCCCTCGTCCGAACAGCTCATGCAGTTTGCACCATGCCAGGACAGAATGTATGATTAAAGGGTTGTCTGTGATGGTTTTTATAGATTTTCTGTCCCAGTAAAACAAATCTGCCCCAGTGTCATCATTTACCTCAAGCTTTTCAATGTTCAACCATGAGGGAGAGGGACCATTGTCAAACCTCTGAGCCAGAAACCTAGACTGTGCAGCCCAGTAGTACTTCTAAAATTGGGGAGGTTTAAGCCCCCTTGACTGTAATCAAGGGTCAGTTTATCCAGGCCAACCCTAGGGATTTTGCCGTGCCAGATAAACCGTCTGGTCAGCTTGTCGAGAGAGGAAAAAAATGCTGCGGGAACAGGGATAGGGAGAGATTGAAACAGATATAGAAATCTGGGCAGGACATTCATTTTAATTACATTGATTCTACCCAGTAGAGTGAGAGGTAAGTCCATCCATTTACAAAGTTCAACCTCCACCTTTTGCAACAAACTGGCCAGATTGAGTTTATAGAGGTTGTTCAGATTACCATCCACCATTATGCCCAAATATGTGAAGCCCATAGGCGACCATCTAAAAGGAAACTTGTCCTTGATGGTATGATGGTCAAAGACAGACAACGGTAAGATTTCGCTTTTATCAAAATTGACCTTATATCCAGAGAAAGAACTATAACACTGTAGTAGGATCTGCAAGTGAGAGAGGGAGTGTTCTGGGTTTGTTAGAAATAAGATAAGGTCGTCCGCAAAGAGTGATAATTTATGGGTATGGGGGCCCACCTCAAAGCCATGTATGTCAGGGCACGTTCTAATAGCCTCAGCCAACGGTTCGATGGCGAGGGCAAAGAGGTTGGGGCTAATTGGGCAACCTTGTCTGTTCCCCCTATAAAGAGGGAAAGAGGAGGAAGTAATCCCATTGGTAGCAATCCTAGCTTTAGGAGATTTGTAGAGTGATTTTATCAAATTTACAAACACGGTACCTAAACCGAACTTTTCCAAGATGCGAAAGAGGTATGGCCATTCAACCCTATCAAAGGCCTTTTCAGCGTCGAGGGAGACTGCGACACTAGGTATTTTGTTTTTGTTAGCAAGGTGAATTATATCAAAGAACCTTCTGAGATTATTGGAGGACAATCTATTAATTATGAAGCCAGTCTGATCTGGGTTGACCAACAGGGGAAGACATGACTCCAGTCTCTTAGATAGCATCTTGGTGACCAGTTTACAATCTGTGTTAAGGAGAGAGATTGGTCTATAGGAGGCGCACTTTAGCGGGTTTTTCCCTTTCTTGTGGATTACAGTAATCACTGCTTGAGAGAAGGACTCTGGAAAGCAGTTGTCTTCTCTGGCTTTTTTAAGTACCTCCATAAGGTAGGGGACCAACAGCTCCCTAAATTCTTTATAGAACTCTGGAGGGAAGCCATCCTCCCCAGGAGATTTATTAGAAGGTAAGGATTTAATGGCCTCCAACAATTCAGGAACTGAGAAGTGTTCACTCAGGCGCTCGCTGTCTTCCCCTGACAAGCATGGGAGGTTGAGAGAGGAGAGAAAGGAGTCGATCTCTGATAGATCATCGCTTGATTGGGAAGTGTAGAGGTCTTCATAGTATTTCTTAAAAGTATTATTAATTTCAGTAGGGTCGAAAGATATCTCATTAGTAAGAGTTTCTATGGCATTAATTGTCCTCTTTACTTTCCTCTGCTTTCAGTTGCCATGCCAATACTTTGTGAGCTTTCTCTCCAAGCTCATAATAACGCTGTTTTGATTTAGTGATGGCCCTCTCAGCTTGATATCTGTTCAGAATATTATATTTAAGTTTTTTATTTACAAAAAGCCTGTATAGATCTTTAGTCGGGCCTCTTTGGTAGGTTTTCTCTAGCTCAGAGATTTCAGATTCAAGGGCACTCAGTTCCGCACCTTGTTTTTTCTTCAGCCCTTTAGTATAGGAAATAATCTGTCCCCTCAGATAGGCCTTCAATGTGTCCCAAAGAATGAAGCTGTCAGGAGCAGAGGGTTTGTTTGTCAAAGTAAAAATATTGATCTGCTCTTTGATGAATGCACACAATTCAGGTTGCTTTAGGAGTGTAGAATTTAGTCTCCATCTATATGCTCCATTTACCTTGGTAGGAATGGAGATTGATAATACCAGAGGAGAATGGTCACTAAGCAATCTGGGGAGATACTCGACATAAACAGTTCTATTTTTGTTTCATCAGACCAGAGGACAATTCTCCAAAAATTACAATCTTCAGACGTTTGGAAATTGCTCCCAGGATGAACCAGACTTATGGAGGTCTATAATTATTTATTTTGATTTTCCCATGATGTCAAGCAAAGAGGCACTGATTTTGAAGGTAGGCCTTGAAATACATCCACAGGTACACCTCCAATTGACTCAAATGATGTCAATTAGCGTATCAGAAGCTTCTAAAGCCATGGCATCATTTTCTGGAATTTTCCAAGTTGTTTAAAGGCACAGTCAACTTAGTGTATGTAAACATCTGACCCACTGGAATTGTGATACAGTGAATTATAAGTGAAATAATCTGTCTGTAAACAATTGTTTGAAAAGTTATTTGTGTCATGCACAATGTAGATGTCCTAACCAACTTGCCAAAACCATAGTTTGTTAACAAGAAATTTGTGGAGTGGTTGAAAAACGAGTTTTAATGACTCCAACCTAAGTGTATGTAAACTTCCAACTTCAACTGTATATAGTGTACTACTCCTATATAGTGTACTACTCCTATTTAGTGTACTACTTTTTAGTGTCTCTTTGACTTTCATCCTCTTAACCCTTATGCTACCAAACTTTTTTTTCACCCTTGTAACATCTTTTAACCCTCATTTCTCTTCACTTTCCTCCTATTTCCTACCCTTTCTTTCTTGTATTTTCTATCTCTGTCCTGTATTTTCTACCATTATCTCTGTCCCTGTGTGTTGGCTTTCCCCCCACTACGCTTGGCTTTGCTGCTGTAGCTCCTCGCCGCTCCCCCCTGACTGCCTGGGAGAGGGCTCTGGTCAGTCGCCTCCTCACCCCGACCTGCTCCTACCTAGCCAGGAGCAGGAGTCATAATTGTCAGTCAAGAGAAGAAGAAGGTACTCTACAGAATGTAGAATAGCAGTTATTCATAGAAAATTATGTAGACCAGATCTCAATCTAAGAAAAAAAGAACATGTGAATAGTGTATTTTTTTGGCTTCTCAAGTAAATCATTTACTAACTCTACTTATTTTTCTTTTTTCAACCATTTTTGGACTCACTTACATTCTTTCACTGTATCACTTGCTAACCCTCACTCCATTGCTCTACAACAATGAAACAAACAAACGCACTGGTTCAGTTGTCCATATTTGTCCCCGTTCAGTTTCATGCCACTCCATACCTGCCACTGCCACCAACTCTCACAAATCACCACGCCGCTCTGGCACAACTGACCACCACCTGGTGCAGGCAGACCTCCGGACAGACTACCGGGCTGACTACCGGTCTATCATCCAGGCAAACTACCAGGTAGCCACCTCCCCCAGTCCCAGCCGTACAAGCCATAGATCCATCAATGCGGCACAGGTAATACCCACTGGAAATGTCATTGTAAACATAGAGATGATTGTAAATGTCTGGGTCGACTGGGTTGGTGGGATGGTGTTGTTGGTTTGTCTCCGTGTAATGTACGAACTTGTGGGAAATAATGTCCTTGGAGGAAGACAATAAACGGACTCTATTCCATTCTATATCTTCTGACTCATTTTACTATCATATTTATGCCATATTGTTGGGTAAATTATATTAATTGTCACACCCTTTATTGGCAATAAGCCTCAATCACTTTCATGTCTTTCTGCAGAAAGATAATCTTGTAACATGCCTGTTGATTTATTACGAAGTTAAAAGCAGCACAACAGGAGGAAAATGAGAGGACGGCCAGGAGGAATACTCAGCAGCCTCACATACCCAATGCTCCCTTGAAAGCATTACCCACAAACCCACTACCCAACACTGGCGTGAAAGTGTTACCCACAAACCCACAGTGCAGCGCAGCAGTGCCCTCCCCAGAACGGTATGACTGTCCGTTCATCTGTTATTGTGTCTGGATGTTGTTTTCACACAAACTACTGTACGGAATCTTTCTTTCATACAATGATATCACTCTGTTGAGTATATTGTGCATATTGTGCAACCAACCCCCACCTTTTGATGTTGTTTACTTATTTATCTAAACAAAAGTCTTCTCCGCTTCTTTTTTCTTCCCAGCAAACCTGTGATCAGACACACAGCTGTGATCAGACAGCCCCTATCACAGCAGTTAGAGCTGGAACTGGACCCTGTACCAGAGGAGGACACTGTTCCAGTCCCCGACCCTACCCTCTCCCCTGGTAACTCACAGGCCAGCCAGACCATCTCTCCTGGGGCTCCAGTCCCCGACCCTAACCTCTCCCCTGGCAACTCACAGGCCAGCCAGACCATCTCTCCTGGGGCTCCAGTCCCCGACTCTAACCTCTCTCCTGGTAACTCACAGGCCAGCCAGACCATCTCTCCTGGGGCTCCAGTCCCCAACCCTACCCTGTCCCCTGGGAACTCACGGCCCATCAGGACCCCAGCTGCAGTGTGGGACCAGGTCCAACCATTCCTACACTCCCCAGAACCTCAGACTCAGAGAGAAACCACACTTAGTACTGAAGGCAGTGCAGAGGAGGGTTTGGATCTGAAAGTGAAAGGTACAGCACCATCAACTACTATGTATTTTCTAGGTACATTTCAGATATTGTATTATTGAGTGTGGGGTTGGGGTCAATTCCAATGAAGAATATCCAGTTCTACTCTTTGAAAAACAATCAGGAAATTTGGATCAGTGTGTTTTGGTTCAGAGTGACTCCTATGACATGTCCACCTCCTCAGCCCTCCCTCCTGGAGCCACTCCCAGCCCAAGGCCCTCTGCTGGCACCATGGACCCAGAGGAGGCCTCGCGTCTCCTGGCCGAGAAGAGGAGAGAGGCCCGCCTGAAGAGAGAGAGAGAGGAGGAGGAAAGCCTGCGCAGGGAGGAGTTTGAGAGGTACGGAGGGAGGGACACCTTACATCTTCCCATCTCTCCTTCGAATGACCCAACATTAATCTTCCCAGTATGAACACAATCTGTTGAGTAATCTTTTCGTGTAAAATACAAGTATGCAGTTGTGTCTTGTGGACCTATTTGTCAGCTTAGGGAGTCCAAGAGGGCATTTAGCATGTGTTCAGAGGTTCAGATTCATTTGTATAGTAATGTGATGTATGGTGTGGTGTTATGCAAATGTTATGTTATGTGGGATCACAGGCGAGGCAGAGAGGAGCTGGAACGCAGGAGGGTAGAGCAGCGAGCACGGCTAGAGGCTGAGGCCAAGTGGCTGGTAGAGGAGAGGAAGAGGAGGGAGGAAGAGGAGCAGAAACATGCAGAGGAGGAGAGAGCCAGTGCAGAAGAAGAGAAAGCCCTCAGAGCCATGCAGGAAGCTGCTCTCCTCCAGAAACAGGTGAGGGATGTGGTCTATGAATACTGTACAGTGCTAGAAAGTGCTTTGGTCAGATTGCCATCAGATATTTATGTACCTTCAAAGGATATAGATGGATATATAACTGAAACACTAAGTAAGACATTGTCCCGTTCTGACCTTTCCGTTCTCTGTGTCCCAGAGAGAGGAGGAGGAGACCCAGGCCAGGGAGAAGGCAGAGCAGCAGAGGCTGGAGAGAGAAAAACACTTCCAGGAGGAGGAGGAACAACGACAGGAGAGAAAAAAGGTGAGAGACAGAGAGAAATGTTCTGATCATCCTGAAATGCTTCTAAGATAATCTGTGGATCCATATTGTGTACAATTGACTACAAGCAGCAACCGTGATCCCTGTACAGTGGAGCTCATGGGGAACTTCAATACATGGGGTGGAGGGAGGTTAGCGGGTGATAGTTTATCATAAAAGCATTCAAGACTTTTAACAGACCTCTTTTTGTTTTCAGCGACTGGAGTTGATCATGAGGAGAACTAGGAAAGAAGTAAGAACATTGCCCTGAAGCACTCGGGTTCTGCCACAGCTACCAATGTTTACCCATCTTTGGCTTAAAATGAAACAAAAAAACACTTGTATTTTCCTGCTACAAGTATCATAGTTGTTAACCATTTAAAAAACAAACCAAACCTGCCCTTGACCACACTGATGTGATTACTTTCATGCAGAACTCCATCCCAAAGGTACAGTGGTTTTAGCAAAACACTGCCTCAAATACCAACGTTATTAACCATACTTTACTTTTAAAAATAAACAGAACTTGCCTTTGCCTTGACCAAATGTACATGATTTTGTTTTCATGCAGAAGCCTATCCTGAATGGGAACTCAAACGGTAACTCCTCCTCTCCAGAGGAAGCCCAACCAAAAGAGAACACTGAACCTGTTAAGAATAGCAAAGGCACTTTAGAAGAGGTCGGGACAGGGACCAAGCCGTCCAAGTTAGGTCTGTGTGACACAGAAGACATGGTTCCTGTTGTGGCCTTCAAAGAACGCAGGTATATCCACAGTATATTTATGTTTGTCTGTCTGATCATGTCTTGTGATGAATTGTCATCAGAAGTGATGTACTGTATTTGTTGACAAGCACGTTTTGGTTCATTCATTCAGGTCCCTGAGAACTCTGACAGGCATGGAGGAGATCCAGTCCCATCAGCGAGCAGGTGAGAGTTCATCACCAGATCCTCCGTCAGCTCATCTATACGCTCTATGCTATGTAGATATTACACTCGAGTCCTGAACGAAAGAGCTTATGGTTCAAATTTCAGGAGTGAAAGGGTGGGCTGGGCAGTGGGCAACCCCATAGCAAATCACCACCCCACACTCCAATAGATGATTGAATCTTGAGAGACTGTGTGTGATTCGACCCATGAAGCTGATTGCATAGGTTAAGGCCTTTCAATAATGTTTGTTGCATGTGCTTCTGAGTCTAAGCTAAGTATGAAGTGAATCAACTGATTTGATCATATTAACCCTTTTCTATTACATACTCCTCAGAAGTTATCTGAGTATCGTACAGATCAAAGAGGGGAGACAACCCATCCAAGAATCTTTCCACAGCTGTGGTGTTTTTTTCCTTTCATCAACAAAGAAAAAAATAACTGCAGTCTTTTTCCTGTCCTGCACTTTGAGAGAGCGCATGTGATGTGAAACCAACGCACACTCCTTTTCCCTGGAGGACTTTCCTATCTTGGAGTCGATCACCACCATTTGGTCACGTTTCTCTTTAATCCAAAGTGGCACGAGCTGCATGTGGTATCACTATCTACATTCTACCACACTTGACATGGGAGCTTGTTTGTTCAGTGTTTCTGCAATGACTGTCTTATCTAGTCTAAATGAGGGCTCAGGCCGCATAGCTGTAGATTTAAACTGTGATTAAAAAATTAATTTGCTTCGGTGGGAGTCAGCAATCGATTGTGAAAAGATGTATTCTCTCTCTGTTTCACAATTCATGACTGATGTTTTTAGTCATGTGCTTTAGCTTATTCCCGAAGCGTTGACTAAAGCACTTTGCCTTGCAGATAGTAGGATAGTTTGTGTGTTGGAACTTGTGTACTAGTCTCAGAATAAAAGCTTTAGTTTTGAGTTCAAATAAAGATCACTTTGTCTGACTTTCCCTATTTTTGTGGAATATATAAATCTGCTATGGAACTTATTTTCAGAATAGTTACAGTACATGTGTGGTTTATAGTACTATACTCACTCGTGGTTGACCACTTGCAAAGTGTTTTGGCAGTCCCCTTCTTGGAAATTGTGCAATCATTTTAGAAAACAAATTATAAAAAGAGTCTGAAGTGTAAAATGTAAGCCTGTTTATTAAAATGTACAAAAGTGTAAAAACAAATAAAGAAATTCGCTGATACAAAGCTTTTAATTCTGTATATTATATATATATAAATATATCCACCAGTGCAATATGGATGTAAACCCATACACACCAGTGTAAACACTCAAAAATAACACACCCCATCATAATCATGACTTGCCGCAGCAATCATTGTCATGTTCAAAGGTAATGGCAAGTCAGGACAAACAGTGATACGCATGTCCCACATCTCAGTCTGTCTCCTGAGGCAGAGAGGGCTCCAGTGGACAGGTCAGGAGGACGGAGGCTTCTGAATGATCTAACTCTTGTCTGTGCATGCACCCTCTTCCGCTGCTTGTCCAGCACACTACCACTCATCACCACGGACACCTCTCAGTCTGAAGAATAACATGACATAACGCACCTTTTGGCTATAACTTCATGTACCTGCCCTTATGTTAATCCAATAGTACTAACTTGCTCAGGAGAAGTTACTAGAATGTAATGTTATTGACTGAGATATTAACTACAGAAATGTGCTATTTTGAGGCATAGACAGCGTGATTGGCAAACTTGTCCCAAAACAACTTTCTTGAGGTTGCATAATGCCCAGCTGCTGGAATCTCACTTCCTGATTCTTAAAAAAAACTGGGCAAGTCAGTTAAGAACAAATTCTTATTTTCAATGACGGCCTAGGAACAGTGGGTTAACTGCCTGTTCAGGGGCAGAACGACAGATTTGTACCTTGTCAGCTCGGGGATTTGAACTTGCAACCTTTCGGTTACTAGTCCCCAGCAGGTACATCTTGAGGTACATAAATATATATTCTGAGATGGCAACGTAGCGTGGTGTCAATAGTTGGATGACATGGCCTGTATGATATACGAGCGACAAGAAAAATACATGGAAGAGCACAAATGGAACAACCTGGCTTACAGACACAGTATAGCATTTGAAAATGTATGTATGTATGTATGTATATATATATATATATATATATATATATATGCTAGAAATACACTTATCAATCATTGTACCAATCACAGATCAAATCAAGGAACTAGAAAACAAACTAGATACATGCATATTACCGTTCATCACTAGTTTACTGATAATGGAAGCAGACTTATAGGACAGTGCTGCATTTTCAAATTTGAAACATCTTCAGGGGTCCTTTTTGTGGCCAAATGTGATCGAAGTGAGTGAAAAGAATTGACAAAAATAGCATTTGGAATTTCTGTTTATTGCAGAATTAACTGGGTTCCCGTGTGGCGCAGTGGTCTAAGGCACTGCATCTCAGTTCCTGAGGCGTCACTACAGACAAACTGGTTTGATTCCAGGCTGTATCACAACCGGCCATGATTGGGACTCCCAGTTGTCCGGGTTGGGCCGGTGTAGGCTGTCATTGTAAATAAGAATTTGTTCTTAACTGACTTGACTAGTTAAATAAAATAAAATGAAATGGAATTGACCCCAATCCTCTCACCCCAGCTGGTCAGATGATACAAACAGGAAGTAAGTCACAGAACAGTGTCACAAGGGTCTCGAGAAGTCCTGTTACACACTCACTGTTCATCAAGGCCTAGACAACAAAGGTTTTAATGACAGTGCATGGCTCCCAATATCAGCTACATTTGTATGATTGCCAATTTTTTTTACAATAATAACATCACATGACCAGGTCGGTATCTCTATATCCTTTTCGAAGGACCATAGGGATGCTAAAGTGATAATCGAGCATTTAAAACATGAACAGGTGGTGAACATTTAGATGGAAACCACATCTACAGTCCAACTCCCTTCAGCAGACCAGCTTGAATTAAGCAATGTAATGGCCATGCAGTTATTACCTGCTGCCCCTTGCTCTCCTAGAAAGAAACACAATGAATACTGACTGTTAACACGGGAACAAAGAACATCGATTTTAATCACCATCATATTATATTTAGAATCCTGACAGATTTTTTGTCGGCCCTGGGATTCAAACCAGCAACCCTCCAGTTACTGGCTGCCCCCATCAACATTATTATCTATTATGAAAATTCTCGCTCTATTGGGTTGCTGTGTAGATAGCTCAGACAGTGGTGTTATAGCAGAGGCAGCCAGAAGGAGAGCAGGGGAGCTCAGCAGAGCATTCAGAGGCAACCCACCGGTGCAGCATCTGCTCCTGCTCCTGGGTCACAACCACAAGATAAAGCATAACAATCACACTCACTGCAGCCAATCCACAAGGCTCTGCACAATCTGTGTTGAATATGTGCCTCATAACGTTAAATTGGTGTGTTCCCTGGTTACACGTTATAATTACCATTCACTGAAAAGATTTGAAGGCATCTGCAAGCTTGGGATGCATTCTAGAAATGAAATTAAAACATTTTGGCTGAGTTAATTTTTTTAACCTTTATTTAACTAGGCATGTCAGTTAATAAGAACAAATTCTTATTTACAATGACAGCATACACCGGACGACGCTGGGCCAATTGTGCGCCACACTATGGGAATCCCAATCACGGCCGGTTGTGATACAGCCTGGATTTGAACCTTGGTGTCCATAGTGACGCATCAAACACTGAGATGCAGTGTCTTAGACCTCTGTGCCACTCAGGAGCCCCAAGTGTAAAAAAAATATTACACGGCAGCAGATATGGGTTCAAATACATGAGTATTTCTGTATTTAGTATTTACTTTTTTCTGTGTATTTGAGTGCTTTCAAATACACAGCCCAAAACAAGTAATTTTATTTGAGTATTTGAATGGTTATTTGTAAAAACCAAATAGTATTTGAAAGTATTTTCAAATACTTATTTGAAATGCTATTTTCAAATGCCTGGGTTAACTGCATGAGAGTGTATTGGAGTACTTTCAAATAGCTTACAAATGCATTTCCAAAAACATTCCATTATTCAACTACTTGTTTTTTCAAATAAAGATGATCTAAATACTTGTTTTGAAATGTATTGAAAAGTAATTGAAATACCAGAAATAGTACTTCACACTGAAAGCTATTCTGTCATGCAGACCTGGGTTCAGAGTGTGACATTTGTTCGACATAAGCTCAGTTAAGACCAAACATTACCTTTTGCACTGATGAGGACATGAGCGTCAGGAGAGACTTCAACAGAAAACGGTCTCCAATGCCCAACATTTTGGGATGATGCTCAGGGACAGTGGCTATGTTGCTTAGGGCAGAGCAGCTGCAGAACTGACATTCAGGAAGAATGTGTGTCAGCTTGATCATTTATTAACAAGCTCACCATGTGACAAAGGAAGCACAAACATTGACCATTGTGCTACATAATTTTGTTCCAACTGTTTCATAAATACAAAACTACCTGCAGCACACTGATACTTAATGTGTTTTATTTTATGCAGCGACATTTGGTTAATGTACAGGAGACCGTGACCGCTGATTTATTTTTAAACCTGGACCTCATAGTTGGAGGACTGAAACAGAAGTGTCAGGACAGGAATGGCTCCCTCTTGACATAGCACTCATCATCCTCTCTAGAAACAAAGAACAAGGCTAATGCAGGCTGATGCAATGCAAGGTTAATGGACAGGTAAAAGAAGGCACACTTATTATTGGCCAGATACACTCACTGCCCAGTCTATTAAGTACACCTTGTTCACGAAAATGGATCGCTTCTACAGACAGTGAGTCACGTGGCCGTGGCTTGCTATATAAAGCAGGCAGACAGGCATTCAGTTACTGCTCGATCGAATGTTAGAATTGGAAAAACAAGTGACCTATGCCACTTTGAGTGTGGTATGATCGTCGTGCTAGATCCAGTACCTAAGAAACGGACGCCTTCCTGGGCTTGTCACGCACAACAGTGTCTAGGGTTTACCAATAATGGTGTGACAAACAAAAAACATCCAGTCAGTGGCAGTACTGTGGGCGAAAACAGCTCGTTGATGAGACAGGTCGAAGAACAACGGCAAGAATCGTGCAAGCTAACAGGTAGGCCACAAACAGACAAATAACGGCGCAGTACAACAGTGGTGTGCAGAACGGCATCTCGGTACGCACAACTCGTCGATCCTTGTCACGGATGGGCTATCGCAACAACAAGCGTCTCCAGTGGGCACGCAATCACCAACACTGGACATTTGAAGAGTGAAAGAATATTGCCTGGAATATGACAGCGAGTTCAGTTTACTTGAGTGGCCTGTGCAGTCCCCTGACCTCACCCCAATAAAGCATTTCTGGGATGAGATGGAACAGGCTGCTTCGCAGCATGAACGTACAGCCGTCCAATCTGCAGCAACTGCGTGATGCCATCGCATCAGCATGCACCAACATCCCTGTAGAACATTTCCGACATCTTATAGAATGCCCCGAATAATTCAGGCTGGAGACAAGGGGGGGGGTCCGACCCGGTACTAGATGGGTTTACCCAATAAACTGGCCGGTGAGTATGTCTAGGAGTGAGTTAGGGGGGTTCACAATTAATGTTGGGACCACAATCTATTCTTGATTTGATCTCGATGTCAACAAACAAGCTGAACACAGTCAACTAATGTGTCATTTAAACTCCACCCATTTTGAACATATTAACAAAGCAACAACCCAGGATGTGGCGGCAACCGGAGATATGTATATTATCTACTGGTGGACATATTCCTGTGCAGACCTACCAGACAGTGTGAGGTTTAATAGGGCCCAAACTGCATTATTTAGGATTTGAGGATCATAATGCTTGGCTAAACCCAGTAGTGGAATCACCCAATCAGGTGACACGATATCTTCTCTGTTTGAGTCTACAACAAAATTGAAGCAAATTGAGATTACATCTTGTTTGGAAAACAGAGTCATGTTGGGTTAGAATAAAATGTTGACAAAACACAACATCCCACATATGTGCCATGACTTTCACCTTTCACTAACCAGCAAGAAGGAAGGCATATACAGTTGAAATCAGAAGTTTACATACACTCAATTAGTATTTGGTAGCATTGCCTTTAAATTGTTGAACTTGGGTCAAACGTTTTGGGTAGCCTTCCACAAGCTTCCCACAATAAGTTGAGTGAATTAGGCCCACTCCTCCTGACAGAGCTCTTGTAACTGAGTCAAGTTTGTAGGCATCCTTGCTCAGTTCTGCCCACAAATGTTCTATAGGATTGAGGTCAGGGCTTTGTGATGGCCACTCCCATACCTTGACTTGAGCCATTTTGCCACAACTTTGGAAGTATGCTTGGGGTCATTGTCCATTTGGAAGACCATTTGCAACCAAACGTTTACTTCCCGACTGATGTCTTAGAGAGAGACACTATTCTTCCACCAGAAGTGAAAACGCTGTATCAGGCCTAAAGTGAATGCAGTCACAGGCGCCCCTCAAGAATCTCCCATAACTGTTCAGTTGGCATATGACATTGTTTTCATGCTGATCAAACCAGTCAGTGACCACCCGTGCCCTATAGATGGGGGCTTTGTCATCGGATGGAGGCATAGCCATTGTAGCCAAAATAATGGCAAAGATTCTGGCCTACCCAGCATTTTCATACATAACCCTAAGCATGATAGGACGTTAATTGCCTAATTACCTCAGGAACCACACATGTGGAAGCACATAGCCTAGGAGCGGCAGGGTAGCCTAGTGGTTAGAGCGTTGGACTAGTAACCGAAAAGTTACAAGATCAAATCCCCGAGTTGTCAAGGTAAAAATCTGTCATTCTGCCCTTGAACAAGGCAGTTAACCCACTGTTCGTAGGCAATCATTGAAAATAAGAATTTGTTCTTAACTGACTTGCCTAGTTAAATTAAGGTAAAAAACAAAACTGCTTTCAATGTACTTTGTATCCCTCACTCAAGTGTTTCCAATATTTTTGTTGTTTCCTGTATAACATACTGTGTTGTAGATAACTATGCTAACCACATGAGTAGCTCAGAGTAGATCAGTTTGCAGAAAATAAAGAAACCTGATCCTATTGATTCAACCTGGTCTCAGAACATTTCATATGATGCTGTATGTAAATTCAAGCTACGATATTTTGTATTATATGTTACATTTCGTATGTTATGTATTCATTTGTGGTTGTCCATCACTCATTTCGTATGATATGTTACCAATTCTAACTAGGTGGCTAACGTTAGCTAACTGGCTAATGTTAGCTAGCCTTTTTGGGATAGGAGGCAGCATTTTCACTTTTGGATGAATAGCGTGCCGAGAGTGAACTGCCTCCTACTCTGTCCCAGATGCTAATATATGTATATTATTATTATTAGTATTGGATAGAAAACACTGAAGTTTCTAAAACTGTTTGAATGATGTCTGTGAGTATAACAGAACTCATATGGCAGGCAAAAACCTGAGAAAAATCCAACCAGGAAGTGGGATATCTGAGGTTTGTAGTTTTTCAAAGCTTGGCCTACCGAATACACAGTGTCTATGGAGTCAAGTTGCACTTCCTACAGCTTCCACTAGATGTCAACCGTCTTTAGAAACTGGTTTGAGGATTCTACTATAAAGGAGGGGCTCATGAGACCTGTTTGAGTAAGTGGTCTGGCAGAGTGTCTCAGGTGTGTGATGCGCGCTCCCGACAGTTAGCTCTTGTTCCAGTGCTTTTCTTCAGACATAGGAATTCTCCGGTTGGAAGCTTATTGATGTTTTATGTTAAAAACATCCTGAAGATTGATTCCATACATCGTTTGACTTGTTTCTACGACCTGTAACGGAACTTTTCGAATTTTTGTCTGGATGAAGTGCTCGTGCCTCATGAAGATGTATGACTGGGCTGAACACGCTAACAACAAGTGGCTATTTGGACATAAATGATGGACTTTATGGAACTTTATGGAACAAATCAGTAATTTATTGTCGAACTGGGATTCCTGGGAGTGCCTTCTGATGAAGATCATCAAAGGTAAGTGAATATTTATAGTGTTATTTCTAACTTCTGTTGACTCCAAGATGGCGGATATTTCTCTGGCTGGATTGGGCTCTGAGCGCCATTCTCAGATTATGTTTTTTCCGTAAAGTTTTTTTAAAAATCTGACACAGCGGTTGAATTTTACGTGCTGCCTTTTCAGCGGAATGTTGTTGAGGGGTTCCACTAGCGGAACGCCTGCGCTAGAAAGGCTAGGCTAGTGTTGAATTTAGGAGTTATGTTAAAGGGATAGCTGAAAGGGTTAATGTTAGAGCTACAGGAAGGATTAGCTAACATGTTAAGTAGTTGCAAAGTAGCAAGTAGTTGAAAAGTTGCTGATTAGCTAAAATGCTAAAGTTGTCTGTGATGAGATTTGACTTAAAAGCCTGACCATCCACCCTACTTACGTTTGTCTTAAGTAACCATCTGTCTTATGTAACCCTACAAAACATATCATACTAATTTGAGTATCCCAGATTTACATTTACTATGTCTATGAGACCAGGCTGATTGACTGTAAACATGAAATGCACTGACAATAGCACCAGCACGTGATTTTGTAATGTTTGTATTGCCTTGTGTAGTGATCTTGTTCTGTGTAAGCCTGGGACATTATTTTCCTCTGCGAATCAATAAAGTCAAAATCAAAAGTGACAACAGTAGTCCACCAACCTGAGGAGGCCAGTAAAGGCAGCACATTGACAGGAGTTACACTGGACAGTGGGGTCACCAGACTGGAGCATTTTTAGCAGGGGCACCAGCATCCCAATTCCCTTCTCCTTACTCACTGGAAAACAATAGTACAGTGTTAAATCTTGACCCGTGGCAAAGACAGTGTGAGTGTGTAAATACCTTTGTTTTTTAACTACCAAATGAACCAGAGACAGAGAGGTGGTCCTCTGTACCTCCAGGGCTGTGTATGGCTCCAGGAGAGCAACAGGTAAAGCAGACTCCACTGCAACACGAGTCAAGACAGAATGAAAACAATTAATGTCACCAATCATATTCCTATATGGAGTTTTGTTAAGAGCCCAGACAATCAATTCACATGCGTTTTTTGCGGTATGGTTTTGGAAACACAAGGACCTTCATTTTCAAAAAACAAAAGGTCAAATTGATACACACCTTGACATGGTTAAGGTTAGCGTTCTCACATGGTCATGTCTCCATGTTCCAACGATTGTTTACGGAAAACAAGACCTGTGCTAATTAGCTATCTAGCATGCTCCGACACCTGTGTGTAAGCTAACTCTGGAAGTGTAGTTTCGTTGAATGGAGGCACCCATAGCTGTATGGATTTTGCACAAATGTCACAGTAAGTGTATTCTTTATTTGAAGGATTGTTTCTTGCTGATGAAAGATAAGGGACATATGTTTCGAAAGCTGCATCGCAAGCGATGATTTACGCTTCTAAATGTTTAAACACAGTGTCGGGGTTTGGCTGAAAACTGCAGGGAGAAGGCAGAAAGCAGCCTGGAGTTTGAGAGCTAAAGTGATGGGATACCTGACTGCACAGCAATGACAAAGCAGATCGACTATTAAAGTTATAACCAGCTGTCTCAAATAAACATGACACTTCCAGTGGGCTAAATGCTGAAATCAGCAACTCAAAACGACACTTACACAGACTGAGGTGTGAAATAAATGAATACTGCCCCATGATTTCCCGATGCTTGTATATATTTTAATGCTTGTAGACAATACTGGGTTGGGCAGTGGGGTTAAACCTGTTATTAGACTAGTGCACTACACATCCATTTACATTGCATGTGTCCAGCAGTGCACGAACTGCATGTCTCTGGTGCAGCTCAGAAGAAGTATAGGACGCAAAAGATTCTCTTCTTCCTCAGACAGCTAACGTTACATCTTGACAGCGCCTTTATACACTCCTTCGTTTTAAGAAGTTTACATGTGCGTCGAAGTTCTTCAGCAGTTGCGCACACTTCACATATTTTAGTGGCCATTTCCAAAGTAAAGTGAAAACATTTTCACTATAGTAAAACATTGATATTGTTCAAATACATTTCAAGTAGGCTATGGGTTACTTATTCGTAATATTCCAGTAGCAGCACTCAGGTGTCAGTGTTCTTCTCAAGCCTTTAAAAAAAAAAAACATTTATTTACCTCAAGTCAGTTAAGAAGAAAAAAATCTTATTTATAATGACGGCCTACCGGGGAACAGTGGGTTAACATATTTTGTCCGCTCGGGGATTCGATCCAGCAACCTTTCGGTTACTGGCCCAACGCTCTAACCACTGGGCAGCCTTCTTGCTTATTTCATGGACCAAAAACATGCATCTGCAAAAGGCTACTAAATTATTATACCAGGGCCAAGTTCAGTTGCTAAACGTTTTCGAACGTTGCATATACAAATGCCATGGCTAGAGCTGATTCTGCATGTCAGAGAGGTATGTTTGTTCTACGTAGGCTATTTCTATCTGAGCGTTGCGTCCTGCTGAACTCGCAACTGTATGTGGGGACTGCATATTTCTTTGCCATTGCACATATTCTGAGCTTGTTCGTTACATACAACGAAATATGACTTAACATTCATTAAAATTCTAAATACGTAAAAGATAAATGCATATACGTTTTCCTGTGCATGAATTGCTATCCAAAAGTAGAGTTCTGCAGAGTAGATTCAGATATGGTGAAAAAATGGCTGATGTGTAATGTCTTGGATACATTTTCATCTATATATTCTCAAAGGAAATATTACTGATTGATAAAAGTTACATTGCACACATATTGCTAACCAATTAAATGGGATTCAGCCGGACGTTAGATGGGCGGATGATACTTTCGCTCGTGATGAGTTGGTGAAATCGAAGACCATGGCTGAAACGTCATCCACAATATTTTTTACCCTATCACTGCTGTTGTTGTTTTGGAAACCATCGCAACGGAGCCAGTGGCGTGGTCCCAATCGTTTACTCAAATATTGTGGTAAATTGTATGTTTTTCAGGTTGTCGATGTTAGTCTGCATGTACATTCACGTAAATAACAATATTGCAAAACACCGCTAAGTTTGGCATCATTGTGGTCACCTTAGCTAGCCAGATTAGCTAGCATGAGCTAATGTCAGTAACGTTAGCAATTTAGCTATAACGGCAAGCTAGCTAGTCAGCTAGCTATGTTTGTTGTCATCAGTTGAATAGGCCTAACCCATCTGGTCAAAATGGACCTACTAGGCAGGCTTGCATATTGTTCAAATAAAATTTAGAAAAGTTCCATTGTTTGCAGTCAGACCCATACCATTGTATTGTTAGCTAACTAGATAGCTAAATTAGCTATCTGATTAGTCTGCTGCCTTGCATTTTTTTAGGAGGAAAGTCTCCCTTGGCCCTTTGCATGCAGAATGAGTGTCACTTCAGCATTCGAGAATGCCAGCAGGTGAGTACACACAATTGCAGTATTTTCCAAACATTGACTGTATTGTAGCTACATAGTATGGTTAATAAATTAATACCTGGCCTATGAATAAAGTAAACAGAGTAGCACACTATATTTCTTCTCTAGGTGAGAGTGAAGCCCGAGCTAAAACCAGGGCCAGATTTGACGAGGTCTTCAAGAGATACACTGAGCCGGCTACATTGGAGAAGAAAAAAGTGAAGAAGAAGAAGAGCCCAGATCAGCCAGAGCAGGAGAGTATTGTGGTAAGTTGGAATAGGTCAGATCAAGAAGGTTTGGCGCTGAAATCACTTTAACAATATTTTTTGTGCATGGTCTCTGTAAAATTAACTTCCATGCACATAAATGTATATTCTTACCTAATTCTTACCTCTTCTCGTTCAGCTCCAAACTTTGAAACAAAACCTTGACATTGTGAAAGACCTAGAGGACGATGAGACTGTTCATCAGAACACCTATCACGCTGACCAGGGCAGCCCTCGTTTCACCAAGAACAAGCGTAGGGAGAGGGAGGTAACAGAGAAGGTCAACAACAACAACAATGGGAACCAGGATGAGGAGGAGCAACCAACCAAAGGGAAGAGGAAAAGTAAAAGGGAGCTGCCTCCAGCCCCAGTGCAGCAGGAGGACAGTTATATCATTCAAATCGACCAGACTGATAGTACTGCTGGAAATGCCAAAACACCCAAATCCAAGGCCTCCTTAGAGTCGGAAGACCCTGCGAATATACAGAGGAGAAAGAGTAAGAAAGGGAACAGCAAAGGAGGAGAGGAGGTGTCCGAGGTCCAGGGTGAGGTTGCGGTGGAAGCTGAGGATGAGTTACTTCATGAGTACCAGAAGCAGATGGCACAGGAAGAGGAGATGGCTACTGTGAAGAAGACTGTACACAAGAAGTCAACAACAGACAAGACCAACGCTGCCACTCAGGAAGTAGTAGCATTAAACAATGAAGGTGCAAAGAAGAAGAAGAAGAAGCTGAGGTCGTCATTGGATCCGGATAGGGAGACGAGGTGTGTAGAAGTCTTACAGGATAACTAGTGAGGTTTACATGAACCTGGAAGAAAGCTGTAAATGACAGAGCCAGATCTGTTTGTTCTATCTTGGCAAACTTTATGGACATATTCTTGGCATAACAATGTCCATAGAAGTTGGCTAAAAAGCAAAAACAGATCTGGGACCAGGCTATAAACCTAAATTACCCATTAATACCATAGACTAGATTATCATATTTATTTTCCATTTTGTTTTACAGTATGATAGAAGATCTGCAGAGCAGCCAGTCTGACGACGTCACTGAAAGGAAGAGGTCCAAAGAGAAGAGCCAAGAAAGCCACCAAGAGGACGACGAGGAGGACAGACTAGAATCTTTCAAATCAAAAGGCAAAAAGAAGAAAAAAATAAAACAATGTGGGTATAAAAAGCTAAGAAAACATTCAGCTGGTCATACAACTTGCATTATGAACAGTTAGGAATTATGTGGCTAAGCTGTTCTTGAAAAGTTGGTGTGATATTTTTTTTTGCTATCTTCAGTAACATTAGTTAGTGTGATACTATGGTACGAAGATATGGAAGCACAAAATACTCTACTTGAAAGGTGAATAACATGATTAATAACATTGAGTAACACTTCTTTCCTTGGTGGTAGTGGTGAAGGAGGAGAGTGATACAGAGATTGTTGAAACTCCTCGGAGACCAGTCTTTGATGACAACCTGGTCCTGGGAGTCTACATCCACAGGACAGACCGCCTGAAGACTGACCTGCTGGTCTCACACCCCATGGTCAAGATCCACGTTATTGACGAGATGACTGGGCAATACGTGAAAAAAGAGGACAGGTGAGGTTTTGTTAGTTTGTGATTTTGTTAATTGTGGGTTTTTGATGTTACTAGCTTGGTGGTCCAGATCTGTTTGTGCTGTTATTCAGGTTAAATCGATCTGACTATGACCATAGCAGTTGGCAGCACAAACCAATCTGGAACCAGGCTAATTGTTAAATGTTGCCGTCACAACAAACGTAAAAACTGGTGGTGACGAGAATTGTGATCAAATCATTTTTTGTGTCCCTCTCCATATTTTGCAGTCACCGCCCGGTCTCGTCATTCTACGAGCAGGAGAGTGTGGAGCATATCCTTCCCATCATCACCCAGCCTTTTGACTTCAAGAAAAACAAATCAACAGTTCCAGAGTGGGATGAGCAGATCATCTTCAACGAGCGCTTTGGATATTTCCTCCAGGATAACCATGAAGGCCCTAGAGTTATGCTCTTTTTTGAGGTAAAAATAATGAAAAGAGGATGGGTTTGTGACACCAATATCTTGACACACGTCAAGCATTAACCAGATGTAAACTCAAAACTTTTTCCTAAAGGCCATTTTGAAAAGATTGTCTTTTAAATATATTTCAGGTCCTGGATTTTATGACCATGGAGGAAGCCAGAGCCAATGTTGACGTCGACAGACATGAACGAGGTTTTCGAAAAATCGCCTGGGCATTTCTAAAGGTACTGAAATATTTTCAGTTATGAATATCCATTATTGAAGAAAAAAAGAGATTTGTAACAATTTATTTCTACATCTCGGCTCCCTGCAGCTTGTGGGCACTAACGGAGTGCTGAACATCGACAGTAAACTGCGTTTGCAGCTCTTCTGTCCCCCTCCCCGGGGCAAGAGACAAGAAAATACCATTGAGGTAGTGGACTGGTGGAGGAGATATCCCCGTAGCAGATACACATCCACCCTCTACATCACTGTGAAAGGCCTCAAACTACCTGATCATGTAAGTCGATACTGCTTTGAAATCATACTACACAAACATGTTACTGATATGTCTGCTTTAGCAAAACTACCACTACCACCACTATGATGATAATGCTAATAATACTAATAACAGTAGTATAATAGTAATCTATTAGTACGTTAGTAGTAGTAGCAGTTTAGTTGTAGAAATCAAATCTTCATGCATAAGGAGTTGCTGTTTTGGGCTGTTTTATTTCCCAAAGGGTGAGTTGTGGTTTGGTCCAATGCTGTTTTAGGCTGTTGAGGTTTGACTGTTTTAGGTCTGTTGTGTAGGTGGACCCTAGTATCCGCTCCATGATGGCCCTGCAGCAGGAGAGAGGCTCCACTTCCTTTAGCGAGCTGCAGAGTGAGATCACCAGGAGAACCATAACACAACCTCTAGGCAACAAACCTGAGCTCCGTTGGAGCAGAATGCCTGGCCAGGTCTGTTTACTAAAGAACTTCTATTCTAAGAATCTCGACTCTCTGTTCTATCTCTGTTCTGTTGTCTAACAGTATCTAACTGTTACCCAATTCAAGGGCTGCCCAATTGCTGTTATAAAGTCATGATGGCATGTTGAGAAACACAACTTTGAGACAACATTTACACAACGTTCTGTGGTGGTCGTGCATTTGCTGGGAAATCCAGAAATGCCATCAATTATCCCCAGATGTGTTATTTGATGACGTTGTATTTGTGTTGCAGGTGTGCCGGATCCCTAATAAGCCCATGCTGTCGTTCCGTGGTGGTCAGATGGGTTGTTTCACGATACGATTCTCCCACGACGGGAGGAAGCTGGCTGCTGCGTGTGCTGACAGAGATGCCTTCCCCATCATAGGTAAGAATTGTAAACCCCTACTCAGAGCCACCTTAGTGCTCAGTGCCTTCAGAAAGTATTCATACCCCTTGACTTATTCCACATTTTGTTGTGTTACAGCCTGAATTCAAAATGGATTATATAGATTATTTTTCTCACCCATCTACACACAATACCCTATAATGACAAAGGGAAAACATGTTTTTAGAAATGCAATACAGAAATGTCTCATTTACTTAAGTATTCACACCCTTGAGTCAATACTTTGTAGTCTTTCTGGGTAAGTCTCTAAGAGCTTTCCACACCCTGATAGTGCAACATTTGTCCATTATTATTTCAGAAATTCATCAAGCTCTGTCAAATTGGTTGTTGATCATTGCTAGACAACAATTTTCAAGTCTTGCCATAGATTAAAGTCATACTGTAACTCGGCCGCTCAGGAACAGTCACTGTCTTCTTGGTAAGCAACTCCAGTGTAGATTTGGCCTTGTGTTTTAGGTTATTGTCCTGCTGGAAGGTGAATTCATCTCCAGACTGAACCAGGTTTTCCTCTAGGATTTTGCCTGTACTTAGCTCCATTCCGTAGATTTTTTTATCCTGAAAAACTCCACATACTTAATGATTACAAGCATATCTATAACATATGCTTGAAAATATGGAGAGTGGTACTCAGTAATGTTTTGGATTTGGCCCAAACAGAACACTTTGTATTCAGGACAAAAAGTTGAATTGCTTTTTCAAATGTTTTACAGTATATCTTTGGTGCCTTGTTGCAAGTGTGAAAACACCCTAAAACGTCACTTACACCGAGCTAAGGAGATTGATTCACTTGAGGAATGAATTCTGTGTGCTTACCCCAAACAGGTATGATTTTTTTGATTTATTATTGAAGTTATCTCACCGTTTTTTTTTTTCTCAGTGTATGAGATTCCTTCAGGCAAGGTGTTGGCTGCCTTCAACGGCCACCTCAGTATCGTGTATGATCTCTGCTGGTCCAGAGACGACTGGAGCCTCCTGTCTTCCTCCTCTGATGGCACCGTCAGGTAAATGGTCTACCTGTACCTCAAATATACCCTGCCTGGGAAGGATAAACATGGAGCCTCGATTAGATTACGCTGATGCTTAAGGATATATTTGTGCATGTGTTGTCACTAATATAATGGATTGAAGTCATACCCACATATCTCCTCTAGGGGGAATGTGTGCACTAGGCACAATGCCTCTAATGGCGCATGCACAATATACTGTATAATATACTGAACAACAATATAAACTCAACATGTAAAGGGTTGGGCCATGTTTCATGAGCTGTAATAAAATATCCCAGAAACGTTCCAAATGCACAAAAACCTTATATTGCCCACCCATAGCTGCGCCCCTTACGAGTCATGTGAACTCCATAGAATAGGGCCTAATGAATTTATTTCAATTGACTGATTTCCTTATAAAAATTGAATCAAATTTTATTTGTCACATACACGTGTTTAGCAGATGTTATTGTGGGTGTAGCGAAATGCTTGTGTTTCTAGCTCTAACAGTGCAGTAATATTTAACACTAATATCTAACAATTTCACAACAATACACACAAATCTAAAGGAATGGAATTAAGAATATATAAATATTTGGGCGAGTAATGTTTGAGCAGCATAGACTAAGATACAGTAGAATTGGATAGAATACAGTATATGCATATGAAATGAGTAATGCAAAATATGTAAACAATATTAATAAAGTGACTAAATCAAATGTATTTATATAGCCCTTCGTACATCAGCTGGTATCTCAAAGTGCTGTACAGAAACCCAGCCTAAAACCCCAAACAGCAAGCAATGCAGGTGTTGAAGCACGTTGGCTAGGAAAAACTCAGTAGAAAGGTCAAAACCTAGGAAGAAACCTAGAGAGGAACCAGGCTATGAGCGGTGGCCAGTCCTCTTCTGGCTGTGCCGGGTGGAGATTATAACAGAACATGACCAAGATGTTCAAATGTTCATAAATTACCAGCATGGTCAAATAATAGGTCTGGGACAGGTAGCACGTCCGGTGAACAGGTCAGGATTCCATAGCCGCAGGCAGAACAGTTGAAACTGAAGCTGCAGCACGGCCAGGTGGACTGGGGACAGCAAGGAGTCATCATGCCAGGTAGTCATGAGGCATGGTCCTAGGGCTCAGGTCCTCTGAGAGAGAGAAAGAAAGAGAATTAGAGAGAGCATACTTAAATTCACACAGGACACTGGATAAGACAGGAGAAGTACTCCAGATATAACAAACTGACCCTAGCCCCCCGACATATAAACTACTGCAGCATAAATACTGGAGGCTGAGACAGAAGGGGTCAGGAGACACGGTGGCCCCATCCGATGATACCCCCGGACAGGGCCAAACAGGAAGGATATAACCCCACTCACTTTTCCAAAGCGCAGCCCCCATACCACTAGAGGGATATCTTCAATCACCAACTTACCATCCTGAGAAGGCCGAGTATAGCCCACAAAGATCTCCGCCACGGCACAACCCAAGGGGGGGCGCCAACCCAGACAGGAAGATCACAGCAGTGACTCAACCCACTCAAGTGACGCACCCCTCCTAGGGACGGCATGAAAGAGCACCAGTAAGCCAGTGACTCAGCTCCTGTAATAGGGTTAGAGGCAGAGAATCCCAGTGGAAAGAGGGGAACCGGCCAGGCAGAGATAGCAAGGGCGGTTCGTTGCTCCAGAGCCTTTCCGTTCACCTTCACACTCCTGGGCCAGACTACACTCAATCATATGACCCACTGAAGAGATGAGTCTTCAGTAAAGACTTGGTTGAGACCGAGTTTGCGTCTCTCACATGGGTAGGCAGACCATTCCATAAAAAAAGGAGCTCTATAGGAGAAAGCCCTGCCTCCAGCTGTTTGCTTAGAAATTATAGGGACAATTAGGAGGCCTGCATCTTGTGACCGTAGCGTACGTGTAGGTATGTACGGCAAGACCAAATCAGAGAGATGGGTAGGAGCAATCCCATGTACTGCTTTGTAGGTTAGCAGTAAAACCTTGAAATCAGCCCTTGTCTTGACAGGAAGCCAGTGTAGGGAGGCTAGCACTGGAGTAATATGATCACATTTTTTGGTTCTAGTCAGGATTCTAGCAGCCGTATTTAGCACTAACTGAAGTTTATTTAGTGCTTTATCCGGGTAGCCGGAAAGTAGAGCATTGCAGTAGTCTAACCTTGAAGTAACAAAAGCATGGATTAATTTTTCTGCATCATTTTTGGACAGTTTCAGTTTCTGATTTTCGCAATGTTACGTAGATGGAAAAAAGCTGTCCTTGAAACAGTCTTGATATGTTCGTCAAAAGAGAGATCAGGGTCCAGAGTAACGCCGAGGTCCTTCACAGTTTTATTTGAGACGACTGTACAACCATTAAGATTAATTGTCAGATTCAACAGAAGATCTCTTTGTTTCTTGGGACCTAGAACAAGCATCTCTGTTTTGTCTGAGTTTAAAAGTAGAAAGTTTGCAGCCGTCCACTTCCTTATGTCTGAAACACAGGCTTCTAGCGAGGGCAATTTTGGGGCTTCACCACGTTTCACTGAAATGTACAGCTGTGTGTCATCCGCATAGCAGTGAAAGTTAACATTATGTTTTCGAATGACATCCCCAAGAGGTAAAATATATAGTGAAAACAATAGTGGTCCTAAAACGGAACCTTGAGGAACACCGAAATTTACAGTTGATTTGTCAGAGGACAAGCCATTCACAGAGACAAACTGATATCTTTCTGACAGATAAGATCTAAACCAGGCCAGATCTTGTCCGTGTTGACCAACTTGGGTTTCCAATCTCTCCAAAAGAATGTGGTGATCGATGGTATCAAAAGCAGCACTAAGGTCTAGGTGCACGAGGACAGATGCAGAGACTAGTGTTCCATTATTAAAGTGGCCAGTGATTCCAAGTCTATGTACAGTGGGGCAAAAAAAGTATTTAGTCAGCCACCAAGTTCTCCCACTTAAAAAGATGAGAGAAGCCTGTAATTTTCATCATAGGTACACTTCAACTATGACAGACAAAATTGGGAAAAAAACAACAGAAAATCACATTGTAGGATTTTTAATGAATTTATTTGCTAATTATGGTGGAAAATAAGTATTTGGTCAATAACAAAAGTGAATCTCAATACTTTGTTATATACCCTTTGTTGGCAATGACAGAGGTCAAACGTCTTCACAAGATTTTCACACACTGTTGCTGGTATTTTGGCCCATTCCTCCATGCAGATCTCCTCTAGAACAGTGATGTTTTGGGGCTGTTGCTGGGCAACGCAGACTTTCAACTCCCTCCAAAGATTTTCTATGGTGTTGAGATCTGGAGACTGGCTAGGCCACTCCAGGACCTTGAAATGCTTCTTATGAAGCCACTCTTTCGTTGCCCGGGCGGTGTGTTTGGGATCATTGTCATGCTGAAAGACCCAGCCACGTTTCATCTTCAATGCCCTTGCTGATGGAAGGAGGTTTTCACTCAAAATCTCACGATACATGGCCCCATTCATTCTTTCCTTTACACGGATCAGTCGTCCTGGTCCCTTTGCAGAAAAACAGCCCCAAAGCATGATGTTTCCACCCCCATGCTTCACAGTAGGTATGGTGTTCTTTGGATGCAACTCAGCATTCTTTGTCCTCCAAACACGACAGGCTGAGTTTTTACCAAAAAGTTATATTTTGGTTTCATCTGACCATATGACATTCTCCCAATCTCCTTCTGGATCATCCAAATGCTCTCTAGCAAACTTCAGACGGGCCTGAACATGTACTGGCTTAAGCAGGTGGACACGTCTGGCACTGCAGGATTTGAGTCCCTTACTGATGGTAGGCTTTGTTACTTTGGTCCCAGCTCTCTGCAGGTCATTCACTAGGTCCCCCCGTGTGGTTCTGGGATTTTTGCTCACCGTTCTTGTGATCATTTTGACCCCACGGGGTGAGATCTTGCGTCTAGCCCCAGATCGAGGGAGATTATCAGTCTTGTATGTCTTCCATTTCCTAATAATTGCTCCCACAGTTGATTTCTTCAAACCAAGCTGCTTACCTATTGCAGATTCAGTCTTCCCAGCCTGGTGCAGGTCTACAATTTTGTTTCTGGTGTCCTTTGACAGCTCTTTGGTCTTGGCCATAGTGGAGTTTGGAGTGTGACTGTTTGAGGTTATGGACTGGTGTCTTTTATACTGATAACAAGTTCAAACAGGAGCCTCTTAAAGAAGAAGTTACAGGTCTGTGAGAGCCAGAAATCTTGCTTGTTTGTAGGTGACCAAATACTTATTTTCCACCATAATTTGCAAATAAATTCATTAAAAATCCTACAATGTGATTTTCTGGATTTTGTTGAAGTGTACCTATGAAGAAAATGACAGGCCTCTCTCATCTTTTTAAGTGGGATAACTTGCACAATTGGTGGCTGACTAAATACTTTTTTTGCCCCACTGTATATAGGGAAGCAGCCTCTAATGTGCTAGTGGTAGCTATTTAACAGTATTTAACAGTCTGATGGCCTTGAAATAGAAGCTGTTTTTCAGTCTCTCAGTCCCAGCTTTGACACCACCCTCTGGAGAGCCTTGTGGTTGCGGGCAGTACAGTTGCCGTACCAGGCGGTGATACAGCCCGACAGGATGCTCTCAATTGTGCATGTGTAAAAGTTTGTGAGGGTTTTAGGTGCCAAACCAAATTTCTTCTGCCTCCTGAGGTTGCACCTTCTTCACCACACTGTCTGTGTGGGTGGAGCATTTCAGTTTGTCAGTGATGTGTATGCCGAGGATCTTGATGCTTTCCACCTTCTCCACTACGGTCCTGTCGATGTGGATAGGGGGGTGCTCCTTCTGCTGTTTCCTGAAGTCCACGATCATCTCCTTTATTTTGTTGACGTTGGGTGAGAGATTATTTTCCTGGCACCACACTCCCAGGGAGGTGAGGACCTCACCTCCTCCCTGTAGGCTGTCTCGTCTTTGTTGGTAATCAGCCCTACTACTTTTGTGTATATGAACTGTAACTCAGTAAAATCGTTGAAATTGTTGCATGTTGAGTTTATATTTTTGTTCAGTATCAATGATGTGTGGTGTAGTATGCTCAGTAACATGAGGACACGGTGGGTATAAGTAAGGGTGAGTTTACTCAGCAAGCTTAGCACTCCGTACATCATCAGCACTTGCATTCTCTTCTTTCGCTCTGGATAAGAGCGTCTGCTAAATGACTTAAATGTAATGTAAAATGTTGACATGTCTGATATCCTGATTTAATTATTCAACACTATGATCCCTCTCAACCCTCTCAATTGTCTCTTGCAGAGTGTGGAACGTGCAAAGGCTCCAGGCCATCGCCCAGAAGGTGCTCCCCCACCCGTCGTTTGTCTACTGTGCTCAGTACCATCCTACGGCCCAGGGCATGGTGGTAACGGCTGGGTACGACTGTCTGGTGAGGGTCTGGAGGGTGAACGTCAAAGATGTCAACGGACTGCTGCTCCAGGAGTTCGAGGGTCACAAGAGCTTCATCAACGCTCTGTGTTTCGACTCCGAAGGTACGGAATCAGTAAATCAATCAATCAAATTTTTTATGGAGCACTTTTTACTCCAGCAAGTCTCTTTCTGTTAGAGAATAACATTTTTTTGGGGTTCCTGGCTAGAGTATCTATTCATGGCATTTGGTGGATGTGTAATGTGTTTATTGTATATTTATTCAGGAAACCGAATGTTCTCTGCGGACAACGTTGGGTTCATCATTGTGTGGAGGACGTCGGTTGATGACAGTCTGCATCAGAGACCGTGTCGTCACTGGAAGATTGAGAAGGTTTGAGAACAATAATTTTATTGCATGAAATGTTCACCCAAAATGTGTCTTATGCTGGTGACAATGTCCCCTCTGGGGGTCAAGGAAGTCTATTCAGTCATTCACATTGGAGAGTTGGATTAATACTTTATTTTGTCCTGCAGGAGATAGGAGAGAGTGACCTGAGTGGGCTTCCCATCAACACGTTAGAGGTCCATCCTAATGGTCGCCGTCTACTGATCCACGCCAAAGACAGCGTTGTCAGGGTGATGGATCTCAGAGTGTAAATATATATATTTTTAAAGCCCAATTGAGACCAGAGCCTCATTCGCAATGGTGCCCTGAGTACAAAAATGTTCACTATCTTTGTACTTGTTCCCAACATGTTATTATGATCGATATACACAAAGAGGGGTCCGACCCGAACTAAATGGGTGTACCAGTTTATTAGGTTTATTTATTACCGGGTCGGACCCCCTTTTGCCTCCAGAACAGCCTGAATTCTTCAGGGAATGGATTCTACAATGTGTCAGAAAAACATTCGTTGCTCAAGGGACCTAACATGTGCCAGGAAAACATTCCCCACACCACTAAACTACCACCACCAGCCTGTACCAGGCAGGATGGGGTCCATGGACTCATGCTGCTTAGGCCAAATCCTGACTCTGCCAACAACATGACACAACAGGAACTGGGATTCATCGGACCAGGCAATGTTTTTCCACTCCTCAATTGTCCAGTGTTGGTGATCGCGTGCCCACTGGAGACACTTCTTCTTGTTTTTAGCTGGTAGGAATGAAACCCCGTGTGGTCTTCTGCTGCAATAGCCCATCCGTGACAAGGATCAATGAGTTGTGTGTTGAGATGCCGTTCTGCACACCACTGTTGTACTGCACCGTTATTTGTCAGTTTGTGGCCCTCCTGTTAGCTTACACGGCGATTCTTTCCATTCTCCTTCGACCTCTCATCAACGAGCTGTTTTCGCCCACAGTACTGCCACTGACTGGATGTTTTTTGTTTGTCGCACCATTCTCGGTGAACCGTAGACACTGCTGTTTGGCAATTGATGTTATTCTTCAATAACACAAACTCCAAAGCAAATCAGGGGGAGAAAAATAGGTTTATTTGAGAAGGACAAATCAAGATGTTATGCTGAGAGATAGATGTTCAGATGTTCAGTCTCCCCTCTCCTCAGCTTTTCTCCACTGAACAAAGGAACAGGATGTCATTTATAACCCCCCACCCTAGCCTGGGGTTGACTAATCAGAAGTCCTTGCAGGACAACTTGGCCAATGGCCAAATAACAAGTATCCTGCCCCCGACTCAATGTATAGACCCATGACAACGTAGCACACGTCGCTCTGAGTTCAGGAGTGACATTCCACAGATCCTTAACGGTTGTTGAACTGAAACCCAACTCCTATTTACAAATCGCTATTGACCATTAGTACTCTAGTACTCTCATCCTCTGTGTTGTGTATTTATCTTCAAAATATTCCTATACTGCCATGCATGAAAATCCCAGGAGGGCGGCTGTTTCTGATATACTTGATCCGGCGCGCCTGCTACTGACGATCATACCACGCTCAAAGTCGCTTATGTCACTCATTTTTCCCATTCAAACATTCAATCAAACAGTAACTGAATGCCTCGATGCCTGTCTGTCTGCTTTATATAGCAAGCCACGGCCACGTGACTCACTGTCTGTAGGAGCAATCCATTTTTGTGAACGGGGTGTATCTAATAAACTATCCAGTGAGTGTAGTTCTGTGTTGCCACAACTCAAGTAAGTTTCCATGTCTGTTGTTGCAGATTGGCTGTGAAGAAATACACAGGTGCCACTAACTACAGGGAGAGGATCCACAGCACGTTCACACCCTGTGGGAGCTTCATCTTCTCAGGCAGCGAGGATGGAATGGCCTACGTGTGGAACGCAGAAACAGGTGAGGACAAGACAGCCACATCTGATCATCCAGTATGAATTTAGACACAAACTAATAATCTATGCACTTAGGGACAGTTTCCCGATATCCAGATTAAGTATAGTCCTGGACTAAAAAACCTGCTCAAAGGATAATCTCCTTTGAAATTGTTTTTTGTTCCAGGACTAATTTAAATCTGTATCTGGGGAAATGGTCTCTAGCTAAGTGCATGCGTTGTTCGTTTTTGTTGTTGTTATGATCAATAATAACTGCTGGTTTTGTGCCTGCATCTACCAGGTGACCAGGTGGCGGTGTACTCGGAGCTGTGTTACCCCACAGCCCTCCGTGGTGTGGGCTTCCACCCTCATGAGAACATGGTGGCCTTCTGTGCCTTCGGTCAGAACCAGCCTGTGCACGTCTACTTGTACGACCGCAGAGGTGAGCAGCTCATTATTGTACTGAGATCGATCACGCAATGAGAAGGTCTTAGGAACACTCAGCTGTGCCTGAGTACCTTGCTCAGAGCATTCAAATAATTGTATTGTAAGAGGACAGTGGCGTTACCAAAGATGGTGGTTAAATAAAGATAGTTCACTCAAGCCATTTACCATTGTAAAATTGTTTAAATGTTCCTGTCTGTGTAGGTGGGCATTCCCTCTCTGTGTAGGTGGGCATGCTTTCCAACGTGAGTGAGGTAACAACTGGTTCTGGTCTACTTATTGTCCCCTCCCTTCTCATCCCACCCAGAAAACATTTGCCAGTGAGATGTCTTGGTATGGATCATCCCCTCCGCGGGACGGGGGCCAATAAGTAGACCAGAGTGGCACCGCCTCGATCAGAATAAATTAGGCGTTGGGATGTCTATGGCGTTACTAAGTCTTGATTCCACACAACTTGAGTCATTAGTGTAGGAGCCATTTGACTGTTTATAGCAGGGGTGTCTGCCACGCGGGTGGTTTGAGTAAAATAAAAAAAGTATATGAATATAATTTTTTTAATTGGGGGGGTTGAGCTCAATATACTTTCAAATGACTAAAACCAAATCGAAACTGTGTAGAAATTATAATGGACCTACCTCATTCTTATACTTTCCATCTCTCCCCAGCTTGCTATTAATCACAGACATGGATATTAGATGGTCAGGGAGCATTGAAAATGTCCAAAATAATGGATAGAGGACAATGTTTTGGTAATTTTGACAGCGAGGAAAAATAACACATTTTTTGTGGTGCCCTCCGGACCTCGTTGAAGACCGAATGCGGCCCCGGGGCAAAATGAGTTTGACACCCCTGGTTTATAGGCTTATGAATATTTTGTGTAAACTTAGTCTGTTTTGGGATGTTCGAAAATGGTAGGCCTTGAGATTGGGTAGACTGGATGAGTATTTTTGTCTGTTTTGTGGACTGAGAAGAAAATCTGATTGATTTATTGGGAAACGGTTGAGCTGAGTACAACACGGGGATTAACACATTAAAGCAATTATACTTGTTTCCAACGTGGTCCCTGATGGAATACACACAATAAAGACAAAGCAAAAACACATTTTCTCTCTGTTTCTTCTCAGCGGCCCAGCTGGAGGTGGAGAGTCTGAAGGGCCACAGCAGGTCTGGATCAGCCGACACTAAGATGTTCAGGAACACATCCGACCCAGTAACATTCCAGGACACCTCCGGAGCAGCCATGGACTGCTTCGCCAGAGCAGCCAGACTGTCTATGAAGATGCAGCGTGTCAAAGATCAACTGGACTCTGTTCTAGTGAGTACAAATCTTGTTTTGATTTAGTTTTAAAAACGTGAATGATATTTTTACCTCCAACTGAGGGTAAATCATTATGCAAACTAACTCGAATTTACTCATGTTTTTGTAGGAACCATCTCGGAGCTCCTCTGCTGTGGAACACCTGTATGAGCAAGGTATGCTTTAACAATGATATTGGTATGTTTATGTGACAATATGTTGACATTTGTTTGACATGTTTTTGTGGTTTGTAGATAAAGCGGGCATGTATCAGATGGGGAGGAGCCTATCTCAGGAAGCTGGCCCAGTAAGTAGTACTCTCATTAACTCTTAACTCTCCAACCTCTGTGTGTATGTGTGTTGTCTGGAGGGGTTGGGATATAGCAGAACACATTTCAGTTTCCCTGTAATAATGGAAAATGAATTATTCTTCTGCTGTTTTCAGATGAGCTTGAACTCGTCCCTGCCTCCTCCGTCGCTCCTGTCACCACACTCCAAACTGCAGCTGTCTAGTTCCCTCGGAGCTCAGTTCATCCCCCAGGCAACTCTCACCTCCCAGAACCGTGAGTGGCTCTAGACATGCCCTTTCTCTGGAGAAAAAAAATCGGTCCACTCCTCGCCTCCTGGCCTTCATTACCCTGATCCTTATTCTAAAAGAACTGACCAGGTGAAAGCCTGCCTAAAGATGAGCTTCCAACTGTCAAGTTTTTCCCCTGTCAGTTCAGATGAAGGGAAGGAGACAGATTTTTACTGCTACAGGCCTATGAATCTAAGCAGCTCTGTGAACGAACCACTGTGTCGTCAATAATTTGTAAGAATTGAGCTTAAGGACCCATTCATGCAGAAAGAGAGCTTTGGCCAGACATTTCAACAACAAAGCAACAAACCAAAACGCAACATTCCCAGACTCACTAGAGCTGTTAAGGATCTTACAGAGCAGCATGTTCACTGTACATAAAGACCAAGACGGGCCTCTCCTTGTCTTCAACGCTGTCCGTAGGTGTTCACACCTCTACGATAATGTCTGCTTTGAGGTCTTAGATTTTAATATATTCATCTGGTATTTCCTTTCTCTTCTTTCTCTTCTGTTTGCAGGTGGTTTCAGCCCTGTGGGCCAGCATCTAGGAAGAGCTCCATCTCTCAGGCTACAGACTGTAAGGCATCGTTATAATGTTATGCTATTCTCGTTGCTTCCTTTTTTGTGTATTTTATTGGGTTTTAACAGTAACTTTATTTTAGTCTTGTGGGCTGAATATTTTCTTTATCTATCTGAAAGAAACCGACGTAACACATGAAGTTGAATATGGAATGGAAGTTTAGGAGCGTTCCCTTTCTTCCCTCAGAGCTTCCCTGATCATCTGTCTACAGCCATTAGAGTGGACGCAGATTCCTTGGTACCAGTTCAGCAAACGGTAAGTTCCTGTTTTTATTCTAACATTGACAACTGTATGCATTATAAGAACATACCAGAGGTGGGACCAAGTCAGTGTTTTACAAGACACAAGTAAGTCCTAAAGTCTTAGCACTCAAGTCCCAAGTCATGTCCCAAGTCAAGTCTCAAGTCCTAAACTTTGAGTGTCGAGTCCTAAACAAGTCATAATGTGCTCTTCACCAAATGTAATACCATTTCATATTTTTAACAAGAGTAATAGTTAGTATATTACATTTACACAAATCATGAATGCTTTTAAAAAATATACATATTTATTACTTTTCAAATAAACTCTATATTTCCATGGAAATACATGGGTAGTGTTGGTTCCATTTTTCTGTGCTCCATTTTATTTACTTAACAAATAAGGAACACTCAAAATGTGCACTTATAAATCATAACAATTTTAATCAAAATACAGCTGTAGACAGAAGTCAAAGATCAAACATCACACATACAACTGATGTCTCTCCTGAGTTCTGCAAAATAGGAAAAGTCCCAAGTTATTTTATTGAGCCCGAAGTCCAGCCCTAGTGATGTCACTGCATACGTCATTACCTTCTGCTCCTCAGACCAAGCCCATGCATACACAGCTATACAAACTTGCAAGAGAGATACAATAGTTCCAGTGTTTTCTAAGGGCTCAGCAATAGATGTCCACTCCCCAAGTTGATTTATAGTGGTATGTCTGACTAGTCTCTCAACTCTTTTACTCCCCAACAGGGTTCTGTGTTTATCTTTGAAGTGCTTTCTCACATACCCCATGCAATAACTCACATATCTCTGACCTTTTCTTTATAAGAGGCAGAGACTAGAAAATAACTGTGATTTTTTTTTTTAACAATATATACATTATAAGGTTTGTCTGTAGTCATGGACCCTATAAATGTAGTGGGGGAGGGGTCTTATACCCCTTCCCCTTCTATTAATACAACATAAGCATAATTCATTATTATAATACAATTGGTGCAGCCCTTATCATGACCCAAATTTGACCCCATCAGTAGCCATGAGAAAGACCCCCCCCAATCGCCCAACCTTAGCACACACACACCCACCTCCAACCCCTCTCTGTGTGTGGTTACAGTAGGCTAACGTATGTCAATGGTTTAACGAACAGCAGTAACATCAGTCAGGATTTAGGCTACCAATTGCCTAGCCATTTGTAGCTCAATCTTGGGTGCAATGATCACGTTCCTGCACTGACTGACTGTGTGGAGGCTCATTGATTTAACGTTATGTTAGCCTACATGCTACACTAGTAAAGTTATAAATGATATAGCTGTCGGCTATATTAGCCACGACTTACCGTTCTTTGTGCAGCTTCAAACGTCGAACAAAGTTGGAAGTTGTTGCGCCTCCGTCTTATTTTCTTCCCGCATGTTTTGCAAGTTGCAATCCGTTTTTTTTGTTGATACAGCGTCATCTTTATATCTGAAAATAATAATTTGGGTATCATCTTTCCAAGGGCTCCATCTGAATTCACCCGCCGGCTGCTGTCCGATTCAAACTGTAATCCGTTAAATGAAGAGTTGATGCACTGCACACTTTTTTTAATAGCATCATTTTTTATATTTGGGCTTGGGGAGGGTATCAAGTCAGTTCAAGTCAAAAGGCTCAAGTCCAAGTTAAGTCACAAGTCATCGGTGTTAAAGTCGAGTTGCAAGTCATCATATTTGTGACTCGAGTCTGACTCGAGTCCAAGCCATGTGACTGTACTCTGGAACATACTATACCCAACAATCAAATATGACAATTTAAAATGATCCGTTATTTTAACACCATGGTCAACCATTCTTAAATCCTTTTCATTTCTCTTTCTTTCTGTCAGGTTGTCTCTTTGTATGACTACAGTGCTACCCGGTCAGATGAGTTAACGGTACAGCGTGGTGATGTCATCCATGTGCTCTACAAAGACAACGACAACTGGTGGTTTGGACGCCTGGCTAACGGACAGCAGGGATACTTCCCAGCTACCTATGTGGCGGAAGAGCGTAAGTAGAGCTTTATATATTTTCCACATTAATATAATATATGCACTTCTCATCGTTCTCCAAAGCAACTTAATCCTTATGGGAAACCCACTGTGGTGTTGCTAGCATAGTCTTACCAACTCAGCCACACAGGACAATGAAAAAGAACCCATGTGGATATGGAGCCTATAAAGTCAAGTCTATATGGATGTGTTGTTTGTTGCTGAGCTATTTCTCTCGTCTGCCCCAGGGGATTACAACGACGAGCTGTCTCAGGCCCTAAAGGCACAGTCTGCCCTGTCTGAACAGACCGACCTATCAGTCCCCCCTTCTGAACGGACTGACCAATCAGATGGGAGGTTGACACCTACCAAGGTAAGGCGACTGGGTTCTGTTTCAGCTATCATTGTGTGGTGTAGCTAAAGTGTCTCTTGGTTCTGATGGAGAAGGGTACTTCAAATAAAATCATTGATTGATGATTTATTTTAGAATTTACCCAGACATCCCCTCCACCAATACGGTCCTTGGCTCATCCTAGGTCGAAAATCGACAGGTTAAGACAACGTCGTCACAAATCTGGGACCAGCGATGTCGCTAACTACTAGCGCCGTTGCTAACTAGCATAGCTAGTCTCATTGTTGCTAAGAGTTATGGGATATTAGAATCCTGTTGTCTTAACCTTTGTCATCTTCAACCTAGTTATCATCTCGTTCCCCTTCTTCAGGGAACCAAGGTTGTAGGAATTACTGTTCATTTCCTTGTACCTTCTCTTCTTTGATTACTCTCCCTCGGCTCACAGGTGTCAGCTGCCGTTGTCTCTGGGGAACTCAAGTTCATCTCTGAGCTGGATACAGACCCTGAGCAGCCTGCTGCCACCAAGTAAGTCCTCTTCCTCACAGCAACAGTCCTCATAAGTCACAGCAGTGGCTCCGATATCATCCCGATAGTTCATTTTGTACACTCGTGTTCGAACCACATGGCGAGAAAATGGGAAGAAAATGAACTTACTAGATACATTATACGAGATACATTATTAGATGACATACAATTGGTTTAAGTGCTGACGTGTTAGATTGTGTTCTGTCAGAGAGTTGGTTTTGGAACCAGTGTGTGGCACTGGAAGTCATGAAATCAGACCTTTGACAGCTTACAAAAGGGGTCTCTTGAGGTTCCATTTTAGGGCCTGCCCTTATTACACTGTATGATATAGGAAGAAATGGAAAATCTGCAGAACTCCCAACAATATTCTGACGACACAATCGTTTACTCTTGTGCCTCTAAAATTGAGAAGGCTTTTCTGGATTTACTAGCATTTGATGACATTCTCAAACAACTTTCTCAACAAATGGAGTCACTTGCACATTTTAACTGTGAATTATGATTGTTTGATGATGATTCACTGATTTGAAATAGTATCTAGGCATTTGAACTAAGTTTTAGACAGCATATTGTAAACTTGTCCAAAAAGCTGAAACAATTATTTTCCCATAATGCTCTTTGGTCTTGTAGAGAGCTACGAAATACTTTGAACTGGGCAAGAGGGTATCTCTGAGTGAGTTTAAAACTCTGACTGAAATGTTGTTGACTGCTGTAATTCTTTGGAATGTATTTTCCTTGTATGTGCTCTTGTATTTTATGGTCATACTGACTACTTCCTGCTGACCTCTTGCCAGTTCCCCTTCCTAAAGTTTTTTTGTATTTTTATATATATATATACACACATTAATGTCAGGCCAATGTGTTTTTCCCCCATATTTCTCAAGAGTGAAGAAGAAGAAAAAGAAGTTAGTGAAGAAGTTAGAAGCTCCGTCATCACCACCACCGGCCACATTCTCCGACCCTGATGCCCCAGGAACGTCATCTACCAAGAGGAGGGCCTATGCTGCAGGCAGCAGACCACTGCCCCCCAGCCCCAGGAGAGGACAGTCTAACAGAGCCTTGGAGCCTGATACCTAGACCCATGGACCTATGGTTAAGAGTACACTAAGAGCTGTTTTTTAACACTAAATTCCCGTTTGAACAGAAGATAACAAATATGTTAATAATGAAACCATCCTGTAAAGCGTACACATATTGTTTTATTGTGGGTGGTAGGGGGGTTCAAATATTTTTTAAATGATGTCCGAATAACTATTGATTTAAAAAAATATTTTAGAACATCTGAATTTTAAAAAGTTGACTAATTATGTCCTATAATGTAGTATCAGTCCTGGAGAGATTTTGTATGTTTGGCTGTTTTTATCCTATTTATTGGAGTAATGCATTCATTGACTTCTGTAACCTGTTTGTTATGAGCTATAAGAAAGGCATATACTTATTAATACTACAGTTTTATTTTTATAGCTTAAAGGGACGAGGAAAGTCGTAATCACCAAAGTGTCACCAATACAATTAAAAATAGTTGCCAAGTGAATTGTTTGTATATGTATTTCTGTAATTACAGAAAATTACAGTTGCTAGTCATATCTTTAAATATGTCCGCAGTGATTATGTTAAATATAACAACTTTGAAATGTGTTATGAGTGAGGAAAATCTGTTTTGTTAGAAAAGTATGGTACATATAGCTAAATACATATAAAAAAATATTATCTCTTTGAATGTGATACAAAACTATCTCAAACACAGATAGTAGACCAAATCTGTTATCTTTTATTATGAATTCCCTATTTTATTTGACCAGACTAATGTCATTTGGAACTCTGCAGTCAGTGAGGAAAAAGGTACCTAGATTTCTCCTAATGCCATTATTGTAAAATAGGAGTTTAAGAGAGCAGAAGCACACATTGGAATAACACCAAAGGCATGTAACTACAAGACTGTAACAAAGGTCTAAGATTACATTAGTTACATATTTTCAAATAGTTTGGTGTATTTGAATGAACCACAGTTATGATCACTTGACAAGTGGATACAGTCATTTTGGTCAATGAGCAATCTACATAACCATGAAGGAGGTCAATAGCTATGCACATTTAGTTCTGACCCCACTGTTCAGACAAATAATTCAAGTCATGTGGTGTTGGAAATGAGAGGCATTTACATAGTACTGCATTTCAATGGGTACATGTTTACATTGCCAACTGATAAATGCCCATTGATTGTCATTAACATTATTTTATGAACCATTCACCTATTCCTAAGTAAATGGTGTTTTGAAATAACTTGCTAAAAGCTCATTCAAAAAAGTTCCAAAGCTTTACCACAGCTTGTTGAGGTCCTTGACAGTTCAAGTAACTATACACAGGTCTTATTTTGATATTGGCATTATGCAAACTGAACTGCTTTTGTTTGGATTGCTAGTGCTACTCTATGACAACAAATGAGAAGTCAATCTGTGTAGCATCATCCTCTTAGTTTTACATTTTAATACATGTTACAGTCCACGTTTAGCACCTCTGTAGTGTATATAGATATATATTGTTCACTGTCTGGCTGCTTATATACGGTGCCTTCAGAAAGTATTCAGACGCTTGAATTTTTCCACATTTTGTTACGTTACAGCCTTATGCTAAAATTGATAAAATAACAATACACTATAATGACAAAGTGCAAACAGGTTTTTAGAGATTTTTGCTAAATCTGGCACCATCCCTACGGTGAAGCAAGGTGGTGGCAGCATCATGCCGCTGGGATGTTTTTCAACAGCAGGTACTGGGAGACTAGTCAGGATCGAGGGAAAGATGAACGGAGCAAAGTACAGAGAGATCCTTGATGGAAACCTGCTCCAGAGTGCTCAGGATCTCAGACTTGGGCAAAGGTTCACTTTCCAACAGGACAACGACCCTAAGCACACAGTCAAGACAACGCAGGAGTGGCTTCGGGACAAGTCTCTGAATGTGCTTGAGTGGCCCAGTCAGAGCCCAGATCGAACATCTCTGGAGAAACCTGAAAATAGCTGTGAAGCAATGCTCCCCATTCAACCTGACAAAGCTTGAGAGGAATTGGAGAAACTCCCCAAATACAGGTGTGCCAAGCTTGTAGGTGTCATACCCAAGAAGACTCAAGGCTGTAATTGCTGCCAAAGGTGCTTCTACAAAGTACTGAGTACTTATGTAAATGTGATATCTGTTTTTGCTTTGTAATGGGGTATTGTGTGTAGATTGATGAGGAAATGTTTTTATTTAATACATTTTACAATAAGCCTATAAAGTAACAAAAAAGTGGAAAAAGTAAAGGGGTCTGAATACTTTCCGAATGCACTGTACATTATCACCAAAGATGTTTTATAACTAACCCAGGATAGAGCACAACCTGTCGTTTCCAATGTAAGCAAATTAATCATACTGGGCAGAACAAGTGAGGTGGGCATAGCCAAGCAAAAGCTAGCAAGAGCCTATTGGTGCGTTCTAGCATGTATTTGCATATTTCTGTTAGGGAACATCTACTCTGTGAAATTTGCCCTTGCACTCCTAAATAATGCAAAGGGTAAAGTCTACAAAACGTAGTCCACTCTGTTCGTAACAGTTTTGGAAACAGAAAACTGTAATGAGATCAAATGTTTCATCGAAGAGAAAATTTGCAGAATGTCGGCCAAAATCCATCTCGCTCCATCTTCTCCCACTCCCGGCCACTGGGCTTCTTCTCACCACCATGTTTGGTAATGAGTGGAAACGCCAACCGGATGCTTCACATTTATACATCTGGTGAAATATCTTTCTCATTGTTCTGTTTTATCACAATCTCTAGCAATACAATGCATGCCCACCTCAATCTCTAGCAATACAATGCATGCCCACCTCAATCTCTAGCAATACAATGCATGCCCACCTCAATCTCTAGCATTACAATGCATGCCCACCTCAATCTCTAGCATTACAATGCATGCCCACCTCAATCTCTAGCAATACAATGCATGCCCACCTCAATCTCTAGCAATACAATGCATGCCCACCTCAATCTCTAGCAATACAATGCATGCCCACCTCAATCTCTAGCATTACAATGCATGCCCACCTCAATCTCTAGCAATACATACACATAATATTTTAAGAAGTGGTGTTTATTGTTCGGTACCCATCTCTCACTGTACATGTTCCTGGTAGATGATCGTTGTTCAGGACAGAAGACGGGTACGTTCATCTGAAGGTATTTTCCTCTTGATCTGAGGAGCCCTTTAGATCCAAACATATAAAAGCAAATTCGGGGACAAATAAACATTTCTCCGGACCGGTTACTCTTTTTAAATGACTTTCTCAACATTTCTCTTCTATTTAAAAAAAAAAAGAAAAAAAAGAAGTTAATAAACAAAATATATGATGTAATCATTACCTTCTTTGTCGTGTTCCTTGACAGAGAAAATATATACCAAGAAAGAAAGCCTGAGGAGAGGAGGACACATTAGACATCCCAGTTTTTTACTTGGCCCAGGGCTAAGACCCATGTGGAAAATAAAAGAACATCCATGTGACCTCAATACCTCTCACTAACTAGCATAATGTGTTGATGTCAAAGCAAGCAATTTAGCACAGTAATTTGAGTTACCCATCCGTAGCGTCATTAGTGTCGAGGCAGGACTGACAGTATTGAAGTGTGTATAATAGGAAAAGGTAAATAGCCATACTTACGGCTAAAAAGGCCAGGCCTCCTTGAACAGAAGCAGCCCACTCAAAGCTCAGCTGCTGTGTGGTGAAGCCACCGAGCGTTGGACCACAAAACATTCTGAACCAATAAAACACACCTTTGTTTAGGATTCATATCTCCAAACTCGAACCTTCAAATCATGCCTCAGAGAGTTGATATGACAAATACTTTAAGCACATACCCAATGGACCACACTGCTCCAAACAATCCAGACACCAGTCCGAGAGTGCTCAGCCCCTCCTCAAATCCATTTTCACTGCCATCGGGAAAATGATCAATATTATTCCGTGACCTGCACCTCATGCACTATGATGACACCTGTTTTTCTAAGTGAACGTGGACATTGTAAATATAGTATATGTGTGTGTGTGTGTACGTGCCCTGGTGTGTATGTAAATGGTAATCTCACTATGCACAGTTGAGTATTTCAGGGAAGGTGGGGATGGCAATCATGCTTAGAGAGAATCCTATGACACCCAGCATGAAGACCAACAGCCACAGCTGACTAAAGAGACAAAAAAATGTATAATTCTTATTGTTAGTATAATAGTTGTACAAGTATAGTAATAATAGTGCATTTCACACTGATAATAACAGATTCGGACCTCTGTATCTGCAGAATGGGGACAGGACCTAAGAACCAGAAACCAGTTGCTGTAGACAAGCCTCCTAGTACCATCAACCATGGCCTTATGGACTGGAAACACAACCAGAAGGTAAAATCACATTATTGTCTATGTGTGTAAAAGAGAAGTTGTGACTTCGATACACCACTGGCATTGGTTGGTATAGTGTTGGGTTAACTGTACTCACAGGAAACCTGTCACTAACGATACCAAGCAGAGGTGAGGCCAGACAGTAAGGCAACGACAGGCCAAGCAAGAGAAGACCCACATAACCTGGAGAGAGGTCAAACTACATGTAGAAACAATGGAGAAACATATTAAGGTATTGAGGTCCATCCTACTAGACATAACAATCACATTTTGAAATGCATTTTCAAATATGAGGCCTTCAATTATACCAGGGTTTGGAAAATGCCAGTTCAGTCAATTCATTAAGTAAACTGAATTGAAATGGAAATCACCCCAACCATGGTATACGCCTGGCTTTACCTTATCAATGGCATATATGGACAAGGTTGCATCCAGAAAGCCAAGTCCAGAGCTCAGGGTGAATATGGCAAAGCAAATGAGGACTATCTTCAGACGTGTGAACAGCCTGAAGAAGGAGTCCTTGGTAGGATCAGCAGCTGAACAGTGGAACAAACAGATTAACATAATCATCACAAGAATCATTTAACCCCCCCCCAAAAAAATACTAAATAGTGGCAGTGGTCTAAGGCACTGCATCTCAGTGCAAGAGGCATCACTGCAGTCCCTGGTTCGAATCCAGGCTGCCTTCCATCTGGCCTTGATTGGGAGTCACATAGTGTGGCCCAGTCTGGGTTTGGCTGGGGTAGGCCGTCATTGTAAATAAACATTTGTTCTTAACTGACTTGCCTAGTTCAATTTAAAAAACTAGTTTATAGACAGATGACTATTAGTTAAAAGTTCATGAATAAACAGTTACCAAAGCTTGGTAAGATGTAGATGTTGAAGGGGACCATAAGAAATAGAAAGCATCCCAGAGCCATGAAAGGGACTTCGTATCCAAAAGACTGATACAGCCATCCACCTATTGGTGGTCCCAGTATCAGACCCAGCCCTGTAAAGATCTCCAAACTACCCTGAGAAGACAAATTCAACACAGTAAACGTCCACATGCAGTTTTACCTCGTACCCACAGGCTTTTGTTTACAATTCCAAACAGAATCCAATTGTATCATCATATCATTACGACCAAATAGAGGAACTAGTCACGATGCCTGTTGCTAAGGAGGCTTTCAGACAGCCACAACACGAATAGAGGAAAACATTTGGGATACAAAACATTTTAACAACCTAAACCATAATGCTTTTTTGTTTGAGCATGGTGTCTATTGCCTACACATAACATACCAGGCAAGACCCATACACAAGGGTTGGTTGACTAAACTCACCAGAACAGTTGCTATGTTGTTGGGGAAAACTTTTGCCGAAATTGCAAAAGAAGAAGTCATTGCAGCACTGAAGCCCAGAGCATCAACAGACCTTATGATAAAGCACAAAGTAATAAAAGTAGCTCCCTCAGGAACTCGGTCGAGTAAGCTGCAAAACAAGAAGGGGAAAAGTTTTAGACGAAAATATGTATTTGTCCAAGTTCAGTAAAATGTTGAAGAGGGCACTTAGAAATGTGCTTTGGCTAATGTCTGTTGATGGATAACTTACTCACCCAAAGAGAATGGTGCACCCCGATGATACGAATAAGCCTGAAATTAGCATGACCTTTGCCCCGATCTGGACAATCTGAAAGGACAGAGAGAGGAGGCATGTGTTACGTGTGTGTGACAAGTCATGTTGCAAGCAGAGTAGTCTGATGACTAGATGTAGGATGTGTGCCTCCCAAATGGCACCATATTCCCCATGAGTCTGGTCAAAAGTAGTGCACGACATAGGGAATAGGGTGTCACTTGGTACATAGCCTAGTAATTCCAAATACTTACATATTTACCCAGTACTAAAGAGCCCATCAGATTGCACAGAGCATAGCAGCCAAATATAAGTCCGATGACAGTCTGACTGGCTCCTTTTTCATGGCCTGAGTAGAAACAATTCATACATAATGGTCCTGTACTATCCAGACATTACAATAATCAAACATACAAATACTGCAAAAAAATTGCTGAAAAGAAACTCGTTAAGATTGTGTACAAGAAGTGGTTTTCCTTCCGGAAGACGAGGGCATGTGCTTAACAAAATTGGGCAACAGTCATAACAGCTGACTTTATGAAACAGTCGTGACTCAAAGTGTTGTTTCGGTCAGTCTATCACTAGCCACAGTTTGATCATCTGGGGTGAGTTTCCCAAAAGCAGAAAGATCGGCTCTAGCAATTTGATCACCAATGGTCAATTGGTCGGCAATAGACAAACAATGATATTCATGCCGAAGACGATCTGATGTTGTGTTGGAAAACTCACCCGTGAAGGTTTGGGCCGTTATCATTTCAGTCGTCATGACTTTATTACATTGGTTATGTCATTATTCTGAGACCATTATATAGCCTAGGCCTTATAACAGAGATTTCAGTCAGTCACAAGAGACTCTACTCTCTGGTCACTGAAATGCATATGTCCACTGGACAGCCTATCATCTGACCCGTGTTGATGTGTGAGTGTCCATTGTACGGCACATCATTGCCCTCTGGGGCTTTTCTCAAGTCCAACACATGATACACACGCAATCATTTAAACAATAATATAGTGAAATCTTCCATCCAACCAAGAAAATTAAGAGTGAACTTTTAACTTTAACTTAACTAATTTGTCATTTCTGTTTTGTGGGCTATTTTCTCCATTGGCAACGTGACAATTTATTCTATAATCTGAATAAAGAAATCATGATTCTGCATAATAATTCTGCATTACTGCTCAGACAGCATAGTCTGTTTCACAGGCAACGAAGAAATCAAATGGTTGGTATTGAACATTACCTCGTTGGGGAAGAATGGCCCCAGTATAGAGTAGCAGATCATTGAGCTGAAGTTGACAGATGCCATTGATATCAATGTGAGGATCTGATATCTTGTCATCCTTTGATTAGGAATACTTATTGATTCTTCTGATGTGCTGCCATCTAAAGAATGAATTGATCAAATAATGAATGAATCAATCAATCAGTCAATCACGCAGTAAACTGTTATGTTCCTTTAATTAGAACATAAGACAAAGCCATATTAGACTAAATAATTGCAGTCAGAGTCCGACGGAAAACAAAACATGTTAACAATGTAACAACTGTCCAATGAAAAATGCAGCTCATTTCCAATATATGTAGTGGTAGGAATTACATTCGCTGAATTACAAACGTTTTAATGATATTTGAAACTAGACATTTATAGAAATAAACTCTCAGAAACAATGTTTTATTATTAGAAAAACGGCAATGTATATAATCTATTCTATATAATATCACCAACCTGTTTGTTGAACTTGATCAGAATCCATATTGTTGTCATTCATATTAAATTATACTCCCGATCCGGATTGTTATTCAAGTCACAAATGCCTAGACTAAAATTCCTGTTACACAAATAGACGACAAGATGTGGCTTCATAACGTGTTAACAACACAGGGAAACCAAATGCGTCACAACTTGGCTGGTTAAATCCATAAATTAAAGTTCGGCGCTGGCGCTCGTCAAAAACAGCGTGGTTGTTGTCTGTAGAAAAATCACTGAACACAAACGCGCGTGTTTAGAGAGTTGCACTGTTAAATCTAGAGTTGTGACTGTGAACTGACTCGTTGAGTGAGTAGGGTGTCTTCCTGATGTTCGATACATCCCGTCCTTAAGGGAGTGCACTAACACAATGGAGTGGCTGAAGCTCTCACAGTCTCACAGTTTAGGCATTAAATCAGAATGTTTAAGTTTAGGCATTAACTACCACACTTTAAGGTTAGGCATTAACTCAGAATGGTTAAAGTAACGGTTAAGGTTTGGGATAGGCTACCTGGGGCGGCAGGTAGCCTAGTGGTTAGAGCTTTGGGTCAGTAACTGAAAGATTGCTAGATTGAATCCCTGAGCTGTCAAGGTAAACATTTGTCGTTCTGCGCTTGAACAAGGCAGTTAACCCACTGTTCCTAGGCCGTAATTGTAAATAAGAATTTGTTCTTAACTGACTTGCCTAGTTAAATATATACACATTTTTTGAAATGTCAAAAACAAATTTATATCACTGTTGCCCCTAGTGGCCAGTTTTCACGTCATCTCCCCGACGTCGTCGGACATGGCTGGATGTTGAATACTGACTTGTATCACGGGTGACCTGGCTACACACACACACACACACACACACACACACACACACACACACACACACACACACACACACACACACACACACACACACACACACACACACACACACACAATGAATAGACATAGACATAAGTGTTCTACATTTTATTACGTTTTTGAACATCGGGTGGTAGGCCTATATTTTAATGTATGATATATCTTCTGATATATAAACTGGACAAATAATTGTATAAGATTTAAAATAAAATAAAAATCCATTTAGGCAACAAAATAATATTATTTTAGGTGGTGATGCTGATTCATAATGACCCAGTCTCCCGACCCCTCCTGTCTCAGCCTCCAGTATTTATGCTGCAGTAGTTTATGTGTCGGGGGGCTAGTGTCAGTCTGTTATATCTGGAGTATTTCTCCTGTGTCCTGTGTGAATTTAAGTATGCTCTCTCTAATTCTTTCTTTCTTTCTCTCTCTTGGAGGACCTGAGCCCTAGGATCATGACTCGGGACTACCTGGCCTGATGACTCCTTGCTGTCCCCAGTCCACCTGGCCGTGCTGCTGCTCCAGTTTCAACTGTTCTGCCTGCGGCTATGGAACCCTGACCTGTTTTCAACTCTCTAGATACAGCAGGCGCGGTAGAGATACTCTGAATGATCGGCTATGAACAGCCGACTGACATTTACTCCTGAGGTGCTGACCTGTTGCTCCCTCGACAACCACTGTGATTATTATTATTTGACCCTGCTGATGATCTTTGAACATTTGAACATCTTGGCCATGTTCTGTTATAATCTCCACCCGGCACAGCCAGAAGAGGACTGGCCACCCCTCATTGCCTGGTTCCTCTCTAGGTTTCTTCCTAGGTTCTGGCCTTTCTAGGGAGTTTTTCCTAGCCACCGTGCTTCTACACCTGCATTGCTTGCTGTTTGGGGTTTTAGGCTGGGTTTCTGTACAGCACTTTGAGATATCAGCTGATGTAAGAAGGGCTTTAGAAATACATTTGATTTGAATAGTTGAATCATCACATAACTTGTCTACAATACTTTTTCAAATAATCCTGCAGATATACAGTTAACTGCCAAAAGAAGGGAAACACCAACATAAAGTGTTTTAATAGGGGCGTTGGGTCACTACGAGCCAGAACAGCTTCAATGCACCTTGGCATAGATTCTACAAGTGTCTGGAACTCTATTGCAGGGATGCGACACCATTCTTCTGTGAGGAATTCCATAATTTGGTTGATTGTGGTGGAAAACGCTGTCTCAAGCACCGCCAAAAATGATGTATATACTAACAATATACATGTATCCCTGCCATAACAATGGGAGTCATTGTCCATAAAGCGGCACGGCGGGCTGTCTAGCTCCCGCCTATCCTTCCTTTGGATTGGTGGATACATCTCACTATTGTAATCGTTTTTAACCTCCTGTATTCAATGGCAAGAGATGCTATGCTATTAGCCTCATGCCATGAATATCCATAGCCAACTCGAGACAACTCAGATACAAAGTGTTTTTTCTCAATGTTGGCGAGATGTCACGTGTCCTACTTATATCAGTACACTCGTAACAACTTAACCATTAGGAAACGTCTATAAACCTCAAGTAGTAAAGAAGCCATACATTTTTTTTGCTGACCAAATTCGACACTCTCATTGGCCTCCATACAAAAACTCTTTGCTTGGTGGGTGAAACACGGCAAATGCTGGAGGGAGGCGCCGCTCCAGAATCTCCCCTAAGTGTTCGATTGGGTTTAAATCTGGTAACTGACACAGCCATGGGCATGTGGTTTACATGGTTTTCATGCTTATCAAACCATTCAATGACCACTCGTGCCCTGTGGATGGGGGAATTGTCATAACACAGCCATGGTAGCCAAAATAATGGCCTGCCCAACATTTGTATGCCAGACCCTAAGCATGATGGGGTGTTAATGACTTAATTAACTCGGGAACCACACCTATGTGGAAGCACCTGCTTTCAATATACTTCGTATCCCTCATTTACTCAAGTGTTTCCATTATTTTGGAAGTTACAGTACTTTCAGATAAAGCAGCATAAGACACATGTTAACTACTGAATAACATATTCACAAATTAATTAGTCAATCAAATCCAATTAAAATCTGAAAATGTAAAAAAGGATAACTTGAATGTCTTCAGTACCAAGTGACACACTATTAGCAGCAATGCAGACAATATCTATCAAAAGCAGCAGCAGAAACTCCAAGGAGGCAAAGCACTTCACATTCAAATGCAATGTTCAAGTAGCATCATAACCACACCCAGTGACTAAAACACAGAGCCAACCAAGCTTATACACCATAACATTAAATTAAGGATAGCTTTTCATTTTCTTGCAGGGTTTAACATAAGTTGAGGGATTTGGCAGCAGGTGGGATATCTACTGTATGCATTTTTCACCAGATACATGAACCATGCATTTGATGATCTTGGTGAATGATTTACACATGCACGACATTTCTTCATAGGTTCAACCAAATGAAATGGGCAGAAAGGTTTGATAACATACATGTTACAATTTAGTTATGAATGTGTTACAATTGATGTCATATGAGGGTATGTAGTCCTACAATAAGGTTTACATAATGGAAATGTGGATATTTCTAGGTCCTACAAAAACATTTACGGAAAATGATGATATTCCTAGGATCACTTCATAGAAGTGATCTTCGAAATAACATCTAAATAAACTCGATTACTTTCAAACTCATCGTGTTGTCTTTCCACAATCAACATGGCCTCCTCTCTCACAATACATTATTTCAACATTGTCCAACATTGCACTTACTTTTCTTATGACCATTGTAACCTGCAATCTTAGTCACGCATTTTAAAATTGCACATCTCCAAGGGCAGTTTTTAAATCCAATGCATATATACGGTAAGTAAGAGAAACGTACCTACTAAAAAGCTTTGTTGTGAGGCTTACTAAAATGTATTTCATAGCCCTGTTATCCGTCAGAACTACACTGACAGTCCCGTGTTACAGGACACAGTATAATCATCTCGGATTATTCTGTCACTTTGCATCAGAGTACGTTGTAACAGTGTATATACACTGTATATGACACACATGTCAGCGTTTCTAAACTTTTGTTTCCATTGAACATGCCATACAAATAAAGGCATTTTAATGAATTCTATTCATTTACCCCACAATCTACTATTGTGTACCTTAGCAGCGCTTCCCTTCCTCCTTTTCTTCGAACACATATGTGACGTTGGGTTAGAGTCAGTGATGTAGTGATAAAAAACCATAGGTGGGTAAACACTGATCGCCATTTGCGGTGAGTAATGTAATGCTCCCTATACTTTCAATGCATTTTCCCGCAAAAGGTAGGTAAACACTTGCACAAAATATCCTCCACTACACCACTGGTTAGAGCAGTCTCTTACTTCAGCCTTTGAGTAACATTGGCTAAGGCAACAGCAAAGGCCTGCACTGCTGAGAAAGGATACTGGAAATCCAGGATATAGGCGTTCCCATCGATTCTGCCAAACTGCATCACCTGTAGAAAAACAGGGGAAAAGAGACAGGAACAAAGCTGTAAGGAAGGCCTGTTTGCATCACATCTGTGGGGCATAGGTACAGATGGGCCTGGGTGGGCCTGTTGGCCAAATGTGTAGAATAGCATGAGATTAGCTGTGAAAATGTCCCCATGACAAAATGTGTCATTGCTTTCCCCAACCCACCCAAATTTCTGCAGGCCCACCCACCAATGAACTTCTGGCTGTGCCACTGCTGCCTGAAGTTCAATTTGAGTGCTGACTCATCTCAGCCATAAACAGGGCAATGTGACAGTTGGTGGCAGTGGTGGGAACTGAACCCAGGCCTCCAGAGAGACTGGAAGCTAAACTTATATTTAAAGCAACCGCAAACAGATTTCCCATTCTAAATTATAAATAGGTGGTTCTTTTTTTACAATGTATCTAGGTTTCTGTAAATAATGGAAGCAAAATTTTACCTGTCTCCCGTCCAGCTCGATCTGAAAGTTCTTAGCAGACTCCTGAGTGACTCGTCCTCCGAAGTCCAACTGGTAGACCTGTGTGGCCTCATTCCAGAGTGGCTGCTTATTGGCCATGACATAGATGAATCCCTGGCTCCCCAGCCCACGGTCCTCTCTCTCATTGGCCTTCCTGCACTTAATCTCCTCCAGTTCACTGGCCATCCTCAGGCTTCTCTTACTCTTCCAACCCTTCTTGGAGCTCTGGCTCTGGTTCATCAGTTCATCTCCGCTGATGAAGAGCTCGGGCTCGCTCTCCGAACTGTCCTGGAACTCGCTAGTGGTACTGGTCCTGTTGAGCTTCTTGGTTTTGTTCAGCTGCTCCCTCTGGCCTTTGAGTTTCTTCTTCTCCCTGCCGCCAAGCCTGGGGCTGGAGATGAGGGGAGTTGAAGTCGGAGAGGGCGCGCCCTTCCTTTTTGGATTTGCCCTCTGAGACGGTGGTCATGTTTGCCGCCTCGGCTCGGCTGTCTAGACGTTTACGACTTTTCTTGCTGAACATGTCGGACCCCTGTCGGTCTGGAACGGGGCTTTCGTTTAGAGAAGACGGCTCCTGGAAGCTACTGGCAGATTCCGCCAGCTCCTCTGTAGGGCTTTTGGATTTCGGCAGCTCGGTTGGTGGAGGAGGAGGAAGTGTACGAGGTGGTGGGGGGGGAGCAACAGGAGGAGGTGGGGAGAGGACTGGCTTTTCTAACACCTGATGAGACTTGCTGGGGAGGGTGGCAGAGCCTGACAGGTCCTGCATGGGTAGGCTATATGGGTTCCAGGGGTGCAGGCTAACAGGGTGCAGCTGAAGCCCAGCACAGGAGGCGGCCCCTGGGTACATTGGGGGCAGAGGGCAGCAAGCTAGGTTGGCATGGCTGGGAGGGTATCCAGGTGGCAAGACCAGGTTGGGGTCCTGCTGGGCAAACTGGGGGACTGGAGCAACTACTTCGTTGGGAGGGCAGGGTGGTGGATGGCTCTGCATGGACTGGAGTGGGGATCCATCCTGACCAACCCCTGGAGGGAAAGGTGACATGGAGATCTGGTAACCTGATGGGAAAGTAACAGTACTTGGGCTGCTGGGAGGTTTTGTTGAAAGTACAAAAGGCAGCCGTGTCATGTCCAGATGCTGAGCATTGCTGAAGATGATCGGGGGTGGTGGTTTGTGTGTTGGTGGTGGAGGTGGAGGAGGAGCTACGATAGTCTGTTCTGGGGGTATCCAGAACTCCTCTGCAGTGTTTGGGTCCCACTGGTATGGTGGAGGACGTTTCAGTGTCAAACTAACTTCCCCAAGAGTCAAGTGACGACACTGCTGACTTAATGTCTCGTCTTCGGTAAAGGCAGAGTTCACATACACAGTCCTATCCCTGCTGTTATCAACAGGACTCAGCAGATTGTAAGATGACTGAGAAGCTTGAGGCGAAGTGCTTTTGGAGTGAACAATGATGGTGCTGTGATGAGCACCTTTTCCTGGAGGGAAATCCTGTCGCACTACAGTGCCTCCTGCGATGCCACTGCTGCTACTACCACCACCACTAACACTGACACTGGTGCTGCTGCTGTTGCTGCTGCACTGTGTGCAGGTATACAGAGCCGTGGGCACCCTCTGCTGGTAAGAGAGTGCTAGGGCCGCACTGTTGATCTTAGACTTGGTTGGTAGAGTCCTTGAAGCGTCAACCATCTGGGACACCTTCAGGCGAGATTCCACGTCTCGCCGGTCAGGTCGCAAGGTGGCGTGAATCATGTGACTATTGTCCATGCGTTGGGGAGGAGAAAGTGTCGTCGTGTTAATGTTAGCCTGATTGGCTGGATCTGGGTAGGGGGGCGGGTCTCTGCTGGGTATGGAGTATCGTGGCACAGAGAGGCGGCTTAGAGTTGCTGAGCTGTAAGGAAGCTGGACTTTCTTACTGTCAGACGATGAGGTGACTTTAAGTGTGGCCGAACCTCCCATGCCTTGAACAGCGTAGGTGTTCTGGTTGCTTATGAGTCTTCTGCGAGGGCGACACACCTCCTCTACATTCCCACTGCTGTCAAAGGTTGTGATCCTCTCGTATCCCATCTGGTACTGGAGACCAACTGGGTGGAGTGAGAACTCGTCTTTCTTCAGACACGGGTCTGCTGTGACCAGTATGTTGGGGTTGTCACAGTTGGTGATGAGGGTCTGAGGAGCGGTGGAGGTTGTGGCGGTGGCTGCAGACACTATGGTTCCTGGGTAGGGTGGTGGAGGGTTCACCTTTCTCATCTGGATCTCAAGGGAAGTCTCTGCATCGAGGAAGGAAGGAGGTCTAGAACGTAGTGTGTCTGTGTCTATGAATGAAGGAGGTCTGGATCGGGAGGAGTCTGCATCGAGGAACGACGGGGGTCTAGACCGCAATGTACCTGTATCTGCATCAATGAAAGAAGGAGGTCTAGTCCGTATTGTGTCTATGTCGATGAATGATGGTGGTCTAGATCTTGATGTGTCTGCTTCGATGAAGGAAGGAGGTCTGGACCGTAAGCTGTCTACATCAATGAATGATGGAGGCCTGGATCGCGGTAGACTTGGCCTGCCCAGAGTATGACTCTGAGTATGCCCCTGCTCTCCTCTTTCTGGTCCCAACTCTGCACTGGGGTGGGGTATCTGTTGCAGTACCTGGAACTGCTGCAGAGAGATGGTGGGATAGCCAGTAGGCGGAGGGGGCAAGGTGATCTGCAGCTTCAGTTGCTGCTGCATTTGTTGGTGCTGCCTCTGCATCTGTTGGTGTTGCTGTTGTATCTGCTGATGTTGCTGCTGCAGCTGCTGTTGTTGCTGCCTCATCTCTATAATCTGCTGTCGGATCTGCTGCTGTTGCTGCTGCATTTGTTGCTGCTGCTGATGCATTTGCTCATGTTGCAGTTGCATCTGTTGGTGCTGCTGAGCGATTTGCTGCTGTTGCAAGTGTTGGTGCTGATGTTGGATCTGCTGTTGTTGCTGTTGCAGTGCCGCCTGTTGTTGTTGGTGCTGTTGTTGCAGTGCTTGGTGCTGCTGAGTCTGTTGCTGCTGCTGCTGTTGGATCTGCTGTATATGATGCTGTTGTAGTTGTTGATGTTGTTGTTGAATCTGATGTTGCTGGTGCTGTAGTTGTTGATGCTGTTGCATTCTCTGTTGTTGTTGCTGCTGCTGCTGTTGGGTTAGTATCTGCGGTGGTTGTTTGGACTGTTGTTGGTGTGTCTGTTGAGACTGAGGACGTTGTTGTTGAGGTTGTTGAGGGGGTGATGTGGAGGCGGAGGTGGAGGCAGTGTTCCAGCTAGGAGGGGACCCATCTCTAGCCTGTTAAAGATCCCCTGTCCTGGGTTGGAGTACCTTCCTAGAGTCCCACTGTACTGTGCTGCTACTGCATTCTGACCGTGATCAGGCCCTGCAATAGAGGCCGAGGCTGCTGCAGCGGCCGCTGCAGCTGAAGCCGTAGCCGTGGGATTGGTCAAGACATCCAGCTGGATGTTCTGATTGGCCAGCAGGGACTGGACCAGTCCAATGCTCTGAGTGGGGGACATGGCTTGGGCAGGGCTGTGGATGGGTGCGATGGGGATGTTGACCGTACAGGGAGGGTTGTCACTTGTCACTCCAGATGGTCCCATCACTGAAAGACAAGTCAAAGAATATTCCAATAACTTTAGGTATTGTTACGTACTACATTCATTACTACACAGAAGTCAACATCCAACCGAAATTCATGTAAACTTGCACTTGATACTTAATTCCAGTATCAATTAATTGATGGTTTGTTTAATTGTTCATTCATTCATGACTTACCAGGCAAGTCATCCTCATCCTCACTGAAGACGTTTGGGTTAAAGACAGGCAGGCTCATGAAGTCAAGTGATATTTTCCGGACCTCCGGAAGGTAGATTGTCATCTGCCTTGGTTGTAGATGCAGCAAACTGGTCTTATAGATAACTAAAACAGAGGAAAACATTTCTACAATCAAATTGGAATGAAATGGAGTAGTCAACATAAAGGAATAATAAAAAATAGGGTAAATACTGAAAATATGTCCGTGTTTTTTTCCCTCTGAATGTTGGTGATCTTACCTGCACCAAGATTAGCAGGTAGGAAAGAAGCAAGTCCAACGATTTTGAACTTTGTCCCCCAAATATTGGACGTGACTTGAGCAAGATAATTATGCTGTGAAATCAAGCAAATAGATTCATATTTTTTATTATGTAAAAAATGATCCAGAACCCAGAACCAAATATTGCATGAGCTAGCCAGCTAGCTATACCCGGTTAACTTCTGGGTACAGAAGTGGCTAAATCTAAACATGCAGAAACCACAATTACAGCTCCTAACCACTAAAGAACCACTATACCAACGTTCCACACGACACATATTCAGACAATACCTCAGAGATTCCATCCATGGACATCTCTCGACGCGTCAAACTGGGAGATCGAATTGGTGGCTTCTTTGTTGGTAACCGGGGTGATCGTGGGCCTTCTTGACTAGCCCGGGACATTTTGGGAGATTTTCTAGATTCCATGTTCCTTCTATGCCAGACAACAACCAAAACAAACGGCAAACAAAGCCAAAATAGACCAATTTAAAATGATGAACAAATAACATTTGAAACAAATAAAATGATCAGTATGACCTATTGAAGAAGGTTGAACTTTTTGTATAACATGGATCGGCTACTAAAGGTAATGGTTAGGATTAGGGTTGAATATGGTGAACATTAGTCTTATAACCTCACTCTTCCAGAGTCCAGACCATTGTAATGAAAGATACCTGGAAAGCTTGGGTGACCCGTTTCCTCTGGACAGTTTAGGGGACTTCTTCCCGACCCACTCATCACTCAACTCAATGTCGCTGGAGTCCGAACAGTTACAGCTGTCAGTCATGTAGGAGATCATAGCATTCACACACACCTCATCTGGAGGGGGAAGAAACAACAACAAACAAGCAAATAAACAAACAAACAAATAACAAATTAAAAAAATCATATTTGACTCCACCTCTATAAACAGGTCAGAACAGTAGAACTTCAGGAAAAAAATATACAATATACATGTGAACACACAATAGTAGGGTTGCCCAACTCATCATGATATACCAGTCTAAAATGAGCTGTTTGTGTGTAACATACTAACTATTTTTGAAAGTGCATTATAATACATCTTTCTGTGCCAATCCCACCTGCTTTGCTGTCTGTTTTAGGGTCGATGATGATGAACTCTGGCCGTAGCTTGCTGATGCGTCTGCCTTTGAGGATGGGCACCAGACCGCCTAGGTGTTCCAGGTAGAGGGTGTAACAGGGTCCCCCTGCCTCTGGGTTGTCCTCCGCTCGCTTCATGGTGCAGTGCAGCCTCTCGTTACCAGCTGTGGGGTAGCTGACAAAGTCCCGGATGTTGTTGGGATCAGGAATAGGAGGCTAGAGAAACAAGAGAAAAACATTAACAGTTGGTTCCAATCCGCTCCCTACCCCTACCCCTTCCCCTTGGCCCTTACCCCTTTAGATCGTTAGGATCTGGATAGGTACACTCAGGGTAGTGATGGAGCTTCCAGCATATCCCCTGCACCTTACCGATCTACAAACATTGAAGGATTACGACCAAGGGGTCCTGTCATTTTGAAATGAACAAGTCCAGATGGCTTTGAGCTCAGATAATAACCTACAGTAGCCAACTGAATAAAGCTTATTTTACCTTGATGGTGGGTATGAAGGCGGTTGTGACATAGGAACAGAGTAAGGAGGGCATGTTTAGTTTGCCCACGTCCCTCTCCTCCCGCAGGGCACTGGCGATGCCCTGTTGGCACAGCAGCTGCAGGCTGGCCACCCGGTGCTCCACCCGCACCACGTACAGCGCCGTGCCACACGCCAGGAACAGACGAGAGTCTCTGTGGCCCCAGCAGATAGTGGTGATGGGGCGCTGCAAGGCAAAGGTTGACAAGGCAGGTTCCCAGTCGGCCCTGTTCTCTTGTACTCACATTCTATGGAACCTTGATTTCTGGCTTTCTCCATAGCCCACTAAACGAGACTTGGAAGCGCGGCGACAGTACATTTCATGTCAAGTATACTTTCTGTTAATATTGTAGTTATTCATTGAAGATTTCAGATGACTTATAGAATTTGACATATACGTGTTAGAGGACCTACCCAGAAGGCAAAACTGGTTGAAATGATGCCATCACAAACAAATTACAACCCGTTTGTAAATATCATACAATAACATTTCAGAAAAGTTCATCAAAGAGGGGAGCTCACCTGGGCAGGTGTTTCTAACGTGTAGATATGTTCTCCTTGGACGTTGTAGAATTTGACCAGGGCGTTCCTCACGATAGGGTCAGAGGGGACTCCAGGGAGCCCATGTCTCTCCATCCCAGCTGCCGCCAGGAGGTCCCCCTGAGAACACCACTGGACCTCCACATCTGAACAGGAGGAGCTCAGTCACAACACATTCGGTCCGCCCACACGTTTAAGATTGAAAAAGTCATTACCTTTGAGTCCTGAGCGGATGACGGTAGGAGCGAGGTCATCGTAGTTGTTCATCAAACTGATGTCTCCTGATATGAAGCTAACTGTCAGAAGGGGCTTCAGGATACGCACTTGGGAGAGAGAAATAAACACATTAGCCTCCTGGCTAATGTGCACGATCATAGTGTTCACAGTAGAGGTAAAAAAATGTTATCACATCTCTTTTTTTCACATTTGAGAGCGGTACAAGACAGGGATGTTCTTCTCTCTCGCTTGATTGTTTACAATGTGTGACCTTGAGCTGGGTTATTGTCATAAGACGCAGCGTCACTCTCTGTGCCCATAGAATCAGTGCCTAGATGATCTAAATAACCACACTACCTTGCATTATCATTATTACAGTATCTTACCTTGAGGTGGGTTGTCATCAGAGTCGGTGTCGCTTTCTGTGCTGTCCTCCACTAGGAAGCAGGGGCAGTTCCATGACATGCCGACGATGCCATCCGACTCGTGTAGCAGGACATGGGCCAGCATGCGACCATGACAGTCCATCACTATCACCTGACCGTCGGCTGTACCAAACAACACCTGAAGTAAAGGCAGTTGGCAGGAATCCTTATTTTCTGAGAGAAAACATCAATGGGGGTGGTCTCCTGGACAAAGATTAAACCTAGTCCTAGACAAACAGTAAGTAAACTGTGTCCGAGCCAGAACAGCCCATAGGGGCAGGGAGCCTATCAATCTTTTCTGCAGAACAAGGCAGCTTGATGTACAAGTACATGTCCTGGACAGGCAATAGACAAACAAGTATGCAACAATCTCAAATGAGCATGCTTTTTAGTCAAGGCTAAATCTGTGTCCCCAAAACCAACAGATTATTTCATATATTGTTTGCCTGTAACAAAAAGGTCAATACTATAATATGTATCTTATTTGTTTGTAAAAGGGCAATATATGCTCAATGTTTTGTTTAGGTTCAGCCAGAAACCAGGTTAGCTCAGGTGTACCTACCTGTTGGTCGTCAGGTGTCCAGATGCCACAGGTGATCTGGCTCTCCAGGTTGATCTCTGATGACCAGTGTCTCTGTCCGCTGACTGACCCCACCAAGACAAACCCATCCCTGTAGGCGATCAAGGCCTGAGTGCCATCATGGGACCATGTGAAATCACTCACCTTATGGAGAGATTAGAAATGCATCCATTATATTATCTTTCCAGCATTACATAATGTTTTCACCAATACATTATCTTTCCCAATAAAAAATATAGTAAAAATATCGTACCCGGGCATCTTATACCTACCTGGGCACCACGGTCATTCACTAACTCTACAGACCACCGTCCCTCATACTGAATCCAGACGAAGATGCCTCCCTCCATGTCACACGTGGCCAACTTCTGAAAGGGCTCATTCCAACGAACCAACACAACCTGCAAAGGGAAGTATGCAACTGCTATTATACTCCACGAAGATAGGGGGCTCTCTAGGAATGTGAAAGTGGAATACAATTCATATTCAAAATGAGATGCACATGCTGAATGAGAGAAAGTACAAAGCAGTCCACTTCCTCCACCTACTCTATTTTATACTAACACAAAATGCTCTTTTGTGATGATTGTCAGATTAAATCTGGGTGTTTATATATGAGGGCATTTTTGATTAATTCTGCAAATAAACGCAGTTTCGGAAAAAAAATAACAAGACCCACCTCACTGTTGTGTCCTCGCAGGTTGAAGTTGATTCTCTGAGGAGTGTTCCTGTCTCTCCTGCAGTGGCTGGATGTGAACGTCACGCCCACCACCCCTCTCCCGTTCCCTGTGGCCAGCCAGCCCTCCTCATGGTAGCGCCGCTGGCACACCGGCTTGTCCTTCTCGCTCTTGGGGACCCGGCCCTTCCAGGAGAGGCAGAGGATGTTGGAGTCGCTGCAGAGGATGGGACCATGTTCCACAGTAGCCAACATCCCTACTGAGTGACCAGGCTTGGAGGTAAGCAGAGGAGGAGAATATAGTGGAGGTTGGTGTCTTTCTTCAAGGGTATCATTGACTGACTTGATTTATTTTGTTTTGTTTTTCGTTTGTGTTTTTATATCACTCTTTATTCTGGATTTTTAGGTAGGCTCATGTGCTTAGGTTGTTTCTGCAAGAGGTAGGCCTAGCAAACCATCCAATACAGTCAAGTCCTAACTCAACATTACTAGGCAATGTATGACCAGGTAATGTAACATAGAATAGAATTATAATAGCCTACATGTTACTCACCTCATAGTTCCTGGACATTGTTGACTACAATTCCTCCTTTGTAGGTGGTGTCCATGTTTCCATTCAGAAGGTGGGTGCACTAAAGAGTGAGATATTTCCTAATTCCCAGATGGAGAAAATCTATCACTGAAAAGATTCAGAGCATCACACAGCATTCCGTTTACTACATGGAGACAACCTGGTCCTCATGTCTTGAAATGCCCATCCTGATTACATGGTGGCCTATGGCAGGTCTATTCAATAGGCCTGTGTCTTCATGAAGTGATTCCAATCAAGTGTCGGAAATACTGTAGCTACAGTATGGAAATATGCAGTTTGATGACTATTCTGTGTCAAATAAAAATAAAAAGCTAAAGAATAAATGTGGCTTTTTTATTCCAAGTTATCTATAGCCTATATAGATTCCATCGAAGGGGTGCAGCCTATAAACAGGAAAAGCACTGCCTTGTCCATTCAGTGCATCAACCTTGAAACGTATCTTACTCTCAGCTATGACATGGGAATGTCTAGAATCCTGGTCTCTATGCAACACTGCATTGAACATTCTGAACCGAACACTCTTGCCTTCGTGTCTCCATAGATACGGAGAACGTCAGTCTGTTACGTCATTAACACGATACTAATTCAATAAAACTTGTAGATTTCAATGAATAGACAGAATAAGAATCATTCCTTAAATGGCAGTACGCGAAATAAATAACCCACCACCCCACAATATGCCCAGTATCCACCGGTTATATTTTCCATATTTACAATAAGATGGATAATCAATGAATCAATCAAATCGCCCTGTCGTAGTGAATGAAAATACATTTAGACTGAACGTAATCAATCACCCTCATCCACCGCTATTCGTTGAGATTGAATCAGTGGATAGGAACCTGTATAAAAATATGATGTCCCTTGCTCGTTGCCCTTTATCTGACCAATTCCAATTCTGACAAAATATGCAGGACACCAACACGAACAAGATGCAGAACTCACTTGATCAAATATAAGGTCGCTGCCATATCCTTCATCTGCGCAGTCCACCATAGATTGCCAGGCTGCTTTCTGCTGACGCTAGGTGCGCCTTTAATGCCGGTTGCCATGTAGTTTTCATTGCCATGTCGGCTTCATTGGGTGCGTTACAGGTTGACTTCTTTGTAGTCACGCTGCGCCGATCATCAGATCTCACAAATCCTGGAGAAGCGTTCAATATCTCAGAAAACATGTCAGTGTGATATATATATATATATATATATATATATATCTTCCGAGAAAAATCCATTAGATTTTTGATTTGATTTGAGACCCGCAGCGTGAATACCAATTCCAATACCCAAAGACATGCTACTTGCAGAGAAAAATCAGTTGATTAGAAAATAAAATATCAATTTTGATCACAGTGGGTCAACAGATGAACAGATGAAGATATTTCTCCAGCAATAATCAGAAATAATTTTGCAACAAAAACAGAAATATATAAACTCAGCAAAAAATGAAACGTCCTCTCACTGTCAACTGCATTTATTTTCTGCAAACTTAACATGTGTAAATATTTGTATGAACATAACAGGATTCAGCAACTGAGACATAAACTGAACAAGTTCCACAGACATGTGACTAACAGAAGTGGAATAATGTGTCCCTGAGCAAAGGGGGGGTCAAAATCAAAAGTAACAGTCAGTATCTGGTGTGGCCACCAGCTGCATTAAGTACTGCAGTGCATCTCCTCCTCATGGACTGCACCAGGTTTGCCAGTTCTTGCTGCAAGATGTTACTCCACTCTTCCACCAAGGCACCTGCAAGTTCCCAGGCATTTCTGGGGGGATTGGCCCGAGCACTCACCCTCCGATCCAACAGGTCCCAGACGTGCTCAATGGGATTGAGATCCGGGCTCTTCGCTGGCCATGGCAGAACACTGACATTCCTATCTTGCAGGAAATTACACACAGAACGAGCAGTATGGCTGGTGGCATTGTCATACTGGAGGGTCATGTCAGGATGAGCCTGCAGGAAGGGTACCACATGAGGGAGGTGGATGTCTTCCCTGTAATGCACAGTGTTGAGATTGCCTGCAATGACAACAAGCTCAGTCCGATGATGCTGTGACACACCGCCCCAGACCATGACGGACCCTCCACCTCCAAATCGATCCCGCTCCAGAGTACAGGCCTCGGAGTAACGCTCATTCCTTCGACGATAAATGCGAATCCGACCATCACCCCTGGTGAGACAAAACTGCGACTCGTCAGTGAAGAGCACTTTTTGCCAGTTCTGTCTGGTCCAGCGACGGTGGGTTTGTGCCCATAGGCAACGTTGTTGCCGGTGATGTGGGGTGAGGACCTGCCTTACAACAGGCCTACAAGCCCCCAGTCGAGCCTCTTAGACTGAACGTAATCAGCGGACAGTCCGAGCACTGATTGAGGGATTGTCCATTCCTGATGTAACTCGGGCAGTTGTTGTTGCCATCCTGTACCTGTCCCACAGGTGTGATGTTCGGATGTACCGATCCTGTGCAGGTGTTGTTACACGTGGTCTGCCACTGCGAGGATGATCAGCTGTCCGTCCTGTCTCCCTGTAGAGCTGTCTTAGGCGTCTCACAGTACGGACATTGCAATTTATTGCCCTGGTCACATCTGCAGTCCTCATGCCTCCTTGCAGCATGCCAAAGGCACGTTCACGCAGATGAGCAGGGACCCTGTGCATCTATCTTTTGGTGTTTTTCAGAGTCTGTAGAAAGGCCTCTTTAGTGTCCTAAGTTTTCATAACTGTGACCTTAATTGCCTACTGTCTGTAAGCTGTTAGTGACTTAACGACCGTTCCACAGGTGTACGTTCAATAATTGTTTATGGTTCATTGAACAAGCATGGGAAACAGTGTTTAAACCCTTTACAATGAAGATCTGTGAAGTTATTTGGATTTTTACGAATTATCTTTGAAAAAGACAGGGTCCTGAGAAAGGTGTGTTTCTTTTTTTGCTTTTATGTAAAATCATACCTCTTCTCTACAGACATATCACAGAAATGTTCAGATGTATAACATGTAGATAGATCACATAAGACTGGATAATAATTACAACTTTATTAACAACTTTATCAACACATCACAGAAACGTGGGCCATAATAGACAATCCTCTCGAACCTTCATCTTCTTTTATATAGATTCCATTGGGGTACACACCGTTCTTCAACATAAACACAACCTATGGTCAGTCAGAGCACAATCTATTTATTTAGATTTCTTAGATAGTAGACTGAATAGAAGGCAGGTTGGACGATGGCCCAAAGAAGGACCAAAGGTCACCTTACTCAAAACTGAACAGTTCTCCATAAGACAGAGCCCCTATCTCTTCCAAAGGCCCCCAGTAGTAAAGCCTATACTGTAATAACCAGTCAACCTATGTATCCCAGGCAGCATATGGTGACATCATCAGGTGCATGTCTCTTGAAAGGCATTGATGACACTGTCATATGTGGGAGGAGGAGTCTGTGTGGGCAGGAACCCTTTAAGACTGCTGTTTCCCAACCAAAAAGAATTCCGTTGGGGTTGATTTGGCATGAGGGAGGCAGTATCTACTGCTGATGAATTGTTGGCAGTAGTGTCATGAAGAGGCAAAGTATCCTGGTTGTTAGTGTCACCCTCAGCCCCGTCACCTTGACCCATCCTGCTGCCCTTGGGCACTGGTCGGAAGGTGGATGATCCTGAGCTGGTCTTCTTCCCCAGTGGGCCAACCGGCTCCACCGATGGTTGTCTATATAGGCTCAGAATACCTCTTCCGAGGCTGTTGTCGCTGTGTCGGTCGAACACTGTGCTCCGGTAGAGGCCTTGGTAGTTGGCTATGGGGTTGTGTGAGCGCTGGGAGGTGGCTGAGCGGTGCTGCTGTTTGGGACGCCTGGTAATCCGGGTGGATGCTCTGCGTCTCGACAGCCATGTTAGGAGGATGTAGATCAGCGCTCCAATCAGGAGGCCCAACAACATGGACAGACAGAAGGCTAGGACTAGGTTCCCTGGAGGAAAAGGAGGAAGATATTAGACAACTTTTTCAGATTTTCCCTAATTTAATGTCATCGTATTTGAGGTGAACTGATACTGAGGGCAATCAAGTTGATATTTGGTTGTAACGACATCATTGCAACCAGTTTTGCCTGCTGGGGTTGATCAAAATGGAGTGGCAAGGAACTCACTTGTTGGATAAATTAGTTTTCAGATTCAAAATGCCAGTATACATTCCTTGGCAAATTGCAATTGATTGCTTCCATGGTTCACAATTGACATTTTCACAAATGAAAAACCGACAGTGGTAAATCGACTACTCGAAGATGGTCTCATATCACTTAATGGACGGACTGTAGGTAAAATTCAGACAATAACTTTGATAACACATTTACTGTGAACACAGAACTAAACAGAAGTTGAGTGGTCCTTTGGTAGAGCATGGTGCTTGTAACTCCAGGGTAGTTGGTTTGCTTACAGCGACCACCCATACGTAAAATGTATGGATAAAAGCGATAAAAGCGTCTGCATAATAGCATATATTAGTAGTAGTAGTATTATATAAGACTAATGCAGTCATTTAAAGATAGAATACTCATATCCCTTAATGAAAAATAAACACATTAAAAAGGCAGGCTTAAAATTCTTACCAATGTTAAATGATTTTAGTATATCCAGAAATGGATTTGTCTCATTGAACGCCATTATACTAACGAAAAGAAAAGCAGTTCACATCCAAACTGAGAACACTGCAGCACATTGAACTGGACTCTTTTCAAGACAGGCTGTCTGCTTGGTCCATTTCTTCCTGTCTGTTTTGTTTGCAATAGTGGAAATGTTGCTGTCATGCTTCCTGCCTCTCTCTCTACTTTTTAAATTTAGCTTGTGCTTTTCTTATCTGCGTGGGGCAGAACTTTGGGAAACAAGGCTGCTTCCTCTGACATCATTTCCTCTTGATTAATGAACAATCAATGTTCCTCTTGAACAATGGCTTCTTGGCTCTGTTATGAAATACTGTAATTTACTTGTATTTGAATGGCAACGTTGTGACTTTTAGATCAGGAGCCTTTTTCATGTTATATAGAGTGTTTTTAAGGGTATATTGTCTAAGGTATAGTGATAGGGGCAGTGAGGATATAGTGTACACAATAATCTCAATGTTTCCAAGTGTCTTGCAAGTGTTTCACAAGAGATATGTATGATAAGCAAACCTAACAAAACGTCACTATCCAATGGAACGTCTGCAGTGAACACTATCAAGTATACAGCCTCTGATGGGATTTCCTTCAATTGTTGTGCTCCCTAAACTCTAAAACTTCGTTAACTGCAGTGGCAGGGTTGGGGAGTAACAGATTACATGTAAGGGATTACAAAACACGGTAACTGTAATCCGTTACATTACCAGCAAAATTATTGTAATCAGATTACAGATACTTTTGAAAAACTAGATTACTTAGAGGATTACTTTTAAATTCAGAAAGGATCTTTGCAAAAAAAATATAATTGACACTTAACTGTTTTCTTAATGACATTCAAATCAGCATAGAACAAAGGTGCACATTTAAATTTATTCCACTTGAGCGAGTCTGACCACAAATCAGAGACACTATGATGACACACCAAATGTGTTTGATGGATTGCGGTAAAAGAGCAGGCTACAGTCCAAGCTATGTCTTCCAATGGTGCGACTGCTGCCGGCATCCAAAGATTATCCAACTTGAATAAATGCTTGGAGGTAAGGCCGACAGCGGGGGTGTAGTCTACGGTGATACTGATATCACTTATTATTGATATCAACATAGCGCATTGATGTGAATCACAATGCTGCTCTCTCATTTAGCCATTCGCGAATTACGTATTTGAACCCAATAATGGTTAAATTCAAGAAGTTTAAACTGCCTATGTCACGCCCTGATCTGTTTCACTTGTCATTGTGCTTGTCTCCACCCCCTCCAGGTGTCGCCCATCTTCCCCACTTATCCCCTGGGTATTTATACCTGTGTTTTCTGTCAGTCTGTACCAGTTTGTCTTGTTGTTCAAGTAAACCAGTGGTTTCTCAGCTCCTGGGTTTCCCCCAGTCTCTCTTTTTTCTTGTCCTCCTGGTTTTGACCCTTGCCTGTCCTGACTCAGCCTGTGGAATAAAAGTGGGGATTTTATTGCTCAATCTAATTCATTCTGATTTAAAAAATGATCCATAGGCCTGATGGACACACGCTCGAACTCACACACTTTTGATAGACTTAAAGGCTGCAACCTGTAGCTGCTACATCCATTTTTGGACTTGTAAATTACACTACTGTTCAAAAGTTTGGGGTCACTTAGAAATGTCCTTGTTTTCCATGAAAACATACATGACATTAGTTGCAAAATGAATAGGACATATAGTCAAGACATTGACAAGGTTAGAAATGATTTTTAATTGAAATAATAATTGTCCTTCAAACTTTGCTTTTGTCAAAGAGTCCTCCATTTGCAGCAATTACAGCCTTGCAGACCTTTGGCATTCTAGTTGTCAATTTGTTGAGGTAATCTGAAGAGATTTCACCCCATGCTTCCCGAAGCACCTCCCACAAGTTGGATTGGCTTGATGGGCACTTCTTACGTACCATACGGTCAAGCTGCTCCCACAACAGCTCAATAGGGTGGAGATCCGGTGATTGTGCAGGCCACCAGCTGACTGCTTCTTCCCTAAATAGTTATTGCATGGTTTGGTGCTGTGCTTTGGGTCATTGTCCTGTTGTAGGAGGAAATTGGCTCTAATTAAGTGCCGTCCACAGGGTATGGCATGGCTTTGCAAAATGGAGTGATAGCCTTCCTTCTTCTAGATCACTTTAACCCTGTACAAATCTCCCACTCCCACATCTCCCACTCCCACAAATCTCCCACCAGCACCGAAGCACCCACAGACCATCACATTGCCTCCACCATGCTTGACAGATGCCGTCAAGCACTCCTGCATCTTTTCATTATTTTCTGCATCTCACGAATGTTCTTTGTGATCCTCAAACTTAGATTCGTCTGCCCATAACAGTTGTGTTGTGACATGGTAGGGATGGTATAAGAAGTTAGCCCTATTTGGTAAAAGACAAAGTCCATATTATGGCAAGAACAGCTCAAATAAACAAAGAGAAACAACAGTCCATCATTACTTTAAGACATGAAGGTCAGTCAGTACAGAACATTTCAAGAACTTTGAAAGTTTCTTCAAGTTCAATCGCAAAAACCATCAAGCACTATGATGAAACTGGCTCTCATGAGGACCGCCACAGGAACGGAAGATCCAGAGTTACCTCTGCTGCAGAGGATAAGGTCATTAGAGTTACCAGCCTCAGAAATTGCAGCCCAAATAAATGCTCCACACAGTTCAAGTAACAGTAACAACATCAACTGTTCAGAGGGGACTGCGTGAATCAGGCCTTCATGGTTGAATTGCTGCAAAGAAACCACTACTAAAGGACACCAATAATAAGAAGAGACTTGCTTGTGCCAAGAATCACGAGTAATGGACATTAGACCAGTGGAAATTTGTCCTTTGGTCTGGAGTCCAAATTGGAAATGTTTGGTTCAACCGCCATGTCTTTTTGAGACGGAGATTTGGTAAACCAATGATCTCCATGTGTATTTCCCACCATAAAGCATGGAGGAGGAGGTGTGATGGTGTGGAGGTGCTTTGCTGGTGACACTGTCGTGATTTATTTAGAATTCAAGGCACACTTAACTAGCATGGCTACCACAGCATTCTGCAGCGATACGCCATCGCATCTGGTTTGGGCTTAGTGGGACTATAACTTGTTTTTCAACAGGACAATGACCCAACACACTTCCAGGCTGTTTAAGGGCTACCCTTTAAGGAATACCTAGGATAGGATAAAGTAATCCTTCTCACCCCCCCCCCCCCTTAAAAGACCTAGATGCACTATTGTAAAGTGGCTGTTCCACTGGATGTCATAAGGTGAAAGCACCAATTTGTAAGTCGCTCTGGATAAGAGCGTCTGCTAAATGACTTAAATGTAAATGTTAAATGATTTGACCAAGAAGGAGAGTGATGGAGTGCTGCATCCGATGATCTGGCCTCCACAATCCCCCGACCTCAACCAAACTGAGATGGTTTGGAATGAGTCGGACCACAGAGTGAAGGAAAGCAGCAAACAAGAGCTCAGCATATGTGGGAACGCCTTCAAGTCTGTTGGAAAAGCATTCCAGGTGAAGCTGGTTGAGAGAATGCCAAAAGTGTGCAAAGCTGACAAAGGGTGGCTTTTTGAGGAATCTAAAATATATTTTGATTTGTTTAACAACTTTTTTTGTTCCTACATGACTCCATATGTGTTATTTCATAGTTTTGATGTCTTCACTATTATTCTACAATGTAGAAAAGAGTAAAAATAAAGAAAGCCTTTGAATGAGTAGGTGTTCTAAAATCTTTGACCGGTAGTGTGTATATATATATATATCCAATGATTCTAGAAGAATATAAAGTATAAATGCCTCATGAGCTAATTTCAACTGTCACACTCCATGAAAACCCACAATATAAGCTTGTCTTTCTCCAATGTTTTGTAAACATTGTAAATGTAAACATACACTGTACAGCCTCATAACATGGTTAAAATAATAATTTTGATATCATGGATGGTCAGTGCATCCATAGCTCTGTCTATTAATCTGAGAGTTGTTACATTTCTCCCGGCCCATCCCTTAGTTTTTTACCAAAACATTTGTGTTTTCTTCTAATGCCTCTTAAGGGGAAGGTAATCTAAAAGTAACCGAATGTAATCAGAATACGTTACTGAGTTTGAGTTATCCAACATTTACTCTACTGATGACAATTTTGGACAGGTAACTAGTAACTGTAACTGATTACATTTAGAAAGTAACCTACCCAACCCTGTGGTTTCCATGTCGGCTCCGTTAATCTATTGACACTGTCACTGAATTGCTGGTATGAAGTGGTTGCGTAGATAAATAGACAGTTTCCCAAACTTTCCTGAATAAAAGTCAATTGATTTACTATGCAGCACTGTGTAGTGTGTACTGATAAGCGCACTGTAGGTCCATACAGTAGGGCAGACAAACTAGATAACCTACATTACTTGAAGAAATCAGAAGATGGCAGTGAAGTCAAATGATAGACAGATGCACATAAAAAACTAAAGTGTAAGGAAAGGAATGTTCCAATTTGACATGGCGCGAATAACTACGCTATAACTTTAGCGCGAGGACCATTTTCTTCGTTTTTAATAGCAAGAAACTACAAGGAACTGAAATAGTATTTAATATTGCTACAATGTTTCACATAAAAAATGTATAGTTAAAAATACGGCGACTGCTACAGAGTTTGATTGTTACCATTGGCAACATCGTAACACACGCACATACACTTCCTCCCTGAAGTTAATGCTTCATGCGCTTGCTGTAGGATTGACAGTAGGGGTAAGAAGCGTTTGAATGCTCTATTTAGTGCAACTTTTCATAGTTGCATTTCTTTTACTAGATTAATCAATTTGTGTCAATTTGTTTTACTAATGTGTTACTACTGAGTATGTTCCGTTTTTTTCTAGTTATTTCATATGGGAAGGAACATTTCTTGCCTAGCCAATAGATGCAATAGCTCGAGACGAGACAATTGACGCAATAGCTCAAGACAAGAACTCCTAATGGAACCAACATTATAGCGAATTAATATGCAATGCCTTGTTGTTTGGAGTGTGACTCAAAATCATTTTTTTTGACAGCTCATTCATTTTTTTGTTTATCCAGTCGATGCATGCACTGTAGGCGTGCTGTAAACTTCATGTCACTTTCATAGAGCATTTTCTGTCGACTCATGATTTCACAATGCTATTTCATTCATAGATATTAGGGGTTTTGGTAACACTTCCTATAGCGTACCTAGCCTCAATATAATGCATTATAAGCACATTTATAATGACTTATGAGCTATGAATAATGCTTTTATTTAGTTAATATTCATATATAAATACATACTTGACAGTGATAGCTGTCACTTTCAAGGAAACACACTGACTGGCACATGTATCATCTCTCTCCTCTCTAGACAATGACTGGAAGGACAGCTGCCATTGGGTAGCAAAGCTGCTGTTCCCCTATCAGAAACCTGAGATTCGATTGGACCCTTTGCTGCAGTAGCCCAAATCAAGCCTCTGAAATCGGCTTGAGACAGAGCTAGAAAGTGAGAGAGACGGAGACAGCGAGAGAGAGACACACCGAGAGGGAGAGAGAGACAGAGTCAGAGAAAGGAGGGGAGAGGAGGGGCGTGAGGGGATGCCCTCCTCAGAAAAGTAACGTGGGATGATCTCCTGTTGTCTCGACTGCATCAGTGTATCACCTGCTCTGGTCCAGACAGTAGCAGAAAAAACGACATGGCCTCACCATGGCAGTCCGGAAGAACCTCCAAGGACATTGCCAACCTGATGCAAAAACTGCAAAGTAGGTCTCATTCATTTGGGTGCTATGGGGGTACTGGTACTTTGGATGTGTACAAAATGGCACCCGTTTCCCTGGCCTATATAGCCTACTATATAGGATAAAGGATGCCATTTTAGACAAACCTTTTTGTTAATATCCATTCGTTGCTGCTGTGCTATTATGCTGATTCATTACCTTGGCCATGTGCCTGCATGTCTGGAGTTTGCCAGGTGCATGTTGAGATATTACATTTAGGTGAAGTACTTTCAGAGAGAAGATAATGCATGATTCTGAAAACAAGGCTGTGTTCGTAATAGCCTTGTATGTACTGCCACTGCAATGCTGCCTGAGGGATAGGCTATGGAGAGAATTACTCCCTCTTCTTAGGATTGCCTACCCATTCATCCTATAACAGGGAATAAGGCACCTCTTTTGTTATCTTGTTGTTGAAGTCTTTCTTGAACTAAAGTAATTGATAATTGAATTAAGGTGACTGATGAGATGAATTTTGAGAATTCCTGCAACAGGAGTGGTCACCGTATCAAGGGGAAATGTTTTGATTTTAAAATAGCGTAATCAGAATGGATTATCATACAGTAAATGTGCCTGTTGGTGCCTGAGCCATGTACTACACAGCTCTGGTTGGTGCCATTGAAATAAAACACCATTTCCTGTTTGCTCTAAACCACACAAAATGTACATGACACTTCCTCACTATCTATTAAAATATATTTGTCTTAGTCACGGTCTTGTTTTCTAGAAGTAGAGCAATGCTATTTGGTGAAGTGTCAGAGATATGGTCGCCAGGCATCTCACACTTTGGTTGTCATGGAGCCCAATGGTTGCTACAATGAAACTTCATAGCTATCTGTTTGTCTTTGCTATCAGAACTTAAATGATCAGCATTAAACACAGTTTGTAGGAGTTTGCTTGGTTTTTACTTTGTGGTTGGCATATGCTTGGGTGCTAGTGCAATTAGGTCAGGTATGACATGACTCAAGAGTAGGCCTAATTGGGTCCACCAAATTAGTACCTTTTGGGTATTGTAACTTCATATCTTTTTTAAAATAATTCTGACATAAATAGCACCTGTTCAACTTTACATTTTCATTGTTAGAACATGGAGAAAACATGATGGTGAAAACTTGGAGAATGGTTTGGGTTACGTCGGTTAAAATCTTCCTAGAACTCTCAAAGGGTGCACGAAGGGACACGTCAAAATACTGAATTATGGCACTTTAGCAAGTATTTATTCACATTAAAAAGAGTCATTGAATTTCCCAAGTGGTCTATATTAAAGGGCACTTCATTCAACATAACAAGCTTTTAAAATGCAATGTTGGTGCACAATACAATTTCTACTTAAAATATCAAAGGGCCGCAAAAGGTACTCATTTGGTGGAACGACCCAGTTCAGTTTTATGAAATGACTGAAAGTGTGATTCCACAAACACAGACATGGGATGACCTATTTCTGTACCGCAGAGTCTAGTCCTGGAAAAAATTATAAATGAGGATTTACAAATAGGCACAGGCAATCTTGCTTAAAAGTCCAATTTAGTCTAAGAATAGGCTTGGAAACAAAGGCATTGGTTTCACTCTCTCGACTCATCCCTGCTGTGTCGGATGGTGCATACGATACCGTTGGTGTACTCCCTGTATTATAGCCAGTCCTAAAATTATTCATTTATCTGTTCCCTGAAATGGACGTCAGTGGCCCAACCCAAAGTCTGTAACAAATCCACAGTCAGTGTGCTGGGCATGGGTAAAACCTGATACCATTCCTGTCTGTCCTTGGAAAGGCGTCAGATCAATACAGGGTGTCTCTCTGTTGGTGTTACCCTCCTGTTACAAGGGCATCAGGTCGTCACCACCATCCCCTGATAGGGCCCATCCCTGAATTGAGAGTCTAGGTTTTTAGCTTGTAACTTGAACCTTCACCTATGGGACTTTTGCCCATAGAAATTTTAAATCCACCCCTGAATTGAGAGTCTAGTGTCTGTAGTCCCAATTATCTTCCTACCCCTTCCTCTTGGCCCCAACCTGTCAATGTTTGCAGATCCAAAGGGTCAAAGGCAGTGTATTGTTGGAACTCACAGGTCTGAAAACATCAAAGGGGTTAGGGTCAAGGGAAAGGGGTAGGTGGCAAATTGGGACCGAATTTGTGCTTGTAACCTGCACCATCACGGGTGGATGTTTTGTTACTGATAAATTCAGCAGGCAGATTGTGTGTATGTGTGTGTGTGTGTGTGTGTGTGTGTGTGTGTGTGTGTGTGCTCATTACCATAGGTACTGTGTTATAAAACATCTGTGTGTGGTTGTACCACTGCTACCCGATAAGTAACTTCCAGCTCTTTGGGAGGATGTTTTTTTTTCTGTTCGTTTATCTTGAGCTTTTTCTAATCTATGTCAAATTTGAACACTAAGTGTGGACATAAAGGGACTACTTTGGGATTTACTTCCCCAGAGTCAGATGAACTCGTGGATACCATTTCTATGTCTCTGTGTCCAGTATGAAAGAAGTTAGAGGTAGGAAGTTTCGCAAGCCATTGCTAATTAGCGTTGACTGGAAGTCTATGGGTATATTAAGCTAGCATGCTCATTTCCAAAATCTCAAAGTATCACTTTAATTGTGAGAAACAATAAGTGCCAATAGTCCAGAACACCTGCCATTTGAATGGACTGTATCTTCTCTTAGACGTTAAGTGCCCTATTTTAGGGAACTTTGAGCGGCTCTGGACATTTGGGTGTACCAGGCACTCTGTGAATTTCTTAGGGTCCAGTGCCTTATAGTGTCAGAAAGCCCCATCTGTCTGATTTCCGCTAACACTCAAGTCAGTGAAATGGGGCCAAATTTGTAGTCACTAAATATGATCCTATTTATTTTACAGTTATAAGAAAGGTGAACTCTTACAGTAAGTAATTTATAATTTGATTGTTACTATATTTTGAAAGCATTTCAGTCATCATTCGCCCACTTTTGTTTTACCAGAAAGGTGAGTTCCAGACCTTTCTAGAACTATGCAGCATTACTAGTTATTGTTTATTGCCATCTCGTGGAAAATAATTACTTTTGGGCATGTCTATTTAAGAGGAAATCTACATTTTGCCATAACGTTCAAGAGTTAATCATCATGTGGTTTTTGATGTGGAGATGCTCTCTTAAACTATACATAGCAGAATAGTGTCTTAATTGTATAGGTTGTGAGATAAAGTGAAAAGCTTGGTATTTTTATTATTTATTTTTTGTGAATAAGTCATAGTCTTTGAGAAAGATGTGATGTTGACTGAACATAGGAACGATAAAGGCTATCTATAGTTTTAAAACTTTTCTCTGTGTGTGTGTGTGTGAGTGTACATTTTAGAGTGCCAGTGTATTTGTGCGTTTGTGTGTGAGTTTTTGTTTGAAACCTTAGTTTGAAACCTTTTGCTTACACCGTGCCTAAACCGGATGTGTGCGTCCGTCCGCGTGCGCAAATTGATTTTGTCCCCCCACACCAAACGCAATCACGTCACCAGGTTGAAATATCAAAACAAACTGAACCAATTATATTAATTTGGGGACATGTCGAAAAGCATTAAACATTTCTGGCAATTTATCTAGCTAGCTTGCAGTTGCTAGCTAATTTGTCATATTTAGCAAGCTTGCTGTTGCTAGCTAATTTTTCCTGGGATATATACGTTGAGTTGTTATTTTACCTGAAATGCACAAGGTCCTCTACTCGGACAATTAATCCACACATAAAACGGTCAACCGAATCGTTTCTAGTCATCTCTCCTCCTTCCAGGCTTTTTCTTCTTTGGACTTTAAATGGCGATTGGCATCTAACTTTCATAATAAGGTGTATTACCAGAACTGACCGACCTCAGTTCATCTTTCAATCACCCATGTGGGTATAACCAATGAGGAGATGGGAGAGGCAGGACTTGCAAATAGAACTGACTTCTATTTTAGCGCTTTGCAACGCAGACACTCGTTGGCGTGCGCGAGCAGTGTGGGTGCAATGATTGAATAACATGTATGTGTACATTTATTTTGCAACGAGAGCTGTGTGGTCAGCATGTTAGGCAATGCCCAGGCTTGAAGTGGGCATGTGCTAACCTGGCTCAATGTCAGTGTAAGGTAAAGCTTTTTTGCTTAGTCAATGACAATCTATTGTGCGTACATCTTACCAAACAGGGGGTTGGCTTATATGTTTGACATCCACCTGCATGTTTGAGTGCTTGACAGGTAAACTCAACAGTGATCAAAGCCTATTCATGTAGGCTACATTTACAGAAGTTACACAAGATGCAGTTCTCTATCCTTCCTCTTTCCCTGAAATGTCCATTCATAATATTTTACCCCCTAATATATATTTTTTTAACACCTAATTGGCTACTTCCTAATAAACTACTGCATTGCTGATATTCTTCTTCCCTCAATCACAACCAAGGTTGTGTCCCAAATGGCACCCTGTTTCCTATATAGTGCACTACTTTTGGCCAGAGCCCCATGGGCCTTGGTCAAATGTAGTGCACTACATACGTAGGTAATAGGGTGCGATTTGGGACGCATACTAAAGCTGGAAAGGGCCCCATCCTAAAGCTGGAAAGGGCCCCCATTCTATGAATGTTGAGAAGGTACCCAGCTCTACCAGTAGCGGAGGTTACTGAGTTTCCATAGCTTGTGGCTGAAAGAAAGAGGTATTCTGTAGGTAGGTCACATCTGGAACAGATCAACATAATGGTAGACTTCAGGCCAGGGTGGTGTTGTGCATTGTGGAGACCAACGTTGAAGTAGCTAGTTCATTAGGGCATGCAACAGAAAACGTCCAGGTACTCCCGCTCTGTTTGTCTGTTTTCTTTCGTTTGGTGCCTTATGAACACAACCCAGAACTTACAGGGAACACCACGTCTTGTCACAAAAAGGAGATATCCTGTGGAGAAAGTTACCACCTTCTGTCAGGCTGTTGGGGTACTGATGGATTGAATGGTCTCATCTTGATGATGATTTGCGTAATTCTCTTCCTGACATGTTTTTTGGTTGGGCTCTTCGACTGGAAGCAAGTCTAGTATGCTATACTGCAGAACCATGTGAAATTATGACAGGATTTATCCTCTAGTCTGCCCAATTAATTTGTGCTTCCTGAGAGTCAATATAAATTCTCTGTCACTTGCCCTTGGGAAACATTTGGCCTCAGACATTGGGAATCTGCATACCATTTACACACTGCTTTTGGCCGTAACATGTTTGCGCATGGTTAATGACTATGTATTGCAATTGAACAATCATAGACAGTGCTGTCCATGTCATTTAATCCAAACATTTAGCATAACCATTGCATAACGTTAGACTAGAGCACCATGGAATCCATCCAGTCCGATAGATCATCCTCATACGGATGGATGGGGACTCTCAGGTTACCACTGACGTGTCTTTTACTGCCAGGAGAGACCGGAGAGTAGAGTGGTGTGTATGACTAGCCCAGCCCACTCCAGACCGTCCAGCTTTCAGAATGACATGACTGACTGAGCCCTTGTGGTTTCCCCTTTTATGGCTGGTGATGGTGGTCTAATGAGGATGTAAAGAAACACTGCCAGTGAAGGGTTTCAAATCAAATCAAATTGTATTCGTCACATGTGCCGAATACAACAGGGTGTTGACCTGACCGTGAAATGCTTACTTACAAGCCTTTAACCAACAATGCAGTTCAAGAAATAGAGTTAAGAAAATATTTAATAAATAAACAAAAGTAACACAGTAAAATAACAATAAAGAGGCTATATACAGGGGGTAAGTCAATGTGCGGCGGTACAGGTTAGTTGAGGTAATTTGTACATGTAGGTAGCGGTAAAGTGACTATGCATAGATAATAAACGGCGAGGACAAACAAAGGGGAGGGGGAGGTCAATGTAAATAGTTGGGGTGGCCATTTGGTTAATTGTTCAGCATTCTTATAGCTTGGGGGTAGAAGCTGTTAAGGAGGCTTTTGGACCTAGACTTGGTGCTCCGTTACCGCTTGCTGTGCGTTAGCAGAGAGAACAGTCTATGACTTGGGTGACTGGAGTCTTTGACAATTTTTGGGCCTTCCTCTGACACCGCCTTGTATATAGGTCCTGGATGGCAGGACCCATGCCAAATCTTTTCAGTCTCCTGAGGGTGAAAAGGGGTTGTCGTGCCCTCTTCATGACTGTCTTGGTGTGTTTGGACCATGATAGTTTGTTGGTGATGTGGACACCAAGGAACTTGAAACTGTCGATCCGCTCCACTTCAGCCCCGTCAATGTGAATGGGGGCGTGTTCAGCCCTACTTTTCCTGTATTCCACAATCAGCTCCTTTGTCTTGCTTACGTTGAGGGCGAGGTTGTTGTCCTCGCACCACACTGCCAGTTCTCTGACCTCCTCCCTAAAGGCTGTTTCATCATTGCCGGTGGCCAGTGTTTGTCTGCAAACTACATGATGGTGTTGGAGTCGTGCTTGGCCAAGCATGCGTGTGTGAACAGGGAGTACAGGAGGGGACTAAGCACGCAACCCTGAGGGGCCCCCATGTTTGAGGATCAGATGTGGCAGATGTGTTGTTGTCTACCCTTACCACCTGGGGGACGCCCGTCAGGAAGGTTCAGTTACAGAGGGAGGTGCTTAGTCCCAGGGTCCTTAGCTTAGTGAGCATTGTGGGCACTATGGTGTTAAACGTTAAGCTGTAGTCAATGAACAGCATTCTCACATAGGTGTTCCTTTTGTCCAGGTGGGAAAGGCCGGTGTGGAGTGTAATTTACATTACATCATCTGTGGATCTATTGGGGCGGTATGCGAATGGAATGGGTCAATGGTTTCCGGGATGATGGTGTTGATGTGAGCATGACCAGCCTTTCAAAGCACTTCATGGCTACCAACCTGAGTGCTACGGGGCAATAGCCATTTAGGCAGGTTACCTTCGCGCTACGGGGCAATAGCCATTTAGGCAGGTTACCTTCGCTTTCTTGGGTACAGGAACCATGATGGTCTGCTTGAAACATGTAGGTATTACAGACTTGGTCAGGGAGAGGTTGAAAATGTCAGTGAAGACACTTGCCAGTTGCTCCGCGCATGCTCTGAGTACACGTCCTGGTAATTCATCTGGCCCTACTGCCTTGTGAATATTTACCTGTTTAAAGGTCTTGCTCACATCGGCTATGGAGCGCGTGATCACACAGTCATCCGGAACAGCTGATGCTCTCATGCATGCTTCAGTGTTGCTTGCCTCGAAGCGAGCATAAAAGGCATTTAGTTCGTCTGGTAGGCTTGCGTCACTGGGTTTTCCTTTGTAGTCCGTAGTAGTTGGCAAGCCCTGCCACATCCGACGAGCGTCAGAGCTGGTTTAGTAAGATTCAATCTTAGTCCTGTATTTACAAGTTGCCTGTTTGATGATTCGCCTGAGGGTATAGCGGGATTTAGTGTCCTGTTCCTTGAAAGCGGCAGCTCTAGCCTTTAGCTCAGTACGGATGTTGCCTGTAATCCATGGCTTCTGGTTGGGATATGCACGTACGGTCCCTGTGGGGATGACGTCGTCGATGCACTTAATGATGGTGCTGGTGACTGAGGTGGTATACTCCTCAATGCCATTGGATGAATCCCAGAACATATTCCAGTCTGTGTTAGCAAAACAGTCCTGTAGCGTAGCATCCGCGTCATCTGACCACTTCTGTATTGAGGGAGTCACTGGTAGTTGCTGCTTTAGTTTTTGTTTGTAAGCAGGAATCAGGAGGATAGAATTATGGTCAGATTTGCCAAATGGAGGGCGAGGGAGAGCTTTGTATGCGTCTCTGTATGTGGAGTAAAGATGGTCTCGAGGTTGTTGTTGGTTTTTTCCCTCTGATTGCACATGTGACATGGTAGAAATGAGGTAAATTGGATTTATGTTTGCCTGCATTAAAGTCCCCGGCAACTAGGAGTGGCGCTTCTGGATGAGCATTTTCTTGTTTGCTTATGGCCTTATACAGCTCGTTGAGTGCGGTCTTAGTGCGAGCATCCGTTTGTGGTAGATAGTGTGGTCTACAGCTTATCATGAGGTACTCTACCTCATGAGGTATTGAGACTTCCTTAACATTCAACATTGCGCACCAGTTGTTATTGACAAATAGACACACACTCCTGCCCCTCTTACCAGATGTAGCTGTTCTGTCCTGCCGATGCACAGAAAACCCAGCCAACTGTATATTATCCGTGTTGTCGTTCAGCCACGACTTGGTGAAACATAAGATATTACAGTTTTTAATGTCCTGTTGGTAGGTTCGTCTTGAACGGAGATCATCCAGTTTATTCTCCTGTGATTGCACGTTGGCCAATAGAACGGATGGTAGAGGCGGGTTACCCACACACTGACAAATTCTCACAAGGCACTCCGATCTCCGCCCACTGTATTTCCGTCTTTTCTTCATGCGAATTACAGGAATTTGGGCTTGGTCTCGGAGAAGTAGTATATCCTTCGCGTCAGACTCATTGAAGAAAAAATCTTAGTCCAGTTCGAGGTGAGTAATCGCTATTCTGATATCCAGAAGCTCTTTTCGGTCATAAGAGACAGTAACAGCAACATTATGACAAAATATGTTGCAAACAATTCGAAAAAACACACAAAAGTGTGCAGTTGGTTAGGGGCCCGTAAAACGGCAGCCTTCCCCTTCCGTGTGGGATCACTACCCTCACTTACAGGAAACACAGTGATAAGCATAGGGAGAGAACCCACCCACCAGATTTCATTCTGGTCCCTCACAATCAGCTTAGCACAAAAAGGTTGTATGCAGTTTGCTCTGTGGATTTGTGAAGTGGCACTGACATTTCTATGGCATATGGCTCTATATAGAGCCCAGTTGCCATTTCTGACCAGACTTGTCTTGTGTTGCATTCATTTTCATTCATTCATACATTTGCAGGATATTTAGGCTACAGAGGAGGCTGGTGGGAGGAACTGTAATAGGACAGGCTCATTGTACTGACTGGAATGTAATAAATGGAGCGGTATCACACACATGGAAACCGCGTTTGACTCTGTTCCATTATTACATTCCAGCCGTTACAATGAGCCCAAGCCATTACAATGAACCTGTCCTCCTATAGCTCCTCCTACCAACCTCTTCTGTAGATGTGAGAGAGTGGTGATTATTCTGTCAGTCTCCATACATGAGATCATATCAATCAAGCTTTAAGCTGTAAACTGTAGATCATTGAGTCTGTGAGCTCTACCCTGAGAGGACCTGGCAGCTGCTGCTGACACTGTCTGGGAGGTAGATTAGTGGAAGCTCTTACAGCCGAACCCCCCTCTCTCCCTCCCTCCCACCCCCACACACATAAATCATTGAATAATTTTACTTATTTTCTGTCATTGTAAAGCCACGCACCAGATGTCACTGTTTCCTGTGCAAGTTCAGATGTTGTCTTATCAAACTTGACTGGTTGAAGTCAAGTGCAGAATCAGTCCAAGCCCTGTAGCCCTATATCATTATTCTATGCTTGTCAGGACTACAAAGTACTGTTGCTGTCAGTTAAATGGAGCAACAGAGTGAGTGGGATTTTACAGTGGTCCCTGGTGACCTGCAGAAACCTTTGGAGCTGAACTACACTACAGTGTGATTCTTGCCAAAGGTATCATCATTTCCTAAGATCGCTTAAAGTACAACATCACTCATGTAAATGACTTCTACTCTGGGGTAGATGGGGTTTGTGTTTGCTCCTGGGTCTATCCCCTTCAATGCCACTTAGGCTACATCCATATTGTAGTGCTTACCTACCGTTATGGCAAACTAAATTGAATTAATCGTCTAATATATAATGCTGGAGAAAATGAGACCAGCTGCATGTGACCTGATATCAGATGCCCAGTAGATATAGTCATGGTTTAGAATAGTCTTGCACAGTATCATTTTATCTAACTAGGCAAGTCAGTTAAGAACAAATTCTTATTTTCAATGTTGGCCTAGGAACAGCTCCTTGTTCAGGAGCAGAATGACAGATTTTTGCCATGTCAGCTCGGGGATTCGATCTTGCAACTTTTCGGTTCCTAGTCCAACACTCTAACCACTAGGCTACCTGCCGCTCCAAGAAGCCTACTGATTACTGAGTTCAGGACTGGACAGCTCCTTCATACACTAGATGAATGTACAGTTTATTCAGCGAAACTTTGTGAGTTTTCCATCCTCAATACCAGCAACATGCAATGCATGTACTTTTTTCTTTCTATTTTTACTTTAAAAGCTTTTTCAGTCAGAACTGCCTGACTAACAGGGTCCTGTACTGTAGTACTGAAATGGTTTGATGAGCACTAGTCTAGTGTATATATAGTCTGTTAGAAAAAAGCTTTTAGAGGAATAGCTGCTCTGGTCCAGAAAGAATAAAAGGCTTTCTGTGTTGCATATGACAAGCAACCAGGTACTAAATGATATTCATTCTATTTTGTGTTTTATTCAGGACGGTGGTGCTGTATTAGACTGGTACACTTTATATACAAAAGTATGTGGACACCCCTTCGAATTAGTGGATTCCGCTATTTCAGCCACACCCGTTGCTTGCATGTGTGTCAAATCGAGCACACAGCCATGCAATCCCCATAGACAAACACTGGCAGTGGAATGGCCTGACTAAAGAGTTCAGTGACTTTCAACGTGGCACCATCATAGGATGCCACCTTTCCAACAAGTCAGTTCATCAAATTTCAGACCTGCTAGAGCTGCCTCGGTCAACTGTAAGTGATGTTATTGTGAAGTAGAAACATCTAGGAGCAACAGCGGCTCAGCTGCGAAGTGGTAGGCCACATAAACTCACAGTGCTGAAGCAGTACACTCACTACCAAGTTCCAAATTGCCTCTGGAAAAAACGTCAGCACCAGAACTGTTTATCGGGCACACAAGCCTAAGATCACCATGCACAATGCCATGCGTCAGCTGGAGTGGTGTAAAGCTTGCTGCCATTGGACTCTGGGGCAGTGGAAACGCGTTCTTTGGAGTGATGAATCACGCTTCTCTATCTGGCAGTCTGATGGACGAATCTGGGTTGTGCGGATGCCAGGAGAATGCTACCTGCTCCAATGCATAGTGCCAACTGTAAAGTTTGGTGGATGAGGAATAATGGTCTGTGGCTGTTTTTCATGGTTCATGCTGGGCCCATTAGTTCCAGTGAAAGGAAATCTTAACGCTACAGCGTACAATGACATTATAGATGATTCTGTGCTTCCAACTTTGTGGCAACAGTTTGGGGAAGGCCCTTTCCTGTTTCAGCATGACAATGCCCCCGTGCACAAAGCAAAGACCATACAGAAATGGTTTGTCGAGATCAGCGTTGAAGAACTTGACTGGCCTGCACAGAGCCCTGACCTCAACCCCATCGAACACCTTTGGGATGAATTGGAATGCCGACATTAGTGACAACTCAGGGGATGAGCAAGTTATGGTAGTCGATGTAGGCTTTTCCCCCAAACAAAAGTGAATTGTTGCTAACTCTTTAGGATAGATTAAGTATTTTTAACAGTGTTGAGGGTTTTTTAAAGGGATTTTGGCAATAAGCGTCTCTGTTTTCAGTATGAAGTAAGTTGGAGAAGTTTCGCGTGGTAATGCTAACTAGCGTCAGCGCAACAACTGGAAGTCTATGGGTATCTACTAGCTCGCAAAATGACCTCTTACTTCCTTTGTACTGGACATAGAGACATAAAAATGGTATCCATGTGTTCCTCTGACTCTGGGGAAGTAGATAACATCCCGAAGTATCCCTTTATCATTTTAACACTAACACTTCCATGTTCCATCCAATCTATAGCCTTTAAAGGGGAAGGGGAACACTAGAATGCCAGCTAACTGTAACTGTCAATCTAAAGTGTTTCCATTCCCCTTTAAGCTTTTTAACACCACGGTCATTAGTATTGTGAAGCTACTGTATACAGACAAGGTAGTGCGTATTAACTGGACCTGAGTCCAGTTTGTTGTCCTGCAACTGGTTTCTTGTCCAACGTTTCACTCTCTCCACAGTCAGTCAGACAATAGGCTGATTGAGACTTCTCCAACTATGTCATAAAGTGGGCGTTTGGGAGAGGGAGACAATAACTGTATTCACATACATTCAGGCAGGAGCTATCAAATACCCTTACAACTTTATTGTCCCCACACGGAAATTCATTGTGCAGCTGTGACTACTGCACAATGTAAGGAGGGTACACGAGAATTGAAGAGTTCAAGAGAACATTTGAACCTAAAGTAAGAAATAATAGTTTGAACTCTAATAAAACAAGTTACAGATTCACATTGTAGAATGACTATTGTAGGCTCGTTTTGAGGTACTGTTAATCAACAGAGAGCATTCATTTACTTGATTGCCTGTGGGGAAATCCCTAGGGGAATCCTATGGTACTGTATCTAGTTTGGTCTCACAACAATAGCCTTGACAATCATAGAGCAGGTGGCTGATGCCATCTACCAGCTATGAAATAAATAATTTAGAACGGTTGTCCCATGCTGAGCTATTGTAGCATATTCTTGATACTATTCTGGTCTTTGTGGGAGGGAAACTAACGTAATATATATCATTACTATAATTCAATTTTAGAAGAAATGAGTGTAAAACTGTATATAATTTAATAAGACGGAACTGCTAGCATTGTGCTGGCCATACATTTATTGTTATGTATTGTATTACATTATTAATAGTGCATAAAACACAGTACTCTTTGTTTGAGTGTCCCACAGAATTATAGTTTCAATTACAGCAGATTAGATCTAAACCTTGTATCCACACACAAATGCACGCGCACACACACACACACACACACACACACACACACACACACACACACACACACACACACACACACACACACACACACACACACACACACACACACACACGCACATACCCCCACACACAGATACACCCCCCCACACACACACACACACACACACACACACACACACACACACACACACACACACACACACACACACACACACACACACACACACACACACACACACACACACACACACACACACACACACACACACACACACACACACACACACACACACACACACATATACCCCCACACAGACACACCCCCACATACACACACACACACACACACACACACACACACACACACACACCACCCTGCTTGAGATAATGCAGCTAGGGCAGCCTGTGACATCAATGCCGTCCCTTGTGCTGATTGGTTGAGCAGTGCTCCAAGCTGATCCCCCCTGCTTCTGTCTCAGATGGATGCTGCTGCGGGAGGGAGGCAGGGCTACTGGGAGGCAGGGAGGGAGGCAGACAATGCAGCGGGGGCTGGGCAGTGAACACATCACATGCACCACACATCACATCCACACAACACAAGCATAGCTCTTCTGGATATTGGGAGAATAACAGGAAGAGGAGGGAAGGATGGGATGGGAAAGATTGTATGTATCTGACTCTATTAGAGGGCTTTCCACTGATCTCTGTGTGTTTGGTCGTGTGTGTGTGTGTGTGAGGGGTGTGTGTCGGGGTAGGAGGGGATTGAGGCTGTAGCAGGCAGTCAGCCCCCAGCAGCTCAGCTCTGTGTTGTCACCGGGGAAACAAGCGACCAACCAGGCTGAGGCAGCCCAGACCTGTTTTGCTTCCTGCCGCCTGGAATAAAAGGGAAAGGAACAACTCTGTTTTTCCCCTCTTTCTTCTGTTTTTTTTCCCACTGTGGATAGCCTTTCATCATCAACTCCCACAGACAGACAGACATACAGAGGCTCACAACAAGCTTGCAATGTGAAGGGCACAGGGAGGGAGGCAAGGAGTGTGTGTGGATAATGGCTCACTATAAGGATGTAGCCGTCAAAAAGACCTCTTCTCTCAACCTGGTGACGGGATTCTTTCAGTATCTCCGCGGTAAGTAGGCCAGCAGCAGTGATTTCTATAGATTGTCATCTCTCACTGCATCCCATCCTCTCATCCTTAGTGGATGATTGAGTTCATGCATATGGAAATTAACAAGGAACCAAGCTTGGATTGTGATTTATATGGAGGTGAACCAGATATATACAGACACAGCAGCACTATGTATGTAAGGCATATGGTGGAGGATTTAGTTAGTGCAGAAAATAACAAAGAGTTTACTGAGGCTTTGGTTTAGCTAGGTAAACCAGATACAGCACTATGCATGTTGTACGCTTCACTGGGCATCCCTGTATGTGCATCACTGATGCTCCTTCAGATGACACTATATGCCTTTGAGTTAATATGGGTTCTTTTCTCTCTGTGGAGGCTTTCTATTGTTAGCATAGCCATGTTCTCCAGCATCACGTGACCAGAGAGTATACTTTAAGTGCGGATGTTTAAAAATGGCCACTGTGTATGTGCAGCATTGCTCAACCTACTGACACATATGCACATGTCACTGTGTGTTTAGTGGACTACAAACGCTGTGCAATGCAAGTCACCCTTTTCTTCTATGAAGCGACAGATGTTTTGTGTAGTGTGAAATCAGAAATGTATTATGCATGAGTCTGTCTGCATATATTATCCCCCTCTCTACAAAAGCGCAGGCTGGGGGTGACCTGAAAGAGTATGCATGCCGTTATTGGTGGGTTGGACACTGAGCAATGAGTCTGCACGATGTGTGAAGCTGTGAACAGAAGTCTCCTCTGCTTATACTTGATCTACTTAGGACTCTTACTTTGATGGGACTTTTATTTGAGCAAACACCTGTCAATATCTAATCATTATATGTGATTGTATTATAAATATATGTTTTTTTAAAGGTGGTTTGGGTGCATCTTTAGTAGGGCCAGGAGGATACCAGTATCATAATATTTTTTACATGGCAAAAATGAAAACTTGTGAGCTAAAGCTTGGAAAAATAAATAAATATGAGTTTGATGATGTTTGTTTCCATCATTAGGGCTGTTTTCCTAAAGAATTTAAATCTGCTTTGTGTTTTGTTTCCTTGCCATAATATGGCAATACACAATATGTCCTGGCTCCGATGTTTAGTCATTAGGTACAGTTGAAGTCGGAAGTTTACATACACCAATTCCTGACATTTAATCCTAGTAAAATATCCCTGTCTTCGGTCAGTTAGGATCACCACTCTATTTTAAGAATGTGAAATGTCAGAATAATAGTAGAGAGAAAGATTTATTTCAGCTTTCATTTCTTTCATCACATTCCCAGTGGGTCAGAAGTTTACATACGCTCAGTTAGACTTCTGCCAAAGTCGATGCCTCTCCTTGTTCGGGCGGTGTTCGGCGGTCCAACATCGCGGGTCTTCTAGCCATCGCCGATCCATTTTTAATTTTCCATTTGTTTTGTCTCTTTTTCCCACACACCTGGTTCTCATTTCCCTCATTATGTGTTGTGTATTTAACCCTCTGTTTCCCCTATGTCTTTGTGTGGTATTGTTTATCTGTTTCATGTATGTCTGGTTGCGCTGGGTTATGTCAGCCCGTATTGTATTTCGTGTTCGTTGTGCCGTGTGCTTTTGGTTCGCCTAAATAAAAGGCTCCGTTTGCTACCCACTATCTGCTCTCCTGCGCCTGACTCCCTTGCAGCCATTTACGCATACGTATTTGGTAGCATTGCCTTTAAATTGCTTAACTTGGGTCAAACGTTTCAGGTAGCCTTCCACAAGCTTCCCACAATAAGGGGTGAATTTTGGCCCATTCCTCATGACAGAGCTGGTGTAACTGTGTCAGGTTTGTAGGCCTCCTTGCTCGCACACGCTTTTTCAGTTCTGCCTACAAAATTGTATATAGTATTGAGGTCAGGGCTTTGTGATGGCCACTCCAATACCTTGACATAAGCCATTATGCCACAACTTTGGAAGTATGCTTGGGGTCATTGTCCATTTGGAAGACACATTTGCCACCAAGCAATAAGCTTTAACTTCCTGACTGATGTTGTGAGAGGTTACTTTACTATATCCACATGATTTTCCTTTCTCATGTTGCCATCTATTTTGTGAAGTGTACCAGTCCCTCCTGCAGCAAAGCACCCCCACAACTTGATGCTGTCACCCCCGTGCTTCACGGTTGGGATGGTGTCTTTGGCTTGCAAGCCTCCCCCTTTTTCCTCCAAACATAACGATGGTCATTATGGCGAAATAGTTCTATTTTTGTTTCGTCAGACCAGAGAACATTTCTCCAAAAAGGACGATATTTGTCCCCATGTGCAGTTGCAAACTGTAGTCTGGCTTTTTTATGGCGGTTTTGGAGCAGTGGCTTCATCCTTGCTGAGCAGCCTTTCAGGTTATGTCGATATATGACTTGTTTTACTGTGAATATAGATACTTTGTAGCTGTTTCCTCCAGCATCTTCACAAGGTCCTTTGCTGTTGTTCCGGGATTGATTTCCACTTTTCGCACCAAAGTACTTTCATCTCTAGGAGACAGAAAACATCTTCTTCCTGAGTGGTATGACGGCTGCGTGGTCCCATGGTGTTTATACTTGTGTAACATGGAAATTGCTCCCAAGGATGAACCAGACATGTGGAGGTCTACAATTTTTTTTCTGAGGTCTTGGCTAATTTCTTTTGATTTTCCCATGATGTCAAGCAAAGAGGCGCTGAGTTTGAAGGTAGGCCTTGAAATACATCCACAGGTGCACCTCCAATTGACTCAAATGATGTCAATTAGCCTATCAGAAACTTCTAAAGCCATGACATAATTTTCTGGAATTGTCTAAGCTGTTTAAAGGCAGAGTCAACTTAGTGTATGTAAACTTCTGACCCACTGGAATTGTGATACAGTGAGTTGTAAGTGAAATCATCTGTCTGTAAACAATTGTTGGAAAAATGACTTGTGTCATGCACAAAGTAGATGTCCTAACTGACTTGCCAAAACTATAGTTTGTTAACAAGAAATTTGTGGAGTGATTGAAAAAGGAGTTTTAATGACTCCAACCTAAGTGTATGTAAATGATAGAGGAAATTATAGTTGAAATGATTAATTATGTATACATTATTGATTAGAACCATTTATTCTAATACTATTATGTTATGGTATGAAAAGTATGAGTTCTTGGTTCTTGGCTGTTACTGAAAATGTAAGCAGAACGAATTAATTGTCTGTGCCTCTCGGGCAGTTTATGGGGAGATGCTATAGCTTTTCAGACAGATAAGAAATGTTTGGATGGTGTTCCATTAGTGGAGAAAAGTATATATTTTAGACAGTTTGGAATGTAGTTTTATGGGGGAGTAGGAGAAGAGTTTCAGACCTAAAAACAATGGGCTCTTGTGAGAATCGGAGAGAGGGTGTGAAACTGATGACGTCATTTCATGTTCTCTCTTTAAAATGTAATGTTCTTTGTATTATGGGTCAGTACTCTCTGGAATTAAACGCTCTTACCTGGCTTTTAAGACTGGTCTCGATCTACTTCATGCATAATTAATGAACTTACACCTCATTAATGAATTAGAAACGAGTGCGAATTTGGTTTTGGCAACAAAATACATAGGAATCTAGAATTCCTCTATCAGTAAACATCCGACTTCAACTGTATGTCCACATGTTCCGTTGTTGTACACCTAAATGTTTATATATGTGCGTTCTAGGAGCTGTAATTGTGTTGCAGGATGCACCAATGTATCTCTCCTCTCTTCATCTCTTCCTCTGATCTTCCATACCACTGCATAACTTCCTTCCTCTTTCACCTCCTCTATGCCAGGTTTTCCCTAAACTCGGAACCCCAAGGGGTGCACGTTTTGGTTTTTGCCCTAGTACTACACAGCTGATTGCAAATATCAACTAATCATCAAGCTTTGATCATTTGAATCAGTCGTGGAGTGTCAGAGTAAAAAACAACATTTGGGGTCCCCATGACCGAGTTTGGGAAACTCTGTGCCATATCCCTGCTTAGATTACTGTGTGGTCTGGGGCTGCGCAGATCAGAGGTCTACACTCGTAAACAGAATGGATACTACTCACAACTCAATTAAATATTCACATTGTTTGTGAATGCACTTACTTGAACAGGCTGCAAGAAGCGTTGGGAATAGAGAATATACTTGAGCTATAAGGCACGGGTGGGGTGGGGTGGGTGGGGTGGTATATGGCCAATAAACCATGGCTAAGGGCTTTTCTTAGTTGCGGAGTGCCTGGATACAGCCATTAGCCGTTGTATATTGGCCATATACCACAAACCCCTGAGGTGCCTTATTGCTATTATAACTGGTTACCAGCTTAATTAGAGCAGTAAAAATAAATGTTTCATCATACCCGTGGTATACAGTCTGATATACCATGACTGTAAGCCAATCAGCATTTAGGGCTCGAACTACCGATGAAACAGGGGAGGCAGCAGTTGTGAGCAGGGTAGGCAGTTATCTTGTGTGACATCATGTATTGACCATGTTCTGTACCACTTCAATTCCAGATGAACAAGAGGCCGTACAGAAGAGGACCTTTACAAAATGGATAAACTCCCACTTGGCAAAGGTAAGAAGATATCCTTTACTATGTCTTTGTGCTTCACCACAACACTTGATAAGATATGTGTTGTGTGTTAACACATCATGATGAGTTAACTATCGTGCCACCCACAGCTTCCCTTTCCGTATAGGAGCGGAGATGATGAAATAACATTATTACAATGGTATAATCACTGATATACAGCAATTGTATCACTATGATAATATTGCTATCCTGACCTTTGTTATCAGATGGCTGTAGTAGTATTGTACTGCTGTCTTTGACCGCCCAGTTTTATAGCTGCTCACTGGACAGTGGCATTTCAGTAGTCCTCGTGACCCTGTGTGAACAGAGATTGGACCATGAGATGAGGGTTGTCATCCAATCATAATGATTCTGCGAGGCACCTCCTAGTGTAATGGAACCACATTATGCAAACAAAGTGTCAGAGGTTTTTATGTCAATTTCGTACACGTGGAAAACTACAGTTTGATTGAGGCCATAATATTTCAAGATATGTTTTTCCTCATCCGGATGTTTGGATTGTGTTACAGTGTAGCTACTGAGTTGTTTGTAGAATCAGTCCTGTAAATGTATTTTAAACGAGACCAGGGGAGAGTGAGACAGAGAGAGACACTAGTAAAGATGACTCAGGGCAGAGATCCGTGTGTTTCTCAGTTCCTCAGTAGGCTTACAATATGCCTGCAGCATGCCTTGCCGAGCCAATGTGATGGACAGAGTAAAGTTGACTCGGAAGGTAGAACTATCCGTGTCACTGTGTTGTATACAGGAGATCACCAGGGCAGCATTTTAGAGAAGATAATACCTGTAGAGTAAAGCTGTGTGTGTGTGCGCGCACGTGTGTGTGTGTGTGCTGCGTTTGTGCCTATAAGTATGCCTGCACACTTGTGTGTGTGTGTTTGTGTGTGTGTGGGGGCGTGCGTGTGTGTATATATTTGTCCATGGCTAGATTTGGCAGGCAGGGAGAGTTTAGCAGCACGGTGCAGATGGAGAGTGTGATGTGGGAGGAACATTTCTCTGCAGGAAGCAGAGTCTGCTCCAAAAGGCCATATGACAGTTCAGCTCTTTAACACTATAAACATACTCATCATGAGTTATAGCTATATATAAACACATAGGATAGCTCATAATGTCATCATCATCATCATCATCATGAGTGTGTGCATAACGCATTACAGATACGTGCTTCATAGATACTGTTAGTGCCAACCATGTTTTCTTGCTGTATTTTAGACAGCCAGGTTTTGCTGGCTCAAAGGTTTTCGGTGACACAGCACATTGTGCTGCTGCTTGGTCAGACAGGGTGACTAATCAACTAGTACAGGGTTTAAGTTTTGAACCCAGCGGAGAGATCTGTCTTTTGTCCTGTCAAATTTGGCCCACGGGGCGGCAGTTCAAAGCGAATCTGAGTAATGTGGCTGGCCAATAAGTCACCACGGAGGTCTATTCCTCATTATTCATGCTGTACACTTATACGCCCCCCCCCCTCTCTCACACACACTCTCACCTCTCTCTCTCTCTCTCTCTCTCTCTCTCTCTCTCTCTCTCACTGTCTCACTCTCTCTCGCTCTCTCTCTTTCTCCTTTCCTCTCTCCATTTCTCTCTCTCTCTCTCTCTCTCGCTCTCTCTGTGCATACCAATGAACCTGTAGAATAAGCCTAGTCATGAGCCTCTCGCTCCAGTTCACTAGGCTACTGCTACTGTAGGAGGGATTCAAATCTCAATTCTTATCAGTTCATCTTTCAATCAGTTTATCTAATCTCATCTAAACCTTTTCCGTCAAGTAAGCAAGCCATTCTGTATGGATTACGATAGACCACATGACGGGTGCCTTAAAGTTCCCATTTTAAAATAGATTTTTTAATCAAATTCTGAATGGAACAAAATGTAATATGTTTGGTTTTATGATGGAAAGTGCTGGCCCTTTTAGTTTGAACTTTCACTGGGCAGTCACGCTTTTCCCATTGTGTCCATTTCCTCTCACATTACCAAGCACTTTTGCATTGATTGAATGACAGTGTGTGCGTGCGTGTGTGCGTTATGACAGTGTGTGTGTGCACATGCATGTGCGTGTGTGTATGTGTGTGTGCGTGGGTGCGTGTGCATGTGCATGTGTGTGTGTCATGACAGTGAAAATGGGGCTTGTCATGTGACTCCTATTTTGTTTGTCACAAAACCCAGGATGGGCTTGATTTTTTTTTTCTTTTACCTTGTGACTCATTTAAGTGTAATGACATTCTGGAGATGTATGGTTCGTGTTACCGGTCAAATACTTTAATGTCATTTCTATATTTAAATTGATCTTGTTGTTAGGATATGACTGGTGGTCATAAAGGAGCAATAATATTATCTAAAAGACTTCCATTGGATTCTGTTTTTGAAGCAAAGAAAATAGCACAAAAACCAGTGTATACTTGTCACACTGTTGTTACTCCACAGTCCCAGCCAACTGCATCCTGTCGTCCTGTCATGAAATGTGACGACTTGTGAAACGAACAGCTCAGCCTGCCAAGACCATTCCCACAAAGACCAGCGTTCCATTAATTAATGCATTGTTTTCGTGTATGATTTCTGAGAATGTTCTGTGTGTTTCATGATGTAGTTTGCTCTGTCACCTAATTCCCTCAGCTCTGATAATACATGGATAGTTGGATACAGTGTGTTACATGAAACAACTATGCCCAGCTAGGGTTAAATGGACCCATGCTCTGATTTTGCTCTGAATCACACTGCCTCAGGCACAGGCACCTCGCCATCTCAGATGCACAGGCACCATCTTTTCAGCTGCAGGGGAGCTCTTTCTGTTCTCTTTATAGTCCAGCCGTTAGCTAGCCAACAAGCTCTGTTCAGTCTGGACTCCAGTCTGTAGCTGGCTCTGCTTTCTTTTCTCCTCAACACAAGGGCTGGGGAGAGGGCTGTTGAGTCTGGACTCCAGTCTGTAGCTCTAGCTAGCTAGCTCTGCTTTTACTCCAACCTGTATAGTAGCTAGCTAGCTCTGCTTGTACTCCTGTTTCTAGGATTTACTTATTGAAAGATTATAGTGGATTGTAATAAGATAATGTCTTTATTAACTTCTTATGGCTGCAGGGGCAGTATTGAGTAGCTTGGACGAAAGGTGCCCAAGAGGTGCCCAGAGTAAACGGCCTGCTCCTCAGTCTCAGTTGCTAATATATGCACAATATTATTAGTATTGGATAGAAAACACTCTGAAGTTTCTATATCCAAACAGGAAGTGAGAAATCTGAGGTTGGTCGATTTTCAACCCAAGCTCTATTGAATTCACAGTGGGATATAAATGAAGTTGCACTTCCTAGGGCTTCCACTAGATGTCATCCGTCTTTAGAAACTTGAATGAGGCTTGTTGTGGAAATTTCCTCTATTTACCAAATCATGAGTGCAAACCACACACAAGTCAGAGTTAGTTATCAAAGTCCATCTTTAATTTATGAGCTCTATCACAACCCTGTGACTCTCAGATCAATTCAGTGTCTATCAATGAATTCTCTGAGAGCCCCTTACACATTGCAGCTGAGATCCTTTAATAGCAAAAAACACACATAGTCAGACAGCATAGACATAATAAATTGTTCAGCTTTGTCTCCTTACTCAAACCCAGAACCATAAACCAATCCTCCATATCAACAGGCATATATCAAATCCATCCTATCTTGACAAGATCACAGAGACACACTGACTGGCACACAGACATTGTGGAGCCAAGAGATACACGCTTGACCTCTCCCCTCTCTCCAGCCCAAACAACTTAGTCTTGACATGGAACAGATACTGCAAACCCTGCCACAGTATTATACAAAAATAACATTCTGATGAGAAGTCATTTACAAACATATGATGAATATAAAACATCTTACCTATGTTACCACCTAATTCTGAATATTCCCCAACAGGCTTCTACTGTGTTGTGGGACTGAATAAGAGCTGAATGAGTCAGGTTACTGGCAGAGAGCCATTTCCTGGTCATGCGCATTCCACATGATATCGCCCTGCGTTCCATTGCTCCTCTAGACACAAATGATTTCTCCGGTTGGAACTTTATTGAAGATTTATGATAAAAACATCCTAATGATTGATTCTATACTTAGTTTGAAATGTTTCTTCGACCTGTAATATAACTTTTTGAAGTTTTTGTCCGAAGTACTACACGAGCGTTTGGATATGTGTACCTAACGCGCTAACAAAAGTAGCTACTTGGACATAAATAACGGACATTATCGAACAAATCAAGCATTTATTGTGGAACTGTGATTCCTCGGAGTGCATTCTGATGAAGATCATCAAAGGTAAGGAAATATTTATAATGTGATTTCTGGTTTCTGTTGACTCCAACATGGCGGCTAATGTGATTATTTTTCTGAGCGCCGTCTCAGATTTTTGCATGGTTTACTTTTTCTGTAAAGTGTTTTTGAAATCTGACACAGCCGTTGCATTAAGGAGAGGTATATCTATAATTCCATGTGTTAACTTGTATTATCATCTACATTTATGATGAGTATTTCTGTTGAATCGATGTGGCTATGCAAAATCACTGGATGTTTTTGGAACTAGTGAACGTACGCACCAATGTAAACTCAGATTTATGAACTTTATCAAACAAAACATACATGTATTGTGTAACATGATGTCCTATGAGTGTCATCTGATGAAGATCATCAAAGGTTAGTGATTAATTTTATTAATTTGTTTTATGTGACTTTGGCTGGAAAAATGACTGAGTTTTTCTTTGATTAACCATAAACTGTAAAAGATTACAACAAGATTACCTTTAAAACGGTATAAAATACATGTATGTTTGAGGAATTATAATTATGAGATTTCTGTTGTTTTAAATTTGGCGCCCTGCACTTTCACTGGCTGTTGTCATATCATCCCGTTAACGGAATTGCAGCCGTAAGAAGTTTTAAACAATAGGTGGTTTATAATTTGTAACAGTATAGCCTACCAATGACCAATTATTAGTGTATTAGTTTCACTGTTGAATCTTCTCTTCCCTAGCGTAAACCACCTCTAGAGGTCACCGACCTCTTCGAGGACATCAAAGATGGGGTGAAACTTCTGGCTCTGTTGGAGGTGCTGTCTGGACAGAGACTAGTAAGCACTGCTCTTAATATATACAGTCATTGGTAATGCTGGATTATTCTATTCATGCTACAGAGTTCAGTCGCATTCAATTACCATAATATTGTATTGAACTTTCTTGCTGTATTTAATGTGAGCGTTCTGATAAGATTTTGTGTATTTACAGTACTCCATATGGAAAATACACTTAAACTTTACTTGAACCCTCCCTCCTCTCTCCCCAGCCATGTGAGCAGGGCCGCCAGCTGAAGAGGATCCACTGGGTGTCCAACATCGGCACCGCCCTCAGGTTCCTCGAAGGCAGGAAGGTAAGCACGCCCTCAGAGTAACTACACAGTATTTTCCCTGAGTATTTTGTCATAGCTCGAGGGCCCATTCGCAATGTCACATATCTTCTAAGGGTTTTATTCCAAACATTTGGCCAAGGCTTGTGAAAAGAATATTCATCTCTGTTTAATGCTAGCGGTTTGAAAATACGACATTGTATCATAGTGTTTATGAACAAAGATAGATAAATGGAGGCAATGCATGGAAATATGTATCTATGCAAGGCCATATGGATGGTATATCCTCTCTCAGTCAGTATTGCTTTGAGGCCTGTATCTTACTGTGACCTTCTCTCACCATGCCTGACCTCTGACCTCAGTCTGTGTACCGAGGATCCCCGGTCAGTGGCTGCCTGTAAAACACACTGTGTTCATATACTGTATGCATTCCTTTTGTTTAATTCACGGTGTCTATTCCTAGCTATTCTTTGGTTGAGCCATTCTTTTCCTCTTTGTGCATCTTGACTATTGTAGTGCCATCAACCAGGTGCTTTCTGGTTGTCATGCATTTTGAAACTTTGGAGTCAAAGCTTTCCTGCCCTCTCCTTTCTCCAACCTTTGTGAAATAGTCACATCATCAAAACAAATCCTACAAAAAGACGAATGTAAATATGCAGCAACCTTAATGTCAACTAGTTTGCTCATCCAAAGTTTGTTACAGTGATATTCACTCCATTGGCTTTATTGTTACTGTCCTGCCAAATTGAGTACTCTACAGCTTTTATGTTTTTCCTTTGTTGAGCTTGGCTGTTTCTGCCTCACCTGCTTCCGCTCTTCCAAATATCACGTTGTTGCATCAGAGAGCTGATTTTGATGGCTGTGAAAGAAAAAACATAAAATCGTCATTACTATGCCAATGGCCCACTCACTCAACAATGCCTTTATTTGTTAAACAGTGTTTCAGAATGTACCTATGTATGAGTACATGTATTTCCCAGACATTTCATTTCATGACAAGTTGTGAATTGCAGTTAAATTGGGGTTTTCTTTCCCAACAGATCAAGCTAGTCAACATTCATGCTACTGACATCGCAGACGGTCGACCATCCATTGTCCTGGGGTTGATATGGACCGTCATTCTCTACTTCCAGGTAATGTGTTGTTGTATCTGGTCAGTTTGACACTTACATGTTGTAATATGACTGTCTGTGATTGTTAACAGTGTCTCACAACTCTCCGTGAGTCGTCTTCAGTGTTGTTTTTACCTGTTATATCGAGAAGTGACCCTTTAATGCACTTTTTTTAGATCTAATTGGATCTACATACAGTTATTTGATGTCGTTATGGTTAATCACAGCATGTTTGCTCTAATTGCTGACCCTCTGTCAGATCGAGGAGTTGACCAGTAACCTACCAGCCCTGGCAGCCCTGTCCAGCAGTACCTCCTCAATGGACAGCATGGCCAGTAACTCAGAGACGGGCAGTCCCCCTATGAAGAGGAAGGTAGTACCCAAGAAGTTCCAGGGCAACGCCAAGAGGGCCCTGCTCAGATGGGTGCAGTGCACCGCCGCCAAGTACGTATGCCATTATATATTTGGCCAGCTTTTCTAACCAGTGCTCCAGCGGGCAAAATGGGTTGAAATGATGAAATGATGTCATTACAACTAAATTAAGACCAGTTCAACATCATTTTCTCTACCATTTTCTCCACGTCAGCCAAGATGATAGGAAACAGCTGTCTGTATCACCCGAACTGTCTGTATCTTAATTTGAGTTATAATTTCAAGAGTGCTCTGCCACCGGCCCACTGTAAACAGGTACTTCTGTTTGTCCCAAGGCGTCAGGGCATGGAAGTGAAGGACTTTGGTGCTAGTTGGCGGAGCGGGGTGGCGTTCCACTCTGTGGTCCATGCCATCCGCCCAGACCTGGTGGACATGGAGGTGGTGAGGAGGAGGAGCAACAAAGAGAATCTGGAGGAAGCCTTCTCATTGGCCGAGAACGAGCTGGGCATCCCACGCCTGCTGGATCCAGAAGGTTACTTACCTCTCCTCTTCTATTTAATGAAAAATAAAAGATTGCTTTGTCAAAATAAGCGTACACTCCCTCACTCATCCCCAGTTCCGGCTGGTACATAGGGCAGCAACAAAGGATCTCCACCTCTGTCTTCCATGATGCAAGAACTATGCAATTCCAACAGAACTTTATGGAATACTCTTTTAAAGTTTTCATTGAAGACGGTGCAAGGTTTATTTATGGGTGTTTCGTTCCTTCAAAGTGTTGTTGATATGTCTGTCTGGAGATAATAATGCAGACAGCAGCTCAGCAGCAGTCACTTCAGGAGAGATCAGACTCCTGACTCCTGAGGCTTCATTACGAACCTCAATAAACGTCTGTGTTTATCATGGCCCTCGTTTTCTCAGAGATCAGGTCAGCGATAGAGATGACAGGAGACATTTATAATTAGATGTCAGTGTGTCAGAGGAAACACAAAATGTAGTCTCCTTCAGGGCACAAATGTGTTCCCTGTTTTTACTGTGTCATATTTGTTATAGAAATGATGTTCCTGCCCTGCCTGTATTTTACTCTATATATACATTTCAAATGACCACAGTTTACATATGGTTAATCGAAAGTGGCATATAGACCTATACACACATCAATCATACTTAATTGACATACTGTAGTTTGCTTGATGGATACCACTAATGCCATTGTTTTATTATTTACTACTTTCACGCCAGACTCTCTCTCTCACTCTCTTCTTCTGCAGATGTGGATGTAGATAAACCGGATGAGAAGTCCATCATGACATATGTTGCTCAGTTCCTCAAGCACTACCCCAACCCCCACCACTCCGAGACAGATGGACAGGAAGATGAGGTACCAAGCTATATTCACTGTAGTCCTGAGTCATGTACTGTATTGGCATGGGCAAACTCAGTGTTGTGTTGTAATGCTTTATTTAAGTATTAATGCCTGAGAAGCCAGTGTTTGGAGGATATATTGGCATGGGTTTTGTTCGTCTCGGGCCGGCAAACCGTGCCAATATATCCTCCAAACACCGGCTTCGAGGGTATTATCACTTTTATACAACGGGTTACCAACATATTCAAAATAATGATTGACATATTTTCATAAAAATAGTTATTTGGATGAATTTATTAATTAATACTATTTAATCCTTCCACAAGATATAGTCCCAACACAAATCTAGGGTTGCTACCCAAGGTTTGGTTGCCAGAGACGAGACCCTGTCGTTAAGTCTTTTTGTTCTAAATCTATGGACCTGACCCAGTTGTTCGTTCTAAATGTTTCGTTGCCATGATGGCTGGCAACGTCCTTATCCCTTGCTTGCTGGCTAGCCAACTGGAGATCTTTCTTTGGATACATCCATAACAATGACCTTATGATGTGAGATTTCGTCTGGCATAGAGCATTGTCTCTCTCGCCAGACCATTGTTCAGAAGAGATAGCCAACTACACAGCTAACACAATCACTTCAAACTAAAGCTGGAATGACAGCAAACTAGCTGCATTTCTTGTTTTTCTATTGACATTTCTTTGTATATATCCACAAAAATTATGGTAATTCATGATTTTGACTGGCTGATAAAAGATGCCAGCCTATCTGTCTTGTCCTGACTGCCGACATGTTCATTACCATAGGACAGCTGGAGATCGAATTTTAATATTGAAACAATGTTTCAAATGTCAGAGAGACAGACAGCAAGGTTATTATAAATCTCTGCTGTTGAAAACCAAATGCTTGTCTAAAAGAAATATGAGGTCAAGTCTAGATGCTTTTTACGGGGTAGATCTAGTAAATAAATTGCCTGGCTGGGCTGATGAGACAGTGGATTGCGCAGTCAGATGGAACAGAGTAAATAGGCATTTTAACATCATAGATTTAGCCGGTGGTAACTTGTGGAATAGATACCGGCTGGAATTCCGTTTGAACCAATCAGCATCCAGGATTAGAACCACCTCTCCCATAAGTACTTTTCTCTGCTTTTGTTTTCTTTTGTCTTCTATTGTATTTGTGTTTTCAGTATGATTGTTCTAGTTTACCCAGCTACAGTATATTTAATATCAAGTGGCTAACTAATACTGGCACCCTCATTGTTGTAATACTTTATGTACTCTGTTATTGTATTGTTGTATCTGCTATTGTATTTGTGTTTTCAGTATGCTAATGCTTGTTGCTAACCATATTTCCCATCACACCAACGACAGCTTTTATGAAAAAAGATACATAAAAACAATTTGTCATTGCATGAACTCGGCAATCATCTTACTTTCCTCATTGTGCATTACGCCATTCACTCACTCCATCTCTCCGTCACGCTCTCCCTCCATCTTATGTTATCTTTTCTGTTGCATTTGAAGCTGCTTCTTCGCTACTTTCCAAGTTTTGCACTCTCTATCCCAAACCTACGGGTAAGTCCATCCATGCCCATGTAGTGTAGTGTCTGCCTGCAGTGTGCTATATTTCCTCTTCTTTATGTTTGTCATGGCTTCGCTTTGATTTTGCTCTCTCTCTCTCTCTCTCTCTCTCTCTCTCTCTCTCTCTCTCTCTCTCTCTCTCTCTCTCGCTGCCACTAATGCCTTTCTGTGCTGTCTGTTTGTTTGCATCTCTTTGTGTGGCTTTCTTTCCTGGATAGTATGGTCCTCAAGATATAGAGCAAATGCTTGAGGTATGTTGTCACTGAATACATAGATTCATCAGGGATTCTTATTTTGCTTTGAATCTTATTGTGCTTGCTGTGGTATTGGAAATCTATTTGGAAGGTTTTGGTAGGAGTGGTTTCACTGTATGTAGTTTGTTGAGAATTCTGTTCGGGTTGAGAGAGGAAGAATAATGGTGCATTGTATTACCTGAATATTATGTGTCATCTGAATGCTGTGTGTTAACTGACTTCCCAGAGAGAAGAGCGTAAGGTTCTGAGAGAGCTGAAGGTGTGGCTGGATCAACTGGAGAGGGACGTGCTGCGAGTCCAGGGGGCAGAGGGCAACCTGACAGACAAGTACCAGGTTAGTACCAGGTGACCAGAGGGCAACCTGACCGAGAAGTACGAGGTTAGTACCAAGCCAACAGCGCAGAGGGCAACGCAGAGGGATAGTACCAGGTGACTAGGGGGCAGAGGGCAACCTGACCGACAAGTACCAGGTTAGTACCATTTGACGAGGGGGCAGATGGCAATCTGACAGACAATACCAGGGGGCAGAGAGCAACCTGACCAACAAGTACCAGGTGATTGGAACCAAATCTCATGCTACGTATGTAGCTGGCTAATGTTACGGTATATTTAGTTCCAGGTCACGAGGTAACGTACATCATACTACGTGTAGAGGGAAGAGACAGAGCGTCGTAAACACCATGACTCTTTCTCAATAATCCTTCATCAATTTCTTGTACCTTCATGTCCTCGCTGACGTTTTAAAAAAGGATGTGGGAAGAGGGCACTAAAAATCAAGGAAAGACTATTAAGAACAGGCCCATATTTGACTGAGCTCTACGTTCCTGTGTGTCATATACTCAATGTGAATGGAACACCTCTAATACTCGTGTTTCTACTTTTCTCCAGGGCTTCAAGAGTTTCCGTGTGCAGTATGAGATAAAGAAGAAACAGACTGAGCCTCTGCTGCAGCCGGTGCACAGGGATGGGAAGCTGTCTGTAGACCAGGCCCTGGTCAAACAAGCGTGGGAACGTGTCTCTATCAGGGTGAGTCAGTGTATTGCTGTCTATGGACCCCTGGACAACTAGCCTGATCCCGTATTGCTTCAGTCAACTCTTATTTACAAAGATAGTCCACCAGGCTACTGCACAACCTGGCCCAGCTATGGGCCAGACTCAAAAGGGCCAATTTCACGGACACAGATCAAGTCCACTGTGGTTATGGATTAGAGAGCGTACTATATGGAGGATCTCCATTGAAATAGCTTTTTAGTCCAGGACTAGGCTTTATCTCTGTCTGGGAAACCGGCCCACAGAGACCATTATAAATACACTCTAACCTTTGTCATTGAGAAATTGTTATTTTTGTCCGCCAACTCATTTTCATTTGCCGTGTGTTTATTAGTTACACTGAGACTTGCATTGCAGAATGTGAGCCCAGATAGCTATCATAATAAACTGAATGAGTGTTCAGTGAGGCGCAAGCTTTCAAAAGGAGCGCTCATTAAGAGGGCATGCGAGTTTTGGAGCGAGGGGAACAGAAAGGGTTTTGTTCACTTGATAGAGTGTCCCCAGCCTATATGGACTGTGGACTGGAGTAGCGCAGCACTGTGGCCATCCACTGGAGTAGATGCTTGAGAACATGTGGAAACCTTTTTAAGCACCACCTGCTTTTTAAACAGCATGGTTAATGCTAATGCCTCGATTGTACTGATTGTTCTGGCTGTAATGGGTGGCTGTTGTAGCTCCTGGACTGAAACTTGAAGATGACCCGAGTGGTCGAAACAATATCACTAACAAACCACATGGGAGCATAGATCGCAGTTTTTGCCACATTTTGCAGACTTGTACTTTTATCCAGCACCTGCTCAAAGTCTTTGGACATGTAATATTTGCCTATACTAGCTCCTGGACTGGCACATCCATCTGGATAAGTCGTTGCCTGGCCCACTGGGGGTGATCGGAGCCTGGCTGCATCGAGCTGAGATCGCCTTGAGAGAGGAGATTCCCATCCAACAAGCCCATGAAGAGACAGCCAACGTGATCCACAGGAAGCTGGAGCAGCACAAGGTATTCAGCAAGAGCAAATCTCATAATATATACAGGTGCTGTGGTAAAACGATCCTTGGATAGGCGTTGTGCGAAGGTACAGCAAATCTCAAAATTCTTGGTTTTGTTGGTCATATAAGAAAAGATGACAAAGTCACAATGATGTTTTGGATGTTGCACCCGTGTCTAGTCTAAATGATTCAACAAGTTTTTTTTATTTTAGCGTGCATGTATGTGGATATGTGTTTTTAGGAGGTACTGAAGAACTTGGAATCCCACCAGCAGACATTCCAGCAGATCCACAGAGACAGATCTGTGAACGGGGTCCCTGTCCCCTCTGAACAGCTCCAAGACATGGCCGAGAGGTTAGTCATCCTTCAGTCATCTCTACATTAGTGTTAATACTGTAACACATCTATGGATGTCTCTGGACAATATTAGCCTGATCCCTGATCTGTTTGTGCTGTCTTGCCAACTCCTACGGTCGTTGTCAACCCATGAGTTGACAAGAAAACACAAACAGATCAGGGACAATATGACATTACTTAAATAAGACTGATATTGATCAGTTTGATAAGAATGTTAATATGGATTTTCTATTTTGTCCAACAGGTTCAACTATGTGTCCACATCATCTCATGCCCACCTGATCAAACTGGAATTCTGGGAGATGAAGTACCGTCTGATGGCGTTTCTCATCCTGGCTGAGTCCAAGCTCAAGTCCTGGATCATCAAATATGGCCGCCGTGACTCCGTGGAACTACTGCTGCATAGCTACATTGTGAGTTGGCCTTTCCATTAGTTGTTACTGGTTTGTGGTAGCCTGGTGGTCTAGATCTATTTGTGTTGTTTAGCCAACCTCATGTTTGCCATGAAAATGACTATGGGAGTTGGTAAGACAGCACAAACAGATCTGGAACCACCAAGCTAATTTCCAATGGATACTGTTCCAATCGTATCCTCATGATATTTCCATGCTTATCTCACCATCATTCCCAACAGTCCTTCATTGATGGACACAAGTTCTTTGAACAGTATGAGACAACATTTAAGGCACTCAGGCAAGCTGCAGATGTCTACATCAAGTCTGATGGTTCAGGTAGGGTGGTTTTTATTTTGTGTGTGTTTAACTCAGATGTGCTTTGATTGAATGTTGTCTGTCAGAGAGGACTAAATGTGCTAACTGTTGATTTCATATTCTAGGCATTAAGATCAGTAGGAAAGGTAAGTCTAGATTCATTTGGTATTGATATACAATAGGTAACATGGTGACCACACTAGCCTTTGATTTGCTGTGCACAAGTGGTTCACTGGTCTAACATAAATCCAAGAAATCTGATAGAATCTCACTGCGCCTGGCTGTTTACGAACTGACTACTCTATATTCTTCCACAAAGATCATTTCCTGTAACACAAATACTCTTTGCATGATACAGTAACAATAGTCACAGTAGGTCTTGGAATGTGAAACACTGCAAATGCAAATACCTTGCTGTCTTGACTTGCTTGGCTTATCCAACAGCCTTGAAACGTCTCTATACTAGGCTCTATTAATAAGATCTTGAGTAATGGGTTGGTACGTGACCCAATTAACCACTGAAAAATCGTATGTCATGATGAAGAGAGAACTGACTCCATGATGTTTTCTTTCAGCTGAGGAAGCGGAGGGGGTGGGTAAGTTCCTGTCGGACACGTCGGCCCAGTGGAGGAACCTGTCGGTGGAGGTGCGTAGCGTGAGGAGCATGCTGGAGGAGGTCATCTCTAACTGGGAGAAGTACAGCAGCACGGTGGCTGGACTGCAGGCCTGGCTGGAGGACGCAGAGCAGATGCTCAACCAGTCAGAGAACAAAAAACGGGTGAGCATGAGGCTGGGTGGGTGGCCGGCAAAAAGGGAAACATTTAAGTTAAGAGTATCTTTATTCCATGACAACAATTGATGTTTTGGAATAAAAATACTCTCAGCTTACATTTTTACCTCACATTCCCTTTTTTCTTATTGGATTTACAGTGCATTTGGAAAGTATTCAGACCCCTTGACTTTTTCAACATTTTGTTACGTTACAGCCTTATTCTAAAGTTTATTTAAAAAAATGTTTACCTCATCAATCTACACACAATACCCCATAATGACAAACCGAAAACAGGTTTGAATTATTCTTTGCAAATGTATAAAAAAAAAAAATTAAAAAATGAAATATCACATTTGTGACGTCCGGCTCAAATCGGTCTTATGTAGCAAAATTTGAAATTGTGTTTTTTACATTGTATAAAAGTAGAGTCTCAGAGCTACACAATGGAATATCAAACACTACAGTTGAGGAACAATGAGAAAGTAATTTTGCTTTGAAAGTTGATGAACTTGTAAACTTATATTTGAGAAAATGCCCTTTGAATGTTTTGGTACTGCTATTTAAGAGCCCTTCTTTGTCTACACCATTCAGCATCGTTCACACTCTCTTAAGCTTTAGCTTCACCCATCTCTTAAAGGGTTGACCCGAATATACTAACAACAGCAGTCAAGCATGCAAGCTAACTTGCTAGCTACTTCCAGACATCTAAGTGAGAGAGAACAGCTCACTGAACATCACTCGCCCTAGCAGAGCTGGTTAGGCTGTTATGTTATCCAGAGCGTTGGTGACTGCAACTGTGCTTTCAAATTGTCCATACGTAAATCCAGATCGTTTCGCGTTCAGAGCGCACACTGGACGCTCTGGCCGAGGAGTAGGGTTGATCCGAACATTCTGACCTCACAACGGCAGTCAAGCACCCAAGCTAACTGGCTAACATTGGCTAGCTTGCTAGCTACTTCCAGACACATAATGAGAGAAAACCCCACTCTGACCATTTTTCTCGCCCTAGCAGAGCTGGTTAGGCTGTTTTCATGTTATCCAGAGCGTTGGTGACTTTAACTGTGCAGTTGGCAACAATTTCATATGCTTTTTTGCCTACGTTTACTGACACCAGCCATATTCAATGGGTGTTGAGCATTCATAAATTCATCAGTTATTCTGCGCTCTGGCACACTAAAACGAGAGCCTTTTGTTAAGACATGTTGCTAGCTAGCTAGGTAAACAATGAACCATAATCCCAACTCATGACGTTACTACCTTTAGCTAGCTAACATTAGGCTATAACTAGTGGCTTTGAGATACGAATTATAAGATCATACACGTAACGTTAGTTAGCGAGCCAGCTAACATTTGTAAGCTAGCTAACAGTACACTTGAAATGAAAATACTTTATGTTAAAGTTAGAAATGTATAATATCTGAAAATGTAGCTAGCTAGATTATCTTACATCATGGTTGGACGCATCTCCTGTCGGATGCCATGGTTGCCCTTAGTTTGAAGATGTAATCCAGAGGCAGGTGTTTTCTCCATCTCCTTAGCTGTCATACTCGAATTCCACTGATTTCAAAACTCGGTCCTCCAAGAAGTGGAGAGCATACACGTAACGTTAGCTAGCAAGCCAGCCAGCTAACGTTAGCTAGCTAACAGTACACTTTAACTTGACATTAGGTTTATGCAGATTTACCACAGATTTTTTTTTTAAATTCAAGTCGGTGTAGACAGGATTACTGACCAATCCAAATTAATCTCTCGGCATGTCCAACCCACTCATGATTTTAGCCAATAATGGCTAGCGGGAAGGTTGCTCACCTTTTCTGTGGCTAAACCAACTAGGCTCGTAATTTAACAATTTTATTTGTATTTACAGATGTCATACAAGTTTGTTATTAAGGCACATGAAAGTTCACATGTTCGAGATGGCATTTCTGCCCCAAAAAAACAAATTTTGATTAAAAAAAGTGTTATGTTCATATGGCTCCCCTGTGAAGTAGTGACCCAATACATACGCCTAGTTTCCTGAAACGGGTCACATTTAAATAAGTATTCAGACCCTTTACTCAGTACTTTGTTGAAGCACCTTTCACTGCTCGAGTCTTCTTGGGTATGATGCTACAAGCTTGGCACACCTGTATTTGGGGAATTTCTCCCTTTCTTCTCTGCAGATCCTCTCAAACTCTGTCAGGTTGGATGGGGAGCTTCGATGCACAGCTATTTTCAGGTCTCTCCAGAGATGTTTGATCGGGTTCAAGTTTGAGCTCTGGCTGGCCCACTCAAGGACATTCAGAGACTTGTCCCGAAGCCACTCCTGCGTTGTCTTGGCTGTGTACTTAGGGTTGTTGTCCTGTTGGAAGGTGAACCTTTGCTGAGTGCTCTGGAGCAGGTTTTCATCAAGGATCTCTCTGTACTTTATTCCGTTCATCTTTCCTTCAATCCTGACTAGTCTCCCTGCCGCTGAAAAACATCCCCACAGCATGATGCTGCCACCACCATGCTTCACCGTAGGTTTCCTCCGTAGATTTCCTCCAGATGTGACGCTTGGCATTCAGGCCAAAGAGTTCAATCTTGGTTTCATCAGACCAGAGAATCTTGTTTTTCATGGTCTGAGTCCTTTAGGTGCCTTTTGGCAAACTCCAAGCGGGCTGTCATGTGCCTTTTACTGAGAAGTGGCTTCCGTCTGGCTACCATAGAGGCCTGATTGGTGGAGTGCTGCAGAGATGGTTGCCTTTATGGAAGGTACTCTCATCTCCATAGAGGAACTCTGTCGCTCAGTCAGAGTGACCATCGGGTTCTTGGTCACCTCCCTGACCAAGGCTCTTCTCCCCCGATTGCTCAGCTGTAGGAAGAGTCTTGGTGGATCCAAACTTCTTCCATTTAAGAATGATGGAGGACACTGTGTTCTTGCGGACCTTCAAAGCTTCAGGTACCCTTCCCCAGATCTGTGCCTCGACACAATCCTATCTCCTTTGACCTCATGGCTTGGTTTTTGCTCTGACATGAACTGTAGGACCTTATATAGACAGGTGTGTGCCTTTCCAAATCATGTCATATCAATTTAATTTACCACAGGTGGACTCCAATCAAGTTGTAGAAACATATCAAGGATGATCAATGGAAACAGGATGCACCGGAGCTCAATTTAGAGTCTCATAGCAAAGGGTCTGAATACTTATGTAATTAAGGTATTTCTGTTTTTTATATTTGATAAATTAGCAAACATTTCATTATGGGGTATTGTGTGTAGATTATTTTAATTTTAATTTTATTTAACCCATTTTAGAATAAGGCTGTAAAGTAACAAAATGTTGAAAAGGTCAAGCAGTCTGAATACTTTCCGAAGGTACTGTATATGCTTTTTGGGTCAACATTACATTTGAAGCGCTGTGCCAAAATACTATTTTTGGCTGTACACCCACTATGTCTGTTGGCCCCTTTAAAGAATATTCAATGTTGTATATTCTATGCTCACAGCCATTTCTATCAATTGTGTAGAGTTTCTGTCTTTCTTCTTCAACCCTAGGACTTCTTCCGGAACCTTCCTCACTGGATCCAGCAGCACATGGACATGAATGATGCAGGGAACTTCCTGATTGAGACATGCGACGAGACCGTCTCCAGAGACCTTAAGCAGCAGCTGCTTCTTCTTAATGGGAGGTGGAGAGAGCTGTTCGTTAAAGTCAAGCATGTAAATTATTTTTTTAAATCTCCTATTTTTCCTGCACCTACAGCAGATTATGATTATTGAGAAGCATACTTATGGATTGGGCCATGAAACATGGCTGTAGACTCATTAGTCTACAGCCATGTGTCAGGGCTAACCACTATTATTTAGGCTGTGAGACTCAGGTGTCATAAAAGATCTTGGCATTGCCTTTATAAGCAAAGTTCACATTGAATGCTCAAATTATAAAGACATTCATTGTATTCACTGTTTCCATGGCAGTATGCTAGAGCGGATGAGGTGGACAAGTTGAAACAGGACTATCAGGACTCTATCGCTACTCTCAAAACTTTCATGAATGCAACCAATGACAAGATGAGTGCCCCTGTCCAAGTGTCCTTCCTGAATGTCAGGACATTCGTTCAAGATGTTGAGGTACCCATCACGTACATACAGTGCCTTAAGAAAATATTTATAACTCCTTGACTTATTCAAAATAATGACAAAGTGAATACATGTTTTTAGACATTTTGGCAAATTTATTGAAAATCAAATACAGAATACAGAAATATGTAATTTACATAAGTATTCACATCCCTTTGCTATGTAACTCTAACTGAGCTCAGGTGCATCCAATTTAATTTGATCATCTGAGATGTCACTACAAGTTGATTGGAGCACCTGTGGCCAATTCAATTGTTTAGACATGATTTAGAAAGAAACACACCTGTCTATACAAGGTCCCACAGTTGACAGTGCATGTCAGAGCAGAAACTATACCATGTCCAAAGAACTGTCCGTAGATCTCCGAGATGATTAGGTACAGTGCCTTGCGAAAGTATTCGGCCCCCTTGAACTTTGCGACCTTTTGCCACATTTCAGGCTTCAAACATAAAGATATAAAACTGTATTTTTTTTGTGAAGAATCAACAACAAGTGGGACACAATCATGAAGTGGAACGACATTTATTGGATATTTCAAACTTTTTTAACAAATCAAAAACTTTAAAATTGGGCGTGCAAAATTATTCAGCCCCCTTAAGTTAATACTTTGTTGCGCCACCTTTTGCTGCGATTACAGCTGTAAGTCGCTTGGGGTATGTCTCTATCAGTTTTGCACATCGAGAGACTGAAATTTTTTCCCATTCCTCCTTGCAAAACAGCTCAAGGTTGGATGGAGAGCATTTGTGAACAGCAGTTTTCAGTTCTTTCCACAGATTATCGATTGGATTCAGGTCTGGACTTTGACTTGGCCATTCTAACACCTGGATATGTTTATTTTTGAACCATTCCATTGTAGATTTAGCTTTATGTTTTGGATCATTGTCTTGTTGGAAGACAAATCTCCGTCCCAGTCTCAGGTCTTTTGCAGACTCCATCAGGTTTTCTTCTAGAATGGTCCTGTATTTGGCTCCATTCATCTTCCCATCAATTTTAACCATCTTCCCTGTCCCTGCTGAAGAAAAGCAGGCCCAAACCATGATGCTGCCACCACCATGTTTGACAGTGGGGATGGTGTGTTCAGGGTGATGAGCTGTGTTGCTTTTACGCCAAACATAACGTTTTGCATTGTTGCCAAAAAGTTCAATTTTGGTTTCATCTGATCAGAGCACCTTCTTCCACATGTTTGGTGTGTCTCCCAGGTGGCTTGTGGCAAACTTTAAACAACACTTTTTATGGATATCTTTAAGAAATGGCTTTCTTCTTGCCACTCTTCCATAAAGGCCAGATTTGTGCAATATACGACTGATTGTTGTCCTATGGACAGTCTCCCACCTCAGCTGTAGATCTCTGCAGTTCATCCAGAGTGATCATGGGCCTCTTGGCTGCATCTCTGATCAGTCTTCTCCTTGTATGAGCTGAAAGTTTAGAGGGACGGCCAGGTCTTGGTAGATTTGCAGTGGTCTGATACTCCTTCCATTTCAATATTATCGCTTGCACAGTGCTCCTTGGGATGTTTAAAGCTTGGGAAATCTTTTTGTATCCAAATCCGGCTTTAAACTTCTTCACAACAGTATCTCGGACCTGCCTGATGTGTTCCTTGTTCTTCATGATGCTCTCTGCGCTTTTAACGGACCTCTGAGACTATCACAGTGCAGGTGCATTTATACGGAGACTTGATTACACACAGGTGGATTGTATTTATCATCATTAGTCATTTAGGTCAACATTGGATCATTCAGAGATCCTCACTGAACTTCTGGAGAGAGTTTGCTGCACTGAAACTAAAGGGGCTGAATAATTTTGCATGCCCAATTTTTCAGTTTTTGATTTGTTAAAAAAGTTTGAAATATCCAATAAATGTCGTTCCACTTCATGATTGTGTCCCACTTGTTGTTGATTCTTCACAAAAAAAATACAGTTTTATATCTTTATGTTTGAAGCCTGAAATGTGGCAAAAGGTCGCAAAGTTCAAGGGGGCCGAATACTTTCGCAAGGCACTGTATATATCTGGGGAAGGTTATAAAACCATTTCTAGAGTGTTGAAAGTTTCCAAGAGCACAGCGGTTTCCATCATTGGAAAATTGAAAGAATATGGAACTACTCAGACTCTGCTGGCCGTCCGATCAAACTGAGCAACTGGGCAAGAAAGACTTTGGTCAGGGAGGTGCCCAAGAACCTGAAGACCCCTCTGACAGAAGTACAGAGTTCCTTGGCGGATATGAGAGAACCTGCCAGAAGGACAACAGTCTCTACAGCACTTCACCAATCTGGGCTTTATGGGAGAGTGGTAAAATGGAAGTCACTCCTGATAAAAAGGCATGCCTGGAGTTTGCAAAAAAGCATGTGAAATACTGAGAGCATAAGGCAAAAGATTACCTGTCTAACACCATTCCTACCATGAAGCATGGTGGTGGCAGTATCATGCTATGGGGAGGCTTTTCAGTGGCAGGGTCTGAAAGACTGGTAAGGATAAAGGGGGAAAATGAATGAAGCCACATACAGGCAAATCCTTGATGAGAACTTGCTTCAGAGTGCAAACAACCTTAGACTGGGGTGAAGATTTATATTCCAACAGGATAATGACCCCAAACATACAGACATACCCAAGACGACTCAAAGCTGTAATCGCAGCCAAAGGTGCTTCTACAAAGTATTGACTCAGGGGTATGAATACTTATGTAAATGAGATATTTCTGTATTTCATTTTCAATAAATGTGCATAAATTCTAAAATCATGTTTTCACTTTGTCATTATGGGGTATTGTGTGTAGATGGTTGAGATAAAACTCAATATAACCCAGCTGTAACATAATAAAATGTGGAATAAGTTAAGTGGTATGAATACTTTCTGAAGGCACACAGAACATACAGAACATTCACATTTGCTTTTCTTTCAAAATTGATTGAACTACCTATAAAGTTTTCAGCTTGGCTCACTTTGTTGCAATGTCATCAGGCTGTTATTGTAAATCAAAACATTTGTTCTTTATAGACATTCCCGGTTACGTAAATGGTAAATCAATGAATGAATACATAAATACTTAAAGTAAGAAGGAATGGACCGGTGTTTGATCTCTGTCCTTCCGCATCCCTTTCCAGGACATCAAGCACAAAGTGCCTGCCATGGAGGCAGCCTGTAAGACAGCCACCCGCACCGCCCAACTACTGACCAAGGACACATCCCCGGATGAGGTCTCAACGATGCTGGCTGTCATGGCTTCTATCAAGGAGGAGATGAGCAAGGTGACCATCCAGCTCACCTGTTCCTGTTCGAATTGTTCAAAATTGCATCTTTCCCCTCCTCCTTTCCTTGGAATAATCATTGATCAGATATTACTAGATTGCTGAAAGTTATTTACTGGAAGCCCCGCTTTCACCAAGCCAACTTTGTTAGATCAGTGATTACCTCTTGTCTATCACCTAGTCTTTCCGATCAGCCATTCCTCTCCAGATGACCTTAACACTACCTCTCTCACTGTGTCCTCCTTCCACCAGATAAGGGAGAGGTGTCTGCCGCTGCTGCGGGAGGCCCAGTCACTGCTTCCCCCTCTGGAGGAGATGGAGAAGAACATCACAGGGTTCTACCAGGCTCTGGAGAAGGCTAGCCACATCACCTGCTCCAGGGACTCAGAGGCCCCTGGGGACTTCAAACAGAAATGCCAAGTGAGATCAGGAGGGTCAGGGGTTGAACAGAATGAGTGATGAAACGTGCTTGAGGGATTAGGTTTTGGTTGCCGTTCAAACTGTTAGACCGACTTTCTACATAAACAAAACATAATTAGACTTAATCGCCTAATTAGTTAACATTAACAAATTGCTTAATTGACCCATGTATGTTATTACTAGTAACCCAAAGTCTCTAAACTCTACTATCCTGGTTCTGCCTCTCCAGGAGCTGGTGACATTCACCCAGAGCTGTAAGAAGTGTCTGACAGTGATTGAGAAGAACCATCAGGGCATCCAGAGAACCCTGGACAGCAGTAAGACCCTACAGCACATGGACATGGCCCTGCTGCAGAAGAGAGTTGTTGACCTGCAGGCGTCCTCACGGGTATTAGACATGACTGTACATGGCACTGCAGGCTTCACGGTTAGGTTAGGGCTGTGTGTAATTTTGGAAATGAATGAATAAACATAATCGATCTTGATCAATCAATCAATCATGGGGTTTTGACAGAGGAAACGTATGTAGCGCACTGTGTAATGTGAGGGAGAGTGCGTCTGAATGACGTAGCCGTGCTATACAGCATGATCAACTCAATTCAATATAACTTTGCTGTCCCTGAAGGACATGATGGTGATGATGAGACTGCTTGTGAGTATGTCTGTATTTGTGTGTCACAGGCCATGATCAAGGAGTCCACTGACTGGAGGAAACACATGGAGGCCAACAGCAGCTTAATGAAGAGGTTTGATGAGTCCCGTGTCGAGCTGGAGAAGGTGCTCAAGGTGGCTCAGGCCTCTCTGACAGAGAGAGGCCACCCAGAAGACCTGCTCAGAAAACACACAGTAAGACAAGAGCTTGCTCATGGATAGGACCAGGGTTTTAGATGTTGTTTGATCTGGACTTAGCCTGGTCCCAGATCTGTTTGTGTGACATTGCCAACTCTTATGTTTAATGTTTGCCATGACAATGGCTGCACACTTGGCTGCACAGCACAAACAGATCTGGACCAGGCTAATCTTGACTAGGGAATCAGTAGATAAGGGGAGGAGAGGTAGGATCATAAGGAAAATCTCAGTGACAAATATTTGTCAATATTTGCAGGAGTTCTTTGGGCAGTTGGACCAGCGGGTCCTCAATGCGTTCCTGAAAGCGTGTGATGAGTTGACAGACATCCTGCCAGAGCAGGAGCAGCAGAGTCTGCAAGAGACAGTCAGGAAACTGCACAAACACTGGAAGGTTGGTGCCATGTTGACAGAAAGGACACATACTAGCTATCATAATCATTCAAAGCCTATCAAATTCCTCTTCAATGTCTAGTGCACTTCGTCAGTCCTGGATAGACCTTCATTGTATTGTATAGTATGTTCAGGTTAACAGTGAGACTGAAAGAGTCCCTCACTCTTTACTTCTTTCCCTCCCTCCCTCCCTCTTTCCTTCCCTCCCTCTCTCAGGATGTCCAGACAGAGGCGCCCTACCACCTGCTGCAACTGAAGGTAGAGGTGGAGGGAAGCAAGCTGATGGTCTCCCTTCAGGAGTGTCAGTCAGAGCTGACCAGGGAGAACAGACACCTGTCTGGCATGGGGAGCGAGAGGCTGGTCAAGGAACACAGGGTGAGATGGGTTGATGGCTGTGGTCTCCATCCTGATCTAATAGTGATCTCTATTCCATGGTGCAACTCAGTTTGCTTTGCCGAGATCACATGATCTGGCCCATATCAGGCAGTGAATGTGTGGGGACTGTCACTCTACCCTGTAGAATAAAATCTATCGCAATCACAGTGCTGGTCCACAGTGCATATTTCAGAAATTGCATTTCATGATATAAGTTATTGTTTGATAATTGTCAATGTATTTGGCACTTGATGTCTCCCTGTGATAGAGTTTGTCACATTAACAATGTACCTTTCTGCAGGGCTTCTTCAGAGAGAAGGGTCCTCAGTCTCTGTGTGAGAAGAGACTACAGTTGATGGAGGAACTGTGTCAGAAGCTCCCGGACAGAGACCCAGCCCACCAGACTCTGGACAGCTCTAAGAAGGCCTACTCTGAACTCCGGGAGGAGATAGACAGCACCCATCACAAACTGATGCATCACCCTGATAAGTGGAAGGAGTTTAACACTAGGTAATAAGGCCTCACCAACGATGCTGATCCAAGACTGTCATGATGATGATTTGTATTATCTTATTAATGATCATAACATATCATTTTGTTTTGTTTTTGTTTCAAGTCCAAGGACCTTTTCTGCCTTTTCGTAGTCACTCATTACTCACTATCCATATTTATGCACTGACTAATAACAAACCAGGGGCGTCAACTGGGTTTGGCAGAGTATGGCAGTTGCCATACCATAGCGTAGCTCAACACCAACAATTTAAAATAGGCTACTGAAATCATTCCAATCCTGATTAAAAGGGAAATGCAGTTTAGCTGGCTGGCTTAGCGGGTGGGATGTCTTTAGAGCGCATCGAGTCGAGGCATCTGCTGTGAACAGAGCAACTTTTCTCTTAAAACAGTACAGAGGTGGAAGATGGCTGTAGATGGCTAGGTAACTGCTGTTTGACTTCACATGAAACTAAACTAGAGTTTTTAATCCCGGCACTAAACTAGTGAGCAGCAGCTAATTGCTGTATGTTTGTAGAATGATAAATCCCCTAATATCGACTGAAGGGAATGAGGCTAGTTGATAGTGGCTGTAGTAAATGTTGCTTGTTTTCGCTGTTTTAGAATGTTTAAATTGTGTAGAAATACATTAAATGAGCTTGAAAAATGTATTGGGTGGGGGGATCCCCCCTTCCTCAACCACCCCCACCCTGTCACATTGCCATACCCTAGGGTTTAGCTGAAATGACGGCACTGTAACAAACCACTAATCTATTTACTATTTAAACCTAATGAAATATTGGGTAGATATACAGTATGATCATACTTTGCCCATCTTCATCCCAGGTTCTCTGAGCTGTCAGCCTGGCTATCGTCTAAAGAGAGCCAACTCAGACTGCTGAGGAAGCGAGCCAATGACCCCAGCAAGTACGGACAGGTCAAGTCCACCATTACAGTAAGTTGGAGTCCCCCTGTGTGTATGACAATGCATATACTTTATGTTTTAAAGACATCAGGGTCGTCGGGTTCATTAGGAACCAAACTGACATAAATGGACTAAAACAGGGAGGGACTACCTGGGCTTCCCTTTTCAAAATATTTTTCAATGGTGTGCCCTACTCATTAGGACCCTGTTGAGCTAAATACACTGTACAGAACAGTAACCGTTGACACCTTACTCTCCCTTCTCCAGGAGCTGAGGAACGATGCAGAGCTGCAGGAGGGGAACCTGGGCTGGCTAAAATCCCGTCTGTCTGTGCTGATAGAGATCTCCTCTGAGACAGATGCACAGAGGCAGGCTGGGGCCCTGAATAAACTTTCCACCAACTTCAAGGGCCTCCTCTTCTATCTAACTGAGGTAAGAAAATTAAGCTTGGGAAGGGCATTACATTACATAAGGTTTGTTCCACCTCAAAATGCACAAAGAATAGGAGTTTTAACACCCAGTATCTCAGATTGTTTGTTAGTATGTAGTTAGAAACAGATTTTTTTAAAGGCTAATAACAGGAACAGCGCCATCTAGTGGTCAGAACCTGGTGAAATCAGGATTTAGGATGGGACATAAACCTAACAACTCCAATTACTAATTTCTCTGAAGATGGGAAAAAACATCACCAAATTCACTGAGAATAGATTGAAGAAGCAATACTCCAAGTCGCAGCTCCATACTACTTGCCAGACATAGAGAACTTATACTGTATACTGGCTTTTATGGTGGGATTGGCATGGGGGGTCCGTTGGTGGCTTTTGTCCATTTATTTTGAATTCCTCAAGTCTTACCCATTGTTAAAAAAATGTTGTTCCAAATCAGATGTTAGGTACTATATTTGTTGAATAGTATATGAATCCTATCAATTAAAATGGCTAATTTAGGTGCAATCAATTAGATTCATTTCTCACACATCAAGTTATATTTAAACAAAATAATGTTGCATAAATGCTAGTCTTATGTATTTCTAACAAAATAAATGATTTCAGAACAATCTGAGATGTTGGGTGTCATGGCTTGCTGAAATGACATGGAAAGACCTATAACTTACTTACTTAGTTCTCGTCGTTCCAGATACTGTAGGACATCAGAATTGCATGTAGAACTCGAATGGCTGCAACACTCTTCTGTTGTTGAAGTCTGTCTTTTGCAACAGTTTGTCCCATGAGAAACCTATCTCCTCCAGATTGACATTAGTGATCCTTATTACAGGTCCTAGCAGTGTCTATCTGGATCAATCCTGGAGCTGAATTATTCTATTAAATATAGTCTCTGTCTTATTGAAGAATAGTGTAATATAAATCTGTTAGCCAGGTAGCCAGCGCTGTAGCATAACCCTCGTCCGGGCCACGCAGTCAGAACCACAGCATTATATTGCACCCACATTCCTGATACTCTCCCTCTGTGGTTTCATCATCGATCCACTACTATCACTACCTCAAGGTGATATGTTATCGATTGTTTGGGTCAGCTAGGGTTCCTTATCACTGAGTGAGGCTGTTTCGCTGTCCTCTGTGTTGTCTCCAAGTCTGTTTAACCAACTTCCATGGTCCTTATAGCAAGAGTTGTTGAATATATTTTCTTCTTTAGTTTGCTCCACTGTTCTTGCACCTTTGTTTGAATGCGAGGTATCTCAGTAATTTTCGGTGTCTAAGTCATGTTTTTGGTGTCTAAGTCCTGCATTTGTTTTGTTTGGAAATGGGAATTCATTAAAAAAATATATATATTCTCTTGTGTTTTGGTCTCCCAGTCTGAGAAGTTGGTCCTGGCGGTGGGGGACTGTGTGCAGTTCAGGGAGGAGGTGCGTGGTACGCTGGATGAGCTGGTGCGGGGTCAGCAGGAGGTGCACCAGGAAGTGACCAGGATACTGGACTCTGAGACCGTCAGGGAGGCCCAGCAACTGCTCCAGGTTCACCAGGTAAGTCGGACTGGAGTGGAGCACCACTGGCCGTCTATGTTAGATGGATAACTGGCCGCACATTGCTTCTGATTAGATTGAACTATTCTCAAAGGTTTATGCGATGTAAAATGATTGAGTTGGAGCAACAAACTTTGCCCTGGCTGTTGGAACTTTACATTGTATTCATGAAATAAAATGATGTTTTCTTGTGGTTGTTGGAAATATCATTTTTCTTGTCATACTGAACAGTCGATGCATTCTTTTTTCAAACAGTAATACAGTATATGACATGTAAAGCATCTGCATGACATTCCAACACGTACACCTTGATTGTCTCTTGTCCGTGTGCAGCAACAGCTGAAGCGTCTGCGTATGAAGAGGAAGGATGTGCAGCAGCAGATCGCCAGGGGCCATCAGCTACAGGCTGAGGAGGGGCTGGGGGAGTCCTTACAGCAGGACCTACAGAGTCTGGAGACAACCCTCAGCAAGATGGACCACACCATGGACTTGCAGGAGCAGGAGTTAGAGGTGACCTCTCTCACCAGAATGTACTGTCTGGGGTTATTGGAAATCCTCTTGCACAATGTTCCAGAGCCTTAGGGTCAGTTTCCTAGACACAGATTCATCTTAGTTCTGGACTAAAAAGTGTATTTAATTGAGATTGTCCATGAAAAGTGCTTCTTAGTCCAGGACTTTCTTTACCTGTGGTATTTTTTGTTGTGGATTAGAAACGACCTGTCTGCTCAAGATGTAACCATGCAGACCATATCAGGGTGTTAATAAGTGTGCTGAACGTCCCCATTTGTTCATCTGTGTATTACATGTATGTCCCTGTATGTCCCTGTCCCCAGGTGTCAGGGTGTCTGTGTATTGAATATCTCTGTTTGTCCCCAGGTGTCAGGGTGTCTGTGTATTGAATGTCTGTTTGTCCCCAGGTGTCAGGGTGTCTGTGTATTGAATGTCTCTGTTTATCTCCCAGGTGTCAGGGTGTCTGTGTATTGAATGTCTCTGTTTGTCTCCCAGGTGACCCTGTCTTCGTGGCAGGAGTTTGATGGTCAGCAGAGGGCAGTGCAGGAGTTTGTTACAAGGGCCCGCTCTGTCATGGACAGAGACCTCAACTTCAGCAGCCCAGAGAGCCTGGCTACTGATCTGGACCAGTCCAGGGTGAGGGAGAAGTACATTTTGTGAACATTTTAGTGTGGCATTTGACACTTTTGAAGGATAGTTGACAGTTGGCAGGGCTGTATCATGTCTTTACATTAAAGGTTTGCTATTCAGGCTACATGTTGCGATGTGAAATTAAGATTTTAAAACCTTTCAAGAATAATTCAACTTAGTCATATCGCAACGTGTCAGTCACATTCTGACTCTCACATTCTCCATTGTCATAACAGGTCCTTTTAAAGCAGAGTGACGCAGAAGCCTCCACGGTGAACACCTTGTTAAGGAAAGCAGCAGAGATCCAGCTCGGCCCAAAGAACAGCACCCTGCTACAGAAGCAAGCCCGCTCCCTCAGTGAACAACTGGACAAAGTGGAGGCTGGCCTCAAGAAAGAGTAATGCAACACCTCCTGGTCGAGGTTCTGATCTGGGCCTGTATTCATAAACACTCTCATAGTAGGAGTGCTAATCTAGAATCAGTTTTGTCTTTTAGATAATAATGATTAATATTACATGGACAACATGACCCTAGATCAGCACTTCTACTCTGAGAGACTTTATGATTTTTTTTATTTTACCTTAATTTAACTAGGCAAGTCAGATAAGAACAAATTCTTATTTTCAATGACGGCCTAGGAACAGTGGGTTAACTGCCTGTTCAGGGGCAGAACGACAGATTTGTACCTTGTCAGCTCGGGGATATGAACTTGCAACCTTTCGGTTACTAGTCCAACGCTCTAACCACTAGGCTACCCTGCATACGGGCCCTGAATTCTAGTTGTTGTGTTGCCTACCTACACAGTTTTATTTTATTAGGGGTCCCTCAAGATCCAAATTGAACCAGGTTGTCTCAGTCGCGACCCAATATTCGCATCATATTTTTATTCAATGGGAAAGAAAAGTATGCTATATTGACAGTAAATATCAATAATTCCATATTTATTTTACCAGGTAAGTTGACTGAGAACACATTCTCATTTACAGCAATGACCTGGGGAATAGTTACAGGGGAGAGGAGGGGGATGAATGAGTCAATTGTAAACTGGGGATTATTAGGTGACCATGATGGTTTTAGGGCCAGATTGGGAATTTAGCCAGGACACCGGGATTAACACCCCTACGATAAGTGCCATGGGATCTTTAATGACCTCAGAGAGTCAGGAGACCTGTTTAACATCCCATCTGAGAGACGGCACCCTACACAGGGTAGTGTCCCCAATTACTGCCCTGGGGCATTGGGATATTTTTTAGACCAGAGGAAAGAGTGCCTCCTACTGGCCCTCCAACACCATCTGATCTCCCATCCAGGGACTGACCAGGACTGACCAGGACTGACCCTGCTTAGCTTCAGAAGCAAGCCAGCAGTGGTATGCAGGGTGGTATGCTCTGGCTTGCTGCTGGCTATTAATCATATTCTTAATGAAGAACATTGGTAAACTCACTGGTTTGAGACCACAAAATTAACTAAATATGCTTATAATATTGTGATTGAAGAAAAATCTTTTCAGAGATTAAATGATTATAAAATGTAGTTTCATTATAATTTCTACACACATTATACGTGTTCTTAGTCATTAATGTTCAGACTGAGTGTTTTTTCATCCCAGCAAAAGAAAACATAAATACAAAGTCTGACACCTGCGACCCATTCAAAACCTCTCGACCTACCAGCTGAGAATCACTGAGCTAAATGAATCGTTCTCCTTTTCAAGTGTCAAGGCTCTTGATGGGATGAAGACTCAGTGGGACCGGTTCGGGACAGAGTTTGAGGCCTTCTCCTCGTGGATCTCTGAGAAAGAGAAAGAGCTGGATGCTTTAAAGAGTTCCACTGCTCCACTTGGACAACAGATCAACACAGTAAAGGTACTGTCAGCAACCTCTGCATTTCATGTATGTTTCAGCACATTTTCCCTAGACGGTATGCACAACATGTTAATTGTTTCGAAGATTTTCCATCTTTGATCCAAATCAGGGACAGATCATTTCAACAGAGCACTCATAACTTAACTTGAATGACCCCATTCCAACAGTAAAACCTTTGTTATTGATCTGACATTTGAGAAAAGTGCTAATTAATCAACGTTAGCATTTAGTCCCCTAACAATCTTTATCCTCCCCTCTCCTCCCAGGCGGTGGGTATGGAGCTGGGGGACAGGGTGGAGGTGTTCTCCCAGCTAGAGGCAGACTCCCAGGCTCTGGCCCAGTTTATCTCCTCTGGGGAGGCAGCCCGCGTCAAGGCCCGGCTCACCCAGATTGGCAGGTACTGATTTGTGGATTTTATTTTACCTACCTTGGTTGAATGCACTGACTGTAAACATCTAAATGCGATGTAAATGGGCATTTATCTGGATAAGAGCATCTGCTAAATTACAGAAATGTTCATGTAATTTTTTTAAACAGAAATATTTGTTTCGTAAGCAGCAGCAGTCCATGACGGTACAGACGGGTGGCTTAGGTGTAATGGTGTGGGGAATGTTTTCCTGGAACATGTTACGTCCCTTGATACCAATTGAGCAACGTTTGAACGCCACACCCTGTACAATCCATTCCCCAAAGAATATAGGGCGGTTCTGAAGGCAAAGGGTGGTCCGACCTGGTACTACACTGAGTGTACAAAACAATAGTACATTCATAAAATTGAGTTGCACCCCTTTTGCTCATCAGAACATCGTCAATTCGTCGGGGCGTGGACTCTACAAGGTGTCGAAAGTGTTCCACAGGGATGCTGGCCCATGTTGACTCCAATGCTTCCCACAGTTGTGTCAAGTTGGCTGGATGTCCTTTGGGTGGTGGACTATTCTTGATACACACTGGAAACTGTGAGCATGAAGAAACCCAGCAGCGTTGTAGTTCTTGTCACACTCATACCAGTGCGCCTGACACCTACTACCATAACCCGTTCAAAGGCACTTACATATTTTGTCTTGCCCATTCACCCTCTGAATGGCACACATACACAATCCATGTCTCAATTGTCTAAAGGCTTCAAAATCCTTCTTTAACCTGTCTCCTCCCCTTCATCTACACTGATTGAAGTGGATTTAACAAGTGACATCAATAAGGGATCGTAGCTTTCACCTGGATTCACCTGGTCGGTCTATGTCATGGAAAGAGCAGATGTTGCTAATGTTTTATACACTCAGTGTAGATGGGTATACCTAATATACTGGTCACTGAGTATATTTTGACATCTTGTTCTGGAACCTTTTACAAGCATTTCGCTACACCCGTGATAACATCTGCTAAACACGTGTATGTGACCAATAAAATGTTATTTCATTTGATTTGAACCTGTGTGTTTATCTTCTACGTTGTGCTACAAAAAGTTGCTGAGTATTATCTTTTCATCTTCAGGTACTGGGAGGAGCTGAGAGAGAGTGTAGACCAGTTAAATGGACAGCTACAGGAGAGCTCCTCCACACAGCTCCGCTTCCACACCAGCCTTGAAGAGGTACGACTGACAGAAAGAGTCTTGGTTACTCGAGTAACCTCAGGAGAACGAGACATCACTGCTAGAATTACCACTAGCTACCTATAGGTCACCTCTAGAATCAATTAAAATATCCCTTAAAAGGATACTTCGGGATTTTGGCATGGAGGGCTTTAATCTACTTCCACAGAGTCAGATAAACTCGTGGATACCATTTTTATGTCTCTGTGTCCAGTATGAAAGAAGTTAGAGCTAGTTTCGTGAGCCAATGCTAACTAGTGTTAGCGCAATGACTAGTAGTTTATGGGTATCTGCTGACTCTGGGGAAGTAGATAAAGGGCCTCATTGCCAAAATCCCGAAGTATCCCTTTAAAGGTGTTGGAGCAGATGATGAATGTCAAAGTCAATGATTGTCTGAATTATTTTAATTAAGGCCCAAACAACTCTTGGTGATCTCCATGAGAAACTGGACCATCCTGTCACCTCCTGTACCTCCTCGTCAGAGACCTACAAAGGACTCCAGAACCACATGGTATGTCTTTCATTCACTCTAGTTTCATCATTACGATATACTGACTGTATCTTACTAACTACTTATTTAATTACTTACTTAGGTTAGTTCATTATCCTAATTTCATGTCAGACATAAGACCACAATTGGCTCCCTCTGCTATTTCTTCTCCTTGGAGATAGACATTTTTAGCTTTAAGGTTGTACATTCAGATCATGTCCCTGGCACACTGCCACCTATGAGGTTCTGCCATTTGACTGACAATATTGTCTCGCTGTCTTTTCCCTAGTGTTGTCTTTGTAGCGCTGTATATAATATATGGTGTTGTTTTAGTAAAATGTTCTATTTCATTATGTGGTTTTTGCTTTGTATCCCCCAGGATGTGTGCCAGAGCTTGGAGAGGCTGAAGGCAGCCTTCTTGTCCCTGTCTGCTGGGGCACGTAGACTCAGTGACAGGGAGCAGGCTGAGAGGGCCGTGGCAGCTCTACAGACCAGCTATGACCAGAGTCTACGGCAGGCCAAGGACAAACAGAACACACTGGAGAAACTGCTGTCTCTATGGCAAAAGTAGGAAGGCTGGGCTGGAGGGAGACATTTTGGGCAGGTTTTCCAGACACAGATAATGCATAGTCCTCAATTAAAGCATCTAAAGAACCTCCATTGAAAGTGCTTTTTAGTCCAAAACTAGGCTTAGTATGAATCTGGGAAACTGGGCTTTTAGCTCTGAAACACTAGTTTTTGTACATTTATTAATTAACTTCTTAGGGCTCCATTAACGGAGACGATATGACAACAGCCAATGAAAGTGCAGGGCGCCAAATTCAAACAACAAAAATCTCATAATTAAAATTCCTCAAACATACAAGTATTTTACACCATTTTAAAGATAAACTTGTTGTTAATCCCACCACAGTGTCCGATTTCAAAAAGGCTTTACGATGAAAGCACACCAAACGATTATGTTAGGTCAGTACCTAGTCACAGAAAAACAGCCATTTTCTTCATCAGATGACACTCATAGGACTTCATGTTACACAATACATTTATGTTTTGTTCGATAAAGTTCATATTTATATCCAAAAAACTCAGTTTACATTGGCGCGTTACGTTCACTAATGTTTTGCTTCCAAAACATCCGGTGATTTTGCAGAGAGCCACATCAATTTACAGAAATACTCATCATAAATGTTGATGAAAATACATGTGTTATGCATGGAACTTTAGATAAACTTCTCCTTAATGCAACCACTGTGTCAGATTTCAAAAAAGCTTTATCGTAAAAACACACCATGCAATAATCTGAGTACGGCGCGCAGACACAAAAAAAAGCCGTACAGATACCCGACATGTTGTGGAGTCAGTAAAAGTCAGAAATAGCGTTATAAATATTCACTTACCTTTGATGATCTTCATCAGAATGCACTCCCAGGAATCCCCCTTCCACAATAAATGTTTGTTTTGTTCAATAAAGTCCATAATTTATCCCCAAATACCTCCTTTTTGTTCACGCCTTGAGTTCACAAATCCAAATTCACAACGCGCAGGCCAGACGAAAAGTAAAAAAATTCCATTACAGTACGTAGAAACATGTCAAACGATGTATAGAATCAATCTTTAGGATGTTTTTAACATAAATCTTCAATAATGTTTCAGTGCTTTCATCTCTAGGAGACAGAATGCGTCTCCTTTCTGAGCGGTATGACGGCTGCGTGGTCCCATGGTGTTTATACTTGCGTACTATTGTTTATACAGATGAACGTGGTACCTTCAGGCGTTCGTAAATTGCTCCCAAAGATGAACCAGACTTGTGGAGGTCCACAATCTTTTTTCTGAGGTCTTGGCTGATTTCTTTTGATTTTCCCATGATGTCAAGCAAAAAGGCACTGAGTTTGAAGGTAGGCCTTGAAATACATCCACAGGTACACCTTCAATTGACTCAAATTATGTCAATTAGCCAAGCTGTTTAAAGGCACAGTCAACTTAGTGGATGTAAACTTCTGACCCACTGGAATTGTGATACAGTGAATTATGTGAAATAATCTGTCTGTAAGCAATTGTTGGAAAAATTACTTGTGTCATGCACAAAGTAGATGTCCTAACCAACTTGCCAAAACTGTAGTTTGTTAACAAGACATTTGTGGAGTGGTTGAAAAACGAGTTTTAATGACTCCAAACTAAGTGTATGTAAACTTCCGACTGACCCTGTTTCGATACAGGTACATGATAATGGTCCATTCTAAATCAAAACAAATGTCACACATATATTATTTAGTATATGTAAAGACAATAATTAATCAAGAATAATCTGATGGTTGACAATATTAGCCTATCACTTATATATTATCACTTGTGAATGATGCCCAGCATAAGAAACAATACCTTTTTTTCACTTATTTTTCTAATCATAGTCATCTAGCCTAGCCCATAGGCCTAAATGTTTTAATAAGGTTCTTAAAACTTCTTAAAATGAAGCACATTAATCCGCTTTACAAGGGGTGTAGAGCCCAAGTGGCATACATAAGCAGCGCGTGAGTTTCAAGTTTGGGGAGGATAATTTCACCATTAGAAAATGCACCTTTTTAATCAAAACATTACATGCATAATTGCATTTGCTGTCACTTTTGATAATGGTGTTTTCCACAAATGCAACATTTTCGCTTATAGCCTACTACCATGTGCGCATTGCTGTGCTTATAATGTGAAGAAATAGCCTAATAGTTGATCAACATTTGAAGTTAAATGTTCTGATCTGTTGTGTCAGGCTCATTGCGTAATTTTTTTTTTGTTGATGCTAGTGCTTGTATTAATTTGGGATCTATCGCATCCCACAACTGTCCCAGACTATGTTTGGAATATTTATTTCTTGGACAGAATAGAATAGGTTGACTTTTGTTCTGTGGGAGATAGTAGATTGACATAGGCTGGGGCTTTTGCTGTTCATTAGGCCTACTCATATTGTTGGCTGAAGAAAAGCAAATGGGGACAGTTCTTCCAATATATTCAATATGCACCTCGTAATTGGATAAGGGCTTGTGCAGTTGCATCTCCAATGTGTCTGTCTTCACTTGTAGCCTGTGAGAAAGATCCGATCACAGGATGGAGCCTGAAGCACTCGGGGAGAAGAGCACAGTGACCACTGGCCGCAAAATAAATAAAAACATTTTAGGATGATTTATGGCCACACAAAGGGGATGCCGCCGTGAAATTCTAGGCATTATCAAGTGCTTGTCAAATTGTGAATGAGTGACTGATTTAGTGTGTATAGCCTGCGCAAAAAAACCAAAGCAGAGCTCATGCCTTTCAAGCAACTTTTTTCAAATCATCATTAGTCGCATCATGCAGCCTTACAATGCATTAAAAATCAAAACATATAGCCCAACGTTTGTAGAACAACTAAAAATTCTAAATTAAGCATATAGCAATACTTATCTGTTTGTTAACCGCTGAACACGCAAACTCTGCTCGCGGATCCAGCATCGGTGGTGGCTCTGGTGCGGGACTTTGCCCCTGCCCAGACCACGGGTCCGGCCATGGAGCCGGGTAGAACTACGTGCCTCGACTGGGCACCGGTGCCGATGGAGGCTCCTGCCATGGAGCGGGACTGGACGCCGTGCCTGGACTGGGCCCCAGCGCAGAAGAAGGCTCCGGCCATGGAGCAGGACTGGACGCCGTGCCTGGACTGGACATCGGCGCAGAGGAAGGCTCCGGTCTTGGAGCGGGACTGGACACCGTGCCTGGACTGGACATCGCCGCCGAAAAAGAAGGCTCCAGCCATGGAGCTGGACTGGACGCCGTGCCTGGACTGGGCACCGGCGCAGAAGATGGCTCTGGCCATGGAGCAGGACTGGACGCCGTGCCTGGACTGGACATCGGCGCAGAGGAAGGCTCCTGTCATGGAGCGGGACTGGACACCGGACCTGACCTGGACTTCGGTGCAGAGGAAGGTTCCGGCCTTGGAGCTGGACTGGACGCCGTGCCCAGACTGGGCCCCGATGCAGAGGAAGGCTCCGGCCTTGGAGCTGGACTGGACGCCGTGCCTGGACTGGACATCGGCTTAGAGGAAGGCTCATGTCATGGAGCGGGACTGGACACGGGACCTGACCTGGACTTCGGTGCAGAGGAAGGCTCCGGCCTTGGAGCTGGACTGGACGCCGTGCCCGGACTGGGCCCCGACGCAGAGGAAGGCTCTAGCCATGGAGCTGGACTTGACGCCGTGCCTGGACTGGGCACCGACACAGAGGAAGGCTCTAGCCATGGAGCTGGACTGGACACCGTACCCGGACTGGGTACCGGCGCAGAGGGAGGCTCCTGCCATGGAGCAGGACTGGACGCCGTGCCTGGAAGCTCCGGACCGTTGACCCTCGCTGGAGGTTCCCGGACCGTTGACCCTCGCTGTAGGTTCCGGACCGTGGACCGTTGCAGGAGGTTCCGGACCGTGAACCGTCGCCAGATGCTCTGGACTGGGAACCGTCGCTGGAAGCTCTGGACTGGGGGCCGTCGCAGGAAGCTATTTGACTGGGGATCATCACCGGAAGCTCTGGACTGGGGACCGTCACCGGAAGCTCTGGACTGGGGAGCGTCGCCAGAAGCTCTGGACTGGGGACCGTCGCCGGAAGTTCTGGACTGTGAACCTTCGGCGGAAGCCTGGTGCGTGTCACCAGTCCGGTGCCACCTGTGCCGGCTCCACGCACCAGGCTTCCGGCGAGCGCGAGGCTGAGGAGCAGGCACAGGACGCACCGGACTGGGGAGGCGCACTGGATGCCTAGTGCGTGGATCTGGCACAGGAGGTACCGGACTGGGGAGGTGCACTGGAGGCCTAGTGCGTGGAGCCGGCACAGGTGGTACCGGACTGGGGAGGTGCACTGGAGGCCTAGTGCGTGGAGCCGGCACAGGTGGTACCGGACTGGGGAGGTGCACTGGAGGCCTAGTGCGTGGAGCCGGCACAGGTGGTACCGGACTGGGGAGGTGCACTGGAGGCCTAGTGCGTGGAGCCGGCACAGGTGGTACCGGACTGGTGACACACACTTCAGTGCAAGTTTGAGGAGGAGACAAGGACGTACCAGACTGGGAATGCGCACCGGAGGCCTAGTGCATGGAGTTGGCACAGGACGTACTGGGCTGTGGAGGCGTACTGGAGGTCTGGTGCATAGAGCTAGCAGAAATTGTCCCTGACAGATGACACATTCCGCATGGCGAGTGCGGGGATCTGGCACAGGACGTACTGGGCTGTGAAGGCATACTGGAGACTTGGTGCGTAGAGCCGGCACACATGGTACCGGACAGATCACACACTCCTCAAGGCGAGTGCGGAGAGCTGGCACAGGACGTACTGAGCTGTGGAGGCGTACTGGAGACCTGGTGCGTGGAGCCGTTTTTATCAGACTGCTAGCAAGCTCCTCAGGATGAGTACAGAGAGCTGACTCAGGTGGCAGCAAACTGATGACACGCTCCTTAGGGCGAATGTTGTGCATCATACACCAACACAACAACTCTCTCATTTCTCTCTTCTCCAATTTCTCCATTAACTTACTGACGATCTCTGACTCTCCGTTCACTTTCCTCCAATTTGTCCATCAACTCCCTGACGGTTTCTGACTCTCTCCGCTCACTCTCCTCCAATTTCTCCATCTTCTCCCATATTGGGTCTGGTTCACTCCTCGGCTCCGCCGACCACCCCGTGTGCCACCCCACAAAACATTATTAGGGCTGTTCTTTCGGCTTTCGTTGTGAACCCCGGCGTCGTCACTGTCTTCCCTTCTCTCCTTGCATTCTGCTTCCAAGGAAGGCTTTCGTGTCCTCCCATTATTTCCTCCCAAGTCCAGGATATCTTCTCCTCCTGGCACGCTGCTTGGTCCTGATGTGGTGGGATCTTCTGTCACGATCGTCGAAATAACATTCGGACCAAGGCGCAGTGTGATATGGGTTCCACATCTTTTTATTAGTGAAACGAAAAAACAATAAAGAGCAAACCACACGTGAAGCTATGGAGTGCTCACAGGCAACTACACATACACAAGATCCCACAAAACAACAGTGGGGAAATGGCTGCCGAAATATGATCCCCAATCAGAGACAACGCTAAACAGCTGTCTCTGATTGGGAACCATACCAGGCCAACATAGAAATAAAACAACCTAGATTACCCACCCTAGTCACACCCCGACCTAACCAAAATAGAGAATAAAAAGGCTCTCTATCGTCAGGGCGTGACAATGAGTGGCTTGTGGAAGCCAGGAGATGCTCAATGTGTTAATTAATGGTCCATTACCGTGAGACCGACAGTTATTTGTTTGACAATCACCGGCTGACAAAACTTAATAGCCCTAGGTTGGAATAATACTAGGAAATTATGATAATGCACTTTTAGTGTAAGCGCTGTTTGAAGAGACTGCCTGAAATGTCATCCTGTTTTGGTGGGATTGAATTTTGGTACATTTGTTAGACCAATAAGAAAGAGTTCCAAACCTCTCTGCCAATAACAGCTAGTTTTCCGTTTTCCCCTCCCACCTCAGACCAATCCCAGACAGCCCTAGCAAAATCTTGCTTGAGAAATTGATCTTTTGTTTATTTTTGAACATTGTAATTGAAAACAATCACGGTAGGGCACTTAATTGTTACCCAGAAATGATTTGATATTGAGATAAAAATGTCTGCATTGGATCTTTAAACTTGGATACTTTGTTTCAGGTATGAGAAGGATCGTTCGAGCTTTGTATCCTGCTTGGAGAGATGTGAGTCTACATCCAAACCTGAGAGCCATTGCCTGCCTGCAGATAAAACAAAGCTACAGAGTGAGCTGCAAGACTTGCAGGTACTGTAAATTCATCCATTTTGATTTTTTGTTCCTGGACTGATCCTGCACACGGTTCCATATGTAATTAGGGCCAGTTTCCGAGACAGATTAAGCCTGAAGATTCTCCATTAAAGGTTTTTATTGGTCCAGAACTAGATTTAATCTCTGTATGGGAAATTATTTTGTTGAAAGGCTTGCTGGAGTAGATGCTCAACAAAAGCTTGTCTTCTGTAGGATTTACAGTATGAGGTGGTGTCGCTGGAGCCCCTCCATACTGGCCTGGTGACCTTAGGAACATCTCTGTACCCCACTGCTCCAGTGGAGCGGGCAAGGGAGCTTAGAGAGGACCTGGAGCAGCTGAAGAAGAGATGGAGCTCCCAGAATGAACTCATCCCTCACAGGTCAGTCAGAAGATGGTGTGTTTGTCGCTCGGTTCAGCAGTAACACATTGATTCAATCAGGCTGCCTCCAAAATGGCACCCTATTCACTATACTATGTAGTGCACTACTGACTACAGACTGTCATTGTTGGCAGATGGATCCTGTACATCTTCCAAATCAAGTCTGTTTTGTCACATCACATTTCCAACATAATTAGGTCTTACTACTACTGCACAGCACACAGTTGATAGATTTGTCTGTTATTTGCATACTGTACAGAATCCAGGAGCTCCAGAGCCACCTGTCCCAGGTGGAGCAGTTTGACCAGGCCCTGCATACATTTTCTCAGTGGAGTGAGACGCTCCTTTCCAACCTACACTCAGCTTCCCAGGTCAACATCACAGACCTGCAGCCTGCTGTGGCCCAAGTCAAGGTACGAACTACGGTCAACTGGTCAATAATGTTTTTTGTTTGTTTGTCTGTTCTACTGTAAGATATCTGTAATAACAGTGTTATGTATGACATCTCCTCTTCCTACTCCTCTGCATCCTATATGGTCTTCTGTAGGAGACTCTGGCTGCACTTCAGAAGCAGAGCGGTGTGAGGGAGAGCCTGGTGCTTCAGACAGAGGGTCTGTGTGCCTCGTGTGATCCCCAAGATTCTCAGCTCCTCCAGGGGAGACAGGGGAGCTGCCTACAGCCCTACCTGGAGGCCCAGCAGCTGGCTGAAGTCCGTCTGGACTGCTTGGAGAAGCTAGAGGCCTTGCTGGAGGTAAGATATAGGCTGAATAGGGGGGCATAGGTCCTACAACATGACCAGACAACATGTTAAGGTAAGCTTTGGCTGGCTAGCTTGCCTTAGTCCTGCGTCCTTTCTTGGTCATCATTTCCGAGTACCCAGATGTTGCTGAAACCTGTTTAAGTAAACATTCAATAAGTAGGAATATGGTTAGGTTTAGGGGTAAGGTTAGGGTCAGGTTTAAGGTAAGAGGTAAGGTTTGGGATAGTCATTCAAAAGTTGTTAAATAGAGTGTAAGGGGTTAACATGTTGGAGTTTAAAAAACACAGCCTGTCTTATGCCTCCCTTCCTACAGTCCCACGGTACAGCTGCAGGGGTACTACGAGGCCTGAGGCAAACGGTGGAGAGCGCAGGGAGCTGGGACCGGGGTCGGGTGGAAGAGCTGCAGCGAGAACTGGAGGCCATCGTCCCAGACATCAGCAGACTGGAGAACCTGGCAGCCAGCTTGGACAGCAGCCTCTGTAAAGGTATTTTTATGATTGATTTAATTTCCTATTATTTATTCGATGTATTTGTTCCTCTGAATTGTATTGCTACCCTGCACTTTGTATTGCTACATTGTACGGCGTGTTATACAAATAAAGTTTTGATTTGATTTGAAGGCCACCTACACGTGGTGAGCAGCACTGCAGAGGGAGGCACTCGGACGTCGTGCCGGGTGCTGGCTGATGGTCTCAGCGGAGAGCTAGACATGGTGAGGAACCTGGTGGGGACCAAGCAAAGTGAGGCAGAGGCTTTGGGAGCGCTGTGGAGCTCCTTCAGGCAGAGGAAGGAGCAGCTGCTGAAGAGTGTGGAGGACATCGAGGAGAAGGCGGACCACCAGAGCCTCAGAGAACCCAGCCCACTTGCCCTGCAGCAGAGGTAGCTACAGTTTAATGCTAGTGTCACAAAGAGCAGAATTCAAACATGAAATTGAACACGTTTAACCTGGAAGACGGTGTACATCATGCATTGATGTCAATGGTTATGCAACTGGATCTCAAGTTAGGTTTTGGGCCATACCCTGCTACTCTCTATCTCTTCAATACTCTCTAATGCAGGGATCATCAACTAGATTTAGCCGCGGGTCGTTTTATTTCTTGAGCGGATCGTCATGGGGCCGGAACATAATTAGGAACATAATTCCTAATTCCTAATAAATTTAGCAAATTGACAAGAATCCCAAACAGACATATTAGTTGACTAAACCATAATATTTTCAAACCTTGCTTACATTGTATAAGATCACATACAGTAGTATATCCCCTCTATTATGAGTGGGAATAGTTTGGAACAGATTCCCCAAATTAAAATCACTTGGAGCTGATTTGCTTATTTTTTCATTGGAAACTTGGGGGGGCCAAATCAAATCACCCATCGGCCAAATTCAGGAACCCAGTTGGGGAACCCTGCTCTAATGTGTGAGTTGTGAATAGCTGACTGTAAATGAGTCCCTCCTTCTTCTCTCATTCTCTGTGGTATCCAGGCTGCGGTTCTTCAACCAGCTGGAGGATGAGCTCCAGTCTCACCAACACGAGGAGCAGTGGCTTAGGGACAAGGGCCAGCAGCTAGCCCAGAGAGATGCAGAGCTGGCTGGGGAGGTTCTCCGAGAAATCAGCCTCTTGGAAACCACCTGGGAGGACACCAAGAGACTCATCACTGACAGGTGCGTAGGTCTCTGTCATCTGCATAACATAACATAGAATAAAGACCAAACTATCACAAAGCCTCTAAACTAATCAGGGACATATAATTATCAGACCCTTTAAGAATGGGAAAACTTAGCAAAACTGTAGCTCATCCAAGAGACCATATGAAACTCACTCAAATCTGAGAGCACTAACCCCCCCCAAATGAATCCTATAGTAAGAGTTGTACGGTTGTTGGCAGACAGGAGCAGTGCAGTGTTCTGGTGGAGCTGATGAGAGAGTACCAGAGCTTGAAGACATCCATAACAACCATCACAGAGAACACTGAGGCTGTGGCTGACATTGGTTCTGCTCTGAAGGACCATGAGGAGACCAAGAGAGCGCTGTCTAAGGTTAGGATAATGACATTCATCTCAGTTCTCATATAAACTTGTGTTAAACATTAGTACACTGTTACCAGATAGTATCTTGTTATTGCTACTATATTGCTACAGTGAACTTCAAAATAAAAGTAATCACTTCAAAATAAAAGTTTTTTTGTTGCTCTTCGTTCTCACTGTTTTCCCATTCTTCATCTGTGCAGCATGAAGCAGCGAAGGCGGAGACGTTGGCCAGGCAGAGTGAGCTCGACCAATTTTCCAGTAAAGGGAAGCAGCTGTTGAGTGAGCTGAAGAAGATCTCAGCCTGTGAGACCCAGCTAATGAGGAAGGACATGGAGACACTGGTGGACCAGTGGCTCGATGTAAGTCTACATTGCCAGCCTTGCCATGAGGAGTTTAGGTCATCCACTATTGGTGTGTTGTTGCTGTGCTGTATGTTGATTGTTAAATGTTGTTTTTATGCACCTGCATGCCAGCCTACATCATTGCCCCTTGTGGGATATTCAGTATTTTGAATGGAATAAAAAACAAGAGGTACAATAGTGATACAGTCCGTTGGAGTCTTGATTTTACCTTTTTAATCTGACCGTGAGGAGCATAGGTGATCCCCAAATGTTCTCCACAGCACTCTGTTTTGGGACAGTTTCTCAAGTTCCCTCAAGTTCCTTCCATGAGTATTTCCGTTTGTCCCATCTCTGTTTGTGCAGGTCCTCTTCAGGTGTTCCTTGGTCTTCCATGATTTATTTTGCCCCACAATTTAGGGAATTTGTCCCTTTACATTACAGGTGTCGGAGAGGGTTGAAGACAACATTGAACATCTGATCCAGAGCTTGGCGTTATGGGACGATGTACGCCAAATCAGCGAGGAGATCGAGGGATGGACAACCAACTCTGTGATGGAACTCAGTGAGAGCCTGAACAACCTCAACGACAGCCAGCGGATGGAGACCAAACTCTCTGCATTACAGGTATGATGCATTGAGACACACCAGACACAGATATACAGTAAGATGGTCGCTCTATACTACCCTTTAAAACGGGAGAATGGTGGAGCTAAATGATTCTGTCATTTTTCAGATACTGCATCCCAAATCCACTAATCATTCAATCCTTTCATTTCTGCAAATCCCAAATGCTCAAACATATAGATAATTTTTTTCCCTTATGTATAGGTGGAGATGGGAAAAAACGAGCACAAGCTTGTAAACCTGCAAGGGAAAGTGTCAGAACTGAAGCATCTCAGCCGTAGCCAGGAAACTCCATCCAAACTACAGGTGTTGCTCATTATTATTTTGAAGCCCAGACTTCAGACATCTATAGCTTTTGAAAATCTTGTTTGAAGTTATGTATGTTGAAGCAAACTTTTGAACTAACTGACACATTGTGAGTTTCCTAAAACCTTTGAAGAACTGAGATTATTTGTAGTCCATTGGTAGGCAATGAATGAACAATAGTGCTACGGACATTTTGGGAAACTCGTGCTCAGTCGGTTTGCCCCATACAACTTCAGAAGAGAGCTAAATATCTTCTGTATGTTTCTATCAGGTGCTGGAAGCAGACTTGAGGAAGAAGATGAGCCAGGTGCAGAAGCTGTGTGAGCAGGCCAGGGGAAACCTCCGGGACTTCAGCTCCCAGAGGAAGCAGCTAGAGGACTACATTACTCAGATGTCTGATTGGCTTAAGAGCATGGAGCGATCCCTGACGAGCTCACCGATTGGCTCTGACCCAGAGGACATCTGCAGAGTCAAGGTGGGTAGATGTTGAATTGAAACAGCTTTTACCTGAGAACGTACTTGACTCAGTCCACTTGGCCCTCTTGTGATCATAGGGAATCCACCACGGCTCTCCACTTCACTATTTTCTGTGCAAGGCCTTTACCTCTTTCCAGGAGATCCTGACTAAGTTATTTTTCTGAGCGCTCACACGTGTTATTCTGTATATTATTATTGCTGTAGGTGTGGAACTCATATGTGTGTGAATTGCATGACAGGACCTCCAGAAGGACCTTCAGAACCAGCAAGGCAGCATAGATTCTACCAGGGAGAGCCTGAACACTCTGTGTCGGAAGTACCCTTCTGAGGAGCTGGCTGGGCTGGGCAGTGCCCTCACTGACCTCATCAAGAGCTACGAGTTTGTCAACCAGCTCTCCTCCAGGACCCTGGCCTCCCTGCAGCACGGCCTGCAAAAACACTTCAATGGTGAGAAGGACTGAATTGATGGATGGATTGATTGATCTATCGATATATCTATTCTGCACTACACTACTGTATTCTATTCTGCAATATTCTACAACCATGACGAGGATGATGATAATCACTGTCTCTCTTGTTCTGTAGAACTGGTTCGGGAGTTCCACAACTGGCTGTCTGGGCAGAGGGAGGTAGTGAAGGAGTGCTCTGACCGATCAGGAGACACTAGCATCGTGGATCGCAAACTCCAGAAGCTAAAGGTACAGTCCGAACACAACATATAACCCATACAACCCTTAACTATACCATTAATCCTCAGTCTCTTAAAGTAAGTTTCCCCGGGCGCAGATTAAGACTAGTCCTGGAGTAAAATGAACATTTTTCCATTGAGTCTGTTTTTTTTATTTTATTCTAGGACTAGACTAAATCTGTGCCCTGGAAACTGGCAGTTAAACAGTTAATTACTTGTGCAAGTGTTGCCCTGTCACATACAGTATAAAGATGTGTCCTCCTATCGTTTAGGGGGCTCTGGAGCGTGTGGAGGAAGGGGAGGTGCGTCTGACTCAGGTGTGTGAGGAAGGAGAGAAGCTCCTTCTCCATCTCCCTAAGGCCAGCGCTGGCCAGGTGCAGCATCACCTCTCCTCCATCCAGCAGGACTGGGACAGCTTCGTAGAGCAGTGTAGACTCAACCAACAGGCCCTGGAGGACAGCACTGCACAACTAAATGGGTAAGAGATACTTGGGATGGATCTCAATAATATAAAGAGACTTCCTCTCCTTTCCCTCATCCTCACTTATCCAGGCCTATCCAGGTGTTGCTCTGTCCTATATTGTTCTTTCAGTACAGATGGGGCAAAATCAACTTCTAGAGGTAGAACTATAGAATATTGAGATGCAGCCTTGGAGCCCAAGAGTGGACCGGAGGGATACAGTCATAGATGTCTATGAGTCTGTGACTGTTAAATGGTGATATATCTCTGTCTGTCAGGTTTGAGGGGCGTCTGAAGAGGCTGAAGCGTTGGCTGGAGCACATGGAGCAGAGGCTGAACACAGAGCTGCCTGAGGAGAAACACAGGGATCCTGAGAAGGCAACACTGGAGAGGGTGGAGGGATACCACCAGGACGTGCTCAAAGAAAGGGACTCGTTCGAGCGACTGTGTCAGGAGTCGCAGGCCCTGAACGAAGGTGGACGGGGCGACGGTGGCGAGACGCGGGCGGCTGCGGGCCTGCAGTCTCAGCACCAAGGTCTGCTGCGGAGGGTGAGGGAGAGGCTGCGGAGCTGCCAGATGACCCTACAGGAACAGCAGGCATTTGAGGAGACCCTGCAGAGCACCTGGTCCTGGCTGAACGGTGTACAGGAACGACTGGGGAGCCTCAACAGTACACTGGGGAACAAGGAGAAGCTGGAGAAGAGGCTGGGACTTGTACAGGTCAGACAACATGACAAACTGAAGCTGATGTAGCCATGATAGAGACCTTAATTCAGGGGTTATAATTTTATATTTGTTGGTTACTTTACCCTCTATTACATTTACCTCAAGTACCTCATGTGCAACTAATCATTAGCCTATGTTCTTATGAGTCCTCCCAAGTACCCCCTTGTGGACAGGCCAGGTACCGCCAGGGGTGCTAGTACCCCAGGTTGAGAACCACTACTTTGGGATAACACGAGCCATGGAAGGTCAACGTTTCAATGAGGAAATAGTCGACATGGATGTTGAACAAGTCTTCAACCAGTCTAAATAAAGTTTGCTTTGGTCTTCCTCCATGTTCCAGGACATCCTGCTGATGAAGGGCGAGGGCGAGGTGAAGCTGAACATGGCGGTAGGGAAGGGCGAGCAGGTCCTGAAGCACAACAGTGTGGAGGGACAGGAGGCCATCCGCTCCCAGTTACAGAACCTAAAGGATGCCTGGGCCAACATGCTCATGACCGCCATGAGTTGTCACAGGTACAGTACGCTGCCCGTTTACCCCGATACAACTACAGTGAATCTCTTGCTGCAGTTTGGAGTAGCACAATACATGACGTTATGTGTATAACAAGCTTCTCACTACCCGGAAGTATGCTCCAATCTTCCACGTCTCTGTGTGTGTTAATCTGTGTGTGTGTGTGTGCTTGTGTTTGTTTTCTTGTGCTGACCAACCCAGTCGTCTAGAGTGGACGGTGGCCCTGTGGAGTAGCTACCAGGAGAGTAAGGGTCAGCTGCAGCAGTGGATGGAGTCTGTAGAGCAGGAGGTGAGATTTCGCTGTGCACACTTTTAGAGACAGGGACTATAAGGTTCTATCACCATTTTTGTCAAAATGGAGTTATTGACATTTCCTTGTTCTCTTCAATGTTGTATACCATATAATACAAAAAAATACCCCAGTTCATGTTCTGTTCAAAAGAAAAAATTGCTGACACTATTCAAACCAATGCGGGTTTGGAACATTAAAACCAATTATCTCAGAATCCTCTTTTAGCAGGTAGAACCTCTCGACTTATCTTTTCTTACTTCCACTGATTTAGCATATATCGGCTATTTAAAATACTTTATTGATTGAGATGTGGTTGTTTTACCTTCCTTCCTTGAATGCGCTGCATGTAAGTTTCTCAAGATAAGAGCGTCTATTAGGTGACTCAAATGTCAATGTAAATGTAGGTGGTTCTGGCGCTCGCCCAGCAACCAGGCCTGAAGGAAAAGGCTTCTCTCCTGGAGCGTCTCAGAGCCCTGCAGGCTGACGTGGAGGCTCATACAGCACCACTGGCCAGGCTGACAGAGAAGGCTGCAGAGCTGCATGAGAAGACAGGCGACCAGGCCTTCGGACCAGAGCAGAGAATGGAGCTCAATGCGCACTTTGCTGATATCACCGCTGTCGTCAAGGTAATCAAGCCTTGCTCCTAAAGGATGGCAGTTAGATACATGCTTTTCTCCTTTGTGTAATAACTACATCTAATAACTACATAAGTGCATTCAGTTCAAGCCTGACGATCTGTTTGTGTTAGTAGCCTCAATTAATCTAGTTTGGCTGTTGTAATCGACTTGCATTGATGTTAATGCATCAAGACAATATCCAGTCTTTGTTCACAGTGTACTCGATGTGTAAATCTGACACAGCCTAACTCGGTCTCTGTCTGCCGTCCACCCCTCAGAGTAAGGTTCACGCCATGGAGAACATAGTGACAGAGCATGAGCACTACCTGGAAGCTGTGAGGGACTTCAATGATTGGCTGACCTCTGCCAGGGAGGAGCTCCAGCGCTGGTCAGATCTGTCAGGAGACTCCACCTCTGTAAAGAGGAAGCTCGCCAAAGTTCGGGTGAGGATGTTCAATCATCACATACAATATAAACACCTTGTTGACACATCATTGACACCTTAAAGTAATCATTAGAGATTAGGCACATGCAAAAAAAAGTAATAAATGTTACCCTCCCGTAAGGAAAAGTATGTCTCTCTGTCTGCGCCAAGCCTCTATAGGACATCATAGTGACGGATGGAGAGTAGTTGGCAGGAGCAGTAACAGTTGAATGTTTCCTGTTCAAATGTTCCATGTTCCAATCCAGGAGCTGATAGACTCCAGGCAGTGTGGCCGAGAGCGTCTCAGCCAGGTGCAGCGTTGTGGGGCTGCAGCGAGGGACCACACGGGCTCCGGGGGCTTCGAGGCAGTGGAGAGGGAGGAGGCAGCCCTGCTGTCTGCCTGGGAGCACTGGGAGCGTGGGGCACTGCAGACCAGGGCAGGCCTGGAGACTGCGCTCTCTCAGATCGCCAGCTCAGAACAGGAGTTTAACTGCTTGGCTGCTCAGCTGGAGCAGAACCTGCAGGAGTTTAGCAGTCAGCTGCAGGAGTGGAGAGACAGACTCTCTCAGACCGAGGGGAAAAACTGTGGGGAGGAGGCTGTGCAGGGCTGGCAGATTGCAAAAGTAAGGCTCCTTTGCAGGTATTCTTATATATATATATATATATATATTGTTCAAGTATTGATGCAATGCCAAAGTGGAATGCAACAATAAAGGAAGGATCCGTTATAGTTATGATGAGTGTTGACTTTTCAAAGTGAAAATGAAATTCCCAAAATCGTCATATACTCAGGCATCCACAATCCTCCGTTCCCTCTCCTCTAAAGCATCTTCTCATTGCGTGTGTGTGCCACCCAGGACACTCTGGATGGCCTGGTTAAAGTGGAGCCCATGTCAGACAGTCTGAAGTCCCAGCTCAACGACCTATGGCGGTTCTCCAGGGACCTGGGCACTCAGTCAGAGAGAGTGTCCTCCCTCATCAAGGAGTACAACAGGTGAGTCAGTCAGCAGCAGGATGGAGGATTCCTACTATACTCAAGCTTTCACGCAAACCGTTCACTGATGTCAATGGGAGACTTGCACAGAAAGTTACGCGTGCAGAATCTGATCTCAAGTCAGAATACCGCCCTGTAGGTGCTGTGTAAAAGTAATTGGTCCTGGTCTGGTATCTGGTCCTCTCTTCTCCCTCCTAGTCTGAGCCTGCAGGCCTCCAGAGAATGCCAGAGCAAAGAGAAGCTTCTGGAGCAGCGGTTCCGTGCCACTTTCCGAGAGTTCCAGCAGTGGCTGGTTAACGCCAAGATCATCACAGCCAAGTGCTTTGACGTGCCTCAGAACCTCAGCGAGGCCTCCTCCAGCCTGCAGAAGATACAGGTACACTAAGGGCCAGTTTCCCTGGACTCAAAATCAAGCCTAGTCCATCAGTTCTCACACTCTCTGTCTCTCTGTCTCTCTGTCTCTCTCTCTCTCTCTCTCTCTCTCTCTCTCTCTCCCTACCACACCTGCTGTCTCGACCTCTGAATGCTCAGCTATGAAAGCGAACTGACATTTACTCCTAAATGTACTGACCTGTTGCACCCTCGATAACCACTATGATTATTATTTGAGCCTGCTGGTCATCTATGAACGTTTGAACATCTTGAAGAACGATCTGGCCTTAATCTCCACCGGGCACAGCCAGAAAGAGGACTGGCCACCCTTCAGGGCCTGGTTCCTCTCTAGGTTCCTTCCTAGGTTCCTGCCTTTCTAGGGAGTTTTTTCTAGCCACCGTACTTCTACATCTGCATTGCTTGCTGTTTGGGGTTTTAGGCTGGGTTTCTGTATAAGCACTTTGTGACTTCTGCTGATGTAAAAAGGGCTTTATAAATACATTTTACATTTGATTGATGAGTTCGTCAATGGATATTCTCCAATAAAAGCACGTCTTATCTTTGTTCAGGAAACCTTGTGTCCTTGAACATATTTGTTCAAGGACAAAAGTTTTAAAGTATGCATCTCATCTCTTGACTTCTGTCTCCACCCCAAAGGAGTTCCTGAGTGACAGGGAACAGGGCCACTCCAAGCTGAATGCTGTGGTGCTAAGTGGTGAGCTGGTGGTCAGTATTGCTGCCAAAGACCGAGTGGACGCTGTCCGGGCCAAGATAAGCAGTGCCAGAGAGGACTGGAAGACTCTGATGTCCAACCTGCACCAGAGGGAGACTGCATTACAGGTAATCAATCTATGTACAGTACAGCGTGTGAATCTTTTCTGGTCATAATGTGTAATCTATTCACTTTGTTTAAAAAAAAAAGATCTCACACTCAGTGTATTTTACTGTATCTTGAGAGGAAGCATTTTATCAATTTGTGTGGTGCTGAAAACTCTGGTTTGAATTGTGCATCAGAAGGTGTTTTTGTTTCACTTCTATGCTTCAGAACCTCCAGTCTCAGATGAAGGACTTTGAGGCGAGTGCGGAGCCCCTTCAGGAGTGGCTGCACGGGACAGAGGTTGCTGTACAGGAGAGCAGCACACGACTCCACGACCTCACAGCTAAAAAGCAGGAGTTGCACAAGCTGCAGGTATACGTGGCTCTCAGCCTGTGTCATTATGTCACTTCGTATCACCATAACTGTTCCCATCATCCCACCATCCACCCGGCCTTCCCAGGCACCAGCCTTCCCAGGCACCAGCCTTGCCAGGCACCAGCCTTGCCAGGCACCAGCCTTCCCAGGCACCAGCCTTGCCAGGCACCAGCGCGGCCGTTACAGAAGCTCACCTTTTCAGCTCTGTCAATCATAGTCACTGATGGAGTTCCGCATTGCATTGTCAAAGCTTATCATAACTGCTAACTGCTCATCTCTGCCCTGCCATCTACTCAATCTATTTTCAAATGCTTCTGCTGTATGTGTGTTCAATGCAGAGTAAATAATAACTGTTTACAGAGTTGACACTTGACATCCCTGTTCAAATGCTTGCATCAAACATCTTTGTCTGCTGTGTTTTCTAGCCTTCTTTGGATTTCCATTTCATGACAGTATTTCATGGTCATAACATTGACCAAGTCTTCTTCTTCCATGTCTGGTCTCTAAGTGTCTACGTTAACTTAGCTAACTGTCTGTGTGTTGGCTTGCATGCCTCTGTCTCGGTGATGACCTGCTTGTGCCCTTGCAGTCTGTGCTCGAGGAGTTAGCCTCTCAAGAGGTTCAGCTGATCAGGCTCAAAGAGAAGGCCCAGCTGCTGTGGGACGGACACGCGGCCGGAAAGGGCTTTGTCCACCGTGTCTCACAACTCTCTGCACAGTACCTAGCTCTAACCAACATGACCAAGGTAACTAATGTCTGCCTGCCTGCCAGCCTGTCCACCTGCAAGAGGGCAGGGCGGATGCACTAGGCTGTGTTTGTCTGGAGCTTACCACTCCGGTTCAAATTGCGTAGATAATCAATGAATTTACAATCTTATAGCTGTAGAATGAAACATTGTATCATTGTAAACGTAATTATGCTTGATGCTATTTCGTTTTGAGGCCATGCTGAATTGCTAACACTTTAATACTGCTAATACTGAATTTCAATTTTTGCTGGCAAAATTACTACGGCTGTTCTTTTCTTCCATACTGGATTGTAGCCCGTTGTCATTTGCATACACAAACCCCAGGTTCGCTTTACGTTGAATTTGTCATGGGTGTGCACATGAATGAACACACAGAGGCTGACCTGTGTGCTGTGCTGTGTGATCCCACAGGAGAAGGCTTCCCGTATCGACCGGATCGTCACCGAGCACCAGCTGTTCTGCCAGGGCCTGAAGGAGCTGCAGAACTGGGTGGCCGACACCAGCCACATGCTGCAGACCTACTGCACCCCCACAGCAGACAAGAACGTCCTGGACAGCAGGGTGATCAAGCTGGAGGTACAGTGCGACCACCTCTGACCTACACCAAGCTACACCAAGATAAACTAAGCTAAACTAAACTAAGTAAACTATACTACGCTAAGATAAACTGAATTAAACAACGCTAAGATACGCTAAGCTAGATCAAATCAAATAAATGAAACAAAGCTAAACTCAAATAGAATCGGACTTGGATAACAGAGTAGAAGCTGTTGTAAATCTCCAGTATGTAACAGGTAGCTAAGTTAGCATTCCTCCTGCCTTCGTGAGACCTCACTATGTTATACATGGACTGACCCTTAATGTCATTCTCCCAGGCTTTGCTGACAGCACGCCAGGAGAAGGAGATCCAGCTGAAGATGCTGGTCACCAGGGGAGAGTCTGTCCAGAGGAACACCTCAGTAGAGGGAGTACCAGTAGTCTGCAAGCACATCCAGGAACTCAAGGACTCCTGGGATGCCCTGCTTTCCACCTCCATCCATTGCAAAAGGTATAGCTTTTTCTTTCTTGTGTACTGCCTTAGTAGAATACATACTGGGTTATGATAACATCTGACCAAATGTAATGTTTTGTTTTATTTTTAACATTTGGGTAGTGTACAAGTAACTTTAGTGACGATTAGCTGATATATTTATGTTTACTACACTCTATTCCCCTCACAGTCAGTTGGAGGGAGCCCTTTCCCAGTGGACCAGCTACCAGGAGGATGTACTTCAGTTTGTGGGCTGGGTGGAGCATGTTGAGGAGAGCCTGGACACAACAGACAAACAGTTCTCTGAGATGAGAGACAAAACTGCCAACCTGGGTAAAGCCAAGGTACCCACCGTCGTCTATACTACTCATTATTATTGACAGTTGATGGGAAATGGGATTTCAAATAATAACAGTAAAAGAGGGGCTCATGTCTGGTGCCAGTGCAAATAATAATGGTAAAAAAGACATGTCATGTGCCTCTGTCTTATAAAAACATTTGGATAATGTGACCTTGGTAATGATTGGTCACAAAGTGCTTCTAGTTTTATCAAGAGGTATGACCTTAACCCTGTGAATTGCCATTGTTTGTTTCAGCGTCAGACAGTGCAAATTATAACGGTGAAAGAAGACATCCTTGTCGGGTGCCTCCGCCTTAAAAAGTCTCAAAATGCCAGTCTCCTATATGTTTGGTTTTAACAAGAAGTAACCTAACCCTGTATCATGCTGTGGTTTAAGTACAGTAGAAACATACACATTAACCCTGAGCTATGTTGTGCTTGTTTTAGCTTCTCTATGAGGAGGTGCTGAGCCACAGCAGTCTGCTGGACACCATCACTATGAAGGGAGCCAACATGGCCGAACATTACGTCACACAGCTAGAGCTCCAGGACCTGCAGGAACGATACAACACCGTCAAGGACAACGCCAAGGTATATAGAGTACCTTGGCGTATATAGAGTATATAGAGTGTCAGACTTATGTTGTTCCTCCTATGCATTAGCATGAACAAAAATAGTAGTAGTTGCATGTCTGTAATGCACGTCATTGTTATTGTGTTGTCAGAGTACGATGGGGAAAGCAGAGGAGCTTGTGCAGGCCCACCAGGAGTACCAGAGAGGCCTGCATGTGTTTGAGGCGTGGCTGGAGCAGGAGCAGGAGAAGCTGGGCTGCTACACACAGCTAGAGGGGGATGTGGAAACCCTGGAGGAGACGCTTCAGAAACTACAGGTCAGAACAAGAACATACTGCTACCTCCAGATACATAGCCAAAGAAAAGTGGCTTTACCCATTTCTCTCACTCTCCGAGATGAGAGACAAAACTACCAACCTGGGCAAAGCCAAGGGACCCACGTTCAGCTATACTACTCATTATTATTGACAGTTGATGGGAAATGTGATTTTTTAAAATTGAACCTTTATTTTATCAGGGAGTCATACTGAGACCTGAATTACATGAATTACAGAAAATACACATATCAATATAAATACAAAATGCAAGCAGAAAGCAAAGCACGGGTCAAAAAACACATTCATCAGGAATAAGGTCCTCAATCAGCTTTATGAATTGTCCTAAAGGCACCAAAACATCACCTTTAAGAACTTTTTGAAGATTTATTTAAGGACATTATGAAGGAAAATAAGGAATCATGTCCGGTGCCAGTGCAAATAATAATGGTGATAAAAGACATGTCATGTGCACGTACTATTGATAATTGTATAATTATTATTATCATGTATATTACACGTATTATGTAGTAACCAAAAAAGTGTTAAACAAATCCATGTTTATTTTAGATTCTTCAAAGTTGCCACCCTTTTCTCTGCAGCTATGCACACTTTTGGGATCTCTCAACCAGATTAATGAGGAATGTTTTTCCTGTTTGAAAACACATTATATTTCCACTAAGCGCAAACCAAATGGGATGGGTTGGTAGCGATGCTGGTTAAGTGTGCCTTGAATTCTAAATAAATCACAGACCATGGCACCAGCAAAGCACCATCACACCTCCTCCTCCATGCTTCACGGTAGGAACCACACATGCGGAGATCATCCGTTCACCTACTCTGCGTCTAACAAAGACCCGGCAGCTGGAACCAAAAATCTCAGATTTCCACCGGTCTAATGTCCATTGCTCGTGTTTCTTGGCCCAAGCAAGTCTTTTCTTATTATTGGTGTCCTTTAGTCGTGGTTTCTTTGCAGCAATTCGACCATGAAGGCCTGAATCACGCCGTCTCCTCTGAACAGTTGATGTTGACTTGAACTCTTTGAAGCATTTATTTGGCCTCAATCTGAGGTGCAGTTAACTCTAATAAACGTATCCTCTGCAGCAGAGGTAACTCTGGGTCTTCTTTTCCTGTGGCAATCTTCACGAGAGACAGTTTCATCATAGCGCTTGATGGTTTTTGCGACTGCACTTGAAGAAATGTTCAAAGTTCTTGAAATTTTCCGCATTGACTGACCTTCATGTCTTCAAGTAATGATGTCATTTCTCTTTGCTTATTTGAGCTGTTTGTACCATAACATGGACTTGGTCTTTTACCAAATAGGGCTATCTTCTGTATACCACCCCTACCTTGCCACAACAGAACTGATTGGCTTAAACACATGAACCTTTTGACATGTAGATTCTAAATATTAATAACAGCCCTTACAGTGAGAGTAATTTCTGCACACGGTGCAGGAATTCTATGCTGCTGTTCTAGAATTTGACTGTTGCATTTTGCCGCTATTCTCTACACCCCTCATTGTATCAATACCGCAATTTCTGCTTCATTTGAGGCTTTATAAAACTTTCTTCCTATAGTAGTAGCAGTGAGTATGTATAGTATTAGTGATAATTGTATAATTATTATTATCATCTACAGTGGGGCAAAAAAGTATTTAGTCAGCCACCTATTGTGCATGTTCTCCCACTTAAAAAGATGAGAAAGGCCTGTAATGTTCATCATAGGTACACTTCAACTGTGACAGACAAAAGGGGAAAAAATAATCCAGAAAATCACATTGTAGGATTTTTAATGAATTTATTTGCAAATTATGGTGGAAAATAAGTATTTGGTCACCTACAAACAAGCAAGATTTCTGGCTCTCACAGACCTGTAACTTCTTCTTTAAGAGGCTCCTCTGTCCTCCACTCGTTACCTGTATTAATGGCACCTGTTTGAACTTGTTATCAGTATAAAAGACACCTGTCCACAACCTCAAACAGTCACACTCCAAACTCCGCTATGGCCAAGACCAAAGAGCTGTCAAAGGACACCAGAAACCAAATTGTAGACCTGCACCAGGCTGGGAAGACTGAATCTGCAATAGGTAAGCAGCTTGGTTTGAAGAAATCAACTGTGGGAGCAATTATTAGGAAATGGAAGACATACAAGACCACTGATAATCTCCCTCGATCTGGGGCTCCACGCAAGATCTCACCCCGTGGGGTCAAAATGATCACAAGAACGGTGAGCAAAAATACCAGAACCACACGGGGGGACCTAGTGAATGACCTGCAGAGAGCTGGGACCAAAGTAACAAGGCCTACCATCAGTAACACACTACGCCGCCAGGGACTCAAATCCTGCAGTTCCAGACGTGTCCCCCTGCTTAAGCCAGTACATGTCCAGGCCCGTCTGAAGTTTGCTAGAGAGCATTTGGATGATCCAGAAGAAGATTGGGAGAATGTCATATGGTCAGATGAAACAAAAAAATATAACTTTTTGGTAAAAACTCAACTCGTCGTGTTTGGAGGACAAAGAATGCTGAGTTGCATCCAAAGAACACCATAGCTACTGTGAAGCATGGGGGTGGAAACATCATGCTTTTGGGGCTGTTTTTCTGCAAAGGGACCAGGACGACTGATCCGTGTAAAGGAAAGAATGAATGGGGCCATGTATCGTGAGATTTTGAGTGAAAACCTCCTTCCATCAGCAAGAGCATTGAAGATGAAATGTGGCTGGGTCTTTCAGCATGACAATGATCCCAAACACACCACCCGGGCAACGAAGGAGTGGCTTCGTCAGAAGCATTTCAAGGTCCTGGAGTGGCCTAGCCAGTCTCCAGATCTCAACCCCATAGAAAATCCTTGGAGGGAGTTGAAAGTCCGTGTTGCCCAGCAACAGCCGCAAAACATCACTGCTCTAGAGGAGATCTGCATGGAGGAATGGGCCAAAATACCAGCAACAGTATGTGAAAACCTTGTGAAGACTTACAGCAAATGTTTGACCACTGTCATTGCCAACAAAGGGTATATAACAAAGTATTGAGATAAACTTTTGTTATTGACCAAATACTTATTTTCCACCATAATTTGCAAATAAATTCATTATAAAAATCCTACAATGTGATTTTCTGGATTTTTTTTCTAATTTTGTCTGTTATAGTTGAAGTGTACCTATGATGAAAATTACAGGCCTCTCATCTTTTTAAGTATGAGAACTTACACAATTGGTGGCTGACTAAATACTTTTTTGCCCCACTGTATATTACACATATTATTATCTGAAAGAGGCTTTGGTATTAGCCTGTCTGAGGGGCTGCATGTGTGAGATAGGGTGGGAAAACTGAGGCTCTAAATCTGGTGTATTTGATACAATAGTGGCATACAAAAAGTGAGAGCGGGGTATGAGCATATATTAGATATGCCGACCACGGCAAAGGCCGGGAAAGGCTGACATCCTTTTTCTTCATTTAATTTTTTTTTATTTAATTGATCACCAATGGACATGTAGCCTACAGATGCCTGCCTCGTCACCAAGCGAGGAAGATTTCTTATCAAATGCGGTGATTATTATGGCTTGGCTAGGATTTAGGCTGGTCGAGGCGGAGGATAATGAGAACAGGGTGGTGGACAAGGGCATGTGAGCAACAAAGTGAGGTAGTTTGTGCGTGCGATCAGATTGAGTGTTGCATGCGTGTAATCAGCTATATTGTATGCAGAGACCGTGGCATGTGTGAAGTAAGGCTGTAGGTATAATGAAATGCATTCCAGGTGACTATCTCATGAAGCTGGTTGAGAGAATGCCAAGAGTGTGCAAAGCTACCATCAAGGCAAAGGGTGGCTACTTTGAAGAATCTCAAATATAAAATATACTTTTATTTGTACACATGTTTTTAGTTACTACATGATGTGTATGTGTTATTTCATAGTTTTGATGTCTTCACTATTGTTCTACAATCTAGAAAATAGTTTAAACAAAGAAAAACCCTTTAATGAGTAGGTGTGTCCAAACTTATATATTATGCTCTTTACTTGCCAGTGTTCCAAACGGGACATTATTTGTCTTTTTACCTGAACATGCGAACAACATCAGATAGTATTGATAGCAAGCAGTTCAATGGGTTAGTCAGATGTTGTTCAGCATTGGGAAAAATGCCTATCTTTGCCTGTTGGCGCAAGATGTACAGTATAATGGCGCTGGAATGTCCAGTAATATTTCGTAATGGCCAGTGTAAATAATGACAGCTGTCTCTCTGCATTCATTCCCAGGAGCTACAACTCCAGTGCACGGAGGGCCAGGCCCTGCTCAACACTCTGCTAGACAGTAGAGATCAGGTTGTGCCATGGGGGGTCCCTCAGATCGAGGACCGGGTCCTGGAGACTGTGCAGCAAGACTGGCGGTTGTACCAGGGGAGGCTGGGAGACACCAGAGGCCAGCTCAACAGTGCCCTGGCCAAGCTCCGCCAGATGGAGCAGAAGTTTCAGCGTCTGGACAGCTGGCTGAAGAGCATGGAGAGCAAAGGTCAACTACGAAGCCATCGGAGGTCACCCCGCGCCACCAAGGACGCTCAGCTGCAACTAATTAAGGTCAGCAGTGGTTCAGAGTAGATTGCTGTGACACACTAAGTGACATCAATGGTGATGTTGATTATTGTTATATTAGTAGTTACAGTCTTGTCTGTGTACGTTATGCAGTAAGGGGTAGCATGTAGCCTTCTCCTGCTCCTCATCCTCCTCCTCCTTATCTTCCTCCTTCAGTGCCCTTGTGTTTCAATAAATTATATGCCATATTTACCGTAATTTCTGGACTATTAAGCGCACCTGAATATAAACCGCACCCACTGAATTATTAAAAAATAGGTATTTTGTACATAAATAAGCTGCACAGGTCTATAAGCCGCAGGTGCCTACTGATACATTGAAACAAATTAACTTTACACAGCCTTTAAACGATACACGGCTTGTAACAAAAATTTAACTGTGGCCTACCAAGAAAGTCATTGGTCACTATCTTCCTCCTCCTGTGCACTGAAACCACTGAAGCCATCTCCTTCGGTGTCGGAGTTGAATAGCCTCAGAATTGCTTCATCCGATGTTGGATCGTTTTCATTGTCGCTCTCGTCACTTTCATCCGGAGGCAAATACCCCGCTGAGCTCATGCTGCCCCTTCAACACGCAGCAGTCCAGCCTTTCGAAACCCGTTGATCATAGTGGATTTTTTGACAATGCTCCACGCTGTCAGGACCCACTGGCAGACTTGACCATAAGTTGCTCTTCGCATGCGGCCCGTTTTAGTGAAGGATTTCTCCCCACTTGTCATCCAAGACTCCCACTGAACAAGGAGCGCCACCTTAAATGCACGATTTACACTGATGTCGAGTGGCTGCAAATACTTTGGGCCATCTGCTTTTCTTCCCTCTGAAAGCTGTTGTTGTCTTTTTGCACTGAGTCAGTTCCTCACGCTGCTTTCCAACGTCTTATCATCGACTCATTAAGGCCAAGCTCCCGTGCAGCAGCTCTATTTCCTTTTCCAACAGCCAGATCGATCGCCTTCAACTTGAAAGCTGCATCATATGCATTTCTCCGTGTCTTTGCCATGATGAGGGTGACAAAATTACTACCGTAATCAGAATGATGGGAAGTTTGAGCTCGCTCGATTTACGTCACATTATGTGACAGTGCTCAGTTTTTTGGCGGCATGAATCTTGTGAAAGCGGGAAAAATCCATAAATTAGCCGCGTCATTGTATAAACCGCGAGGTTCAAAGCGTGGGAATAAAGTAGCGGCTTATAGTCCGGAAATTACGGTATATGTGTCTCTCTGTATATAGGGTTGTCAGGAGGAAGTGCTGGTGTACCAGGAGGAGGTGGAGGGTCTGAGTGTTCTAGCCCAGCAAGTGTTGGACGAGACACACATCAGCAGCCGGGTCAGCACCAGAGCTACCCAGCTCACCGCCCGCTACCACGCCCTGCTACTGCACCTACTGGTATGGAACACTTAAAGATGCACACACACACACTGACGCATACAACCACATGTAACACAGTAGATTTCATCCCTGTCCTGACCTGGGCACGGACCTGGGACCTTCTGGTCAGCAACACTTTGCACTCACAAAGCTCTGAAACCAAAGTGCAAGATCTGACAATTTTGTCTCTCGCTTTTTCCTAAAATGTCTGTGTTGATGACGTAGGAGAGCATCAAGCAGCTGCAGGAGGAGGTGTATTGCATAGAGGAGGCCCAGAGTGTGTTCAGTACCTTCTCTGATTGGCTGAGCTCTGCCAAGAACAACTTCAGCACCGTGGCCATCAGCATCGATGTAGTGGACCGTGTTACCATGGAGAGGAAGAAGAAGAAACTGGAGGTACAGTTATAGTCTCCTCTTACAGCCGCTACCTTGAGCCTGGCATAAGAGAGACTACAGTCTGAGCTTCAGCTAAATGGAAGCCATGCCTCAAGTGACTTAGTTGGTAGACAACAACTGTTAGCGTAGCAAAAGTAAGCTCTTTTGAACTACTTGTGAGTGCGGACCTAGTGTGTTTTAGCATTGCAGTGACACTCCCAAGGCTTTAACTCCCTTTGCTCTGCTTCATCCTCTAAGAACGTTATGGTCCCAGGCATAATGGTTTCTGCTTTCTTTCTATGTATATGTGTGTCTGTCCTCTAGGCTCTGCAGGGTGACATGGAGCAGGGCCACAGCTTCCTGAGGACGATGCGTGAGAAGACGGAACGAGCCATGGCCTTCCTGGAGGAACCAGAGGCAGACCAGCTGAGGGAGGAGGTGGACGCCCATCTCTCCCAGCTAGAGGGCCTGATGGTTGGGCTACGCACTGAACACAGCTCGCTGGAGAAATGCATCTCCCTTTCCAAAGACTTCCTGGACAAGTACAAGGCCCAGGCTCAGTGGCTCACAGAGACCAAGGCTCTGCTAGGGATGCCTGTTGAACCCAAAGCTGAGCTCTATCAGAAGAAGGCCCAGTTAGCCAAATACAAGGTATGAACAGATCTATCTACAGTTGAAGTCGGAAGTTTACATACACTTAGGTTGGAGTCATTAAAACTTGTTTTTCAACCACTCCACAAATTTCTTGTTAACAAACTATAGTTTTGGCAAGTCAGTTAGGACATCTACTTTGTGCATGACACAAGTCATTTTTCCAAAAATTGTTTACAGACAGATTATTTCACTTATAATTCACTGTATCACAATTCCAGTGGGTCAGAAGTTTACATACACTAAGTTGACTCTGCCTTTAAACAACTTGGAAAACCCCCCAAAACGATGTCATAGCTTTAGAAGCTTCTGAAAGGCTAATTGACATCATTTGAGTTAATTGGAGGTGTACCTGTGGATGTATTTCAAGGCCGACCTTCAAACTCAGTGCTTCTTTGCTTGAAATCATGGGAATATCAAAATAAATCAGCCAAGACCTCAGAAAAGAAATTGTAGATCTCCACAAGTCTGGTTCATCCTTGGGAGCAATTTCCAAACGCCTGAAGGTACCACGTTCATCAGTACAAACCATGGGACCACGCAGCCGTCAAAAGTGCAAATCAATCCCAGAACAGCAAATGACCTTGTGAAGATGCTGGAGGAAACAGGTACAAAAGTATCTATATCCACAGTTAAACAAGTCCTATATCGACGTAACCTGAAAGGCTGCTCGCTCAGCAAGGAAGAAGCCACTGCCCCAAAACTGCCATAAAAACGCCAGACTACGGTTTGCAACTGCACTTGGGGACAAATATCGTACTTTTTGGAGAAATGTCCTCTGGTCTGATGAAACAAAAATAAAACTATTTTGCCATAATGACCATCGTTATGTTTGGAGGAAAAAGGGGGAGGCTTGCAAGCCGAACAACACCATCCCAACCGTACGGGGGTGGCAGCATCATGTTGTGGGGGTGCTTTGCTGCAGGAGGGACTGGTGCACTTCACAAAATAGATGGCATCATGAGGCAAGATAAATTATGTGGATATATTGAAGCAACATCTCAAGAAATCTGTCAAGAAGTTAAAGCTTGGTCGCAAATGGGTCTTCCAAATGGACAAGGACTTCAAGCATACTTCCAAAGTTGTGGAAAAATGGCTTAAGGACAACAACGTCAAGGTATTAGACTGGCCATCACAAAGCCCTGACCTCAGTCCTATAGAACATTTGTGGGCAGAACTGAAAAAGCATGTGCGAGCAAGGAGGCCTACAAACCTGACTCAGTTACACCAGCCCTGTCAGGAGGAATGGGCCAAAATTCACCCAACTTATTGTGGGAAGCTTGTGGAAGGCTACCCGAAACGTTTGACCCAAGTTCAACAATTTAAAGGCAATGCTACCAAATACTAATTGAGTGTACGTACACTTCTGACCCACTGGGAATGTGATGAAAGAAATAAAAGCTGAAAGAAATAATTCTCTCTACTATTATTCTGACATTTCACATTCTTAAAATGAAGTGGTGATCCTAACTGACCTAAAACAGAGAATTTTTACTGGGATTAAATGTCAGGAATTGTAAAAAACTGAGTTTAAACGTATTTGTCTAAGGTGTATGTAAACTTCTGACTTCAACTGTATCTATGTGTGCCTTGTAAAAATAGACATATCATCAACAACTGATTCATTATTGACATTCAAAGGATGTTTTTCCTCGTACATAGACGATCCAGCAGACAGTGCAGTCTCACGAGTCAGCAGTGAGGTCTGTGGTTGAGAAAGGAGAGGCTCTGCTGGATTCGGTCCGCGACTCTACCATCAGGGACAACATGAGCAGACTACAAACAGACTACCAGGACCTCTGCACTGCAGCCAGGGTAGGTGTTCTACTACAGTACACATGATTAATTTTTAAAGTATTAGAGAGCTTCCTTGGTTTGTGGTTGTCTAGTCTCTTGTGACAGACTAGCTAGCTACCTAAAGCATGCAACCAAAATATGTCATTGTCCTACCTGATTGATGTGGTGGCTGAGACAGCCACTGTAGCTTAGTCTATAAGGTTAAAAAAAGTAATCCTGTACTATTTACAGGACCAGGTTCAGACTCTGATGGAGTTGGTGAAGGAGCATGAGGGCTACAGCAGTGAGCTTCAGGAGGTGGAGAAGTGGCTCCTTCAGATGTCCAGTAGGCTGGTCACCTCAGACTCCATGCAGACTTGCAGCATGGAGACGGCTACACAGCAACTAGCTCGGCACAAGGTGAGTAGATTCATTAAGTTATGGATTGGAACTGTATGAGAATCCATGAGAATGAAATTATGCAATGACACCTGTTTGCGTGATAATGGAATTGTGCTTCTGAAGTTCTAAACCAGCATTCTAAAATCGCAATTTAGAAGTTTGGGGTTTATAATCATAACCCTTGTCTGTCACATTTCTTCTCAGGCAATCATGGAGGAGATAGCTAGCTTCGAGGAGCGCCTGACCAGTCTGAAGGAGAAGGGAGATGACCTGATGTCCAACTGTACTACAGACCAGGTCCAGGCTAAGATCAGCCAGCAGGTCCAGGCTCACCAGCAGGGCACCAGAGACAGTTACTCGGCCATCTGCAGCACCGCACAGCGAGTGAGTACTATAGTAACACTCTACTCTAAGCTACCCTACGTTGGTCTGCTCTGTTCTGCTCTACTCTAATCTACTATACTCTACTCTGATCTGCTCTACGCTACACTACTCTACTCACTTACCGGCTCCATCTCTTCACTTGTCTCTGTGTGTCTGTGTCTGCTTCATCAGGTGTACCAAAGTCTTGACAGGGAGCTGCAGAAACATGTCAGTCACCAGGACACTTTGCAGCAGTGCCAGACCTGGCTCTCCACTGTCCATGAGGAGCTCCGGCTGCATTGTCAACCTCCCTCTGGCCTGCAGGAGGCCCTCAAACAGGTTCCTGACTGACTGCTCCCTGCTCTTTTATAGGCAGAGAACGAGAATCAAATGACGCAATAATGTTTTTTTTTCATGGCAATGTTATGCCATAGGATTTTGGAGTTTCGTGGTCATTTGAAAATGGAAGGCTCTGCTTCAATGGGAAAACCTGGGTTAAATAGGGGAAATTAACAAATGAAAATGTTTTATCAAGCTGATTACATTTGTTTGTATATTACCTGTACAGGTGAAGCACTACAGGGCTCTACAGGAGCAGGCCAGTACGTACCTGGACCTGGTGTGTTCTGTGTGTGACCTATCGGATGATGCTGTGAGAGTCACTGTTGCTGAGGTCCAGCGGATCAAACACACGGTGTGTGGGCTGGTCTTACCGTACATGCACTTCTGGTCATCATCACATCATCCTAACCATATTGACAACAGGGTTTTCACCAAGAGTTTCAAGTATTTGCCATATGTAATACATACACCTTACTCTCACAATCTCTCACAGTAAAAACAACATTAGTTCAGGGCGTGAGAGTTCAGGGAAAATATGTAGGCCTGTAAATAGACATACAACAACCAGTAAAGACATCATAAAGCAGATGTACATAAAGTATCACAATTAAACAATCCCATGTTCAATACTTTGACTTCATGTTGTTGTGCGCTCTGCTGTATACTTCATGTTGTTGTGCGCTCTGCTGTATACTTCATGTTGTTGTGCGCTCTGCTGTATACTTCATGTTGTTGTGCGCTCTGCTGTATACTTCATGTTGTTGTGCGCTCTGCTGTATACTTCATGTTGTTGTGCGCTCTGCTGTATACTTCATGTTGTTGTGCGCTCTGCTGTATACTTCATGTTGTTGTGCGCTCTGCTGTATACTTCATGTTGTTGTGCGCTCTGCTGTATACTTCATGTTGTTGTGCGCTCTGCTGTATACTTCATGTTGTTGTGCGCTCTGCTGTATACTTCATGTTGTTGTGCGCTCTGCTGTATACTTCATGTTGTTGTGCGCTCTGCTGTATACTTCATGTTGTTGTGCGCTCTGCTGTATACTTCATGTTGTTGTGCGCTCTGCTGTATACTTCATGTTGTTGTGCGCTCTGCTGTATACTTCATGTTGTTGTGCGCTCTGCTGTATACTTCATGTTGTTGTGCGCTCTGCTGTATACTTCATGTTGTTGTGCGCTCTGCTGTATACTTCATGTTGTTGTGCGCTCTGCTGTATACTTCATGTTGTTGTGCGCTCTGCTGTATACTTCATGTTGTTGTGCGCTCTGCTGTATACTTCATGTTGTTGTGCGCTCTGCTGTATACTTCATGTTGTTGTGCGCTCTGCTGTATACTTCATGTTGTTGTACCGTGTACTGTGCAGATCGAGGAGAGGATGTCTAGCTCCCAGGGGCTGTCGGAGAGCTGGAAGGAGATAAAGGAGCAGAAGCAGGAGCTGTCTGGTCTGTTCCAGGACATGGAGCAGCAGCTCCTCAGTCTCTCCAGAAGACCAGCCGAGCTCGAGACCAAGATCGCCCACAACATGCTCACCCAGGCCAAGGTAGAGATCTTATGGTCAAAACGTTGTCACCAATAAACCACATAGGAGCAGAGACTGCAATGTGCAGAGTTAACAAAGAAAGAAGAAGTTTGGGGAGCAGGGTCCCACTCCCCAGCGTGGTCTCATAGACTAGATGTAACATAGTAAACGAAAATCAGGGACACTCAAATTAGTATGATATGTTACATTTGGTATGTTTACATAAGACAAAAGGAGGGTGGTTGGTCGGCGTATAACGTGAACGTCTAGCAACCCATAGGTTGCGTGTTCGAATCTCATGACGGAAAACTTTAGCAGTTGAACTAATTAGCAACTTTGCAACTATTTACTACTTTTGAGATACTTTGCAACTGCTTAGCATGTTAGCTAACCTTTCCCCTAACCCTAACCCTAACCTTTTAACCTAACTCCTAACCTTAACCCCTAACCCCTAGCCTAGATAACGTTAGCCACCTAGTTAATGTTAGCCTCAACAAATTGTAATTCGTAACGTATCATACAAAATGGATGATGGAAATCCACATTACATACCAAACATAACATATCATTCTAATTTGAGTAACCCTGATTATTGTTTACTATGTCTACCCCCGAGTCCAGGATGCACTCCCATCTTCCCTACCTTCTTTAAAAATACTTCTCTGATCAGCCAGATTAATAAATACAAATCTTAATTTAGATGAAAATGTGTAATTGTCAATATCAGTTTCACCGATTTAGGATGTTGCTCACATACAAACCACTAACACAGCATGAGACAAAACATGCACATTGATCAAATCCAATGAATGTTTCTCTACTCTCTCCAACAGGAGTTTAGCAATCAGCTGCAGAGTAAACAAGCCACCCTAACCAGAATGACAGAGAGTGTGAATCGTCTGACTGAGGGCCAGGCCAGCCCGGAGCATGGGGAAGTAGGGCGTCTGAGCCACTCCTGGCTGGAGCTTTGTCACCAGGCTAACAGGCTGCAGGATCAGAGGCAGGAGGACCTGCAGAGGACTCAGGAGTACCACGACTGCATCACAGCCATGGAGGCACTGTTTGAGCAGGTGTCCAAGGAGTGGGACAACCTGGCCAGGTGGGGTCATCTATCTATCTGAAACTCACAAGAAGTGTATGCAGTATGCAATATGGGTGTATTGCAATAACTTTGCTCTGATTTCACCCGTAATAGTATCACAATACACTATTAAAGTGATTACTTTATGTATTGATAACAATCACAAAAAAGCAACAACTTAAAATTGATTTGGTTCTGTATGGCCAAATCCCAGCCAGTCTTGTTGCTATGTGGGTTGCTAGTGAGTGAGCGGGCCCTTTCATAGCAAAAGTATGTTGATGTGGGATCAGTCTCCAGAGCACATAGAAGACTGACTCTATGTGGAATAGCTGAATAATCATAGTTGCCATGACAGTGGTAACATGGCTTAAGAGTTCGGGAGCTGTACCAACATTCTAAAAACCATGACAATGGGTCTCAAATATTTCTTCATCACTAGAATGTGTGTTAGCTTTGAAAAATTGTTATTGTGAAATCTAGTCATTGAATATATTATTTTTCTCTCCAAGGACTGATGCTGAAAGTTCATCTGAGCACTTGGAGGCGTTGAAAAAACTTTCCGTGGCTCTCAGAGACCAGAAGGGAACTCTGGAGGACCTGAAGGACCAGAGGCAGAAAGTCATCTACCATCTGAATCTTGACGATAAAGAGCTGGTCAAAGAGCAAATCAGCCACTTCGAGCAGCGTTGGGCCCAGCTACAGAGCCTCATCGACAGGAAGATCCAGGACTCGGTGCTGACCTTGGAGGACATGGCCCAGGTGTGTGTGTGTGTGGGGGGAGGCAGAAGACACATTTCTGGTCTAACCTATGGGCAATTAAGTATCTATTTTATTCTAATCAGGTGGAGGCCCGTCTGAGGGAGGCCAGGGAGTGGGCCGAGGAGCAGCAGCCTGCCCTGTCTGAAGCCATGAAGATGAGTCCTCCTCCAGAGTTGTCCCAAAGCTTCCTGTTTGACCACCTCAGCATCTGCAGTGAACTGGAGGCTAAGCAGCTGCTTCTGGCCCAGGCCATGACCGACGCTGACCGCGTCCTGGCTCACCTGGGGCTCAACGAGCGCCAGCGCCTGCAGCAGCTCATCTCAGACACCCAGGCTGAGGTGGAGTCACTCAGTGTGAAAGTGAGTGTTTTTTTGTGTGTTTAAAAATAAAATAAAATACTATTTGGGTTTCTGACACTTGCACATGCCTGTTTAACTTATGCTTATACTGTTTTCATGCTATTATCGTTTTTACATGTCTATATTGTGTAAATAAAATAAAGGTGGCCCAGAGGAGGAAGCACCTCAGCAAGGCCTTCACAGAGAGAACACAGTTCCTGCAGGCTGTCAACCAGTCCATCACCTGGGTTCAGCAGAATGAGAAGAAGGCCCAGGCAGAGGAGTACATCTCCCTGCTACCTGACGACCTGGCCAAGCAGGTGCGAACCTGCAGGAACATCCAGAGCAGCCTAAAGGCCTACCAGAGCGAGCTGACCTCCCTGTGGTCCCAAGGCAGAGACCTGATGAGGGAAGCCACCGAGGACGAGAAGGTTGAGATGCTCACCAAGCTGCAGGAGCTGCAGAACATCTTTGAGAAGGCCCTGCAGAAGTGTGGCCAGAGGCTGCAGGAGCTGGAAAAGGTGCTTGTCTCCAGAAAGTACTTCAAGGCAGACCTGGAGAAGACATGTCAGTGGTTGAAACAGGCAGACATAGTGACCTTCCCTGAGATTAACCTCATGAATGGCGACTTGGAGCTGAACGTGCAGCTGTTGAAGTACCAGCAGATAGTAGAGCAGGCGATGGAATATGAAAACCTCCTACTGATCGTCCAGAGAGCTGGTCAGGAGATCCTTCCCACTCTGAATGAAGTGGACCACTGTTACTTGGACGAGAAACTCAACGCTCTCCCACAGCAATACAATAGCATACTGGCTCTGGCCAAAGAGAAACAGGAAAAGATTGAACAGGCCATTCTATCCAGAAAGGAGTATGCCTCCTTCATAGATGTAACACATAATGCGTTGAAGGAGCTTGAGGAGCAGTTCCATAACTTGGGGACTCAGCCTGTTGGTCTACAGACAGAGGAGGTTGTCAGTTTACAGAACGATTACAAAGCTCTTCAGGTTGATCTGAGCAACCTTGGTCTGGCTGTCAGTGAACTAAACCAGAAGAAAGAAGGATTCCGAAGCACTGGTCAACCCTGGCGGCCTGAAGAGATGACCCAGCTGGTGAGCCTCTACAATGGGCTCAAGAGGCTCATCGAACAGCGGGTGGAGCACCTCGACGACACGCTGGAGTCCTTCGAGGACCACAAGGCCATGGCCATGCAGGTAGACTCAGAGCTGAAGGCTACCAAAGAACAGCTGGTCAAGGTCAACGCAGAGACTCAGTCGGCGGAGGAGAGGCTGAAGAACTACCACGCCCTGGCCGGGAGTCTCCAGGGCGCCAGCTCTCATCTTTCTAGACTCATGGAGCAGATGGACAACCTGGCTCCTCAGCTGGACCAGGCTGCCCACGAGGCCTCCAGAGAACAGGTGGTCTTGTGGCAGGATGAGCTGCAGTCCCTGCAGTCTGCTGTAGGGGAGCTGATAGTGGAGTGTGAGAATAGGTTTGTCCAGAGTAAAGACTTTGAGACAGAGGTGAAGCGGACCCTGGACTGGCTGCAGCAAATCAAGGATGAGCTGGACTGTGCTGTGGTGGTGGACGTGAGGGTAGAGAAGGTCCAGGAGGAGATCAGGAAGCAGCAGATTATGCAGGAAGAGGTCCAGTCCAGGCTGAGGATCGTGGCTGCTCTGAGCAGCAGGGAGAAACAGAAGTACACCAGCGCCAATGAGCTGGTCCCAGCCCATGTTGACTTGAGCCTGGGGGAGATGGCCAAACTACAGGCTGATGTACAACAGGCTCTGAGCTCCAAACAGGTGAAGTGATATCTTAGTGTCTCGATGTATTATAATATAAGGGAGTGGGGTTGCAAAAGTCTGGAAACTTTCCCAAATCTCCTAGGTGTTTATAAAATCTCAGTTGAAGGATTTCATCTGGGAACTTTGCGAACGTTTCTGGAATTTTTGTACGCTGTGAGGGAGTAATAGTGACAATAACATAGCCTGTTTGTATTGTTAGCTTCACATACTCACCATTTCCCTTCCCTGTCTGTTCTCCAGATCACCCTGGAGCAGGCCTTAGCGTTGTGTCAGAAGTACCACTTCCGGATGCAGTCAGCGTGTGAGTGGCTGGAGGATGCAGTGGCCTTCCTACAACTAGCCAGCTTGGGGGTGGACGTAGAGAACTATGAGGAATGTCTACGCCAGCAGGAGGACATCATGGCCTCGGAGCAGGTGGGTGCTCCAATAACTTGTCCGGGTGGATAATGTAGAGCAAAAAATGAATTCGCGCAATGGTATAACGCTCCCAAAGTGTTTAGTTTAATAGGACGTTTTCGACGAACTGGGCCTTTGTCAGGACTAAATAAAGTGTGGTCTATTAGGACATGTTGCTAAGAGGTAAAGCAAACTGAAACAAAGCTTCAATTGCAACTTATATTCAAGAGTGATTTTTTTGGTGTGCCTTTTTTCAACAACAAAAAAAATCTCATTTTTTTCTCCCTTTACCATGTTCTCTCCCTGTGCCTCGTGGTAGGAGTTCTTGGGCCACCTGCAGGAGTTGGAGGCTCTGCCCCCCCAGCTGGAGAACCTGGTTAACCCTTCAGCCAAGGAGCAGCTTAGGCTGAGTGTGGAGTCTGCTCAGCAGAGAGGAGTGGAGGTCCGAGATCAGCTGCAGTGTCATCAGGACGTCCTGATCAGGTACAGGAAGTAAAGGAAAAGGTTAAATTGTAACCAAAATATGGACAGATAATATATGCCATTTTAGTGGACACTTTCATCCAAAGCGACTTAAAACCATTTGTGCAATGGACAATATGGTTTTACAAGTGTTGAATACAGAGAGAGAGAGACCTTGGTGCAGAGATGGGCAATTTAGTGTTAATATAACACAGACAGAACTGATTGGATTGTCTTAAAGTGATCGCCGTCATCGTGACGTTGTTACTCAATTGAAACGAAGACATTAAATCCCCTTCAACACATGCTTCCCTCCAACACAATGAAGTGCATATTGTGTTTTATAAACTGGATGGTTTGAGCCCTGAATGCTTGTATTACGGGTATTACGGGTATTTACTGTTATCGCTATTATATTCTAACCAGTTTTATAATAGCAATAAGGTACCTCAGGGGTTTGTGGTATATGGACAATATAGCACAGCCAATGGCTTTATTGTGTCATGCATAAGAACAGCCCCTAGCCGTGGTCTAGCCGTGGTATATTGCCCATATACCACATCTCCTTGGCCTTAATGCTTAAAATGATTCCGTAAATACTTGGCTGCACCATGCATTTCCTTACTGGTACAATAAAGTTGGAATGGAATTGAATTAAATTGACTGTCCTGTGTTGTCCCTAGCTGTGTTGCCCAGTGGAAGTCCTACCAGGAGACGAGGCAGACAGTGATTGAACTGATGAACGAGGCAGAGAAGAAGCTGACTGAGTTCTCCACCGCCAAGGCTGCCACCTTTCTGGAGGCAGAGGAGAAGCTCAGGAGTCATAGGGTAAAAGAGGACCATGGGAAAATAAAGATTTTCTTCTGTTTTGACTTTTACATTACTTGATACATTTAGCTAATGGCCGCATAATTAGCCACACGATGGCGTCATTGTACATTCATCTTTAGTAATCAAAGCACAAATGATTAGACTTTATTTATGAACACCCATAATATGCGAACGGACCGCGACTCTTCTCTTGTGTGTATATTTCCTCCTCTCCCTCCCTCCCCGCCAGTCCCTGGTGTCGATGGTGAATGGGTTCCAGGAGAAGCTGACCGGGCTGGAGGAGCAGGCATCCCAGCTGGAGCTGGTGGGTAGTGACGCCAGCAAGGCCACCATCAGCCGCTCCATGACCACGGTGTGGCAGCGCTGGACCCGGTTACGCAGCGTAGCACGAGGGCAGGAGAGGGTCCTAGAGGACACGGCCCAGGAGTGGAGGACATTCAGGGAGAAGGTATAGTAGGCTACACAGAAACATGGGACTATGAGTGTGAGTACAGTGTGTTCGCGAATAAACAGTGGAGAAGACCATAATATCAACCTAAGCCCATGAATATAACTCCTGTTCCCTAAGGAGGTATGAGGTACAACACAGTTAGGGGGACAAGAGTGCAATCCTCATAGCTGTCCGTTGTGCAGTATACTGACTGAAAGGGAACTAAACAGTATACTATCAGCACTTGCTGGATTATTTATTTGTTCCACTTATGCCCTTTGTTGCTGTCTGCCGTGAAGGTTCTCTAAAGAGTGTACACTACTCCATAGTAGAAGCTAACAATGATGCTTTATCAACAAGTCATTACAGGTTCAGCACAATGTCTAGATTTCCCCCGCCTGTGTTCCTTTCAGATGGTGAAGCTGAGGAACATGGTGGACGAGCTTCAGAGCCGTGTGATAGACTGTGCTGTGGAGAAGGCCTCCAAGGCTACCTTGCAGTCTGTGTTGGACCAGCATGAGCTGCTGATCCAGGACATGGAGAGGGAGCTGTCCTCCCTCACCCTGCTGCGTCAGTACGCCCTCAGCCTACTCCATGACGTGGAGGTCCCCTCACCATCCCCCACCTCCGAACAGGACGAACTGCCCAGTCTCAAGGAGATCAGAGCTGTACAAGACCGCATGGAAAGGTGCGGATCAAGATTGTTAGGTTTTGCGCGGTCTCTTCCCACAGCCGCTGTGGAGCTCCATGAGTCTGGCCATCGAGCCTATGTTTAGCATTTGCATATCAGATGGATTGGCAACTCAGGAATTAGATCAGTTGTTGTTTGCATTGAACAGAATAAGAGAGATAATTGTCCATTTAGTTACAAGTGAAAATGTGTCTTCTGTATTTCCCAACGTTCCAGTTCAAAAACAGTTCAAATATCTTAGGAACAGAATAATGGAGCTGAGTGGTTTTATGTCTCCCCACCAGTCTGCTGCAGCAGGCGCGTACCAAGCGTAGCCAGGCTGGGATGGAGCTGAGGGATAGAGAGGAGGTGGAGAAGAACCTGAGTGTGGTCAAAGCCTGGATCCAGGAGACCAGGGAGCTGCTTCTCAACCCTACCCCAGATATAGATGCTCTGCTACAGGAGCTGGAGGTAAGCCGCTGACGTACCCTATGGAACTAGATATTGAGTAAACACAATCTAACACATGATCACATCCTTTTTTGCCATTTTTGCAAATGCAAAATTCCTTTATGCATTTACTCAATTGTTGAATCAAGTACTACTGTGTGCTAAGGCGTAGTCTCAGGCTGGGATCAAGGCTTGCTATGGCGTAAATTAAAGAATTGTTATGTGAGTGGCTTGTTTTTGAGTCTTGGTACATGTGCATGACCATGTTTCTACTATGTATTGTACAGGTGGTGCACAGTGATGTGATCGGGTACCGTCAGCATTTGGATAAGATAGCTGAGCAGCAGCAGAGCAAGTATCTGGACCTGTACACCATCCTGCCCTCAGAGATCTCCATGCAGCTGGCTGAGGTGTCGCTTGCACTGGGGGCCATCGAGGACCAGGTACCGGACTATCTAGCGCTTGCTATTTCTCACTGGGCCAGTTTCCTGGACACAGATTAAGCCTAGCCATGAACTAAAAAGCATGTTCAATGGAGAATCTCGATTCAAATAGATTAGGCTTCATCTGTGTCCGGTCTACTACATCAACTACTGTATCTTTTACTAATGTAAATGTTAAAACAATAGAGAAGTTATTACAGGGTTAAGTGTGTACGTTTTTCTTCTGAATTTCTTAAGGTTCTATCCAAAGAGAGAGAGATTCAGAAGACGAGAGACATCAAGGAGGACTTCAGTTCCAGGATCCATGACGTGTCGGAGAAGATGAAAGCCATCTCCACCAGACTCAAAGACAAAGCCAGTGATGTCGAACACGCTAAAGACGAGACCAAGGTGAGCGGGAGTTGAAGATACTCATGCATATGACTCTGAATAAGGGTTTGGGGTCAATTTCTTGTCAATTCAATCAATTCAGGAAGTAAACTGAAATACATACAAAAGTGAATGAGCACCCAGAGCTGCTATCTTGGTCAGTCCGTGGTCAGTCCGTTTAACCCAGAGTTTCTCTCCTCTCCTCAGTGTCTTTGTGATGACCTGGAGAGCTGCCGTCGGACTCTCTCAGAGCTGGATGCTGCGGTCCAGGAGTTCGGCAGACGGAACCCCTTCTTGGCCAAACAGTTGAGCGATGCCATAGTCAAGTTAGGAGACATCCACCACCACACTGCCCGACTGGCCGAGTGTAGAACCATCTGGCTCAAAAAGGTTAGGAACCAATTGTATAAATGTTTTGAGGGGGGGAAACACAATATACACGAGAAGTCTTGTTGTTACACTGTTGTTGTTTTAACAATGTTGTTGTTACATTGAAGAGGTGGCATTAATGTACTGTGTTGCCCAGCCCAAAATGTTTATATGGGGCCATTTGACTTTTAATTGTAAAAGGTGCTATTTATACCATAACGTACATTACCCATACATTGTCAGTGTCATTAAAGTATGCATTTCCCTGCTGTTGTTCCCTGGTTCCTCAATTCCTCTCTGTTATCTCACCTGTCCAGGCCGATGCCCATCTAGAGGAGTACAGTGAGATGCTGGACTTCATAGTGAGGTGGTCGGAGAAAGCCAAGGGCCTGGTGAGGGCCAACATCATCTGGAACTCCTCCCCTCATCTGCAGGAGCAAATAAGGATGTACCAGGTGGGTGGAGACATGAATAAACACATGTAGAGTTACCGGATTGAAATGCTGATAGAGACTGTATGAAACTCTCACTGTTCTTTTCCACTGTACCATCTTCAACAATACTGGTGGTGTTTGTGTGTGTAAGGAAATAAACATGGGTTCTGTTCCCCTGTCTCCTATCATTATCCCTCCAGGATGTTACTTCTTTTCTTATTTACCGGCACCTCTTAGGGTCCATCCATCACTGGTTGGCCCTTTTTTTTTTTTTTTAAACAGTTTCTTCTTATTCCATTCATTGCCTGTGTTGTGCTTTTCCCCTCCCCGTCCCATCAGTCTGTGCTGCGTGAGTCCCGGGAGCTCCATGGGGACCTGCAGGCCATGGGAGAGAAGGTGGATCTGCTATCTGAGGTGCTGCAGACGGAGAACATGTCCCAGCAGGTGTGTGAGCTCAGCCGCAACACCGAGGAGCTCCAGCAGACCATCAGGACACGACTGCAGAGCCTACAGGACGCAGCCAAGGTACTGACTCAGACATACTGTATGCGCTGACCTTGCATTTTAGCCTAGCATCTGTTTTCACTCTAGCATTGTTGTTAGTCTCAGAGATGGTCAAATAGCTTTTAGCATCTCAGTGTTATTCTCACCTGTACGTACAAATATATTTGATTGATTGACCTGTGTGTAGTGACAGACGGTTAGCATGACTTGATTAGCTAGCCAGCTAGCCCTCAGAATATTTTGTTCTGGGTTCTGAGATGAATCTCTGTGTGTGTGTCCTGTGTCGTCCTCTCAGAGTATGGAGCGTCTGGAGTACGAGGTGAAGACCCTACACGTTGCTCTGGAACAGGTCCAAGCTACACTGACCTCTCCTGAGTTGGCCCGACAGAGTCTCAAGGAACAACTGGCCCAGAGACAGGTAACTACTCCTTCTTCTGCTGCTGCTGCTGCTGCTGCGGAGAATGTGACGTTCCCTCCTGTCTGTTTTCCTAGCGTCTTCTGTCGGAGATGGAGGGCTTCAAGCAGCAGGTGCAGGCGGTGCAGCTGTGTCAGAGCGCCCTGCGCGTCCCAGAGGAGGTGATGCCTGGCCTGGCTATCTGTCGCACGGCACTGGGCCTACAGCAGGAGGCCAGCCAGCTGCAGCATGTCGCAATACAGCAGTGCAACATTCTACAGGTAGGGAGGCCACAGCACAATCATGAATAATTCATTCGATTGCCAATGACTGAAGACTTGTGTTAGTTCCCCCGAGCTAATGGCTAGGTTTTGAGGAACACAGAAAGTCACGGTTTGAATCCGGTTGGCCACACCTGCAAGCCAAGAGCAGTTGACCTCCTACATTGTGCACCAGTATCAACATTCCTTGATTTCTTGTCCCTTCTGTAGGAGGCTGTTGTGCAGTATGAGCAGTATGAGCAGGAGGTGAGGCACCTCCAGGGGCTGATAGAGGACGCCCACAGAGTCATCCAGGACCGACCCATTCCCACCAGCAACATCCAGGAGCTGCAGGCTCAGATCCTACACCATGAGGTACTTCTACATACTGTAGCATTACCAATGGAAATGAATGCAGAATTGTGAAAACCTCTAGGTCCAGGTGCTGGTAGGAACAACTAGGTACCCAAAGCAAAAAAACAACAACGACAAAAAGGACACTAGTTAAGCTGTAAAATGTTAGGACTATATGGATGCTTTGTTCCCCTGTTGTCACCATAACCACTGACCGTGATCGGGATGTTTCTAACAGGACCTGGCCCAGAAGATCAAGGGTTACCAGGAGCAGATAGCCAGTCTGAACTCTAAGTGTAAGATGCTTGCTGTGAAGTCCAAGCACGCCACCATGCTGCTCACTGTGAGTGACACGGAGGGGGAGGGGCTTACTGAGGAGGACCTGGATGGAGACACACACAAACCCTCTGTAGTCATGGTGAGAGGCCAACTCCCCTCCCCAATCGAGCTTATCGATGTGGTAAACGATACGAGTTTACTAATTGTACAGCATGTTTTTTTTAATTACTTTGTGTGTTTTCTGGTTTATTGACAAATCACTCCGCTGTTAATCCTGTGACCCTTTATCAAATCTCGAGCTAGCATGATGTCTGTCTGAAAGACTCCACTCTCTGTGGTGGACTTTTAACAAATTCACACAATCTTCTCTGCATGTGTTTTCTGATTAAAACCTGGATGCTATGGCTGTCTGTTCTGTCTAACTCTGATCCTATGGTGTGATCAGATGACAGCTGGCCGCTGTCACACCCTCCTGTCCCCTGTCACGGAGGAGTCTGGGGAGGAGGGCACCAACAGTGAGATCTCCTCTCCTCCTGTCTGTCGCTCCCCCTCTCCCATCACTCACTCCCAGGTCTGTTGCACTCCCTCTCCCATCACTCACACTCGGGCATCACCTACTGAGCTCTTTCTCTCTCTCTCTCTCTCTCTCTCGCTCTCGCTCTCTCTCTACTCTAGCTGCAGACCATGAGATATGAGATACATCTCCATATCCTGTCATCCTGTATGCCTCAAATGAAATGCATTGCATTAGCACAGATTAATGCATAGCAAGGCTTCTATACTTCTCCATTAAGGGCCTGGGCCCAGTTGCATAAAACATCTTAGGTGTTTACCTTAAGGAATCATTTCCTCTTAACTAAGGGAAATGTTTAAGGGCGTTGCATAGAGCCCCTCAAATATTTCCTTAGGTAAGGGCATATGTTAAGGGGTTTTACAGTAGTTTGAAGGCCGGTATGGCTAAAAGAGTATCTGGTTACCGTGGAGACGGCCTGATTCACTGACAACTTCTCCTCAAAGAGATCACTTTTATTTTTTGAGATAGCAACATAGAACTTCTACAATCAAGACAGGATAACCAAATTGCTCCAGAAGATAATAAAATCCTGTTTCTTGTAGCACATTTTTTCCCGAACTTTATATTACTTTCTAGTACGTCAAGCTAGTTTACAGAGGACATAGCTAACTAGCCAGCTAGCTCAGTAGCCATGGATTGTGCACTTTCCATTGTTTAGCTAGCTGAAGGAAGTAGCTAGCCGGTTTATGTTTTTCTTTTGGAACCCAGAGCAGATGAAAGCAACATTCAACTCCACCAATGCTATTTACATTGCAGTTAATGGACCTCATGGGCACCCTTAACTTTTTCACATAATTTAAGGGGGGAATTCTCCTTAAAATATTTTGTGCAACTGACTTAAAGTTAAGGAAACTTTAAGGGAATAGATAAGGGGGGAAATTAATTTAAGGTGTTTTATGCAACCAGGTCCTGAACACTTACCTTATTGTGTACCTACCTATGCACCGAGTAACATTGTGATGCTTCTCTGTATATGTTGCTCGTGTTTTCTTTCAGATGGGACTGGGACGAGCCACCCTCACCAGAGCCCCCATACAGGAGCTATATGACCCCACATTTGAATCTGTGGCCAACTTCGATGACCTGCAACGCTCCTGGGAGACCTTGAAGAATGTGGTACTCAATGCATATCGATTAAACATTTCATCGGCTATTTAGGCTATTTAAGTGTATTTACAAATAAACTGTGAAGTACCATTATTTTGGGCCGAGGTCTGCCTGCTACCTAGTTCCTATCCTTCCCTTTACAGATCAGTGAGAAGCAGAGGACTCTGTACGAAGCGTTGGAGAAGCAGCAGCGCTACCAGGGTTCTCTCCAGTCTATCTCCTCTAAGATGGAGTCCTTAGAGGCCAAACTCAACGAGCCACTGGAGGCTGACAGGAGCACAGACAGTCATATGGAAGCCCATCAGGTAAGGGAGAATCAGTATTGCTAAGGGAAGTCTTTTGTAACATTCCGCTATGCTCAAGATACCAATTTCCACAAGGCAGACATCTCGAAATGCTCAAAAAACAAAAATTCCTGCTCGAGGCAGAAATCCTGTTGTAACATCTCAGTATACTCATGACTCAATGTCTTCCCATCATAACTACATACTGTTATTCCCTCTACCAGGCCATGGGTGAGGAGATCCAGAGTCTGCAGGAGGATATAGACAAGCTGCAGACCAGCTTCTCAGAGGAGCTGGGTACTGATGCTGTGGACTCGGACACGGCCGACCGGCTAGCCATGCAGTCCACCCTCACTGTTCTGGCTGAGAGGATGGCCACCATACATATGAAGGCCACAGGGAAACGACAGCTTCTGGAGGTACAGTGATGCTCCCAATACATTTTCTCTCTCTCTTTTATATATTTTTTCGGATAGGTGCACTTCCACTTCTTCATTTCATTTAGCTGTATTTGAGTGTCTTAGGTCAGGCTCATCACGAGAGGGCCATTAAAAGCATGTTTGTTGAGGGGTCAAGAGGTTCACGAACATCACAACAAGCTGTGTTTGGCCTTACTTCATGTGGTGTCTTCTGATTCCCTGTCCAGGAGCGTACGACTGACCATCTAGAGGAGCAGCGTCAAGAGCAGGCCTTACAACACTACCTCGACCAGGCTGACCAGATGGACCACTGGCTGCTCAGCACCCGCTCTGCACTCACAACCTTCCTCCAGCCCAGCGTTAAGCAGGATGAGGAGGACATGGAGGAGCAGCTCATAGACTGCCAGGTTAGAACAGAGCGCCCCCTACTGGCGGTTACTCACGCCCACGCACACACATACGCACAGACGCCCATATGCACGAACGCAGACAGAGACCCTTTATTTAAAAGCTCCTCCGTGAGTCACATGCGGTTTCCCCTTTTACACAACTGCTCATTTAACATCCAATTATTAAATACCACTATAACTCCCCTTTTTGATCCTACCTGCCACATATGGATCCACCCGGGAGGGGTAGGAACCTGGCAGCAGTAAACAAGAGTATTAGCAGCAGTGTTAGAGGCCTGGTAAGGTTCCTAAGCGTCTGTAACACTAGTCTAGTTAAGCAGATTATGCAGATGTCTTCTGTGTGACTGCATGGGGCCGTGTCTTCAGGTGGGAGGCCTTATTTGCTAGATTAATAGATTCCGACTGCAGGGATTGGTGTTGGTGTTGGTGGTGGAGCTGGATCAGCCTGCTAGAATATCCAAGTAGGAATACCAACTGACGAGAGGAGGGAGGCGGGGAGTTGAAACCTGTTCAACTTACCGATACACACACACAGGATATGGGTCTATATATGGAGGAATCTCCTTTGTGCATGGATCTTTGAGGAAGCATTTACTATGGGACATCTGTGGTAGCTTTGGATCTTTTCATTACAAGGGTCTACAACAGTCCAGGCCACTTGGTGAATCTATATTTTTGATCTTGAGCATGCGACGTGAAGGATTAGTGCTGGTGTGTTGGGCTGTGCTGGAGGCGAGGGTGTTGGTAGGGAGGTGGACCTACAATGAGAGCAGGACAGTACCTACAGAGACCTGCTGCTGGGTCTTCTGAAGGGGTCTATACTGACCTTTGGACTGGAGTCCCCGTTGACTGAAGCTGCCTTGCGGGCAGGGCCTGCCTGGTATCCAGCACCATGTTTGAGATGGCCTCTCTCCTCCTGCTGCTCCAGAACATGCTGCAGGAGATTGAGCAGAAGGTGGTGGCCCTGTCGGAGCTGACCATGCGGAGCGAGAGTCTGTTGCTGGAGGGGAGGCAGGAGATGCGGATGGACATGAGGGAGGACGCTGAGCAGCTGGCCAGGAAGCTGCGGACGCTGAAGGGAAGTCTGCTGGAGCTGCAGAAGATGCTGCAGGACAAACACATCAACATTCAGGTGAGTCAGGCTGCTTCTGGATATCTGCCCTGTAGCTTACTACTACAGTAAAAGGTGCTGCCGGATTTATCTGCAGAGAGGAATGTACTGGTAGATCTGTGACCTGGCTACTGCTACAGTCATCTCTGCGACTGAAACCTCTTTAGAATAATTATTTCAATTTGACTGCAGACAGTGTTAACTGAGGTGCCTGGTCGCTTATGTGACCGACTGTGTTCAAGTCCAGGTCTCCTGGATCATGTTAGACCACAGCGCTAAAGCCTATGCCTTCACCTTGTTTGTCCTGCAGGCCACTCTAGCATGGGATGCTTTTCAGGAGCTGAAAGGCCCATTGAGGAAGCATGTACATGTAATGTCTGTTCTGAGCCTTTAATGTAATGTCTTCTGTCTTTGACATGGTCCCTGTTTGTCATCTACTATTCTTTATTGTGGCTAATGTGTGCAGGGATATGATTGGGTGAACTGGATTGCATACACATTTGCTTGAATTATTTCAACCACTCTATTGTCAAAATAAGGAATTGACTAATAATCAAATGACTTGTAATCCTCACCAGCCTTGATGGTTTTTCGGTCTTGTTGTCAAAATGTGAATCAAACGAATCCTTACATGAATAACCATTTCTCTTGTCATTTTTCTCACTATTGTTTCCATAAGTAACCCTCTCTCTGCTTGTGTCCTTCACCAGGGCTTCCTGCAGGACCAGGAGGACAATGAGTCTGACTCTAGCCTGTCTCCGGGGCCCAGTGTACAGGACTGGCTGGCCCAGGCCCGTACCACACGCTCACAACATCACCAGGACAGCCTCCAGAGACAGAGGGTAGGGTAGTCACTCTCAAACACACACCATCGCACTAGTGCTGCCATGCCAGTGTAGGATCTTTGTTTTGTTTGGTTGTTTGCGTGTTCATTCATTTGTTCCTTCCTTCCTTCCTTCCATCCTTCCTTCATTCATTCATTCAAAGAGAAGTCATTGCAGTTAAGAGTGGTCATGTTTGTGCCTTGCTGTTTAGGAGCTGGAGGAGCAGCTAGCAGAGCAGAAGAAGCTGCTCCAGTCAGTAGCCAGTAGAGGAGAGGAGATCCTGATCCAGCAGGCCTCACCCAGCAGTGTCAGGTATGGCCATGAAACAGTGAATCCACGGCTCTGCCTTTGTGATGCTTTACTACAAAGTAGTAACGTGAATCCACTTTAACACAACAACACAGGGTTCTGACAGTTTATTTTGAATTACCAGAGGCCAATAGGCCTTATCCTCTGTGTAATGTTTTTATGTTATATCATATTCCGTCTATTCTTTTGTCTGCAGTATGACAGAGCCCTTCTCTCCGGAGCTCCTGCAGGAGAGAGAGACCCGGGCTGCCCAGCAGCAGATGAGACAGAGGTGGGAGAGCCTGAGGAAAGAGCTCAGTACCAAACTCCAGCTCCTACAGAAAACCCTGGAGCAAGACAACAAGCAACCGGTACTGACCCCACCGTCAACACCTATCCCAGCGGCCAAAACCAGATTACAACCAGTTATTTTTGGTTGTGCATCAGCAGTTTTTCTGTTATGTCAGTCACTCAATTAGCCACGACAGAGAGTTAGCAAGTTAGTTTAGCCAGCTATCTAAACTTGTAGTAATCATGGCCAAATACTGACGCAGGGCACGTGCTCAGGGGCTGTTACGTATACGTCGGGAGTCAGGAAGCAGGTGCAGAAGGTGAGTTTCATAATGATAATTGCAGATAAACCAAACATGAGAAGACTGCAGAACGTGAATGAAAACAAACCAATACTGCCTGATGACTGAGGCTACTGAGGGGTAAAATAAAGGGAAGGTAATCAAAGTGATAATGAAGTCCAGGTGTGCGTAATGATGGGGAGCAGGTCTGCGTAACGATGGTTGCCAGGACGGGTGGTTAGTAGACCGGTGACGTCGAGCACTGGGGAGGGGGAGCGGGAGTAGGTGTGACAGGGGCCCACATTGATTTTGCTAGTCACTCTCACTCAGATATCATATTAACATGGCATAAGTCATGGAAAAATATGTAGAATTTCAGGAAATTAGCTTTAAAACGGAGAAAAAAAATCTCTGTCCCATGGTAAAATGAGTAGAGTTGCATGGCATTTTTATTTAAACATTTTTATTTAACTAGGCAAGTCAGCTAAGAACAAATTCTTATTTACAATGACGGCCTACCGGGCCAAACCCGGATGACGATGGGCCAGTTGTGCACCGCCCTATGGGACTCCCAATCACGGCCGGATGTGCTACAGCCTGGATTCGAACCTCAAATCAAATCAAAGTTTATGGGACTTTAGTGATGCCTCTTGCCCTGAGATACAGTGCCTTAGACCGCTGCACCACTCGGGAGCAATTTATTTGTTATAAAATTGCAAAAATGTTCTCTCTGCCCCATGCCAAAATGTGTAGAATTGCAGTAAATTAACTTAAACTTTTGCATTTTTCTCTCCGCCTTCAAGAGGTGGCCACTAAAATGTTTTTTTTTCTACGATGTGGGGGGCTCCCAAACCAAATCGCTCAGGGCCCCCAAAAGGCTAGGGCCAGCCCTGCTCTGAGGTAAAGTACAGTGACGTTGTCTGACAGTGACAGTGGTCATACTCTGTTCCAGGTTTACTCCAGAACGGCCAGAGTGACCACCTCTGGGACCCTGTTTAAAGGAGAGACAGATAAAACAGAGGACAAGTCTTCACTGAAGACGTTATATGATGGTTTCAGCCAGACAATGGAGGAGATGTCTTCTCAGGTAGGTTATAACAACACTATAACATCCCACCCTGTTATTGTACTGTAGGTTGTCCTTGTTTTCGGCTGTTAAATTATGTTTATGTATGGAAATATACAAGACAACTATGCACTGTATCTATCAGGGATGGGGCCAATTCCATTTCATCTGAATTGACTGAATTGTAATGGGAATTTCAGTTTACTTCTTAAATTGATGGAATTCAAACGGAATTTGAGCTTACGTCCTTGATTGACTATTGAAATGGAATTGACGCCAACCCTGGTATCTCAGACTAAGGCCTCTCAGGGCCAGGTGATGCCAATGGAGCAGCAGCTCTACCAAGCCGTGTCAGCTACCTCCTCCTGGCTGGATGATGTAGAGAACACCCTCTTCTCTGGTGCTGCCCTGCTGGCCGAGAACGCTGAGACACAGCTACAAAACCAGGAGGTAGGCCACTGCAACACCTGAATAGTAACATCCCTTTGTGTAAAGCACACAACGTCTGCTCTCCTAGTGTTATATCATCTCAAAATGTGATCATGGTCTTCAGAAACAGTCCTCTGGTCCTGCAATCACTCCCCTTGCCCTTCGATGTTTGCAGATCTGAAGGATCTGATAAGTGCTGCAGTGGTGGAGCTTCCACCGTATTGCTTCCACCGGAGAGATCTGCAAACATGGAGGAGTTAGGGCCAAGGGGAAGGGGGAGGGAGCAAAAAAAAAGACTCCTTCCAAGCCTTCCTCCATTCCTGTGTATCACCTGGTACCGTGCATGTTTGGTGACGTTGTCATCTCTGTTTCCTCCAGGCCTTAGGGAAGGATGTCAGTGAGGTGAATGGGGAGGTGAGCCACAGTCGGGGTCTCCTGGGCCAACCTACAGGGCTGTGTGGGGAGGACCAGGCCCTGCTAGAGGACACACTGGACTGTCTGACAGAGAGGCTAGGGACTATGGACTCTGCCCTGGGGCGACGCTGTGAACACATGAGGACCAGGATGGAGGAACTCACTGCCTACCAGGTCAGGCTATGTGGTGTAATCTCTATGCTTTAGTTCTCTAGGCTACTGAGCATGTGGTGTACTTGTCCCCATATGAGCCATTTCGGGAATCCACTCTTCTTGGACTAAAAAGCTTGCAGTTATGCATTGAGTTTGATCTTGTATTGGTTTGTGCAGACGGAGTCACAGCTTCTCCTCACTGATCTAACCGACACCAAGTGCCAGATTCTTCAGACGTTGGTGGGAGCCACGGACAGAGAAGCCTCCAAACAACTTGAGGTAAGATCTGTGATGGCAGTCCACGAGTACATGACACTTCCTTCTTAACCGACCGTATAAAAGATAGTAGAGTACATCATGATCAGCTGTAGACCACACTATCTACCAAGAGAGTTCTCATCTATATTATTCAGGAAGTACCAGTGACTCGCTCAATACGGAAGTGGTCAGATGACGCGAATGCTACGCTACAGGACTGTTTTGCTAGCATAGACTGGAATTATGTTCCGGGATTCACCCAATGGCATTGAGGGGTATACCACCTCAGTCATCGGCTTCATCAATAAGTGCATTAAACTATCATGGTCCAAACACACTAAAACAGTCGTGAAGAGGGCACAACAACACCTATTCCCCCTCGGGAGACCGAAAAGATTTGGCATGGGTCCCCAGATCCTGAAAGTTATACAGCCGCACCATCGAGAGCATTCTGACCAGCTGCTTCACCGCCTGGTATGGCAACTGCTCGCCATCTGACCGTAAGGTACTACAGAGGGTAGTGCGTACGGCCCAATTCATCACTGGGGCCAAGCTTCCTGACATATAATATTAGGCGGTGTCAGAGAAAGACCCCAAAAATAGTCAAAGACTTCAGTCACCCAAGTCATAGACTGTTCTCTCTGCTACCGCACAGCAAGCAGTACCGGAGCGCCAAGTCTAGGTCCAAAATGCTCCTTAAGACTGCTGAACAATTAATCAAGTGGCCATCCGGATAATTTACATTGACCCCCTCTTCCCTTTGTTTTTACACTGCTGCTACTCGCTGTTTATTATCTATGCATAGTCACTTTACCCCTACCTACATGTACAAATTACCTCGACTAACTTGTACACCCACACATTGACTCGGTACCGGTATCCCCTGTATAAAGCCTCATTATTGTTATGTAATTTTAATGTGTTTATTATTACATGTTTTACTTTAGATTATTGAGGAAATATTTTCATAACTATTTCTTGAACTGCAGTGTTGGTTAAGGGCTTGTAAAGTAAACATTTCACGGTAAGGTCTACACCTGTTGTATTCGGTGCATTTGACAAATACAAATTGATTTGATTTGGATGTCTAAGATGCTAATTGGGCTCTCTCCTGCAGGTCATTGCTGAGGCTGAGGAGAGTTTGAGAGAGTTTGAGCGGAGGATTACCCAGCTCAAAACCAGAGGAGCAGAGCTACAGGCAGACCAGATCTCCACCAACGAACTGCTAACGCTACAGGTATCTGAACTCTTCTTACAGACAGTTCTTACAAACAGACACCCACAGACACTGTTTTAACACTGCTTAAGCATTGGTGAATCGTATCATATCTGGAGGTGTTATTCTGCTTCTCTGTCCTCTCTCCTCCTCCTCTTCCTCCAGGATACCTACGAGGAGCTGGTGATGACGGTGGGGTCACGGCGTAGCGGCCTGAACCAGAACATGGCTCTGAAAGGCCAGTATGAGAGGGCTCTACAGGATCTGGCTGACCTGGTGGACACCGCTCAAGACAAGATGGCTGCCGACCAGAGGATCATCGCCAGCTCTGTGGAGGAAGTACAGATCCTCCTGGACAAGCACAAGGTAGACTTTAACCTTACATATAAGTCTCACAGAATTACAGCAATTTTGGATAGTACAAATAATTATATGCATAGTAAGTATATTGTCAAAAGACAATTCAAGAGTATATCGCTCAATGATGATTTAAAGTCCGCTACAAGGGAAGACATGTCTCTGGTTCACCATATTGGATATTCCCACAGGGTGCTTTTCAGAAGACCATAGCTGGGGGGGGGGGTTTCACTCGAGTGGCATATCTCAACATTATACCATCTCTGGTTTCTTTCTCCAGGAGTTCTTCCAGGGTCTGGAGTCCCATATGATCCTGACAGAGACATTCTTCAGGAAGATCAGTGGCCTGGTGGTTCCCAGCGACAACCAGAGTCTGGAGGAGACTCTGGCCCAGGCCCAGGGAGTCCTCAAACAGGCCCACAGGAGAGGAGTGGAACTGGAGTACATACTGGAGGTCAGAGACGAACACAAAACAAACTGCTATCATACTTATCAATCAGTCAAATACCCTTTTCGCACTAGTGCCAAGCTGTACTGTACTGGGCTGGCCTGGTTACGTATCCACCAGACTTGCTGGAACCATGCTGGAAAGGACAATGTAAAAAGGCAATGTCCGAACCAGCACAGTACATCTGGGGTCGGCACGATAGTCTGAAAAGGTTATATCTGTAACCCGAGTATAGCTGAATTGTTACTTTTTCATGAGTTATCTGTGTGTTTTTAGACTTGGAGCCGTCTGGTGCAGGACTACCAGGCTCTGTGTAGACAGCTGGAGGCAGTGGAGGGTAGCATCCCCACAGTGGGCCTAGTGGAGGAGACTGAGGAGAAGCTCACTGAGAGGAGCTCACTGTGTCAGGTACGGTATGCCACTATCATCCCTCTGTACAATGGCATGCAACCATAACAGAAAACCAATGGCACTCTCATGTATACGGTGTGTTGCTTTTGCCATATCTTATACTACCTTCATCATACACAGCACCGCCCTAATCTTTATCATGATGTTCCTATTGAATTCCAGGTAAACTACCTGGTAAATAGTACAGTAAAATAAAATGCTACCAAGCATACATTTGATATGTATTTATGCAGCGGTGGGGAAAGTACTTAATTGTCCTACTTGAAAATGCCTTAATAGGTAAAGGTAAAGATACCTTGATAGAAAATGACAAGTAAAAGTCACCCAGTAAAATACTACTTGTCTAAAAGTATTTGGTTTTAAATGTACTAAAGTATCAAAAGTAAAAGTATAAACCATTTCAAATTCCTTATATTAAGCAAACCAGACGGCACAATTTTCTGTTTTTATTGACAGATAGCAAGGGGCACACTCCAATACGCAGACTACGTTTACAAATGAAACATTTGTGTTTAGTGAGTGCTAGATCAGAGGCAGTTGGGATGACCAGGGATATTCTCTTGATAAGTGTGTAAATTAGACAATTGTCCTGTCCTGCTAAAGCATTCAAAATGTAACGAGTACTTTTGGGTGTCAGGGAAAATGTATGGAGTAAAAAGTACATTATTTTCTTTAGGAAGGTAGTAAAGTACAGTACAGATACCCCCAAAAATGACTTGAGTAGTACTTTAAAGTATTTTTACTTAAGTAATTTAAGTACAAGTATCTACACCACTGCCCCCCTCTCATCGTCTTGGTTTACCTAATCTCCTCACCATAGAGTCTGATGGATAGACTGACGGAGCACCAGCACAAGCTGTACCAGGTCCTGGAGGAGGGGAAGAGGTTGCTGCTGTCTGTGTGCTCTCCTGGCCTGGAGAACCAGCTCACAATGCTGGGGGAACACTGGCTAAGCAACGCTACCAAGGTCAACAAGGAGCTGCAAAGACTAGAGGCCATTCTCAAACACTGGACCAGGTCAGGGATGAACCCCAAGGGATGTTATTTAAAGTGCACTGTATGAGATATTTTTCCCGAAAATATTAGCTGCGCTTCATTGAGCTTGCCTGGCACATTGGGATCAATGAAATAGTCCCAACCCCATCCTTCTGTCACTTAAGGCAGGTCTCAAACAGAAACTCAAATTATTTGAAAAAAATAATAAAACACTACTTGAACCCAGGTCTGTACTATATGTAAGTGGATATTTTGGAGAGTTTGAATAGCACCCACTCAACCTGTTCCTCTCCATTTGATGTCCAGGTACCAGAAGGAGTATGCAGAGCTAAATGGCTGGCAGCAGTCTGCTCTAGAACGTCTGGAAATCTGGAACACACAGGCAGACTTGGTTCCACAGGAGATGGAGACCATCAGGAATCATCTCTCTGCCTTCCTGGTGAGTCAACATGTCAAAAGACTGGGTGATACCTTATAGGGGTTTAAGAGTAGGGTTGGGGTAAGGGTTAAGTTTAGGCATAAGGGGTTAGAGAACCATTATCCGGAACTTAAAATCCGCCTGCTGTATACACATACTAGTTATATTCCATGTGAAACTGACTGTTATATCGTTCTCTGTTCACAGGAGTTCTGTAAGGAGGTGGAGACTCATTCGTCTCTGAAGTGCTCTGTGATGACAGAGGGCAACCAGCTCATGAGGCTGAAGAGGGTTGACACCGCAGCCCTGCGTTCTGACTTGGCCCGCATGGACTCACAGTGGACCCAACTACTCACACGCATCCCAATGGTGCAAGAGAAGCTACACCAGGTACTGTCTGACCTCTGAACCCAAAACCAAATCTTGCGTGAACACTGTCTAGCTTCTCGATTTAGTAACAGTGGTTTACGGTAACTGTGTCTGACGAGAGACAAGGCACAGCACCCTATTCCACTACATAGTGCACTACTTTTGACTAGAGCTCTATGGGCCCTGGTCAAACTTTGCACCCTATGAAGGGAATAGGCTTCCATTTGGGATGCAGTTTAGGTACTGCCGGAAACCGGCTTATCTGGTCAGGGCAAATAGGATTAGTGTTTGACTCCTACTCTTCTGCTTCACTCTCATACAGTAGTTAGATCAAGCAACACCTTATTTTCTCGACCATGTTGTGTATAGAAGTTCTATCTATTAGAGGAATGTCTATTTTTTACTATTTTTGTATGCAAAGAAGCTCTCCTTTTCCCTTATTTAGGAATGCCAGGCTGGAATCAAAAAGTAAAAACAGAGCAATTCAGTTTGGATCCAGGCTAGTAGGCTATTTTTCTCCCTTTTGCATACGTTTCATACATTGGCCCGTTTCTTTTCCTCAGCTTCAAATGGAGAAGCTGGCCTCTCGCCACGCCATCTCTGAGCTGGTCAACTGGATGTCTCTGATGGAGATTGTGATCAAGGAGGACGAGGAGAACCTGAAGGGAGCAGTGGGGTCGACTGTCATCCAGGACTATTTACAGAAGTATAAGGTAGGGAACATAACACTAAATAGGTTTCCATCCAATTGGCGAGAGATTTTCCTGCGAATACAAAAAAAACGATATGCACATTTTCCCACCAGAGATGTTTCCATCAAATTGACTTGAAGATAAGTCTGTGCGTGATGACATAGTGCACACAAAAATACCTTTGCGGTTAAATTCCCATGTACCGAAATAACAATACAAGTTAAATGGGTTTCCGTTGCATTTTCAACTCTATGGTTCTCACAAAACTGTTTTAGATAGGAAGTTTGCCCGCTCTGGTATTGGCACGTGTGCTCTAGCCAACAGTATAGAGACAGGCTACAGCGAATTGTTGGCTACGTCACCAGTATAACCTACATCAGGGGTTCCCAAATGTTTTCACTCAGGCCCCCCTCCCAGCATTGGTGAACATTCCGTGCCCCCCCCTGCGTGAGCGCCACATCTATTTACTATGGGCACAATCACTGTTCTTGACAGAAATTGTTCACATCCCTCTTGTTGGCGGATAGAACATTTTGCAGTTTTAAAGCTAATTTTCTTGCAATTCTATACATTGTAGCAGGCCTAAGCATGTGGGATTTCCACGTCACCAAGTTCAATAACAAAACATGCACCAGTAACACAAATAAATGCAAATGAGGAGTTTATTAGGGATGTTGGTACACTGGAGAAGAAGGGGGAATTCACCAGGCTCTAATCACCTCACAGTCCACAAGCCGCTAGAGAGGCGGGCTCTGGTGCCACCTCGTGGTCCATTGGGAACATCTCTTCCAGACTCGCCACCTCTCCCTCCAGTCTGGCTTCTTAAAGTGGACCGATGCGCGAGGGGATCAGTCCACTTCCTGGAATCCACACAGCCGGGCATCCCTCCTTCTGGTGTCCCTCCCACCTCTCCGAATTCCTCCTCTCTTCTGGTTCCCTCGGTTCCCCACATCTCCGGACATACTAGTCCACAGTTTGTGGAACGTTGTGAAACCCCTTCCGATAAGGACTGGCACAGGCAAGTTTGGGACGACTCCCACTGTTCCCGTGTGTTGTCCCTTTGTGGTCTGTAAGTGGAGGAGTGTGGTAAGGGTAGTCCTTGGTCTCACCGTGTATGCACGTGATGGCCACGGTGTTAGTCGGGTTCTGGGACTGGGCGAAGTCAGGTCGAAACAGGGTCACCATACTCCTGGAGTCCAAAAGTGCTGTGATGTCCTTTCCGTTGGCTCTTACCGGAGTGACAGAGGAAGTACCACTCTTCTCAGCCCAGCATGCCATCAGTAAGCCGCTGGAATGCCCGGTGGCTACCTCACTGTCGGAGGCCGAAGGCATCGGTACATCTCGGTCTGGGAAGTTCCAGGTGATGTATCCCTGCTCCCCACACTCGTAGAACTTCTTGCTGTCCAGGAAGGGCCGTCGTCACAGGGAGTTGGTTGTTGGTCCCCCCCATCTTTGGCTCCTTCAGGCGAGTGGAGGGTTCCGCCTTCCGTGATTGTCCGCTGCACAGGACCTCCAAAGCCACCTGTTGTCCTTCCATCAGTTCCACCAGCTGATCTGCACTCTGTGGGATAGCTTGGCTGGCTAACCTTTTAGCTTAGAACAGGAGAGAGCGTAAAATGTTTCTATGACCACTTTCGATGGTCATGAGCGTCATGGGTTTAGCAGTTAGCCAGCTGTTGGCCAGCCTAATTAGATCACCTCACAGTCCACAAGCCGTTCTCGTTGTCCGTTCCGTTTTCCAGGGGTAATCCTCACACTCGGGTCCTCAGCCAATCCGGTCCAGTACACAAGGGAGGTAGTCCAACAGTCCAGGTCACAACAGAAAATCTCACTGATATTGCTCTCTCTTTTCCCACTCTTCATAACGCACTTGGCTCTCTCCTACTCTGCCCCTTTGTGCAGGCTGCTTCCTCCATTATCCCCAACACTCCCTGGCTTAACGAATGACAGCCGTGCCTCGTTGGGACAGGAAGTCCATATAAGGCTCGAGCCAGCGGTCTGCCAGATATCTCCCCTGAATAACCACTCCCCTCACCTCTCCCTGCCGTCTGCCACAACATTTTGACATGTCTAATGTCTTAGTCAAGTGACGTTTGAGTGACTCGAACATTACTGAAAAGAAATCTATGGGCTAAAAATCCTACATGTAGCTAAAAAGGTTAGCTGACTTGGGCTAGTTGATCTGGACATTTCTAACAAGTTATAAATTGCTCTCTAAGTTATGCAATGACAGACATGACAAGAGGAATACTGATGATGCACTACCCAATTTCGAAATTTCACCTTGTGCTGTCTACTATTACAACTTTCAAAAGTTAGTTGAAAGCCAAAAAAAGAAACGATCCACAGTTTTGGAACCACTGGCCTACATGATGAGATTATTACGGACAAAAGAGCAAGATTATAATGGACAAAAGAGCAGCCAAGCGTCGATCATCATGTCACCAGACTAAGACACTCAATATGTATTGGAAAGGAGCATCAAGAATAAACCTTGCACTCCTTCGTAACTTATTTAATCTGTAGCCTAATAAACGGCACACTTTCCCAAGTCGTAGTGGGAGGACCACAGGTCATCACGTGACTCCAAGTTTATTTTTCGACATGATTATTATATGAATATTTGCTCATAAAAGCGTTTCCACCGACATTTCTCGCATAATTCACTTTACCGACACAAAAAGATCCCACCTTGTCTAGGGTATTTTGTTTTGTCGACATTTGGAACGTTTACAGAAAAATGTTCTGTTTCCATCAGGCCTGTCATTACATGCACTTTACTTGCATACAAAGCTTAGATGGAAACCTGGTTACTAAGACTCAAATATTCCATATATTTTTCAAGTATTTTTTGTCTTAATGGAGCACCTTCTGTACATTCTCACAACCCATCGTAAATAATGAATGACTCTCTCACTCTAAAAGATAACGCAGAATACAAATGTCTGTTAGACAATAAAGTGATCTTCTTTTTGTCCTTCTCTTTTGCCTTATCTCTCTCTCTCTCTCTCTCTCTCTCTCTCTCTCTTTCGCTCTCCTTCTTTCTACTTCCCCAGGGCTTCAGAATAGATGTGATCTGTAAGCAGCTGACGGTGGACTTTGTGAACCAGTCTGTGCTCCAGATCAGCGGTCCGGATGTGGAAAGCAGGCGCAGCGACAAGACAGACTTTGCGGAGAGGCTTGGAGTCATGAACCGACGCTGGCAGCTACTACAGGGACTCATCACGGAGAGGGTGAGAGAGAGAAAACAAACCACGTTCAACCTCAACTTTCATGGTTCTTCCTGGAACCAAAAAGGCTTCTCCCATCGGGACAGCCGAAGAATCCTTTTGGAACCCTTTTTTCCACGAGTGTAGAGACTAGTTCTGATCAGAGGGATTATTTCATTGTCTCAGTACAACATATTGAGTATGTGCCCTGCTGTGTTGTGTGGTTAGGTCCAGTTCCTGGAGACTCTGCTGGAGGACTGGTTGGACTATGAGAACAACATACAGGGCCTGAAGACCTGGCTGCTCACTCAGGAGGAGAGGCTGAAGAGGAAACACAGGATAGAGGACCTAACCTCCGTACAGAACGCCCTCAAAGACTGCCGGGTAGGAGTACCCGCTGTCTACACTTTGTATTGATTTATTATATAAATCACATATTTATTTTACACTGTGTATATTATACTCTGTAGGCCTTTGGGTTTCAATTGTTTGGTTTTTATTCAATGAAGAATCTTGATCAGGTTCATGATCTTGACGTTGATCTTAAACCTCTGACTGCTCTCTCTTTCCACTGCTCCTGCAGGAGATGGAGGAGGTGGTGAAGGAGAAGGAGGGTGAGGTGGAGCGCGTGGAGGAGCAGGCCTGTGCCCTCATCCAGAACAAAACAGATGAGGCCTGTGCTGTTGTCATGGAGACGCTCCAAGCTGTCAATCACACCTGGGCTAACCTAGATCACCTTGTAGGCAGAGCTATCTTATCTTCTGTTAATTTCACTCTATATACATCTCTCTCCCTCATCCTCTATTAATTCTCTATAGAGTGTAAATAATGTGTGCTTTGTCTCTGCGTTATATAAGAGTATATGAGAGTGATAATAGATCTAACCCACTATAAGTACCCCATAGTCACCTATTACTGCATACTCTGCAACTGCCCCATTTCAACTACCTCACACTCATTCAGCCACTATGACGATCCCCCGTTGCAGAAAAGTACTAAACACAACTGCAAAATCAAGTAAGTTCCTTGACGTGTTCTTCTCCATCTCTGCTCCGCCCCAGATTGGGCAGTTGAAGATCAGCCTTGTGTCAGTGCTGGACCAGTGGAGTCTGTACAAGCTGTCTTCAGAGGAGATGAACGGCTACCTGATGGAGGGGAGGTACTCTGTGTCTCGCTTCCGCCTCCTCACCGGCTCCCTGGAGGCTGTACAGCTACAGGTGGAGAGTCTACAGGTAATTCTAGGACGAACATGCATCTCAGGCTTTTAGAGATGTGTTTTTCCCCCTCCCTGTTTTATTTAATGACTGGTTAAACCTACACAGTAGCCTTTATTCCTAAAGTATGGGTGTACTAGTTCCATCCCCCTCAAGGATTTAAACACATTAGATTGGTTTAAGAAATATGGTAAAGATGATATCCAATACTTCTACGTATTTGAGGGGTTGTGGAGAAGTGCACACTTCGGGAGGAATTTGGCCTAATATGTTTGACTTGTTTTGTGTAGAACCTACAGAAGGACCTGGAGAAACAGGAGAGCAGTCTGAGGAAGTTTGGCTCTGTGACACACCAGCTGCTGAAGGAGTGCCACCAGTCTGTGTCCGACTGCCTCAACAATACCCTGAAGGATGTCAACGCTAGGTTTGTTTGTTTATTTGGATCACTTTATGACCTCCACGGGGGCTTATCTTCCATGAATGGGTGAGAACCACCGGTGTTGATCAGTTGATCCAGCAACAATATTATGTTATTGATCCAGGATCCATTGATCCAAGATGTTCATCATCTATGAATGTTGTGTCTAGGTGGAGCAGTCTGCTGGAGGAGATCTCTGAGCGTCTGAGGAGCAGTAAAGCCCTGTTACAGCTGTGGCAGCACTACAAAGAGCTGTATGAACAGAGCTGCTCCAGCATCCAGCTGCAGGAGGAGCAGGCTGGCCAGCTATTGGAGACTGCCTGCAGCAAGGACATCGCAGACGAGGAGGTGTCCACCTGGATTCAAGACTGCAGTGTGAGTTGGAACAGGGACAGTGTTGGATTGATCCTTTTACATACGCATAGGACTCAGTATTCATGAACTGTCATCTACCTTCAAAAGCCTTTTTGCCTATATGGTCTATTATGGGAAGAAGTGTTGGCACACTTGAATCAGATGCTAGTTTCAGGGTTTAATATGTCCTAAGCTTTCGGTCAACAATGATCCTTGTCTGAAAACAAAATGACATTTGGTCATATTGCTTTGTGATAATAGATGATTTGTGTTCTGTTACACTCATGTGTGTTGGTGTATGGTGGTGTCTCTCCAGGAGTTGCTGCGGGCTCAGGTTCCAGTGCAGGCATCTCTACAGGTTCTCCAGGAGCTGGGAGATCAGCTGAAGCAACAGGTGGAAACCTCTGCAGCGTCCGCCGTCCAGTCAGACCACCTCTCTCTAACCCAGCGCCTTGCCACCGTGGAGCAGGCCCTCAGCAGGCAGCTCATTACACTACAGGTACAGGGGAATATGGGACCAGATTTACCCAACAAGACAAGCGTTTACCACGTTCAGAAGTTAGTGTAACCTCATGTTTCTGAGATCTTCCAAAGAATGTAATTTTCAGTTGCTTCAATAGCCATTGGTTCATTCCTCTTGGCCTTGAAAAAAATGTATTTACATTTCAATGGGACTCACCTGGATGAATTTTGCATGTATAAATAAATACATCTCTTGTCCTCCAATCCCTCCTCCAGATGGGAGTCCAGGACTATGAGACCTTCAGTGAGCAGCTGGATTCGTTGGGGCGCTGGATGGTGGAGGCCGAGGAGGCTCTGAAGGTCCAAGATCCCAACGGTTCTTCTGACCTGTCCATCATCCAGGACCGCATGGAGGAACTCAAGGTAAGTCAGCACCGTGATTTAGCTATATGACTGTGATCCAACTATAAAAAAAAAGGGTCAAAAACTCAATCCTTTGCTCCTTTCTTCTCCTCGTGTACTTTGGAGGAGACTTGACGGGTGAAAACAATAAGGAAGCTCTTTAGGCTGGTCTTTTACACGGTCCTTTATTTTGGACTAAACAATTCTTAGACAATATATGCCTTTTAGCAGACACTTCTATCCAAAGCGACTTAGTCATGCATGCATTCATTTTATGTATGGGTGGTCCCTGGAATCAAACCCACTACCGTGGCATTACACGTGCCATGCTCTACCAACAGTTTATTAGACCATTAGAAAAAGCTATTGTCCTGGGGTGAGTTAATTTCACTGAAACTCACTACTAGTTGCTCTTGTTCCCCCTGCAGAGAAAGATTCTGAGATTCAGCAGCATGGCCCCTGACCTGGAACGTCTGAATGAGCTGGGCTATCGGCTTCCTCTTAACGACACCGAGATCAAACGCATGCAAAACCTTAACCGGAGCTGGTCCTCAGCCAATGCCCAAACCACTGAGAGATTCAGGTAAGGTTGAAAACTGAGGTTCATTAAATAATTTCAAAGAGTTTAAGGTAAATTCGTGAAATATTAAATGACATTGGGCACTTAATTCTGACTTGAGATCTGTGTGCTTAACTAGAATTTTCGCACGTCTCTCATCTACGTCAATAAATTATTTAAGAGAAAGTCTTGAGTTGGGGCCACTTATCTAAACTCTGTATCGGGCCCATGATTATTTCATTGACTGAAGGTTTTTGGGTCTGATATTATTGGTTCTTTGTCTCTCCTCAGTAAACTGCAGTCGTTCCTGCTGCAGCAGCAGACGTTCCTGGAGAAGTGTGAGACGTGGATGGAGTTCCTGGTACAGACGGAGGAGAAGCTAGCCGTGGGGATATCTGGGAACTACCAGAGTCTGATGGAGCAACAGAGAGCACACGAGGTACTGGAGGAGTCCTGCTGGAATAGAACCTAGTAGTGAACCCAGCTGGAAAAACTTGTTATAGTGACTTCAATCCATATTACAACTAGTTCTGAAACAGTTCTGGTTGTGACGACATAATTTCATCCAGCTTTACATGCTGGGATTTGGGACGTCTGGATTCCATAGAGTCATCAGGACTGCTATAGTGCAATAATTAATGCAATGTCGCTTTCTAAGATGCAGTTAACCTGTCTAGGAACGGGGTTCCGCTAGCGGGATTCTTGTTAATCCAACCACAGTGTCCGATTTCAAAAAAGCTTTTCGGCGAAAGCAGAACATATCATTATGTTAGGTCAGCAACTAGTCACAGAAAGCATACAGTGATTTTCCATCCAAAGAAAGGAGTCACAAAAAAGCAGAAATAGAGAGAAAATGAATCACTAATCTTTGATATTCTTCATCAGATGACACTCCCGGGAGAACATGTTACACAATACATGTATGTTTTGTTCGATCAAGTTCATATTTATATCCAAAAACCTCAGTTTACATTTGGCTTTGCCTCCAAAACATCCCGTGAATTTGCACAGAGCCACATCAATTTACAGAAATACTCATAATAAACATTGATAAACGATACAAGTGTTATTCACAGAATTAAAGATATACTTCTCCTTAACCAGATCTGAATGTGTTTTCTCCGCAGCTATTCCAAGCTGAGATGTTCAGTCGTCAGCAGATCCTTCACTCCATAATCAGTGATGGCCAGAGGATGCTGGAGCAGGGACAGGTGGATGACAGGTACAGTACACTGCAAACGTATGTAAAGTGTGTTGATACACATGCAGTTGAAGTCGGAAGTTGAAATAAACCTTAGCCAAATACATTTATTTATTCACAATTCCTGACATTTAATCCTAGTAAAAATTCCCTGTCTTAGGTCAGTTAGGATCACCACTTTATTTTAAGAATGTGGAATGTCAGAATAATAGTAGAGAGAATGATTTATTTCACATTTTATTTATTTCACAGGTTCAGTGGGTCAGAAGTTTACATACACTCAATACGTATTTGGTAGCATTGCCTTTAAATTGTTTAACTTGGGTCAAACGTTTGGGGTAGCATTCCACAAGCTTCCCACAATACGTTGGGCGAATTTTGGCCCATTCCTCCTGACAGAGTGTAACGGTTTTCGTCCTCCTCTTCTGAGGAGGAGTAGGAAGGATCAGACCAATACGCAGCGTGGTAAGTGTCCGTCATATTTTTAATCAAAACTGAACACTACACAAAATGAAAACAAAACAGTTCCGTGTGGAAAATACAGACACAGAAAATAATCACCCACAACCAAAATGGGGAAAACAGGCTACCTAAGTATGATCCTCAAACAGAGACAACGATCGACAGCTGCCTCTGATTGAGAACCATACCGGACCAAACACAGAAATACAACATAGAAAAAAGAACATAGACTACCCACCCCAACTCACGCCCTGACCAAACTAACACACAGACATAATAAAGGAACTAAGGTCAGAACGTTTACACAGAGCTGGTGTAACTGAGTCAGGTTTGTAGGTCTCATTGCTTGCATACGCTTTTTCCGTTCTGCCACAAATGTTCTATGGGATTGAGGTCAGGGCTTTATGGGCCACTCCAATACCTTGACTTTGTTGTTCTTAAGCCATTTTGCCACAACTTTGGAAGTATGCTTGGGGTCATTGTCCATTTGTGACCAAGCTTTAACTTCCTGACTGATGTCTTGAGATGTTGCTTCAATATATCCACATAATTTTCCATCCTCATGAGCCATCTATTTTGTGAAGTGCATCAGTCCCTCCTGCAGCAAAGCACCCCCACAACATGATGCTGCCACCCCAGTGCTTCACGGTTGGGATCGTGTTCTTCAGCTTGCAAGCCTCCCCCTTTTTCCTCCAAACATAACGATGGTCATTATGGCCAAACAGTTATTTTTTTGTTTCATCAGACCAGAGGACATTTCTCCAAAAAGTACGATCTTTGTCACCATGTGCAGTTGCAAACCGTAGTCTGGCTTTTTTATGGACGGTTTGGAGCAGTGTTGAAATAGGACTTGTTTTACTGTGGATATAGATACTTTTGTACCTGTGCATCTTCACAAGGTCCTTTGCCGTTGTTCTGGGATTGATTTGCACTTTTCGCATCAAAGTACGTTCATCTCTAGGAGACAGAACACGTCTCTTTCCTGAGCGGTATGACGGCTGCGTGGTCCATGGTGTTTATACTTGCGTACTATTGTTTGTACAGATGAACGTGGTGCCTTGAGGCGTTTGGAAATTGCTCCCAAGGATATACCAGACTTGTGGGGGTCTACATTTCTTTTCTGATTTCTTTTGATTTTCCCCTGATGTCAAGCAAAGAGGCACTGAATATGAAGGAAGGCCTTGAAATACATTCACAGGTACACCTCCAATTGACCCAAATTATGTGAATTAGCCTATCAGAAGCTTCTAAAGCCATGACATCATTTTCTGGAATTTTCCAAGCTGACTGTTTAAAGGCACAGTCAACTTAGTGTATGTAAACTTCTGACCCACTGGAATTGTGATACAGTGAATTATAAGTTAAATAATCTGTCTGTAAACAATTGTTGGAAAATCTACTTGTGTCATGCACAAAGTAGATGTCCTAACCGTCTTGCCAAAACTATAGTTTGTTAACAAGAAATTTGTGGAATGGTTGAAAAACGAGTTTTAGTGACTCTAATGACTTTAATGACTAAGTGTATGTAAACTTCCGACTTCAACTGTATCATGATACCCATATCATGCACTTTAAATAAACTTGACTTAACTTGACGTACACTTGTCTCTTATCATTCACAAAGCTATAGATGAGTGCCTTGGTAGAAACATGGTCATTTTTGTCAGATTTGTATGACTCCTCTACGGTATATCCATCTAATCTTTCCTTATCTTACTGTAAATGTCCTCTGTCTCACACAGGGATGAATTCAACCTGAAGTTGGCACTGCTGAGTAACCAGTGGCAGGGTGTGGTGCGTCGCACCCAACAGAGGCGGGGTATCATCGACAGCCTAGTCCGCCAGTGGCAGCGCTACAGGGAGATGGCGGAGAAGCTGAGGAAATGGCTGGGGGAGGTTTCACACCCTGCCGAGGCCCTACAGGTTGGGGTGCCCGTACCCCTGCAGCAGGCCAGATCCATGATGGACGCAGTTCAGGTACTGTAGGCTCAACTCACTCTGATGACCTCATGACCCTAGCTACCTGCTTCTTGGTAATATTGCTTTGGAGATGGAGACGTATTTCATGGATAACAGTATTGTACTTATTCCCAAAGAATAAGGCAGGGCTGACATCTATCACCTTTATTGTTTGCTATCACCATAGAGCCATTGGTAAGGGTTAGAGTTAGGGTAAGGGTCAGGCATCAAGGTTCTGTAGTGGCTAAATCCTATAAGTGGAGGGTTAGGGTCAGGGTTACGGTCTAACTGTCCTGTGTCTCTGTGTTCCTCCAGCTGAAAGAGAAGGTCCTACAGCGGCAGCAGGGCAGCTACATCCTGACGGTGGAGGCTGGGAAGCAGCTTCTCCTGTCTGCAGACAGCAGGGTGGAGGTGTCTCTGCAGGGAGAGCTCACAGGCATCCAGGACCGCTGGAGACACGCCAACATCTGCCTGGAGGAACAGAGGAGAGAGCTGGCCAACCTGATAAAAGTACACTGCACCCAACTGTAACATTAAACACACAGTACCTTTTAACTTGACCTTTTTGGAGGTTTACCTTTTAACTGCAAGTAGATTATTCACTTTAACTGCAATTATAGGCATTCTTATTGTCCTGAATGATTGATTGATTGAGTACATATTTTATACTACGATGTTAACAGAGGATGTTTAAGTACTGACACTTTGTGTGGATATGCTTGTTGTCTACAGGACTGGGAGAGATGTGAGAGAGGCATAGAGGGTTCTCTGGAGAAGCTGAGGGCGTTTAAACGGCAGCTCTCTCAGCCCCTCCCTGATCACCACGAGGACCTGCAGGCTGAACAGATGCGCTGCAAGGTAAGCCTAGGCCCGGGGCACTTGGAGAGGTGTACTAAAACCCACATATCACCAGTGTGCTTTGATTTGATAGGTTTGAGAATCTTGTGTGATAGTTAGAGAAGTACAGCATCTTTAAAAGTAAGGGGTATGTGAACCAGCACAGTACAATTTCAATCCCGTGTAGGTGATATGATTTCACAGATGTTTCCTTCACGCATATTTTGAATGTTCGTCTTGGGTATTGGACCTTCAGACATTGTCCTCACATTTCTCTGGACAGTTATGTTCAGATAAACTCTCCTTGGACAGTGGGTTTTATTATTGGAAATAATGACTGTAGAGGCTTTAGAACACCTTGTTTTGGAGGTATATTTAACTGATGTAATTATAATCAAATAACATTTTATTAGTCACATGCCCCGAATACAACAGATGTATGTAGACCTTACAGTGAAATGCTTACCTACGAGCCCCTAACTGACAATGCAGTTTCAAAGAAATACAGAAAGAATAAGAGATAAAAGTAACAAGTAATTAAAGAGCAGCAGTAAAATAACAATAGCGAGACTATATACAGGGCGGTACCAATATAGAGTCAATATGCGGGGGCACCGGTTAGTTGAGGTAATTGAGGTAATATGTACATGTAGGTAGAGTTATTAAAGTGACTATGCATAGATGACAACAGAGAGTAGCAGCGGTGTAAAGAAGTGGAGAGGGGGGTGGGGCAATGCAAATAGTCTGGGTAGCCATTTGGCTAGATGTTCAGGAGTCTTATGGCTTGGGGGTAAAAGCTGTTTAGAAGCCTCTTGGATTGGCAAGCGCTCCAGTACCGCTTGCCGTGCGGTAGCAGAGAGAAAATAGACAAACTTACTTGGCACCTTTATGGGTCTGATCTAATTACAACATTTATCCAACATTCCCCACACCAATGCCGGGAGCTGGTTTGCAGTACTGACTCACTAAGGATGTGATGAACATAATAGCCAGGTTACATGGCATTGCGGTTCATGATCCAGGTAATCAGGAAATGGGTTACTGGGTTGTTCCACCATTTCGGTGTCTTTTGAGAAGTATATCGTCCTAATTTAAAAAAAATACTTACTAAAATTACTTTAGTAAGTGCCAAATAAAGTAACAGGGTTGACGATTGACAAACATAAATCCCCTTTTGACAGGAGGAATGGAAGCTTGTTGTTGTGCAACAGGAAATGGCAATTGAATGCAATCTTCACAAAAACATTTTTATTGTTAAAACATTTCTAGCCTGTCTATCTATGGGTAACAGGCAGTGGCGATATTAGCATGTAACTCTTGGTGGGGCAAACCCTCCAATTGGGTGGATGCATGCCAGCAAAGCCACAACAGTAAATAATATATTAATTGCACTATAACGGTGACAAACGGTGCCCACAATATGTTAGGGCCTACATGAAGCTGTCCCAACAGCAGTCCCAACACCTTACCACTGCTACACCTGGCTATCAGCGGAGCCTTGTCTGGCATCGAAACAGTTCATTCAGCCTAATTTACTGCCTTTTAAAAAAAACATAGCTGATATGGCTGACTTGGTTAAACAAATGGGGTTTCTGCTGACAATTGAGATGTTCAAACTATGGCATAAGGGGACAACAAGTAGATAAGAGGCAATTTGTTATTTCGATCAAGACATTAATGAGCAAGCTAGGACGGACGTAGTCAATATAACTATTTGTTCAGCACTTTTACAGAAACAGAATTCAGAACATGGGCCGTTCTTACAGTGTTCTCCCAGTACACCAAGTCAGAACTGTATGATAAATAAAGGGGGCATATAAGCAGACAATGACAACTCTTACAATATTCGATGATTACATTTCTCTAAAACAGGTTATAGGCTACATTTGTACCACCAAGTCAGAACAGAACAGTAGGTGAAATTAAGAGTGGAAAATAGACCAAATTATTAGGGTGAGGCACATGGGCTACTAACAGCTCACTACACAACACACACTTAGTATTACTTTCTTAGCTACAGTATAACATCTCCCTGGCATATAACATAATTTATGCAGCAGCATACAATACATTTTCGTACACACCTTGTTGTGCTGTGCTCACTTGAACAGGAAGGTGGCGTGGGCAAATTTTATCATCAAAGTCTGGATTGAAATTCTGGATTTTTGGATGGGCACTTCTAATGTAACTATGCAGCATAGTTACATTAGAAGTGCCCATCCAAAAAGGCTCAAGGTCATTGGCCACAGATAAAATTACGTCAAGTCAAGTTATATCTACAGTTGCTTTGATTGGACTGATCATGTCAACATCATACTTTCAAAATCTTAGCTCGCGGTCATCATCATGAATCAAGTCTACAATCAATGAGTGGTTTGGAAGTACTTGAATTTTCGAGCTCTACTATTAGATTTGGCAGTGACGTAGTGTCCCTATGAGTGACAGGACACGGAGACAATCACGGCGCAACAAGAGAACATTACCAACCCCTACTCTCCGTATTTTCCACTGGCTGCCCCACCACCACAGAAAGCACTGAGCTAGGCTGAAACACCTGCATTTGGAGCTGCCTTTTTCAAGAAAGGAAGCTTTATTAACTCAATGATTTTGTCTTTTTTTCTTACTTTGTTTGCAAACTGATATGTGACACTTATTAATGCCAAAATAACATGCAAAATAGGTAACCCACAAAATGTGGGGCTCATACCCTGAATGACGGGTCGCCATTGAAAACAGGGTTGACGTGTAATGCTTGAACTGGCTCAGTTTTCCATCACAAAACACCCCAAAATTGACAGAAAGAGTAGAACCAGCTCATCTGCTTTTACACTATGATTTGACTATAAGATGTTCATTGCTTCTTTTTGATAAATATTTATAAAGGAATAGTTTCACCATATTAAAATGAGAGTTCAGTTTACGTAACAGGGTTGACCTTAAAATGAGGGACTGACGTAAATTAATCACTTATCACACAAACTAAATAATAATCTTCATAAATGACTTTGTTAAAGCAACAAAATAACTAGGGCTTTACAATGGAGACTTTCTGGGATTAAGTGGGTTAAAATCTTCCTAAATGTCACAGAGGGTGCATGGAAGGACATGTTAAGCTGCAGCTGGCCCAGGACAGAGCGGCACGGTTTGCTCTTAATCGTAAACAGAGGGCTGATATAAATGCTGTGCATGCCAGTCTCTTCTTGGCTAAGAGTTGAGGAGAGACTGACTGCATCACTTCTTCTTTTTATAAGAAACGTGTTGAAAATCCCAAATTGTTTGCATAGTCAACTTACACACAGCTTTGACACACACATTTATCCCACCAGGCATGCCACCGGGGGTCTTTTCACAGTCCCCAAATCCAGAACAAATTCAAGAAAACGTGCAGTGCCTTGCAAAAGTATTCACCCCCTTGGCATTTTTCCTATTTTGTTGCATTACAACCTGTAATTTAAATGGATTTTTATTTAGATTTCATGTAATGGACATACACAAAATAGTCCAAATTGGTGAAGTGAAATGAAAAAAATTACTTGTTTTAAAAAAATTATAAAAAATGAAAACCTGGAAAGTGGTGTGTGCATATGTATTCACCCCCTTTGTTATGAAGCCCCTAAATAAGATCTGGTGCAACCAATTACCTTCAGAAGTCACATTATTAGTTAAATTAAGTCCACCTGTGTGCAATCTCAGTGTCACATGATCTGTCACATGATCTCAGTATATATAAACCTGTTATGAAAGGCCCCAGAGTCTGCAACACCACTAAGCAAGGGGCACCACCAAGCAAGCGGCACCATGATGACCAAGGAGCTCTCCAAACATGTCAGGGACAAAGTTGTGGAGAAGCACAGATCAGGGTTGGGTTATAAAAAAATATCTGAAACTTTGAACATCCCACGGAGCACCATTAAATCCATTATTAAAAAATTTAAACAATATGGCATCATAACAAACCTGCCAAGAGAGGGCCGCTCACCAAAACTCACAGACCAGGCAAGGAAGGTATTAATCAGAGAGGCAACAAAGAGACCAAAGATAACCCTGAAGGAGTTGCAAAGCTCCACAGCGGAGATTGGAGTATCTGTCAATAGGACCACTTTAAGCCGTACACTCCACAGAGCTGGGCTTTACGGAAGAGTGGCCAGAAAAAAGCCATTGCTTAAAGAAAAAATAAGCAAACACATTTGGTGTTCGCCAAAAGGCATGTGGGACACTCCCCAAACATATGTAAGAAGGTTCTCTGGTCAGATGAGACTAAAATGTAGCTTTTTGGCCACCAAGGAAAACGCTATGTCTAGCACAAACCCACCTCTCATCACCCCGAGAACAGCATCCCTGTGGGGATGTTTTTCATTGGCAGGGATTGGGAAACTAGTCAGAATTGAAGGAATGATGGATGGCGCTCAATACAGGGAAATTCTTGAGGGAAACCTGTTTGTCTTCCTGAAATTTGAGACAGGGACGGAGGTTCACCTTCCAGCAGGACAATGACCCTAATACTGCTAATGCAACACTCTAGTGGTTTAAGGGGAAACGTTTAAATGTCTTGGAATAGCCTAGTCAAAGCCCAGACCTCAATCCAATTGAGAATCTGTCGTATGACTTAAAGATTGCTGTACACCAGCGGAACCTATCCAACTTGAAGGAGCTGGAACTGTTTTGCCTTGAAGAATGAGCAAAAATCCCAGTGGATAGATGTGCCAAGCTTGTAGAGACATACCCCAAGAGACTTCCAGCTGTAATTGCTGCGAAAGGTGGATATACAAAATATTAACTTTAAGGGGGTGAATAGTTATGCACGCTCAAGTTTTCTGTTTTATTTGGGTCTTATTTCTTGTTTGTTTCACAATAAAAAAATATTTTGAATCTTTAAAGTGGTAGGCATGTTGTGTAAATCAAGTGATACAAACTCCCCAAAAATCCATTTTAATTCCAGGTTAAGGCAACAAAATAGGAAAAATGCCAAGGGGGTGAATACTTTCACATGCCACTTTACACTATTATAAAGGTGGAACTTGGAACTTCCTTCCATCTCATATTGCTCAAATAAACAGCAAACCTGGTTTCAAAAAACAGATAAAGCAACACCTCGCGGCACAACCCCTCTCCCCTATTTGACCTAGATAGTGTGTGTGTATGCATTGATATGTAGGCTACATGTGCCTTTTTAAAAATTGATGTAGTTCTGTCCTTGAGCTGTTCTTGTCTAATGATGTTCTGTATTGTCATTCTGTATTATGTTTTGTGTGGACCCCATGAAGAGTAGCTGCTGCTTTTGCAACAGCTAAATGGGGATCCTAATAAAATACCAAACACCAAATGTCAAAATGCTGAATTAGCAAGTCTTTATTCATATAAAAAAAATCTGATTTATTTTAAGTCTCCATGTGGTCTATATTAAAGGGCACTTCATTTATTACAACGAGCTTTTAAAATGCAATATTGGTGTAAAATGTCTACTTAAAATATTAAAGGCACTCTTTTCGTGGAACGACCTTACAATTATTATACTATGTTCAACACTGAATACAGGCAAGCTCACATAATGTCCAGAGAAATTATCTGTAGGTGGGCTTAGTCCTATCGTGAACTGTGTCCTAAATGGTACACAAATGGAGTGCACCATGTATGGCATACGGAGCCATTTCAAATTGACCCGTGATGTCTTCAAAAAATATTCAGCTAAACATAGTCTTGGCTGCTTAAAGCAGATGATAACGTTCTCTCTCCTGTGACCAGGACTTGGAGAACACGTTTGACGGCTGGACAGAAGACCTAGCCCACCTGACGGTGCTGAGGGAGTCCCTGTCTAGCTACATCAGTGCTGAGGACCTGTCTGTTCTACAGGAACGTATAGAGCTTCTGCACCGCCAGTGGGAGGAGATCTGTCACCAGGTACTGTATGGCTATTGAATATGTTGCTGTGAGGAGAAGCAGTCTCTTCCCACGGCCTCTGTGTGTCTGACTCAATAGGTGTGTCATCAGTCCAGCAAGAGAGACTAGAGCTGTCGTTTTAAGTTGTAATGGCATGTGCCAAATGGTGGTGCTGAAGCTCCATGATAGGCCATGGCCGCACTACGTACACATAGTTATGGGAAGAGGGTTGAATCTTGCAGGCTTGCACTGATTGCCGACTCTTGCAGAAAGATCTGCAGCAGACTATGGTCAATATGATTGAATAGTGGTTCTGCAGTATTCTTTATCGCCTTCGTGAAACATATCTCTGGTGATTTCATAAAGCTGGAAGCGTAGTGTTTAGTATAACTAGACTTGAGATAGAGAGAACTTTCATGCAAAACAGTACAGGATGTTTCCCCTTCAAACTACATCCGGTGTTGTATGTGAATATAGACCACATAGTGACAGGAAGTCACACAGTGCTAGCGTTAGATGCATTACATTAGGTAACACCTATACATCATTGCTACCTCTTCATTAATGTTCTGCGAAATCTATGCATATTGCCTAGTACTGCTTGTTGTGTATGTTTCTTTTTTTATATAAAAATGTTCATTTCTCTGTGCAACTAGCTATTATCCTTACCATGGTGAATTAATTAATGTATTTACAACACCTGTGTATCTGTCTAGCTGTCTCTCTCTCTCTCTCTCTCCATAGCTATCCCTTCGGCAGAAGCAGGTGAGTGAGAAGCTGAATGAGTGGGCCGTGTTTAACGAGAAGAACAAGGAGCTGTGTGACTGGCTTACCGACATGGAGAGCAAGGTGTCCCAGAATGGAGACATCAGCATCGAGGAGATGATCGAGAAGCTACGCAAGGTAAACACCAACCGATACCAGACCTTGTCTTTTCATTCGAGTTTGATTAATTAGACAAATATCCCATTGAAATGGTCTTCTCTACTCTGAATTGCTTCAATGAGAAATGCTTGTAGAAGTTGATTCCTCTTTGAATAATGTTTCAGTCCAAACTGTTACACTATTCTCCCTTTTACATGGTCTGATGACGGTTTTTAATCCCTCTCCCAGGACTACCAGGAGGAGATAGCGGTGGCTAAGGAGAACAAGCTGCAGCTGCACAAGATGGGTGAGCGCCTGGCCAGGGCCAGCCACGAGACCAAGGCCTCTGAGATAGAACACAAACTCAGCAAGGTGGGCGAGCGCTGGCAACACCTGCTGGACCTCATCGGAGCCAGGTAAGGAGTGCATTCGGAAAGTATTCAGACCACTTGACTTTTTCCACATTTTTGTTACGTTACAGCCTTATTCTAAAATGGATTAATGACAAAGCAAAAACAGGTTATTAGAAATCTTAGCAATAAAAAAACTGGTATTACATTTACGTAAGTATTCAGACCCTTTACTCAGAACATTGTTGAAGCACCATTGGCAGTGATTACAGCCTAGAGTCTTCTTGGGTATGACGCTATAAGCTTGGCGCACCTGTATTTGGGTAGTTTCTCCCATTCTTCTCTGCAGATCCTCAAGCTCTGTCAGGTTGGTTGGGGAGCGTCGCTGCCCCAGCTATTTTCAAGTCTCTCCAGAGATGTTCGATCGGGTTTAAGTCCAGGCTCTGGCTGGGCCACTCAGACATTCAGGGACTTGTCCTAAAGCCACTCCTGCGTTGTCTTGGCTGTGTGCTTAGGGTTGTAGTCTGAGGTCCTGGGCGCTCTGGAGCAGGTTTTCAAGGATCTTTTCTCCATTCATCTTTCCCTCGATCCTGACTAGTCTCCCAGGACCTGCTGCTGAAAAACATCCCCACAGCATGATGCTGCCACCACTATGCTTCACCCTAGGGATGGTGTCAGGTTTCCTCCAGATGTGACACTTGGCATTTAGGCCAAAGAGTTCAATCTTGGTTTCATCAAGCCAGAGAATCTTGTTTCTCATGGTCTGAGAGTGGCTTCTGTCTGGCCACTCTACCGTAAAGGCCTGATTGGGGGAGTGTTACAGAGATGGTTGTCCTTCTGGAAGATTCTCCCTTCTCCACAGAGAAACTCTGGAGCGCTGTCAGAGTGACCATTGGGTTCATGGTCACCTCCCTGACCAAGGCCCTTCTCCCCAGATTGCTCAGTTTGGCCGGGTGGCCAGCTCTAGAAAGAGTCTTGGTGGTTCCAAACTTCTTCCATTTAAGAATGATGGAGGCCACTGTGTTCTTGGGGACCTTGAATGCTGCAGACATTTTTTGGTACTCTTCCCCAGATCTGTGCCTCGACACAATCCTGTCTCGGAGCTCTACGGACAAATCCTTCGACCTCATGGTTTGGTTTATGCTCTGACATGCACTGTCAACTGTGGGACCTTATATAGACAGTCTTTCCAAATCATGTTTAATCAATTGAATTTACCACAGGTGGACTCCAATCAAGTTGTAGAAACATCTCAAGGATGATCAAAGGAAACAGGATGCACCTGAGCTCAGTTTCGAGTCTCGTAGCAAAGGGTCTGAATACTTATGTAAATAAGGTATTTCTGTTTTCGCTTTGTCGTTATGTGGTATTGTGTGTAGATTGATGAGGAAAATGTTCTATTTAATACATTTTAGAATAAAATAAAATAAAAAAATTTTAAAAAAAAAGGGAAGTGGTCTGAATACTTTCCGAATGCACTGTATATACTATGGCCGGGTGTGTGGGATAGGAAGTACATGGATATGCTATACTGCTGTGGGTTAGGAATATACACACATTTGTTTACACACGCCATTGGCGTTAATATTTGCTTTGATGCAGCCTTCTTGACTTTCAGAAACTCTCTGGCTGGCCCAGTGTACAGTACTGTACTTAGCACAATTTGACCACAATGGGACTTCCTAGTAATATATAGCTTGAATAAAATAAAAACAATGAGTGGAAAGAAGTGGTTTAATGACTGTGTTAATTGTTTTTAGGTGCTTCTTTACTAGGAATCTGCTGTGGTATGTATGTTTTCTTCTAAAGCAAGCTTCATGTATCCGGTTGCTATAGAGTGAAGAAGCTGAGGGAGACTCTGGTGGCAGTGCAGCAGCTGGATAAGAACATGAGTAGTCTGCGGTCCTGGCTGGCCCACATAGAGACTGAGCTATCCAGACCCATCGTCTATGACACCTGTGATTCCCAGGAGATACAGAGGAAGCTGGACCTGCAGCAGGTAAATATCCCGTCAGCTTGGTGGTCCCAGATCTGTTTGTGCTGTCTTGTAGACTCCCGTAGTCGTTGTCATAGCAGTTGGCAAGATGGCATTAACAGATCTGGCACCACCAGGCTACCGCATCAGTGGGCTGTGAGTACTTTGAAAACACACTGTAGTTTACACCCCTTGGTATAGCTATTAATACAGATACTGTACATAGTCAATGATGGTTGCTTATGTTGATATTTTATAGATCATTTTTAGTTCGTAGCAGACAGGCTTACAGACAATACAATAGAGAAGGGTTTATTGAAAGATCTTAGCAGGTTTCTTGGTTCTGAAAAGATCCCACCCTCTTTCTCTAACATAGCGTACCATAACATCCTTCCATCTTTCTCTCCATCTATCCAGGAGCTTCAGCGTGACATAGAGAAGCACAGTACGGGTGTGGCGTCTGTGTTGAACCTGTGTGAGGTGCTGTTGCACGACTGTGACGCTTGTGCCACGGACACAGAGTGTGAATCTATCCAGCAGGCCACTCGCAGCCTGGACCGCCGATGGAGGAGCATCTGTGCCTTGTCCATGGAGAGAAGGCTCAAGTAAGACCTACACAGTTTAACTTAACCTTTTACTGCAGTGGGCTAAATCAGGGTCGCACAGGGTGTTTTCTTGGTAGTCTTAAACAGATCTACTTTGAAACGAAAGTATACACCTCACACACATGGTTATGGGCTTAAAAAAATAATACACAGGGCCTTCCAAGTGTCACTGGGCCTGTAGTGACAAGCGTCATTACAGGCCCAGGTTCGATCCCAGGCTGTGTGGGGAGACCCATGAGGCGGCGCACAATTGGCCCAGCATTGTCCAGGTTAGGGGACCTTTAGCCGGCCGGGATTTCCTTGTCCCATCGCGCTCTAGCGACTCCTTGTGGCGGGCCGGGTGCCTGCAAGCTGACCTCGGTTGCAAGTTGGACAGTGTTTCCTCTGACACATTGGTACAGCTGGCTTCCAGGTTAAGCGAGCAGTGTGTCAAGAAGCAGTGCGGCTTGGCAGGGTCGTGTTTCGGAAGATGCATGGCTCTCGACCTTCGCCTCTCCCGAGTCCATAGGGGAGTTGCAGCGATGGAACAAGACTACCAATTGGGCAGAAAAAGGGGTACAAGTGAAAGTAAAAAATAAAACACACACACAAAAAAAAAGACACAAATATCATGTCAGATATGGAGTTTTGAGTTTGCATCCCAATATTACACTTTATATACAGTACCAGTCAAACCTACTCATTCAAGGTTATTCTTTATTTTAACTATGTTCTACATTGTAGAATAATCGTGAAGACTTCAAAACTATGAAATAACACATATGGAATCATGTAGTAACCAAAAAAGTGTTAAACTAATCAAAATATATTTTATATTGGAGATTCTTCAAAGTAGCCACCCTTTGCCTTGATGACAGCTTTGCACACTGTTGGCATTCTCTCAACCAGCTTCACCTGGAATGCTTTTCCAACAGTCTTGAATGAGTTCCCACATATGATCAGCACTTGTTGGCTGCTTCTCCTTCACTCTGCGGTCCAACTCATCCCAAACCATCTGAAATGGGTTGCTGTCGGGTGATTGTGGAGGCCAGGTCATCTGATGCAGCACTCCATCACTCTCCTTGGTCAAATAGCCCTTACACAGCCAGGGTGTGTGTTGTGTCATTGTCCTGTTGAAAAACAAATTATAGTCCCACGAAGCGCAAACCAGATGGGATGGCGTGTCGTTGCAGAATGCTGCACCTGCCCTCCTGTCCAACATCACTACTCTGGACGGCTCTGACTTAGAATACGTGGACAACTACAAATACTTAGGTGTCTGGTTAGACTGTAAACTCTCCTTCCAGACCCATATCAAACATCTCCAATCCAAAGTTAAATCTAGAATTGGCTTCCTATTTCGCAACAAAGCATCCATCACTCATGCTGCCAAACATACCCTTGTAAAACTGACCATCCTACCAATCCTCGACTTTGGCGATATCATTTACAAAATAGCCTCCAATACCCTACTCAACAAATTGGATGCAGTCTATCACAGTGCAATCCGTTTTGTCACCAAAGCCCCATATACGACCCACCATTGCGACCTGTACGCTCTCGTTGGCTGGCCCTCGCTTCATACTCGTCGCCAAACCCACTGGCTCCATGCCATCTACAAGACCCTGCTAGGTAAAGTCCCCCCTTATCTCAGCTCGCTGGTCACCATAGCATCTCCCACCTGTAGCACACGCTCCAGCAGGTATATCTCTCTAGTCACCCCCAAAACCAATTCTTTCTTTGGCCGCCTCTCCTTCCATTTCTCTGCTGCCAATGACTGGAACGAACTACAAAAATCTCTGAAACTGGAAACACTTATCTCCCTCACTAGCTTTAAGCACCAACTGTCAGAGCAGCTCACAGATTACTGCACCTGTACATAGCCCACCTATAATTTAGCCCAAACAACTACCTCTTTCCCTACTGTATTTAATTTATTTATTTATTTTGCTCCTTTGCACCCCATTATTTTTATTTCTACTTTGCACATTCTTCCATTGCAAATCTACCATTCCAGTGTTTTACTTGCTATATTGTATTTACTTTGCCACCATGGCCTTTTTTTGCCTTTACCTCCCTTATCTCACCTCATTTGCTCACATCGTATATAGACTTGTTTATACTGTATTATTGACTGTATGTTTGTTTTACTCCATGTGTAACTCGGTGTCGTTGTATGTGTCGAACTGCTTTGCTTTATCTTGGCCAGGTCGCAATTGTAAATGAGAACTTGTTCTCAACTTGCCTACCTGGTTAAATAAAGGTGAAATAAAAAATAAATAAATAAATAAATAAATAATGCTGTGGTAGCCATGCTGGTTAAGTGTGCCTTGAATTCTAAATCAATCACAGACATTGTCACCAGCAAAGCACCCCCACACCATCACACCTCCTCTTCCCGTGCTTCACTGTGTGAACCACACATGCGGAAATCATCCTTTCACCTACTCTGCGTCTCACAAAGACACAGCGGTTGGAATCAAAAATCTCAAATTTGAACTCATCAGACCAAAGGACAGATTTCCACCAGTCTAATGTCCATTGCTCGTGTTTGTTGGCCCAAGCAAGTCTCTTCTTCTTATAGGTGTCCTTTAGTAGTGGTTTCTTTACAGCAATTTGACCATGAAGGCCTGATTCACGCAGTGTCCTCTGAACAGTTGATGTTGAGATGTGTCTGTTACTTGAACTCAGTTTCTGAGGCTGGTAACTCGTATGAACTTATCCTCTGCAGCAGAGGTAACTCTGGGTCTTCCTTTCCTGTGGCGGTCCTCATGAGAGCCAGTTTCATCATAGCGTTTGATGGTTTTTGCTACTGCACTTGAAGAAACTCTCAAAGTTCTTGATATTTTCTTGATATTTTCCATATTGACTGACCTTCATGTCTTAAAGTAATGATGGACTGTTGTTTCTCTTTGCTGTTCTTGCCATAATATGGATTTGGTCTTTTACCAAATAGGGCTATCTTCTGTATACCAACCCTACCTTGTCACAACACAACTGATTGGCTCAAACGCATTAAGAAGGAAAGAAATTCCACAAATTAACTTTTGACAAGGCACACCTGTTAATTGAAATGCATTCCTGGTGACTACCTCATGAGGAGAATGCCAAGTGTGAGCAAAGCTGTAATCAAGGCAAAGGGTGGCTACTTTGAAGATATGAAATATATTTCTAAAATATATTTAGATTTGTTTAACACTTTTTTGGGTACTACATGATTCCATATGTGTTATTTCATTGTTCTGATGTCTTCAACTATTATTCTACAATGTAGAAAATAGTACAAATAAAGAAAAATCCTTTAATGAGTAGGTATGTTCAAACTGTTTCACATAGAAATGTACAAATATATATATGTTTATTAATTATGAAAAGATGAAAAATATTATTAACATTCCACCCCTGAGGTCACTAGAGGGTGATTTGGTAATTTGACTGCAGGAAATGGCTACTACTTTTAGATACAGTTGTCGCAGTTGTTTCTACAGTAGTGCCATTTTCTATTTATTTCAAGAGTATCATCAAGCAAAGTGCGGTGATGTAACTCTAGGGTTGGTTAGTCTATTTGATCGCTTATAATGTAGGCTGTCACCATAACTTAAAATAGTCCATATCGTTTTCATTTCTAAGGATTGAAGAGACATGGCGTTTATGGCAGAAGTTCTTAGAGGACTTTGCACGTTTTGAGGAGTGGCTTTTGACCTCAGAGAAGACTGCTGCTCTGCCCAACTCGTCAGGCGTGCTCTACACTGTGGCCAAGGAAGAACTAAAGAAGTTTGAGGTACAGTACAGCTATTACAGACCACCTTATTTGATATGCTGTAAACCACTATATTCTCTCCCCATGTATCTCATATTCAGAAGACAGTACCTCTACAGTACATATCTAGACAAAACTCATGGATGGACTAACTTGTCTCTGATTGATACTAAATGATCAATTGATCAACTAAATTGTCAACTGAATGATTAATCAACATTTCCTTGATCAATACTAAATGTGTGGGTTGATTAATATATATGTTTGAATTATATGTTGTCCTGTAGGCATTCCAACGTCAGGTCCATGAGAGTCTGACCCAGCTTGAGCTGATCAATAAGCAGTACCGCCGTCTGGCCAGGGAGAACCGCACCGACTCCTCCTGTCGCCTCCGGGAGATGGCCCACGACGGGAACCAGCGCTGGGACAACCTGCAGAAGAGGGTGGCCTCCATCCTCCGCAGACTCAAGGTGTAACACAACATAAAGTCTTGTATATAGTCCAATTCTACACTCCTAAATATCCGAAGTGCTCACAGAAAGAAATCATGAGGAGTGTCTGCCCAAAATTACAATTCATTGGTAGAAGAAAAAAAATCTGCGAGAAATGTGTATCCTAAAGCATCCCTTCATGATTTCTCCAGCACTTTATCAGTCAGCGTGAGGAGTTTGAGACGGCCAGAGACAGCATCCTGGTGTGGCTCACGGAGATGGACCTGCAGCTCACCAACATAGAGCACTTCTCAGAGTGTGATATCCAGGCCAAGATCAAACAGCTCAGGGTAAGAATGCCCACAATACCTCACACCTTGGGGCTGCCCAGGTACATGCTACTGGTCATTTCTTTATTATTAAACTTTATTTAACTAGGCAAGTCTGTTAAGAACAAATTCTTATTGACAATGACGGCCTACTCCGGCCAAAACCTAACCCGGACGACGCTGGGCCAATTGTGCGCCGCCCTATGGAACTCACAATCACGGCCGGTTGTGATACAGCCTGGAATCAAACCAGGGTCTGTAGTGACGCCTCTAGCACTGAGAATCAGTGCCTTAGACCACTACGCCACTCGGGAGAACAAGTCATCATTTTTGCTAATAAGTTTCACACCTGGTGGTTGTGAACTCAACCTTACCTGGTTGGTCTCTGCTTCTCTTCCCCTTTTTGACAACCTCTGAAGTACATTTGTTTGATTGATTGATTGATTGTCTACCAGGCGTTCCAGCAGGAAATCTCTCTGACCACTGGGAAGATTGAGCACATCTTCCACCAGGGTGAGGTGCTGCTAGAGAAGAGTGAGCCTCTGGATGCCGCTGTTATAGAGGAGGAGCTGGAAGAGCTGCAGAGATACTGCCAGGAGGTGTTCGGACGTGTGGAGCGCTACTACAAGAAGCTCATACGCCTACCGGTAAGCCTAGGGATGACATCTACTGGCCCCCTTGGTTCGATTTTAATGTTGGGTGACTTGGCTTCTAGCACCCTTTCATAGTAAAAAAAAAAGAGGATAGAGTTGAGCACATTCTCTCCTGTGGCCATTTGACCAAATGATGCCATGTCTTGATTCCTGGAACCTGTCGTTGTCTTTGTTGACTGTCTCATAAGTGTACCTCCCACTCCTCTTCCTCCAGCTAACAGGTGACGAGTACGACGTGTCATTCTCGGACCGGGAGTTTGAACTAGACGAACCTGGGGACCTGTCCAGCATTCCCTGGAGTGAGCGTCTGGGAGACTGCCTGATGTCCCCTCTACCCTCCCTAAGCCACTCTGCTTCCCTGGCTGCCCCTCTGCGGACTGGGGCTGAGTGCTCGGGCAGGGACACCCCAGCCAGTGTGGACTCCATCCCCCTGGAGTGGGACCACGATTACGACCTGAGCCGGGGGCTGGAGAGCGCCAGCAGGGCCCTGGGCCTGGCGTCTGAGCAGGGGGAGCACGGAGATGAGGGGAGCTACCAGGGATCAACTTCTGCCTCTGCTCTGTCAGGTCAGTCTAGTCTACACCGCTCACACCCGTACTGTCAGATACTAAGGATAACACACCCCTCACAACTTAAGATAGCCTCGATCTCAGAGAGAGTGGAGACATCACAGTGGAGAGATACAGTATTGTACAGTGGCTGTTAAAGCACACTCATATTCAGCCTTGTTAATTGTACGAAATGTGTGTATGTATATGTTTCTTCCAGATGTAGTGATCCCAGAGAGCCCTGAGGCCTTTGTTAAACTAACTGAACGAACCCTGAGGTCCTTGGATGGTAGGCAAGATGCCGTAGTGTGGAAAAATAACACTAACAGCCTACTTACTGCCTGCTAGTAGTTTGGTTTGGTTTTCTTACTCGCACACTGAAGCATAACAGCAATTACTGTTAACCAACAGCACCACTTCCTAACGATTTGTATTTTTTTATATTACATTTTGCAGCACATAGGCTACTGTAGCTAACAAGCTAATTTGTGGTTGGCATCCTGTGTGTTTCAAAAGGTGCATGTTGTTGTGCACTGTTGGGGAGATGTTGTTGTTTTTTGTGTTACAAATGTCCTTTGTCCCTTGTCTTCTAATTTACCACTGAATGGATAACACTCACAATTAATGATATCTTACAATGTTTTGGATGGATTTCTATGTCTGTTTTGAAGAAAACATTTAGGGACGGTTTTTCGGGCACAGATTAAGACAGATTAAAGGAAAACTCCACCCCAAAACTACATTTTGGTAATGGTTTCATTAATCCATTGTTGACATAGTCCCAAAATGTTTTGCTTGTCAGCAATCAAGATTTCAAGATATGTAACTTTCATATTATTTTCATGTATTTTGAAAGTTACATATCTTGAAAACTAGATTATTGGGTGGAATGTTCCTTTAAACGAATCCAGGCTGTATCACATCCGGTCGTGATTGGGAGTCCCATAGGTCGGCACACGGTCGGCACACAGTTGGCCCAGCGTTGTCCGGGTTTGGCAGGGGTAGGCCGTCATTGTAAATAAGAATTTGTTCTTAACTGACCTGCCTATTTAAATAAAGCTTAAATAAAAATTTTTTTTTTTTTTTTTTAACTCCTGAATAATCTACATTGAACGTGCTTTTAAATCCAATAGGAGTAGGCTTAATCTAGATCGAAGAAACCGGCCCTTGAACATAAAATCAAAGCCTTTATCTAACTGTATTCCATCTCATCTTCCCATCCTCAGGAGAGGGAGGTACCCTGGAGACTCACATCCTACAGTTGGACAAGGTTCTGGACACAAGCCGGTTCCACCTGCAACAGACAGAGAACATAATCCGCAGCCGCACCCCAACTGGCCCCGAGCTGGACGCTTCATACATGGGATATGTGAGTACTGCTGGTCTCATTCACTGGTTAATATACTGGTCTCATTCACTAGACTAGACACCTAAGTCTTCTGCAGCCAATTTGGCTCTCCGGGTTTGTAAACATGAAGTTACGATTTAAACTATTCCATGAATGTTATTGATATGTCTGATGAGAGACCCTTATCACCGTTCTGTGAGTTACAGTACCAGCCAAAAGTTTGGACACACCTACTCATTCCAGGGTTTTTCTTTATTGTTACTATTTTCTTAATTGTAGAAAAAGGGTGAAGACATCACAACTATGAAATAACAGATATGGAATCATGTAGTAACCAAATAAGTGTTAAACAAATCAAAATATATTTTATATTTTGAGATTCTTCAAAGTAGTCACCCATTGCTTTGATGACAGCTTTGCACACTCTTGGCATTCTCTCAACAAGCTTCATGGGGTAGTCACCAGGAATGCATTTTAATTAACAGGTGTGCCTTGTTAAAAGTTCACTTGTGGAATTTCTTTCCTTCTTATTGCATTTTAGACAGTCAGTTATGTTGTGCCAAGGTAGCGGGGGGGTATACAGAAGACAGCCCTACTTGGTAGAAGACCAAGTCCATATTATGGCAAGAACAGCTCAAATAAGCAAAGAGAAATGACAGTCCATCATTACTTTAAGACATGAAGGTCAGTCAATACGGAAAATGTCAAGAACTTTGAAAGTTTCTTCAAGTGCAGTCGCAAAAACCATCAAGTGCTGTGATGAAACTGGCTATAATGAGGACCGCCACAGGAAAGGAAGACCCAGAGTTACTAATGCAGCAGAGGATACGTTCATTAGAGTTACCATCCTCAGAAATTGCAGCCCAAATAAATGCTTCAGAGTTCAAGTAACAGACACATCTCAACATCAACTATTCAGAGGAGATTCCTTGAATTTGGCCTTCATGGTCAAATTAGGACACTAAAGAGGCTTTTCTACTGATTCTGAAAAACACCAAAAGAAAGATGCCCAGGGTCCCTGCTCATCTGCATGAACATGCCTTAGGCTTGCAAGGAGGCATGAGGACTGCAGATGTGGCCAGGGCAATAAATTGCAATGTCAGTTTAGTGAGATGCCTAAGACAGTGCTACAGGGAGACAGGACGGACAGCTGATCGTCCTCGCAGTGGCAAACCACGTGTAACAACACCTGCACAGGATCGGTACATCCGAACATCATACCTGCGGGACAGGTACAGGATGGCAACAACTGCCCGAGTTACACCAGGAACGCACAATCCCTCCATCAGACTATCTGCAATCTTGTTGTAAGGCAGGTCCTCACCAAACATCACCGACAACAACGTCGCCTATGGGCACAAACCCACTGTCGCTAGACCAGACAGGACTGGCAAAAAGTGCTTTTCACTGACGAGTTTCAGTTTTGTCTCACCAGGGGTCATGGTCGGATTCGTGTTTATTGTCGAATGAATGAGCGTTACACTGAGGCCTGTAACCTGGAGCGGGATCGATTTGGAGGTGGAGGGTCCCTCATGGTCTGGGGCGGTGTGTCACAGCATCATCTGACTGAGCTTGTTGTCATTGCATGCAATCTCAACGCTGTGCGTTACAGGGAAGACATCCTCGTCCCTCATGTGGTACCCTTCCTGCAGGCTCATCCTGACATGACCCTCCAGCATGACAATGCCACCAGCCATACTGCTCGTTCTGTGCGTGATTTCCTGCAAGACAGGAATGTCAGTGTTCTGCCATGGCCAGCAAAGAGCCCGGATCTCAATCCCATTGAGCACGTCTGAGACCTGTTGGATCAGAGGGTGAGGGCTAGGGCCATTCCCCCCAGAAATGTCCGGGAGCTTGCAGGTGCCATGGTGGAAGAGTGGGGTAACATCACACAGCAAGAACTGGCAAATCTGGTGCAGTCCATAAGGAGGAGATGCACTGCAGTACTTAATGCACTGATTGTTACTTTTGATTTTGCCCCACTCCCCCTTTGTTCAGGGACACATTATTCCATTTATGTTAGTCACATGTCTGTGGAACTTGTTCAGTTTATGTCTCAGTTGTTGAATCTTGTTATGTTCATACAAATATTTACACATGTTAAGTTTGCTGAAAATAAACGCAGTTGACAGTGAGAGGACATTTCTTTTTTTGATGAGTTTACTAAAGGACACACATAAGAAGAAAAGACTTGCTTGGGCCAAGAAACACGAGGGATGGACATTAGACCGATGGAAATCTGTCCTTTGGTCTGAGTCCGAACTTGAGATTTTTGGTTCCAACCGCATGTGTAGTTCCCACTGTGAAGAATGGAGAAGGTGTGATGATGTGGGGGTGCTTTGCTGATGACACTGTCATGATTTATTTAGAATTCAAGGCACACTTAACCAGCATGGCTACCACAGCATTCTGCAGCGATACGCCATCCCATCTGGTTTGCACCCAGTGGGACTATCATTTATTTTTCAACAGGACATTGACCTAACACACCTCCAGGCTGTGTAAGGGCTATTTGACCAAGAAGGAGAGTGATGGAGTGCTGCATCAGATGAGCTGGCCTCCATAATCACCCAATTGAGATGGTTTGGGATGAGTTGGACTGCAGAGTGAAGGAAAAGCAGCCAACAAGTGCTCATCATATGTGGGAACTCTTCAAGACTGTTGGATAAGCATTCCAGATTAAGCTGGTTGAGAGAATGCCAATAGTTTGCAAAGCTGTCATCAAGGCAAAGGGTGGCTACTTTGAATAATCTAAAATATCAATTATATTTGTATTTGTTTAACACTTGTTTGGTTACTACATGATTCCATATGTGTTATTTCATAGTTTTGAAGTCTTCACTATTATTCTACAATGTAGAACATAGTAAAAATAAAGAAAAACCCTTGAATGAGTTTGTGTGTCCAAACTTTTGACTGGTACTGTATGTCTCAATGGAAGGTCTTTGGGAAACATTGTGTCTTTATCTACACAAATCATGTGGTTTGTAAAATAAGTATCTACTCAGCGGGATTACATGATGTGAACATCTCAGTGACATGCTTTCCATCCGCTGCCTGTCCAATCGTGTTGTGTAGATGCGTCTGTTGGGCGAGTGTCGTGGTAGTATAGACACGGTGAAGAGGGTGGGCTACGAGCTGAAGGGGGATGAGGACAAGGCCTCAGGACTCGCTGACCCCATTGGTGGTGATTCACAAACAACAGGTAACGTTTGGCTTTCAGATGTTGATACTGTACTGTATACAGTGCCTTCAAAGTTTTCACACCCCTTGACTTTTTCCTCATTTTGTTGTGTTACAGCCTGCATTTAAAATTGATTAAATGTACCCTATAATGTCGAAGTGGAATTATGTTTTTCAATATTTTTACAAATAAATGTTTGTATTTGTATTTATTAAGGACCGCAGCAACAATAAGGCAGTTATATACAATGTTAAATATTACATGACATTACATTTCAGAACACTTTTCACAACACACCAAGTGTGCTTCCCCAGGCTTCTACTCTACTACCACATACAGTGGCTCCAAAATTACTGGCCCGCCTGACTGGCAATGCACAAACAATACTTTAAAACTATAAACAATATAATTATAGAGAAACTCAAAATACCAACATGTGAGAAATACTGTACGTTATTAATGTTTCAATGGAACCCACCACAATCATACAATTATTTAATACAAAATACATTTCACCAAAATCAAGGTTTCATAATTATTGGCACTCCTCATTTAGTACTTAGTGCCACCACCTCTGGCAAGGATAACAGCATGGAGTCTTTTCCTTTTTTTTGTTTGACAAGGTTAAGGAACACATTTGGAGGGATTTTGGACCATTTCTCTCTGTAGATCCTTTCAAGATCCTTCACATTCTTGGGTTTGCGCTTATCAACTGTCCTCTTCAACTCAGCCCACAGGTTTTCGATTGGATTGAGGTCCGGCGACTGAGATGGCCATGGCAGAACATTGATTTTGTTGTCACAGAACCATTTCTGTGTGGATCTTGAGGTCTGTTTTGGGTCATTGTCTTGTTGGAAAGTCCACATACGGCCAAGTCCCAGCCTTCCGGCAGAGGCAACCAGATTGTCAGAAAAAATTGCCGGTGGAATTCATTATGCCATCAATCTTAACTAGTGCTTCTGGACCTCTGGAATTAAAACAGCCCCAAAACATCACTGACCCACCACCATATTTCACCGTGGGTATGAGGTGCCTCTCCTTGATGGTTCTCTGTTTCATTGCCAAACATGCCGATGCTGATCTGACCAACTTTCAATTTTGGTCTCATCTGACCAGAGCACCTTCTTCCAATCATAATTTAAATTACGTTTGGCAAACTCCAAGCATCTGTGTCTTGTGGTCATTAAGGGCTTTCTTCTGGCAACCCTTCCAAAGAGCCTGTGGCTGTGAAGGTGGCATCTGATGGTGCTTTTTTAAAACCTGGTGACCCCAAGACGCTACCAAGGCCTGCAATTCTTTCACATTGATTCTTGGGGATTTTGTTGCTTCTCTCACGATCCTCCTCCCTATCCTGGGGGGCAAAATGCATTTGCTTCCTCTACCTGTGAGGTTTTCAACTGTTCCATGTCTTTTTAATGTTTTAATAATTGCCCTGAAAGTGCTCAGTGGTATATTCAATCGTTTGTGGATCTTCTTGTAGCCATTACCAGATTTATGAAGGTCTACGACCATCTGTCTCTTTTGAACTTTTCTTTTCTTCATGGTGTTGGATGACAAAGGGATATTGCATGGGTGTTACCTCATTTTTACACCCTAGTGAAAAAGGAAGTGATGTAATGGCTCAATATAGTTCCTTAACACTTAGATAAACTTAAATAAGTGGAATGTAATTCCTGGTTAAATTTTGGTAGATGAAATTTATTTACAATAATATTTAAGGGTGCTATTAATTGTGAAACCTTGATTTGGAGGACAATGATTTTTAATTAAATCAATAAATGATTTTGGTGGGTTCCATTGAAACATTAATAAAGTACAGTATTTTTCACATGTTGGTATTTTAAGTTTGTCTCTATAATTATATTGTATTGTTTGTGCTTTGCCAGTCTTGTGGGGTATGCATGGGTGTCCAAGCTGTGTGCTGGTAGTTTAAACAGACACCTCAGTGCATTCATCATGTCAACACTTCTTATAAAAACAAGTAGTGATGAAGTCAATCTCTCCTCCATTTACATGCATATTGTTAATGTTAGCTCTCTGTGTACACATTTTAAGGGACAATCGTGCTGCCCTGTTCTGAGCAATTGTAATTTTCCGAGGTCCCTCTTTGTGGCACCTGACCACACGACTGAACGGTAGTCCAGGTGCTACAAAACTAGGGCATGTAGGACCTGCCTTGTTAATAGTGTTTTTAAGAAGACTAAGCAGTGCTTTATTATGGATGGACTTCTCCCCATATTAGCTACTATTGTATCAACATGTTTTGACCATCACAGTTTACAAATCAGGGTTACTCCAAGCAGTTTAGTCACCTCAACTTGCTCAATTTCCACATGATTTATGACAAGATTTAGTTGAGGTTTAGGGTTTAGTGAATTATTTGTCCCAAATACAATGCTTTTAGTTTTTGAAATATTTAGGACTAACTTATTCCTTGCCACCCATTCTGAAACTAACTGCATCTCTTTAAGTGTTGAAGTGATTTCACTTGCTGTAGTAGCTGACGTTGTGTAGTGTTGAGTCATATGCATACATAGACACACGGGCTTTACTCAAATGTCATTAGCATGCCATTAGTAAATATTGAAAAAGTAAGGGGCCTAGACAGCTGCCCTGGGGAATTCATGATTCTACCTGGATTATGTTGGAGAGGCTTCCATTAAAGAACACCCTCTATGTTCTGTTAGACAGGTAACTCTTTATCCACAATATAGCAAGGGGTGTACAGCCATTCCTTAAATATTCAAAGCTGAAATGTCTTGAGTATTCAACCCCTTTGTTATGGCATGCCTAAATAAGTTCAGGAGTACAAATTTGTTTAACAAGTTACAAAATAAGTTGCATGGACTCACTCTGTGTGCAATAATAGTGTTTACCATGCTTTTTGAATGACTACCTCGTCTGTGTACCCCACACATATAATTATCTGTAAGGTTCCTTATTTGAGCAGTGAGTTTCAATTACAGATTAAACCACAAAGACCAGGGTGGTTTTACAATGCCTCACAAATGAAGGGCACTTATTGGTAGATGGGTAAAAAAAAGTTATTAATTACACTTTGGATGGTGTATCAATATACCCAGTCACTACAAAGATACATTTGTCCTTCTGAACTCAGTTGCTAGAGAGGAAGGAAACCGCTCAGTGATTTCACCAAACCAATGGTGATTTTAATGGCTGTGATAAGAGAAAACTGAGGATGGATCAACAACATTGTAGGTACTCCACAATACTAACCTAATTAACAGGGTGAAAAGAAGTAAACCTGTACAGAATAAAAAATATTCCAAAACATGCATCCGATTTGCAAGAAGGCACTAAAGTAATACTGCAAGAAATGTGGTAAAGCAATTCACTTTTTGTCCTAAATACAAAGTGTTATGTTTGCGGCAAATCCAATACAACACATCACTGAGTACCACTCTCCATTATTTCAAGCATAGTGGTGGCTGCATCATGTTATGGGTATGCTTGTAATCGTTAAGGACTAGGGAGTTTTTCAGGATAAAAAATAAACGGAATTTCGCTAAGCACAGGCAAAATCCTATAGGAAAACCTGCTCCTCTGCTTTCCACCAACCACTGGGAGATGAATTGACCTTTCAGCAGGACAATAGCCTAAAATACAAGGCCAAATATACACTGGTGTTGCTTACCAAGAATACCGTTAATGTTCCTGAGTAGCCAAGTTACTGAATTTTGAAAATAATAATGGGCAAATGCACAATCCAGGTGTGTTAAGCTCTTAGAGACTTACCCAGAAAGAAGATAATCATTAATTTTCAGTAATTGTGCAAACATTTCTAAATCCATTTTGAATTCATGCTTTAACACAACAAAATGTGGAATAAGTCAAAGAGTATCAATACTTTGTGAAGGCACTGTAAATCAGGCTTAACATAGTCAGTAATGGAGAAGTCTTTAGATGTAAAGTAGCAATGGTACGTTGATGCCCAGAACTTGTAGTCAACGATGACACAGCATTGTGTGGTGGTTGTGTGTTTGCTGCCTTGTCTTTGCCTTATGCGCCAGTAGGCTCAATGAGAGAAGTAGGTAAAGAAGTACAAAGTCAGACGTTTTAAGGCAGATTCTTCCTTTGGGGCAGAAGGATACACATTTCTTTGGGCTCTACTGAGCTGTAAGTTCTATCGAACCTCAAATGCCTGAATATATATAACTAGCCATAGACATAAATAATAGATAAACTACACATATATCCCGTTACCAAATTAATCATTTCATACCCTTTCTTTCCTTCCTCCTATACTGTACTGTACTGTAGGATAGTTATTGCAGTCTCAGGCCCTGAGTAAAGAGAGAGAAAGACATAGATATAATAAATAAATACGTATATATCTCATTACCAAGTAAATATGAAAATACTCCTTCCATCCCGCTGCAGTGTAGGTGTGATGGAACACTGGGAGTTGCTGCCCCATCCCAGGCCCTCAGTAAAAGAGATGGATAAATATAGTATAGCTATATTGTATAACGCCGTTTATATATTATAATACCCCTTTCTTCCACCCCTGTGGTGTAGGTGTGATAGAACGTTGGGAGTTGCTGCAGGCCCAGGCCCTCAGTAAAGAGATGCGTCTGAAGCAGAACCTTCAGCAGTGGCAGCAGTTCAACTCTGACCTCAATGCCGTGTGGGTGTGGCTGGAGCAGGCGGCGGCGGAGCTAGAGCAGCAGCGGAGCCTGGACCTCAGCACCGACATCCAGACCATGGAGCTGCGCATCAAGAAACTCAAGGTGATCTTTGGCTTTTTGCTGAGTCCTGAAATGGGTGTTTAGCATCCTCACTACGATTAGAAAGCTTGCAAGGTTTGCAAGGCTTTCCCAAAGTTCCCGGATTTTTCAGAAATCCCGGTTGGATGGTTCCCAGTTGGAGGATTCCCTCCTTGCTTATTCCCTCTTAGTTATCGGGAATCCTCCAAATGGGATTTCTTAAAAACCTGGGCTCTTAGGGAAAGTTTCTGAAATTTTGCAACCCTAATTCTCATAAGTTACTTTTTTTTTTAAAGACTCAATGCTGATATTATACACCATCTCCAATCATCTCTTTCCATAATGTCTTTCTACAGGAGCTGCAGAAGGCTGTTGACAAGCGTAAGGCCATTGTGCTATCCATTAACCTGTGCAGTGCAGATTTTGTCCAGTCTGTCACAGTGGAATGCCAGGACCTGCAGGCCAGGTTGAAAGAGATGAACAACCGCTGGGACAGACTTGGCACCTCTCTGGGGGAGTGGAGGGCAGCACTACAGAATGCCCTCATGCAGTGTCACGTAGGTGTCCAGCTGTCTATCCACCTAGCTTGGTCCCAGATCTGTGCTGTCTTGCCAACTCAAATGGCCGTTGAGGAGTTGGCAAGATAGCACAAACAGATCTAGGACCAGGCTACAGTTATTTTGGTTTGTTTTGCTTTTAGGGGGTAGATCAGCTTTTATATTGCATGTAGATAGTGGCTTCTATCAATGTAATTGTCTGCATAATTTGTAGTCCCCCATATACAGTATTTTTGGGGAAATATATATAATATGTATATATTTTCAATTTTCCACCATTCCATTAGTAAACTAATGGATAACAATACTTAGGCTTCTACTTCCAGCTTATATATACTATATACATTTTACGGACACAGTATATTTTACGTTCGTCTTTCAAAATGTATTTGTGTTTCTTTTTTATGTCCCACCCTTCAGCTCCCCTTAACCCCTCCCATCTATCTCTGAATACCATACTTTTTATTTTATTTCTCTTAGCCATGTATTTTTCAACTGTGCTGTGATGTTTCACAAAAGTCCCCAACCTTTCTATTCTCATAGTTTCTACAGATTGTAAATTAAAGATACAAATGTTTTGCTAAGCGTATTATATTATGGATGGATTAACTATGACTTTTCAAATCAGCAGTGCTATTTGCAGAGTGAAGCACCAGGGAAATGTTGTTATTCTTCAGCCATCCCTGAACCCCCAACCAAAAACAAGCTACATATGGGCAGTACCAAAACAAGTGATCTAATGATTCTGTCTCTTGTTGTTGAGTATCTGGAGTGGTTAAAACATGCTAAATGCAGTCCTCTGAGTACATAAAAAAAGTCTGATATACCTCAACTGGTTTGCCATTCAGTGCTTGAGTTTTCCCTGATTTTAAAGGCTTTAATTGCATCAAGAAATTCCTCCTCTGTAAATTGGCTTTCTGTACAGCTGTTAATTTAAAAATACTCATATAAAGAAATCCTAGTAATTAACTTCAGTTAGTGGAGATGGAGGAGACTGAAATGAAAACATATGCTCCAAGTACTTTGCTCCCTCTTTTTAAAAATGTTGTTTGGTGAATCGTAACAAATTTCAGTATATTATTTTTGGTAGCATTTCCATTATGAAGATTAAGAAGTAGACCAGGCTACTGTTGACTTAATCAAAGATCCAAAACTGGACAGATATTGTTTGCATGTTTGACAACTGAGACAGTCTCGGTGTCCAGGACATCAAAATCAAGGTTTATCATTAGTTAGACATGTGAAATATGTTACTTTTGGTAGAAGCCATGACTTTTGATAGAAGGTGGCTTGGAGTGCTGAATACTCCATCGTCTTTGCATTTGTATTCACATCTCGTCTCCTGTAGGACTTCCATGAGATGAGTCACGGCCTGCTACTGTGGCTGGAGAACATTGACCGCAGGAGGAACGAGATCGTTCCCATTGACCCCATCCGGGACAGGGACACCCTCCACGATCACCACAAAACACTCATGGTCGGTAGAGAAGCCTTATGTTGATGTGTAATCCTGAAACTCAGAACCAAATCTTGTTTGTGACGAGAGGCTAGTTAAACTCTGTTTTTTAGGAATCCGTTTGATGCAGAATCTCTAATATTGATTCCTTTATGATTAGTTGTTTGGAATGCAAGGTCATTTATAGATCAGAGATTCTGTGCAGTCGGACTGCAATGTAGTCTATGTTAAACATGCAAAAACCATATTCTGTGAATCACTGACTCCTTGCACTATGATAGTGAGCCTGAGCCACCATTTTATCTCCACCTCTCCTTCTACAGCAAATCCGTGGTGAGTTGCTGGACTCCCAGAGGAAAGTGTCGTCCCTGCAGGACATGTCCCTGCAGCTGCTGGTCAACAGCGAGGGCTGCGACTGTCTGGAGGCCAAAGAGAAGGTGCACGTCATCGGGAACCGCCTCAAACTGCTCTTCAAGGAGGTGACCAGAGACCTCAGAGAGCTGGAGAAGATTCTGAACATCACTAGTAGCCAACAGGTCAGAACAGCAGCGCTTGTACTGCACAATTAAATAGTGCAATTGAATGCACCTCCATGCAGTACACAAATTACACAATAATAAATAGTACAGGAGAAAAGTTTGGAGCCTTTCTTTACTGTATCTAACACAATTTCTCATGCTCGGTCCCTCCCTCCCTGTGTGTGTGTGTGTCTCTCTCTCTGCCTTTCTGTCTCTCCCTCCCCTTACTCTCTCTCTCTTCCTTCGGTCCTGTTTCTCTCTCTCTCCTCTCAGGATCTGTCTTCATGGTCGTCGGCTGATGAGCTGGACACCACCTCTGGTTCCATCAGCCCGGTGTCGGGCAGGAGCACGCCAAGTCGCCGTCGATCGGTAACGTATAGTAGTCCCCCTTGCGCAACATGGTGCTCTACCAGAAGGAAAGTGTTTGGTACTCCCCGAAAGGCCCAGACAGTGCATCACTTGTGCCCCCGAATGCAACGCTCAGTTTTCTCCAGTTTAAGCCCATGCAGAGTCACTCCCTCCCACCATCCCAGAACCTCTCCTTCTCACCTCTGATCTGTACACCGACTGATATACTTTTCCCACCACACTCTGATCCTGTTTCCACACCTTTACACCTTGCATGTCTTCTTTTCCCCGAGCCAAACCCACCAGAGTTTTGGAGACATGGCTATTCCCTCTCTTTTTTTCATTCTTTTTTCTTTCCCCCTTTTTTCTTTTCCCCTTCTCTTCTTGATTGACTTGACTTCAATTTCTACCCAAATTTGAACATTTGAAGTCTACATGTCTTTACGTCACAAATTCTGCCCCCTAAACTTCTACTTCTACCGGACTGACTCTTTCTTGTTTTGTTCTTCCATTATTTAGTGTTCTGTAGTTGTAGATCCCTGTAGTGTAGTGCTCAAGGAATACTGGCTCTTTGATACTGCTGAAAGCACAAAGTAGAACATTTAATCCTGCTTGGTTTTTATCAATCCAATTCTCCAATTTCTTTTTGTTTTTCTCTGAAGTAATGACCTGTTTTTTTTAAGTCAATCCCGATGATTGGTCTCAATGATTTTAAGATACAGTACATGTATATCTTGTGTCTCCCACATAACAAGTCATTCATCCTATAATATAGGACATAGTACAAGTCGTGCTTCAGCAGCGTATGAATTCACGCTGTTCAAAATAACAGCATGGCCATTCAGCTGTAGCGGTTCAAAGTAGCTGTGTACTTTGAAAAAAAAGCCAGTTTCCTTGTTTTCCATTGAATTATCTCTCTTGTTGTCACCTTCCTTCACACATCTGATTTTGTTGCTGCCTTTCTAATCTTTCATTTTGGGTAGTTCCTTTTCATCGGTAGCTTTGTTCTTGATTTGCCTGGACTGAAACATACTTTCTTTCTTTTACCCCCCCCCTGTTCATTGCAAACAGCAACGGGGCAAATGTAGTCTGTCCCAGCAGACCTCTGGACCCTCTGTGAGCAGTCCACACAGACCACACAGGTACCTTTCTCCTGGTTTCTAGAACACCCAGAAGATAATGGAACTCATGGAACATGTTACACCTGTTCTGAAACCGCAGTCCGTTGTGCTGCACTGCACACATACGGTACAGGGCAACGCTACAGTGCAACAACCACAAAAATTAACAATACAGGGATACTTTTACTTACTACCAAAGGTTCATTAAAGATGAATGATTAAATGAATTCCATCATCTTCTACCATTCTAGATACTATGTAGAGGCTAGGCGTTTACAGTAGGTGGTGGTTATATCCCACAAATCCTTTACACTACAGTTCCGCAAAATATAATGAGACTTGCAAGCCTCTTCGCCGCCAATGTCCTCGGCTGCTTGATTAACTGCGCTACCCAGAATGCACCTTGAGTGCTTAACATACTGTAAACTGTTTCTCTAATACAGGACCCTTAACGCTCCTTTTCTACTGCTGATGGGCACACACAGTTTTTCTTTTGAATTGCCAAGCCAGCAAGTGTCTGCAATGAACAATGTGATGGCAGCAAGTCTATCTCTCTATTCCTTTCTCTTTCTTTCTCTTGTGTGTGACATCTCTACTATTTCACATAACTAATCCACCATCTCCCCCTCGTTCCCCTCAATCAGCCATCTGTGGGTCTCGCCTCTCAGGGCTCCATTTGTGAAGTGTTAGGGGTCATAGTCTAGAGTCTAGACGGTCAAAACAGACATCAGTGTTATCTACACACATATTGTTAGTAATCATTTTAGAGTAAGCTAATTTCACAGTTATAAAATAGACCTCAGAGCTATGTAAAACAGATCAACATCAGGTATCACATTGCCGCAAAGTCACTGTACTGTAACTCTTCTCGGCTGTTGTTTTGTTACGTTTACATCCCTTGTGCATTGTCCAAACAGGTTATTTAACGTATTTAGTAGTGATTTAGTGTTCCGGTCAGAGCTGGGATCAATTCAGGAAATTCAAGAAGTCCTCATTGCTTTTCAGTTTTCAGTTTACTTCCTGCATTGACTGATTACGGCTCCTCTCAGTTTGACAGCAGCCAATGTTTTTCACAGTCAGATGAGGCTGTATTACGATGCTTCTGCTGCTGACTAATGCTTAAAAAAAAAGAGCAGAGCTACAGCTACCCCCTTTAAAACAGACTGCTCTATGCTGCTATGCTCCTGTCTTGGCATGCTTTTTTAACAGGATATAAACTCATCAGTGAGACCCTTGTAGGACTATCTAAATGTTCAACTGCTACTTTTTGTCTCGCATCCTAACACCTCGCATCCTTTAGAAAGGAATGTCAGCTCCACATATTTATTTTATGGGCCGGAAAGGATTGTGTTCCTTGAAAATGTTTGTCAAGTGATGTTCAAATGACTCAGTCAGTGTATTGATCACAGATATCGTTTGGTTATTCGATCATGTTTGTGGAGATACACAGTTCATCATCGTAATTGTAGTTCAAGAACTGCCATACCGTAGTGATCCTCATGATCATTTGGGATAGTTTATATCTTATAAGTAAATAGTTTATTCATTTATTTTTTGATTCTAATGAATCTAACTACAGTACATACGGTATACTTGGATGGATGTGTGGTCTGGATGCAGATCCGTAGCTCTACAGGTGTCATAACCTAAATGTACTTGGCTTGGTGTTGTTGTGTGCTCCCCGAATCGTGTTTAATCAGGTCTCCCAACGTCGCTGGGTCCGCTTCCTCCCCTTCTGAGGCCGAGGTGATACCATCGTCATTCCTGTACCGCGTCCTGTGCGTGGCAGTGCCCCTCCAGTTGCTCCTCCTCCTGCTGCTGGTGGGCATGGCCTGCCTGGTGCCAATGTACGAGGGGGACTTCAGCTGCAGCCAGTCCAATAACTTTGCCCGTTCCTTCTACCCCATGCTCAAATACACCAACGGGCCCCCTCCTGTGTAGTCTATCATGACAGACCAAACATTTGGTTCTGGGTGCCGAGCGAGATTACTTCCGGTATATTCCAGCCTGGCCCTGGCATGGAGACGAACCTGAGGAGGACAGTTGGGGTTTTTGAACATCATCACAGTCTGGGGTTTTTAATTGTATTGGAACTGTTTCAATGCTCCACTACCTTGCAGCTTCCATGAAGAATAGACAGATAAGCAATGCCGTCATTCGGCTCCTTGTGCCCCCCATAAGCAAGAAACATAGGAACCCAAATCTCAAACTGATCTTTGGACGTGTCTTCTTTGTGTGGATGGAGTACAGCAGCTGTCTTAACGTATCTTTTGTGGCTGATAGAATCACTCATGTCATCATGTATAGACGGGAAAAGCATTTTTTTTGGAGCAGCACATGTAAGAACCAAAAGTGTTTCTGACTGCAGTCAGTGGATATCAACTGGATGCTGGAATTGTTGGGTTGAAACACAGCTGCCATTTGACACCTAGTTCAATACAGAACATGTAACCTGTGAATTTGCCTGTTGTAACAATTGAACATTTGTAAGATAACATTTTAAGATGACTTTCATTGCATTTATTTTTTACATGTATTTTGGCATGCAGTTATAATCTTTGATTTTACTTATGCTTTTACTTGATACGTGTTGAATAGTTGATTTTTTTTTTAAAATATGAACTATACTGTGTGTGTAAGAATCTATTTAATCTGAATTGTGTTTTGAGTGTGTATGTAAAACAAATGAAATAATGAGAGTTGTTTGCTCTAAACTGTTTGACTGTATAAGAAACCTTTAAAAATATGAACTGTATGGAAATAATGTACTGAACACATTTTGTTGTTATTTTTCTAATTGAAAATATGGAAATGATCTACTTACTATTAATCAAAACTATAACGAATTATAAAACAACTGTATATTTTCTATGGCTCTGTGCGTTCAGTATTACATGTATAACAGTCCAGGATTACTTAACATGTTCTGTACATAATATAAATGTATATCTATAATGTATATCTGAGCCTAAATCACAAATATTGAATGCCAAATTCTCATTTTGATTGTGTCTTTTATTTAAAATGGCTGATTCAGTGCTATTGACTTGACAGTAAGTGGATCTGACTTTGGATACGACATAAACTCATGTCAAATGATGCATCTCAAATGAATACATTTTTATCATTTAAATAAATCATTCATATCATACAGGTGCCTGTCCTGAGCAGAGTCCTCAGGATGAGCAGATGTACGCTTCGTTCACAGGAGAGCCTCGGGGCCAGTGGACCTCTGAGAGAAAGCTGAACAGGATGTGACAGACCCAGAGGTATCTCGGTCCTGGAGCTGTAGGAGATGGTGGTTCTGGTAGTGGGTAGGACAGGGCCAGGACAGGGCCAGGGAGTGGTGGTGGAGGTCATGGTGGGGGTGAAGCAGGCTCTCCAGAGATTTGATGATCTCATAGTTTGGAAGGGCCAGGGCTGAGACATCCAGACCTAAAATCTGAGAGACCACCATACGGAAGTCTACCAACTGAAACAACAGAGTAAACATACCGCCAGTCAGGTTTCGGGTGGAATTTTTCTGTACTCCTCAATCAAATTATATTATGTGTGCGTGCGTGCGTGCGTACATGCATGTGCATGTTAATACGACTATGTATCCATCCATCCATCCATCCATCCTCCCCACCTCTCTCTCTCTGTCAGTGAGCTGAGTCAGGGTCTGTCTAAGGCTGGTCAACTGCTGCTGGGCCTCCCTGGCCAGATGCTCCTGGCTCTGTAGGTCTGTCTTGGCTGTGCTGAACTTCTTCTCCACCTTGGCCTTGCCCTTCTCCAGGTCCTCCAGTCTCTTACTCTGCTCCGCATTGGTCTGACTCTGCTCCAGGACTTTGAGCTTCGACACATCATTCCAAATTGGTCATGAATGTATTTTGATCATGTTACTTAACAACAACATAACATTAGAAAGTATAGTCTTTAAACAATTATTCCCAATTTACATATAAGACAGTGCTTAGGGGTTTTAATAACCAACTTTTATTCAAACTCAATATGCAATCTTGTAGCTACAGGAAGTCGCCAGGAAATGAAGTTATATGACTCTGCCTCTAGAGGATGTGTGGGCCTGAGCTGTCCTGCCCTCTACCTTCAGCTCGTTGGTGTGTGACAGCTGGGCCTTGAGCTCTGTGATGGAGACCTTACTGGATCCTAGTTCCTCCTGTAGTCGCTCCACCTTCTTCTTTAGGATAGAATAGATACTTAAGATAGAATAGATTCTTTAGATACAGTAGAATACATACTTTATCGTCAGTTTAGTAAGAAACAGAAATGTGGCTTCTGTCTATCTTAACCTCGCCCCTGGATGTGGAGCTTTAGGGGTTCAGTTTTAAGGGGTAAGTGCCATGCTAAAGGGCACAATGGCAGGAGCTAGTACCTGGGATCACAGACCAGCAGCCCTTCAGTTGCCGGTTCAGTTTCCACTTTTTACACCCGTGCCTGGGGCTTGAACCAGCAACCTTCTGGCTACTAGCCCACCCCTCTAACCTCTAGGCTACCTGCATCTTCCGGGCAGTCACATTGGCGTCGTCTCGCTGCATGGCCAGAGCTGAGCGACTTCTCTTTTCCTCCTCTAGCTCAGACACCTTCCTCCTCAACAGCTCCATGTGGAGCTCCTTACTCTCCAACCGCTCCTTCTGGATCTTCAACTGCAGGTAACATGGTATACGGTAAACATGGTAAACAGGTGTTTAAGCACGACATACAATGATACTAGTAGATGGAACAGTAATGATAGTAACTAGATTGGCATAAATGTTGGCATGCGATCCATTATAAATACTGTACATTGTGGAATGCGGATCATACAAAAATGCTTGAGTTTTGTTTTATACAATGATGTAAGGTGTGACAATGTACACAACGATGTACGGTGTGCAAACAACCCTCTGACTATAAACAAATGATATGTGCACTCTTAAGTTGTTGGTTCAGTAGCTACTAGTTTCATTTTGTGTACCTTTCGCTGTTGGTTGTGGGCCAGGGTCTTGCTCTCCACCAAAGCCGTCCCTTCTAGTTTTACAAGTTGCTCTGCCCGAGACAGAATGAGCTGAAGCCTCATGTCGTAGCCCAGGTCAGTGGCGATACCGTCTACTTTCATCCTCTCTGACAACTGTTCCAGGAACTGCTCATACTGCATGGGAAAACACAAGGCCCATATTTACATAGTGTCTCGGAGTTGGAGTGCTGCAATTTAGCCTTTTAAATAATATATGCCATTTAGTAGACGCTTTTATCCAAAGAGACTTAGTCATACAATGCATACATTTTACGTACGGGGGGTCATAACGAATAAGAGTTCTTAGATGCCTGTTCTTAGATGAGTACTCCTACTCTGGGGACACTTTGAATACAGGCCAAGGCAGTAATATCTCTGCTATTCTAGAAACATCCAAATCCATTTACAGTAAATATACCATTATGATTTTAGTACGAGGATGGTCCTGGTCCTATTAAGGTCCCTTTCCAGATGTGGTAATAAAAAAAGAAAAGCTCCCACACACATAGTATGCCGCTCCCGTGCTCTATTACCTCACTCTATAAACTGAGTTTATGAGGCACTTTTTCCTTGCCCATTCTCCCTTTGAATGGCACACATACACAATCCATGTCTCCATTGCCTCAAGGCCTTCAAAAGCCCTCTTTAACCTGTCTCCTCCCCTTCATCTACACTGATTTGCTTTGAATTATTAGGCTCCCCATTAGCGTCAGCTAGTCTTAGTGACGGGGTCCGACACATAGCGAAAAAGGCTTTACCAAAAAAATAAAAGACTTTAGAATTGACATCCGTTTCTAAACATTAACATGTAGTGTGTGTGTGCATCTATCAGTTAACACACGTCAGTACATACACACAACAAGTAGGTCACATGGGGGAGAGGCGTTGTGCCGTGAAGGTTTGCTGAGTTCCATCCACTCATGGCTCTGTATAATACTGTATGTTTCCTTGAATTTGTTCTGGACCCGGGGACTGATTTGAAGTGGATTTAACTAATGACATCAATAAGGGATCATAGCTTTCACCTGGATTCACCTGGTCAGTCTATGTCATGGAAAGAGCAGGTTTTCGTAATTGTTTTGTACACCCAGTGTACGTTTTACATTTACATTTTCGTCTTTTAGCAGACGCTTTTATCCAGAGCATCTTACAGTTAGTGCATTCATCTTAAGATAGCTAGGTGGGACAACCAGAACGCTGCAGCCCGTCTGGTATTCAACCTTCCCAAGTTCTCTCACGTCACCCCGCTCCTCCGCTCTCTCCACTGGCTTCCAGTTGAAGCTCGCATCCGCTACAAGACCATGGTGCTTGCCTACGGAGCTGTGAGGGGAACGGCACCTCAGTACCTCCAGGCTCTGATCAGGCCCTACACCCAAACAAGGGCACTGCGTTCATCCACCTCTGGCCTGCTCGCCTCCCTACCACTGAGGAAGTACAGTTCCCGCTCAGCCCAGTCAAAACTGTTCGCTGCTCTGGCCCCCCAATGGTGGAACAAACTCCCTCACGACGCCAGGACAGCGGAGTCAATCACCACCTTCCGGAGACACCTGAAACCCCACCTCTTTCAGGAATACCTAGGATAGGATAAAGTAATCCTTCTCACCCCCCTTAAAAGATTTAGATGCACTATTGTAAAGTGGCTGTTCCACTGGATGTCTTAAGGTGAACGCACCAATTTGTAAGTCGCTCTGGATAAGAGCGTCTGCTAAATGACTTAAATGTAAATGTAAATGTAAACCACATCTCAGTTATAGTAAGTCCATTTTTCCTCAATAAAGTATCAGAAAAGCCAATGCTAGTAGGAAAAAGGAGTTGGTTCACGAAAGGCAAGGGTGTAGTTGTTTAGATATTTTTTGAGGAGGGGGATTGGGTGCTGTGGGATTATTTACTATAGCGTACTATAGCATGGAGGTATCAACAGTGTTATATACTACCGTAGTTATATGTTCTATATACTGTGTCTAACATTAGTTATAAAGACTTATCATTTTGGGGGGGGGGGGGGGGGCAGCAGCACCAGTGGAGAAATGTGTGGTGTTCACCTACTGCACACTCTACATGGTTGCCGGTGTGCTCACTCACAAGCTGTCTGTCATGACTCAGCCCATCTCGGTGCACGTCTGAAGTCATCAGCTCAGCTTCCAAACCCTGCAGCCTGTCGCTGAGGTCTGTGACCTGTTGCTCAGCCAGCTGGGCTCTCTGCAGGGCACTGTGGTGGAGCTCTGTCTGCCTGGACACATCCTCACGGACCTGGGACAGCCTCCTCTCCATCTCCTCCGTAATCTGACAGGAAATATTGGCGGCCAAAACTTAAAAACACAACTACTGATAAAGAATAACTACTCAAGGTTATTGCAATGCGCACCCACTTTAGGCTATCGTTCAAACATTGTATCTCCAGGTATAAAATGATTGAAAATCCTGATTGATTATCTATCAGTATATTATATTCTTGCCTATTGAAACTGTCACACGATGTAATAACAATGTAGCAGTATAAGAACAGAAAAAACCCTACTTACCGCTTTCATACGTTCCTGCCTGGTGCAGAGGTCCCCGAGTCTCTGTAGTATTTCCTCCTCAGTTGGCATGGAGAGACCCACCTGCAGAAGGGCCCCTACCTCCCCCAGGAGGGCCTGCAGTCTCCCCTGTGAATGGGGTCTCAAAATTTCTAGAATCCTTCAAACTGGATTTCTGGGAAAACCTGGGAATATTGCAATCCTACCTTTGTAGCCTGGTTTTTCCCCTGGCTGGTCTGGAGTTTCCCTTCCAGCTCCTGGATCTGCCTCTCCAGGCACCCTGCCTCTTGCTTGGCTGCCTCAACCACACGTTGATTGGCCTCCAGCCTCTCTGCTAGACTCTGGTTCTCCATATCTGTGCTCCTCTTGGTCAGCAAGGCACTATCTAAATCCTGGAAGACATATTTTGATAAGGAAATGCAAAATTGCAACAAATAACCATTTACTGTACATAATGCATGTATAAAGATTTAACACATTAATTGATGCTTATATACACAACAAAGATGACAGTAGTACACTACTGAGACAAGCCAATTCCAGGCTGTACTGCCCTGGAAAATATATCTCAGAGCCAGCAAAGTACAGCTCGTATCAGCACAAAGTGAATGTGTTTTAAAAGGATGCACATATGGATACATATGGATACATACCAGTCTGAGCAGATCGAGAGCCTCTGCACTGCCTGCTGTGTTCCTCCTCTCCCGGGCCACCTCTGCCACCAGTCTCATCACCGTCTCTCTGCTGGCTTTACACTCTACCTCGTAGGACCTCACACTCTCCTCCAACACAGAGACCCTCATCCTCAGTCTGTCCCTCTCAAGGCAGGGCTCCACCTGGGGACACATTAAGCAGGGCACAATGTTGTGGGAACAAGTTAAATATGTTATGTTAGTAGTCTCCGAGTGGCGCAGCGGTCTAAGGCAGCGGATCCCAGGCTTTATCACAACTGGCCATGACCGTGAGACCCATAGGGCGGCGCACAATTGGCCCAGCTTCATCCGGGTTAGGGTAAGGTTTGGCCGGGGGGGCTTTACGTGGCTCGTCGCGCTCTAGCGACTCCTTGTGGCAGGCCGGGTGCCTGCAGGCTGACTTTAGTTGTCAGTTGAACTCTGTTTCTTCTGACATATTGGTGCAGCTGGATTCCAGGTTAAGCGGGCGGGTGTTAAGAGTGTTAAGGGACACAATTTGGCGGGTCATGTTTTGGAGGAAACTTCACCTCTCCCAAAACCTGTTGGGGAGTTTCAGCGATGAGACAAGATCACAATTGAATATCACGAAATTAGGGAGAAAAAGTGGGTCAATTTAAAACAATTATAACAATATGTTAGGTTATGTTAAAGGACAACTTTACAACCTAATTTTCATTACCTGTGTATATGTGAAAATGGCAAATTACGTTTTTTTATTTAAAAAAAATATAAGGTAAAAAAGTTATACCAGATAACATCATTATTTTTAACAACAGTGATTTTCAAACACTGCGATTTGCGGTGACGTTTGCAGCAAAAAAAAAAGTCCTTTAAGTGTAGAACAAACATGCAGAATAAGGTCAGCTCTATTCATGACATTTCTATTTTACCTTATCCAGTTGTCTGCCTTCTGTTGCGGTATCAATACTTTCCATTTTATTTCTCTGTGTTATCTGTAGGTCGCCTTATAAATAGAATAGATATAGGTGAGAGTTTTGGGTTGGGATTTCAACCAAGTGCTATACAGTGCTGTTTCCAGGAGTCTCCAGGCAACAGAAAACATTGTCTCTCGTTTCACCACAGGGGGTACTGTTGTTCATGATCCTTTGCTTCATGATGACACTACAACGCGTCACTGCAACCAGAAAATACGGTAGCTGTTCAAATGAAACTTTATGCACAACAAGCTTGCGTTCAAACCTCAAACTGTTATGCGGATCTAGTGTGACTTAACGTAGATACTGTAGTCATTTGAACATGACAGCCATTGAAACATATTCTTGCTTGCAAAGCCTGATTTGGTGAGTTATTTTTTTTAGGTTAGCTAACGTTAACGTTACATCAAAGATATTTATAACTAAAGCCCCTTCTGTCTGGTTACATGCTCATTCATTTGAAGCTCGCTATTTAGCTATAGTACCTTGCACGTGCTAGTGCACGAACCATAGCTACATCATGGAAGGTTTGATTTGGGATAGTGATACTCTCCTTGCTTTATTGTGAGGTTCATGAACAGCCACGATATAGTGACCTCTGACCATAGCTAATGTTGCCCAGAACGTTTATTGTAATCTATCTAGCTAGCTATTGCATGCATTCCCAGTCAATGCCATTCACCCAAGGTCAATCTTCCTGCCCTGCAGTATAGCTAGCCATATTAATGTACAGTACATTGCCAAAATGCATTTCTATATGTAAAGGATTTATAATGGGGTCCTTTTGAATATAATTAAAACCCATAGTTGTTCCCATCATTATTCAATATTTCACTTTTATTGATTTAGCTAGGCAGAATGCTTATGTTTTCTCTTCTCTTTGCATTCCTGTGTACAGTCCCTCCATGCAGATAACATGCTCCGGACACTGTTGTGCCGTCTGAGGATACAGCAGCCTTTGAGGAGTAGGACATGTTCCGATGGCTTCACCCCTGTCAATATGTCGGACCCTGTCCGGCTGCATGTGACTCCACCTAGAACTCTATTCTAACTATATGTTCATCATAGGACCTGTCATTCAAACACACACACTCCCAACAGCATCAGAGGACTATCAGAGGAGACAGGAAGCGAGAAGTTTCGTAATGTGTCACCATGTTTCAGCACTGGTGTTGTGTCGCCATCAGCTATCATTGGTCATTCCACCTCCACCAGACAGTTGGGTGTCAGTATACAGAGGAGGCTCTATTCAACGGCCCCTATTAAACCAGTGACCATGCCTGGAAGTGGGAAGAAACTTCCTAAAGACCCTAGGGCCAAACAACCATCCAGAACCAATCAGCCGACCCCAAAGGAGGACAAGGTGATGCCGTCCACCAATCAGATTAGAGGGAGATGCCTAATGGTTGCATCTATTTTATTTATTTAACCTTTGTGTTTTTTGTAATAAAAAAATAAATAAAAAATTCCCTAGGGTTATTCAACAATCAAAATGATTTGTAGATCAATGACGTGTCAACACAGTTACATGCTTGGTTCGCATCAGTTGTCACAAGTATGAGGTCTTTTCGGGAAGGTAGAAAGAATTGTGAATGTGCGATTCGTCACTTTTGAATGGATTTTCTGACCGATGCATGCTACATTTGGATGGTTTGTGGTCAGTGGACCGACGCAGTCCTATTTTAAACATTTGAATAAGGAACTGATGCGTATCGGTGAGTCATTACATCCCCATCATTAATATATGCATGTGTTTTGGGGCTTTATATGCTTGTGTTTATATTTTGAGTTGAAACTTTAAATTGCCTATATGTATTGATTCACTGTACGTATTTATATATTTGCAGACATACATTTCGGTGTATTTCTTCATTCTGGCAAACTGTAATAATTCAACCAAACAATCCAATATCTCATCAACCCAGTGACTTGTCTGGAAGAAGCTGAGCCTATTGCCTGGCACTGCAGGTCATTTAGAAGATGCTAATTGTCTGTGGTCTTGCCATGTCAAATGTTATTCACATTCATATGAGCCATGAATATCTAGAGCACATACTTTTGGTGACAGCTGTCATCTCCTTTTAGTAAGTTTGTTGTGTTTGATTTTATAAGATAAAGTAGACTGAACTAACTTGCGTATTGTCATCACGTCTTGCTGTATTTAGTATAGGTAGAAGCATAGTGACAGAACCTTAACTCATCTGTAAGAAAGGCCCCGAGAGGCTCAGAGTGGTCCTTCAAGCCGGATGTAAATAGTTTTCATTTATTTTATTCACAGCTTTGAAATATAAAAGTGTTCATGCAACTATTTTATGTTTTGCATTTAGTTATTAGTTAATATTACATTTGAAGATAAAGAGGAATATATATATATATATATATACTGAGTGCACAAAACATTAGGACCACCTTAATATTGAGTTGCACCCCCTTTTGCCCTCAGAACAGCCTCAATTCGTCAGGGCAAGGACTCGACAAGGTGTCAAGGCAAGGCAAGGCATCCCACAGGGATGCTGGACCATGTTGACTCCAAAGCTTCCCACAGTTGTTTCAAGTTGGCTAGATGTCCTTTGGGTGGTGGAGCATTCTTGATACACATGGGAAACTGTTGAGTGTGAAAAACCCAGCAGCGTTGCAGTTCTTGACACGCATTTAAACCGGTGCACCTGGCACCTACTACTATACCCCGTTCAAAGGCACTTAAAGCTGCATTATGTCACTTTTTTCACTACCTGGCCAAATTCATATAGAAATGTGTGTTATATAGATCTGTCATTGTAAGAAAGTCGAAGAAGTGGTAGATCTGTTACATGTGCACTATTTCTCTGCCTCCCATTCTTAAGTTTCGTTTTTGTGTCTTTTACTTTCAGTTTTGTACACCAGCTTCAAACAGCTGAAAATACAATATGGAAAATATATTTTAGATGGTACAATTATTCTCTACACTATACTTGCTTGTTTTGTCACATAAACTTAAATTAAGCGAACTATTAGAATTTTATCAAGCAGGAAATGGCAGAGCGATTTCTGCATAGCATCTTTAAATATTTTGTCCATGTCTCAATTGTCTCAAGGCTTAAAAATCCTTCTTTAACCCCCCCGCCCATCTACACTGAATTTGAAGAGGATCTAACAAATTACATCGATAAGGGGTCATAGCTTTCACCTGGATTCACCTAGTCAGTCTGTCATGTTCTTAATGTTTTGTATACTCCGTGTATATTCACAGGCAAAAAAATGAATACACAAATATAGTTCTGTTGATAAGTTTGTCTGTGACCGATACATCACGTAACTCGTGATAAAATACACATTTTGTATTAGTATTTTGGTCTGTGTCAACTAACCATTGCAGTGCATAGTTTGAAAACTTGGCAATTCAACTATAATTCTGAGATAATGAAGATGGATGGCAATATTCATAGGAATGATGATACATGTGATACAAATTCTAGTCACTACACATGACTAGAGCAAATGTTGTATTACCGTTATGTGCTGAGTCGAGCAAACATTTAGTGTCTGACAGAAGACACAGTAACAACGCGAACAAATCTACATACCTGTATATCTAATCACAGTTTGTCTTTGCATTGTTTTGGTGAGCAGTGGGGTACGTATGTCCTGTGTTGAATGTAAGTGTTGTTATGTTGATAAATGGAAGGCTTCTGTTCAACCCACAAATTACAATTAACGCTAAAGAAAACTCAACTCAGATAAATATACTCTGTAGAAGGACAAACAGGACAAACATTTTCAAACATTTTAACATAAATATTATATAATATACATTAATTGTACCTCCCAAGTTCTGATAAGATGACATGGTTCCTTGAAAATGAACACAAATTGTATTTAAATAAGTAGAAGTAATTTACACATACAGTTAAACTTTGATATAATAACATTGAAACTAACATTAATGTATTCAACGATCCGAAGAATGTCTCCATTAGCTCCGTTGTGGTGGGTCATCCTTCATGTGCAGACTTCTATCTTCTCTTTCAGGTTGTTCGTTGGTAGTCCAGCACTCCTTTAGCTCGTTAAACCTAAGAGAAGAAAGTTCAAGGAGACATTATATTTGTGTACTTCTTCAAGTACTTAAATACTAAGTAGAATAACAAGAAATGTAAAGGACTGACTTAACAGTTTGGTGGAATGGCTGCAGTCTTATTAGGTATCACCTCCAGACAGAAAGCTTCGAGGCTCAAGTGCAATATCAAATATATCTCCACTGTCCTGCAGCGTCTTCTCTACTCCTCGATCTGTTTTTTTGCTTAGAACCTCCAAGATATTGGATTTTACTGTGCCAATATCTTCCTCAGCATCCAGCCACAGTTCTAGGTCATTCTCTTCCTCTATGTGTGGGTTAGACCCTACTGCATTGGTCATTACCTGTTCTGTTTCAGGGTTTAGGGTGTACAGCACTGTTGCAGGTGGGGCATGCAGTGGCACATGAGGTGCAGTGTCACTGGTTTGCTCAATTTGACTGACTTCACAAAGTTGAGCACTTTCCATTGATTCTGTTAGAACGCAGTCAGTATTCACAGAACTTTTTGCAATAGTACTTGCACTTTCTATTGATTCTGTTAGAAGGCTGTCAGTATTCACTGCAACTTCTGCAGTAGTACTTGGAGGTGGCCAAATAGCATGCGGTGGTGACTCTAATCCCGCAGACACAACTCCAGTATCTCTGGGTTTAATGTGGAGATGGACATGGGATTCAATAGATAGTCTCTTTTCAAACGACTCCACTGATTCCTTTGTTGATTCTACTACCATTCCCACTAGTTGCTTCTCATGCCCGCTAGTAGAGTCTGAAACATCAATGGCTTGATCTACTTCAGAATAAATCATGAATTCAGCCTCTGTTCCAAAAACATCTTGCACATCTGCCTGTGTACAAGACTCTGCAAATGTAGTGGGAACTGTGTCGTCAGGTATGCTGTTGAATTCAGAAGTGGGCTCTACAAATGCCTCAGGAGTTTTTCTATCCTCACATACTGTATCAACTTCGAGAGCAATCGAGGGCTCCGTTTCTTTTTCTGAAGGTTCTTGTGCATTTCCCTGAGTATTAAGATCGAAGTAGTTTTCAACTAAATGAATTGTCTTTTGCACCTGTGCAGTTACATGTGGATGTCCTTGACTCTCTATAACTGTGACCGCTGGTGTATTCTCTGGTGATTTCGAAACTTCTGCTTCACTCGATAATTCAACTTCAGCCTTTTCACTTGATTGTGGTACAACATTGGGGTCTTCTGATGAGTTCTGCTGCACATGTTGGACAATTTCCTGAGTTATAATACTGCTGGCCTCTTCAAACATGTCGTCCTCAATCTTCTCAGTGGCATTCTCACCCTCTCCTTCGTCCTCCATTTTGTCACAAACGTCTATGACCTCTTTAATATCGGTTGAGGAAACCACCTCAAGTGCTGTCTCCACAATAGCTTCAGCTGAACCCTTCTCAGCATTTGCATCTGTTACTTGTACCTGGATCTCATGACCCTTGACATCAGTTAAGACAACCTCAAGAACTGTATCAACAATTGTTTCCGCTGATTCAATCTCTACATCCAACCCTTTCAATTGGATCTCATGATCAGTGACATTGGTTGAGTCCATTTCAAGCCCTTGATCAACAATTACTTGAGCAGACTTTAACGGTGCATCCGCCACTTGTACTATAATCTCGTGATCATCAGTTGAGCCCACCTCACGGGTTGTCTTAACATTTGCTTCATCTGATTCAATCTCAGTGTTCACCTGTTGTAATAGAATATTGTGATCATTTGCATCAGATGAGCCCACTTCAAGCACTATCTCAACCATTTCTTCAGCTGACTTTAGCTCTGCATCCGTCACTTGTACTTGGATCACATGGCCATCAACAAACTGTGCTGAAGGCACATTCTTCATCACAACCATGTCCTCTACCATAGCAGAGCATATGAGTGGTCTTAGAGCACCCAAAGGATCTTTCTTCTTTGGGGATTCTACTTCAGGTGCCACTACAGCAATCAAAGTTTTCAGAACGTCCTTTCCTTCAACCTGAGCTTCTTCTGAATTAACAGTGGTGACAAGTACTGGTCTTGCTTCTTCAAGTGGTCTTAGAGAACCCACAGGATCCCTTTTCTCTGGGGATTCTACTTCAGGTGTCACTATGGCAATCAAACATTCCAGAACGTCAGATGGTTCCGACATTGAAACGTCATGCATTGCAGCTGTGACATCTTGAACCTCACATGTGATTGTTTCTATAACTGGTGCATTCTCATTGTCTGCAGCATCCTCCGCAACATCCAGGAATTCCGCTTTCTCTTCTTCAAGAGTGAACTCCGTGAGAGGTTGTATGGAGATAAGTTTGTCTGTGAATGATACATCCAGACTCTCTCTATCAGGCTGTGGAGTTTCTTCTGCTACCACCTTTTCGTCAACCTGAGCTACGCCTTCTTCTGAACTAATGTAGGCTACAAGTTCTGGTCTTGCCTCTTCTAACTCATTTACCAATTCTGTTTGTGGGTCCTTTTCAGTTTCTATGCGCATGATTGGAATTGATTCATCTTCAGCTTTGTGTAAATCATCTGTAGTGATTCTTGCAGCATCAGACTCTTCAGTGTCCTCAGGTGCCAACTCTGTGGGTACTACCTCAGTGACCTCAGATGGACACTCTACCATAGGAGTCACTGGGCTTTTATCAACAAGATCAATTTGTTGAGACTCTTCACCTGTGCGGATTTCAACTGCATCTGATTTTTCATGAGCTATCAAAACTGTTGCTTCCTTCTCTTTTGGTGTGTGTAATATTTGTGGAGAAACTGAAATAGCTTCCAGATGTGGGCCTTTTCTATTTACCAATGAGAGAGTTTGGGTTCTGCTAATGGTATCAACAGTCTCATGCAGAAGTAACTCTGTATCCTTTAACTCGTATTCTATTGGGACAGGTGTTGTGCTGCCTGATGTTTTGGGGGACTCATCTGTCAGCTGTGACACTGCTGAAACCATTTCTGTTGTTTCTTCATCTAGAGGTTCTGGGGCAGTGACTGCTTCAGATGTCAACTCTATTAGGTCCTCGGCTATGGTATCGTCTTGAGTGGCTTCTTCAGGAGTAGACACTTCTTCAGGTATATCACTGAGTTGCTGATGTTTACTTATGAATTCCGTAAGGTCCTCAAAGTTTTCCATAGCAGTGGTGGATGTTGATGGGGCCAACTGTTCCACAGTATATTTTGCCTTCTCTGCTTCAGTGGGCAGGGTGTCTTTGGGTATGGTCGATTCGGTGAACGTGCTAGAGACGTCTGGCTGGGTTTCTTCTTCTGTTATGTGTATTAGAGTTTCTATAACAGCCTCAGTTGATATGTTGTGTTTCGCTCCTAGCTCTTCTGCATCAAACTCTGACATGGGGACCACTGCTGGCGTTTCAGAGTCCTCCTCATCGTCCGATCCAACACCCATATCTGCCTTGTCAGAAGAGATTGGTTCCTGCTTTTCTCCATGCTTTCCCTTTTTGCGTCCAGGGATGAGTTTCTTTAGAGAAAAAGAAGACTTCTCTTTGGTGATTTCGATGCCAGATTGCATCTGCTCTGGTGAGTTAACTTTGACAGCCTCCTCGGTTTTTGCCTTTGTTTTGGGGGTGATCAGCTTTTTAAGGTATTTCCATGTAGACACCCCTTCACTCCCCGAGGGACTTCCAACTTGCTCAGGGGAAGAGGTAAAATGTTCATAGCCTCTCTCCTGAGAACTGTCCAATGGCGACGCTGCAGTGTTTCCTGGTTCACATAGTATTTTACCTTCATTCATGGGTGCTTGCTCCTCTGAGTCCGATGTTTTTCTGCCCCTCCTCTTTGCAGATCCACATAGGAAAGCTTCCCAAGAAACAGATATATCAACCTTTTTTTTGGGCTCTTCTGTGATATGTTCTAGTACCTGTTCCCCTTCACTTTGCTTTGGCTCCTCATGTAAGCCTACAAGTGCTGACTCATCCTCACTCTCAGAGGATCTTTTGAGATGTCTTTTGGGTGTCATTCGTTTTTTGAAGGAAGTCCAGGTACCATCCTTCTTCCTTTCAATGTCAGAGGTTACATCATCTGATTCGTGGCTCAACCCAGCCTGAGCAGACACATTTACCTGCTCTGCTGATAATTCTTCTGGCAGAGAGGCAGTACTTTCTCCTTTCTGGTACTCCACTGAATCTGTGGATGACAGTAGATCCTCAGCTACATGCTCACCAGATCCAGTCAACTTGTCTGGTTTACTACCTCTCCTCTTCCTAGTAAGCTTCTTCAAACCAGCCCCAGACAAGAGCTTCCTCAGTGGACTTCCTTGATTTTTAGCTTTCTCTTGTGAGCTAAGAAGTTCAGCTTCATTTGAGATAACTGTGTGGAATCCCCAAGAAGAAGACTGCTTGTCAATAATATCCTGGACTGGACTTCCTTGGGTTTTAGCTTTCTCTTGAGAGTTAAGAAGTTTAGCCTCATTTGAGGTAACTGTCAGTAATACCACAGGAGCTGGCTCCTCTTCGGGAACATCCTCTGTGACTGTGACAAATCCCCAAGAATGAGACTGCTCTTCAAGACTTTCCTGTGTTTTAACTTTGTTTTGAGAGCTAAGAAGTTTGGCTTCATTTGTTTCAACTTTATTTGTTATAACGGTTACGAAACTCCAAGAAGGACACAGGTCTTCAAGAATATCCTGGACTGAACTTCCTGAACCAAGAAGTTCAGCTTCATTTGAGATAATTGTCTGTAATATATTAGTAGCTGTCTGCTCTTCAAGAACATCCTCTCTGTTTCCACTACTTTTAGGGACATTACTCATAATGAGTTCGGGGACATTGGATGCCTCAGCCATTAGGGAATCTGTTACTCCGGCTAACATTGTGGCTGCAATTTCAAATTGAAGTTCTTTCTCATTTTGTTCCCCCTCAACACCTGGACTGATCTCCTCTTTTGTTTGTTCTTGTTCAAGTCCAGCTTCCTCTGCTGTGTTTATGTCCTCCTGTTTTTCAATGCTTTGCAGTTCCTGTTCCTTCTCAACGGTCGCATATTCAGGCGTTTCCTCTTCTATAAGCTTTTTCTTTTTCTTTAAACCGGCAAAGATTCCAGTAGTGAAAAACTTCTTAATTGGGGATATAATTTGTTCTTCAACATCCAGAATGGTTGGTGCTGGTGCCTCTGTCTCTTCAGTTGGGAAGACTTCCTCCTCTACTTTCTCCTTGACTTTGTCCTTAGATTTCTCATTGACTTCTTCCTTTGGTTCCTCTTTGGGTTCATCCTTGGATTCGGTCTTGGGTTCTTCCGTAGGTTCTTCCTTGACTTCATCCTTAGGTTCCACCTTGTATTCTTTTGTGGGTTCTTGATTAACCTGCTTGTGTATTTTTCCTGTCAGGAAAAAATGTTTCAATGGAGACATTTCGTCAACTATCGGAACCAGTGGGGCTGGTGCCTCTGCCTCTCTCTCTACTTTTGCCACTTCTTCAGGTGTGACTTCCTCCTTAGGTTCTATCATTTCTGTGGTATGTTCCTTGGTGGTTTTATAGAGAAAATGTCACAAATGTGAGGTCTGTCATCATATGGCAAGAGGTACAATCATCAGCAGGTTCCTCTGTTGTGTCATCAACAACCTCATTCGGTGCATCGTCGATATGCGCTTCTTCTAGTGTATCATCTAGAAGCTCTTTTTGTGTATCATCAGTAGGCTCATCTGGTATATCATCAGCAGGCTCTTTTAGTATTTCGTCAACCAGTTTTTCTAGTGTATCATCTATAAGCTCTTTTAGTGTATCGCTAACAGACTATTTTGGTGTATCACCAACAATTGATTTGATTGTATCATCAGTCAGATCTGCTCTGCTCGGTATTCTCCTCAGCATTATCTATAGTGGTCTCTTTTGTGTCCTTGATATCCTCAGGAGTTCTTGCTTCCATCTACTTTCTTAGGGCTCACTTCTTCTTGTGTTGTGTCAGTCTTTTTTCAATGTAAATTTTAAACCAATTGAACTGAAGATTTATTTTTAAACGTTCATTGACTTTATTTCATTTAACTTCTGTTTCAGTCTCATTTGTTGATGCCTCATCGTCTGCATCTGGTGATTCCTTCCCATCACGTTTTCCAGAGGTGGTATCTTCTCTGTGAGAGTCTCTATCGTCTCCGGAATGTCCTTATTCTGAGAAATCATAACTGACTTTGTCTCACCAACTGCAATGAAAAAAAAAACAAATATGCATTACCCAAAACTGTTAAATTACCTGATTCATACAAATAACCTATAATTATAAACTACAAATAAACTCTTTACAACCACATATACAGCTTAATGTGAAGTGTTCACCATGATCGTAACATTGCAAGAACATGAGGAAACAACGGAACTCTTTTTCAAAGAAACCAAAAGTAAATCCTTTCTCATACACACACAAATGAACTCTCGTCCACACTGTGATGACTCACCGTCTGCAACGACCCTGTCTTCACACAGTCCGTTGACCTCCTCAATCTTTCCCGCTGCTTTTTCACTCAGCCCGGACATCTGTCCATTCTTTTGGAGTAACTAAAACGGAGAAGGGAATATTTTGAGATATATATATATATATATATACACATACATACAACATAACTTGACCTCTGGGGTGGGGCGGGTACTAAACTAGCATATGGAATTGTTGTAAGATAACATGGATCATTTAGCTATTTGATTTTTAATTTTAGGATCTCTTTCAGGTATCTTCTTTTTTTTTATATGGAATATATATACTTATATATATATATATATATACTTTTTTAAATAAAATATAAATGCATTGAATAACACATTCATAAATGTAAAAAAAGACAGTAAAACAATTTATAATAATGAATAAGTGTTTTGAAGTGTCTGTCCTATATCTAGGAGATATATATATATATTTTTATATATATTTATTTTAAGCCCTTATTTTTGTTGGCACAAAACTACCTGCTTACTTTCATTCGTATGTATGGGTTACCTTCAGACATGACACTAGTGGGGCCATAGAGCAAAATGGAGAACACCATCAAGTTCGTGAGAGTAATAACATAAAAGTTTGTAGGCCAATTTTCGGGAATGTCTCATGGTCTGACAAACACAGCTGTAGCTCGGCCACCTTCCACTGCAGATGTGGAAGGCCAACATAGGCAGATGATATCTCCAGCTTATTTTCTTTATGGGAATGTTTGTATTATGTTAATTAGATTGATGCACGGATGTGCCAATAGACTCTTGTAAGGATTAAATACATGTAAATGCACTTTTTTTCAGAATCACATTTCCCTTTGGGAGAAAGGGGGACAGCTTTTAAGACTGCAATAGCAGTACTAGTGCATGAGTCATGTTATCCCTTAATGTTATTTATTGCTTTCAACTTATCAGGAACCAGGACGTCCTCTATGAAGTTATGATCATTTTGCATGCAAAGAATCTGAGAATTTGCCACCTCAGACAAATAAGCTTGGAAGATTTGTAGAACTTGGGTTACTAAAAAGGAATCTCAGGCACAAATGATTAACAGTAGTGTTTGTGCTGGGTTGAAATGTATTACAAGGAGACACCAATGCTGCTCGTCATTCTGTGACTACTAGACAACAAAGAACAATGGCAAAAGGGCCTCTGTCTCATCTTAAACATGTCAATGTTTTCACTGGTGGTCCACTTAAGAACCCGACAGACAAGTGATTCGCGTGGCTTGTGCTAGCAACTTGCTTTTATTGTTTTGTAGAATCTAAAGTGGTAAAATGTTAAGGTTTATCAATAAAATAAAATAAAACTTTCGCCTTATAACCGACGTCTCGAGTCATTACTCTGAAGATAGTTCATCTCTAATAACATTGCAAGAAAAATGCTGACCAAAAACACACAGCAAAGTACAAAGTCTTCATTTATTTCTATAATGTGATAATGTTCAAGGTTTTCTACACCGTTTTTGGGACCAATATGCATGAGACAAGGTGCAAAATAAACATTGCACAATGGTTCCTCGTGTCATTACATCGCTTTTACGTTGTGACAAATTCTTGTGACTTTTAGTGACGGACTCAACAACCCACATGTACTTTCCCTGTTTTGATGTCTGTCCTAAATGGCAACAACTAAATAGGGTGCCAATTGGGTAGCATCCATGTAGAGACACTTGGCTCAGTTGGCTGGACCATAGCTGCTGCTGACTCATGATTCTATCCATCCCTGCTGTGGAGTGGTCCTTTAAAACAGTTCTCACACACACACACACACACACACACAAACCCTCAGCAACAAAGCCATTGTAGTTGTTTCTTTTTAATCCCTTGAATATCTAAATTGGTAATCAAGTGGTAACATTTGGTAATAAATGATCATGAATAAGCTTTTAATGAATGAATCTATTCAATTTAATTCTCTATCTATTATCTATTTATAAACAACGACAAAAAAAGTAATTATTTGTCAACATTTGTGAAGCCTTTGTAAGCATCTACACATGTTAAAAGCATGTATAATGGCTTAATCTGGAAAGGTATTATACTGTGTAACCTAAGTATTTAATGAAGAATTTGAGTCCTCAGACACAGCTAACAGACTTCCTGCTCACCCACAGCTGAGCTCATCGTGTCTTACAGTGCAAAGATAATCAATGCTTTATAAAGAGTGCAGACAAGGTGAAATTCTATCTCTCTCTCTCTCTAGGGTCACACACTTAATTTAGGGCTAGATTCAATCCGTATCGCCAAAGTTCAGCACTATAGCTCAGTTGAAATGTAAAGGTAATTACCGATTGAGCCGACTTATGCAGCGTTTACCGTGAATACAGTCTCCGCAAACGTGGCAACATTGTCTTTACACTTCAATCGCACTATAGCGCTGAACTTGGGCTATACGGATTGAATCAAGCCCTTAGATACATCTATGAGTGGAAGGTCACCATTCCACTAGTAGCAGTTTCCACTGGTATTCTGGTATTCTATTCAATGGTCTCCAACAACTGAAAAGTCAAACATGGACCATGATAGTGCAAATAATGAATGGACCCTCCAATGACACAAGAAGATAGTATCTCTTTAAGGTTAGTCCCATTGAGGAAGACATATTATTCTCAGGGAAGACCTGACTAAGAGGCAGCATAATAATAGCAACACACAATCAAAAGCCAAACATTGACTCGCAGAGAAGTGTCAAAAAGGACTGACACAATGTGTAATTGAATATGAACAGTCAGGTCCCTTACAGAGCTGTAGATGTATTGCCCTTTGACCATGCCTATAAAATATGGAGCCTAATCTCACATGAAAGAATATTACAGTTTACTATAGAATACTGCAGTGCTTACTATAGAATTTTGTAGTAAACTGTAGTATACTTAAGCAATAAGGCACAAGGTGTGATATATGGCCAATATACCACGGCTAAGGGCTGTTCTTTTGCACGACTCAAAGCGGAGTGTCTGGATACAGCCCTTAGCCGTGGTATATTGGCCATATACCACAAACCCACAAGGTACGTCTGCTAAATGACTTAAATGTAAATGTAATGTACCTTATTGCTATTATAAACTGGTTAGCAACATAAATAGAGAGTTAAAAATAAATGTTTTGTCATACGCTTGGTACAGTATACGGTATATACCACAGCTGTCAGCCAATCAGCATTCAGGGCTCGAACCCCCCCAGTTTATAATATACTACACACTGTAGTATCCCTCGATCATTTGTAGTATACTGTAGAATGCTATAGTAAATAGGCCTTTTTACAGTTTTATCTGCAAAAAACACTAGTACTACAGTAATGTTTGCAAAAACACAGCAGTTTTGTAACTTTAGTAATACTACAGTATTCATACATAAACTATTGTAATTTTCATGTGGGATAAATCTGAAAAAATTTGCTATGAGATTGTATTGTGAGAATTATATAAACTCCAAGTTATTAGAGAGAGCCTACTAAGAAAGTACAGGGCTTTGTTTGTATTTTATTTATTTTTATTTAACTAGGCAAGTCAGTTAAGAACAAATTCTTATTTACAATGACGGCCTACCAAAAGGCCTCTTGCGTGGACGGGTGCTGGGATTCAAGATAAAAGACATATATAGAATAAAACACACCACGACAAGAGAGACAACGCTACATAAAGTGAGACCTAAGACAACAACATAGCAAGGCAGCAACACATGACAACACAGCATGGTAGCAACACAACATGGCAGCAGAACACGGTACTAGCACAAAACATGGTACAAACAAGAAAGGGTCTAAACTACCTGACCCAGATGTTTTTTTGGGGTCAAGTTTAGGGAGCTCCTTCGGCACCTCGGACCCAGTGACCGCCTGCAGGGAGAAACTTTGTAGCAGGGCAGGGGGAAAAGAGGGAGGGGCATCGGGGCTAGTCGCATTAGAAGGGGTTCCCATTTCCCCTGAGGAAATGTTGGACGGGCTAAGAGACATGGCTGAGTCAAATAGGAATCCTGACTTAATGAAGTGGTGATTAAAGAGCTCAGCCATGTGCTTGTCAGTAACAACCACATCATCAACATTAAGGGACATGGGCAGCTGTGAGGAGGAGGGTTTATTTCACAGATCTTTCACCGTTTTCCAGAACTTCTTGGTGTTAGACACACAGAGAGCAAACTGCTCCTTAAAGTAACTAACTTTGGCCTTCCGGATAGCCTGAGTGCACTTATTTCTCATTTGCCTGAACGAGAGCCAGCCTGAGTATGCGTGTTCCGAGCCTTTCGCCTAATACAATTCTTGAGGTGGAGTATCTCGGCAAGATCACGGTCGAACCAGGGGCTGAACCTGTTTTGAATTCTTATTTTCGCTATGGGGATGTGTTTGTTAACAATACCACTGAAAATATTTTTAAAAAATAAAGTCCAAGCGTCTTCGACAGAGCTGATTCTATACAATTTCACAGAGGCCAGTTCATGAAGGACGGCTTGCTCATTAAAGTTTTTTTGCAAGCATCTATGACAAATCAGGAGAGGTCATTTCACTGAGCAGCCATTATGAACACGGGCTGTAAAACAGTGATCACTACGGTCAATACAGAAAAGACCAGTCTGGTACCGATCAGGATTATTTGTGAGGATAACGAGGAGAGTAGCCTTTTCTGGGTGTTTGGAGTCATACCTTGTGGGAGTGGTAGTACTCTGAGAAAGTCCCATTGCTTTGAATTGAATTTATTTTGGGTAACAGACATATAACACAAAATGTTCAATGTGGACCCAGAGGATATCACTTGAAAGTATTAATTAAAACAATTGTTTCCAAAGTGGTTCTCGATGGTAAAAACAATAACGCATATAATGATTAAAAGGCTAGACAAAATTAGGACTTGGTCAGGTGGTTCAAACATGTACCAGTTTAGGTCACCTCGCAGGACAAATTCAGACTTAGTGTAAGGGGCCAGGAGAGCGTTTAGGGCAGATAGGGTACAGGCCGGTGCTGATGGAGGACGATAGCACCCAGCAACAATCAACAAAGACCTATTTGAAAGTTTAATGCTTAAAACCAGCAAATCAAATTATTTGGGGACAGACTTGGTGGAGATAACCGAGCACCGAAGGTGATGCTTTGTAAAGCAAGTCAATAGGAATAAACAAAAGAATAGCCTATATGTATCAGGCCATAACTATGACTAAAAAGAGAACATCAAATCAAACTTTATTTGTCACATGCGCCGAATACTAGAAGTGTAGACCTTTCCATGAAATGCTTCCTTACAAGCCCTTAACCAACAGTGCAGTTCAAGAAGAGTTAAGAAGATATTTACCAAATAAACAAAAGTTTAAAAAAGAAAGTAGCACAATAACATAACAATGACAAGGCTATATACAGGGGGTACCAGTACCGAGTCAGTGTGCGGGTTAGTTAATTAATTTGTACATGTAGGTAGGGATGAAGTGACGATGCATAGATAATAAACAGCGAGTAGCAGCAGTGTACAAACAAATGGGGGGTGGGGGTCAATGCAATATTCCGGTGGCCATTTGAGTTGTTTTACATCAGAAATATTGTATCATTTCCGATTGTAAAACGTCTTCTCATACATATGGCTAATATATATCCTGGAAAGATAATAGTTGGACAATTTCCAGTAGTGAAAATGTAACCCTTTGATTTTATTACCTAGCCTATTTCCAGTGCCATTTAATTCATTTAAATACTTGGGAATGAAGTGGAATACTTTGTGAAGCAGTGAAAATAGATACTGTATCAAATGTATTGTTGTTAAATGGGGTCGGTATCTGGCACTGGTGCTCACTTCAATCAACTGAATGACCAACCTTATCTCTGCAGCCCGACAAAAACAACACTTCACTGACAGTTGAGAAACATCGTCTCTTATTGTGAGGCTTTAATTGGCCATATAAGCCTTTCACTTGAATGTCAGGAGACATACACAGGTTATTCTATTAACATCGTCGAATAAAAGCCTACCATTTGATAAGAAGACGTATTAAGATACATGTATAATTACTATAACAGTGTGGTGATTGTTTATGCACTCCTCTGTCTATATTTAAAACGTTCCCTAAATTTCACTTCAGCTATTTAAGGACAACATCCCCTTGATGATGCTGTAGATATAGAAATGTGTTTCCTGTTGGGTTAGTTATCAATACATCAATCTGCTATTTAGTTTTACCTTGGCATCTGGAATCTCGCCATCCTGTAGGTTGTTCGCACTCTCCTCATCTGCTTTTGCTTCCTCGTCGTCGCACTTGCGGCTATCCTCCCGCTGCTGCGCAGATTCAGTCGACCCCATGAACAGAACTGTAGCGGCTCCCGGTCCTGTCCGGTACTGTGTGAACAGATACCGACTTCAATGGCACAGAATATCCCCCGCCCAAATGACAACAGCAAAAAAAGCCATTGGGTATGATAGCTGAAAAGAAAATCATTTGCCCGCGCTACAGACGGCTATATCGGTCAGCTAATACAGGGCTAGTAAAGGCCCAGTGCACAACTTTTGGGATATTTATTTTTTCTTCATATAATAAAATTTTAAAAAATAACTTTGGAGATATATATTTTTACTTCATATAATTTTAACGCATAAATCAAATTAGCATAATAAAAAATCCCTGTAACAATCTGTCAGTTTAAGCTAGTTATATCTGTTTTTTTGCATTGGATGAGTCTCATTCCAACGCATCCTATGATGTCACACTTCCACATATGCTGTCAGAGCTAGAGTGGTGTTTGTCAGAACATGAGACATCAAGAAATTCGTTCTTCTCACAAAATTTTCTGTTGCGTCCAAAATGTTTAGCCTACAGTCGTGGTCAAAAGTTTTGAGAATGACACAAATATTAATTTTCACAAAGTCTGCTGGCTCAGTTTGTATGATGGCAATTTAAATATACTCCAGAATGTTATTAAGAGTGATCAGATGAATTGCAATTAATTGCAAAGTCCCTCTTTGCCATGCAAATGAACTGAATCACCAAAAAACATTTCCACTGCAATTCAACCCTGCCACATAAGGACCAGCTGACATCATGTGAATGGTTCTCTCGTTAACACAGGTGTGAGTGTTAATGAGGACAAGGCTGGAGACCACTCTGTCATGCTGATTGAGTTCGAATTACAAACTGGAAGCTTCAAAAGGAGGGTGGTGCTTGGAATCATTGTTCTTCCTCAGTCAACCATGGTTACCTGCAAAGGAAACATGTGCCGTCATCATTGCTTTGCACAAAAAGGGCTTCACAGGCAAGGATATTGCTGCCAGTAAGATTTCACCAAAATCAACCAATTATCGGATCATCAAGAACTTCAAGGAGAGCGGTTCAATTGTTGTGAAGAAGGCTTCACGGCACCCAAGAAAGTCCAGCAAGTGCCAGGACCATCTCCTAAAGTTGATTCAGCTGTGGGATGGGGGCACCACCAGTACAGAGCTTACTTAGGAATGGCAGCAGGCAGGTGTGAGTGCATCTGCGCGCACAGTGAGGCAAAGACTTTTGGAGGATGGCCTGGTATTCAAGAAGGGCAGCAAAGAAGCCACTTCTCTCCAGGAAAAACATCAGGGACAGACTGATATTCTGCAAAGGTACAGGGATTGGACTGCTGAGGACTGGGTGAAGTCATTTTCTCTGATGAATCCCCTTTCTGATTGTTTGGGGCATTCGGAAAAAAGCTTGTCCGGAGAAGACAAGATGAGCGCTACCATCAGTCCTGTGTCATGCCAACAGTAAAGCATCCTGAGACCATTCATGTGTGGGGTTGCTTCTCAGCCAAGGGACTGGGCTCACTCACAATTTTGCCTAAGAACACAGCCATGAATAAAGAATGGCACCAACACATCCTCCGAGAGCAACTTCTCCCAACCATCCAGGAACAGTTTGGTGACGAACAATGCCTTTTCCACCATGATGGAGCAACTTGCCAGAAGGCAAAAGTGATAACTAAGTGGCTCGGGAACAAAACATCGATATTTTGGGTACATGGCCAGGAAACTCCCCAGACCTTAATCCCATTGAGAACTTGTGGTCAAGCCTCAAGCGGTGGGCGGACAAGCAAAAACCCACAAATTCTGACAAACTCCAAGCATTGATTATGCAAGAATGGGCTGCCATCAGTCAGGATGTGGCCCAGAAGTTAATTGACAGTATGCCAGGGCGGATTGCAGAGATCTTGAAAAAGAAGGGTCAACACTGCAAATATTGACTCTTTTCATCAACTTCATGTAATTGTCAATAAAAGCCTTTGACACTTATGAAATGCTTGTAATTATACTTCAGTATGCCATAGTAACATCTGACAAAAATATCTAAAGACACTGAAGCAGCAAACTTGGTGGAAATTAATATTTGTGTCATTCTCAAAACTTTTGTCCATGACTGTACAAACTGTTTTAACCCATATGGAAAAGTGAGACTCTAATTAACATGTCCACAGGCCTCACAAGACTTGTCTGAAGGTCCCCTGGTACCAGTTGAAAAAATTAATGGAAGTATATACGGAGACTGTTCAGTGCCAAAAATAAGGGGTTAAATACATAATATACACAATAAATTCCTGATCTTTCTTATATCTCTCAGATACAGTATGACAGACACTCCAGAACAAACTTCCTTTAGATTTTTTTAGGGGGTTTTATCTGTTGTTCCATGTAGTGACTCTGTTATTCAATATGTTTGTATGGGCTAATATCAGTAAGGCAAAATATAAATAATTCAAAATCAAATAGCAGAATTATCCTTCGTATAACCTTAAAACAATTCCATATAGCTTAGTAGAACCCTCTACCCCAGCTTAGACAGGGCTTGAGCTTAGACTGTCAACGTGTAACCAGTGTGAAATGGCTAGCTAGTTAGCAGGGTGCTCGCTAATAGCGTTTCAATCGGTGACGTCACTCGCTCTGAGACCTTGAAGTAGTTGTTCCCCTTGCTCTGCAAGGGCCGTGGCTTTTGTGGAGCGATGTGTAACGATGCTTCAAGGGTGACTGTTGTCTATGTGTGCAGAGGGTCCCTGGTTTGAGCCCAGGTAGGGGCAAAGAGAGGGACGGAAGCTATACTGTTACAAACGCAACATTTGGAGGAGATGTATCTTATGCTTCAATAGTTCCATCTTGTGCCACTGTCTGGCTTTAATTACAATTAATAATTGATATGTTGGATTCAAGTTTCCACCTCAGGCCAAAATCTAAGTTAAAGAATTTGACTAAATCAAATCAACCTTTAAATGCACTTTAAATAAAGTTTTAATTGATTTACGTGCAAACCTCACCGGCCATGTTGCGTGTGCGAGCGTTGCTAAATAAATGTACGGTGCCTTCAGAAACTATTCACACTCTTTACTTTTTCCACATTTTGCTGTGTTACAGCCTGAATTTAAAATGGGTTAAATTGAGATTTTGTGTTACTGTCACTGGCCTACACACAATACCCCATAATGTCAAAGTGGAATTATGTTTTTAGAAATATTTACAAATTAATTAAAAGTGAAAGCTGAAATGTCTTGAGTCAATAAGTATTCAACCTCTTTGTTATGGCAAGCCTAAATAAGTTCAGGAGTAAAAATGTGCTTAACAAGTCACATAAGTTGCATGGACTCACTAAGTTGCATGGACTCACTAAGTTGCATGGACTCATACAATTATCTGTAAGGTCCCTCAGTCGAGCAGGGAATTTCAAACACAGATTCAACCACAAGGACCAGAGAAGTTTTCCAAAGAGCACCTATTGGTAGCTGGGTAAAAAAAAGCAGACATTGAATATCCCTTTGAGCATGAAGAAGTTATTAATTTACACTTTGTTTCCTCTGACACATTGGTGCAGCTGGCTTCCGGGATAAGCGAGCAGGTGTTAAGAAGCGCGACTTGGTGGATCATGTTTCGGAGTGACGCATGACCTGACCTTCGCCTCTCCCGAGCCCGTTGGGGAGTTGCAGTGATGAGACAGATCACGAAATTGGGGAGAAAAAGGGGTAAAAAAAAAAATGTGTAGTTACTCCAAAATACTATCCTAAATGACAGACTGAATAGAAGGAAGCCTGTACATGCATCCTGTTCTTTAAAAAATGTGGCAAAGCAATTCACTTTTTGTCCCGAATACAAAGTGTTGTTTGGGGCAAATTCAACACAACACATCACTGAGTACCTCTCTTCATATTTTCAAGCATGGTGTTGGCTGCATCATGTTATGGGTATGATTGTAATCGGCAAAGACTAGGGAGTTTTTTAGGATAAAAATACATGGAATAGAGCTAAGCACAAGCAAAATTCTATAGTAAAACCAGGTTCAGTCTGAATTTCAAACGAGCACTGTAAGAAAAATTCACCTTTCAGCAGGGCAATAACCTAAAACACAAGGCCAAATATACACTGGAGTTGGTTACCAAGACAACGTTTAATGTTCCTGAGAGGCTTAGTTACAGTTGGACTTAAATTGGCTTGAAAATCTATGGCAAGACTTCAAAATGGCTGTCTTGCAATGATCATCGGCAGAGGTAGGAAGTCAATAGGAAGTCAAATAAAACGAAATGGAGAAAAAAACAGGCACCAAGTATACAGGCACCAAGTATACAGGAACCAAGTATACACGCACCAAAAGCACATCTTGTTCCATGCCATTTGGGCTGTGTGAATCACAGGTGCATATGCTGAGTTTCCGCTGTCAAAATGAATGCCATAACCAACCGCATTACGCTAAAATCAGCTTTTGGTTGGTCTTTAATATCCCTACCAGCACTGCCTGAAATTATGACTTCGGATCATGTTTTTAAGGACAAACTTCAGATTTCCACCCCTCCCATCAGAAAGCAAGCAAGCTGGACAGCCTGTATTTCAGATTCAGTTTCCGTAAACGCGGGAACATTGCCTTTAAAAGGTGCATTGTCAACAAAGTGCAATCAGATTGAATACCGGCCTGAGTTTACGGACCCATTTGGGGTGTTGAACAGCTTACAGTATCCACAACAACTATCTCTGTGTTTTGGATGAATGTACATTTACATTTGAGTCATTTAAGCAGACGCTCCTATCCAGAGCGACTTACGGTTAGTGCATTCATCTTAAGATAGTTGGTGGGACAACCACATATCACAGTCATAAACCACGTTTCCATCAGAGGAGGCTGGTAGGAGGAACTATAGGAGAATGGGCTCATTGTAATGACTGGAGTGGAATCAATGGAACGATATCAAACACATCAAACATAGGGAAACTGTGTTCCATTTATTCCATTCCAGCCAATACAATGAGCCCGTTCTGCTATAACTCCTCCCATCAGCCTCCACTGGACTTTCCATCCTCAGTTTTTATGCAAGTAAAGTCAAACCATATAAAAACATTATGACAGCTGTGATAGAAACAGGAAGTTTCGGTACAATTTTATCAATGCTGACAAATAATTTGTTTGTTCAATGTTTGTGTCTGTAAAATGTATTCGGCGAGAAATGGAGATGGGAACACCTTTATGCGCACAAATATTTATATAAAAACCATTATATCAAAAGTAAACTTGGAGTCACACAATGACATGCTGTGTGGTCCTCCCTGTATGACACCGGAAACCATGCAGTTTAAGTTAGGCTACAGACAAAATATGTTATGAACTTCACAGGGTGGTGAAAATGCATGGTATGAGCTTCATGCTCCTTTCCAATAAATGTTGACGGTCTTATACTGGTGACATGATGATTGATGCTTGACCGCTCTTTTGACAAATAAATACATTTTCGCTCTTATCCGTGATCTCATCATGTAGACTAGCTTACCCGCGCTCTATCTGCAAGCTGTTACCTTGAGCACATGTGTCAAGACAAGGGTAGGCACATTTGCTATGTAATGCTTTTCCAACAATTGTTGGACAGATTATTTCACTGTATCACAATTCCATCTGGTCAGAGGTTTACACACACTAAGTTGACTCTGCCTTTAAATAGAAAATTATGTCATGGCTTCAGAAGCTTCTTATAGGCTAATTGACATAATTTGTGTCAATTGGAGGGGTACCAGTGGATGTATTTCAAGGCCTACCTTCAAACTCAGTGCCTCTTTGCTTGACATCGTGGGAAAATCAAAAGAAATCAGCCAAGAACAGTTTCTGTGACACATTAAACATTCTATTTTTATCCGGTACATGAAAACTTAAGCATAAAAGTACATTTTGTGTGCACTACGTCATCACGCACTCATTTTTATCTGCAACAAGTCAGTTTGGTGGATAAATTTGCATAATTTATTATGCTGATTTTAGAATATTCGCATGAAAATCTGTCGCTAATTGGATGGAAACCTGTAAGTACATCAGAAAAGTCAGAGATAATAAGGAGAAGAAAAGAGTCAAGTGCGAATGTTAGATCATGAAAGGTGGGGGGGTTGATAAGGGGCTGCAAGGGGGGGTGTTGTGGGATTATTTAATAGGGGGTAGAGTTTCAGATGTTTTTGGAAGGTGGACAGAGACTCTGCTGTTCTAGCTTCAGGGGGAAGCTGGTTCCGCCATTGGGGTGCCAGGACAGAGAAGAGCTAGGACAGGGCCAAGAGACCAGAGGTGGTAGAGCGGAGTACTCAGTTGGGGTGTAGGGTTTGTACAGAACCTGAAGGTAGGGAGGGGCAGTTATTCTTGCTGCTCCGTAGGCAAGTACCATCTTCTTGTAGTGGATGCGAGCTTCGACTGGTAGCCAGTGCAGTGTGTGGAGGGGCGGGGTGACATGGGAGAACTTGGGACAGTTGAACACCAGGCGGGTTGCAGCATTCTGGATAAGTTGCAGGGGTTTAATGGCACAAGCGCGTAGCCCAGCCAACAGCGAGTTACAGAAGTCCAGACGGGGAGATGACATGTGCCTGGATTAGGACCTGCGCCGCTACCTGTGTGAGTTAGGATCTTACTCTTCGGATGTTGTAGATCATGAACCTGCAGGAACGAGTCACCGCTTTGATGTTTGCAAAGAACAACAGGGTGTTGTCTAAAGTCACGCCAAGGTTGCTTGCACTATGGGTGGAGTTGTCAACCATGATGGAGAGGTCTTGGAGCGGGCATCCAAGCTGATATATCTGCCAGTCACTCAAAGATGTGCGTTGCCACCTGGGTGTCCGAATGGGGGAAGGAAAAAAGTAGTTGTGTCAGCCGCATAGCAATGATGGGAGATACCATGTGAGGATATGACGGAGCCGAGTGACTTGGTGTATAGAGAGAAGAGGGTCTAGGACAGATCGCTGCGGGACACCAGTATCCTCTCCACATCACCTGGTAGGAGCGGCCTGGCAGGTAGGATGCAATCCAAGAGTCTGAGATGCCCTGCCCTGAGAGGGTGGAGAGGAGGATCTGATGGTTCACGGTATCGAAGGCAGCGGATAGATCTAGGAGGATGAGAACAGAGGAGAGAGACTCGGTCTCGGTTGAGTGACCCATATTGAAACCTGACTAGGGTCAAGAAGGTTTAGGGTCAAGAAGGGTTAGGGTCAAGAAGTTAATTCTGAGAAAGATAGTGAGAGAGCTGATCAGAGACAGCACCCTCAAGTGTTTTGTAAAGAAAATAAAGAAGGGATAACGGTCTGTAGTTTTTGATGTCAGAGGGGTTGAGTGTTGGTTTCTTGAGGAGGGGAGCAACTTGGTACATTTTGTAGTGTAGGGGACACAGCCAGTGGTCAGGGATGAGTTGATGAGGAATGGGAGAAGGTCTCCAAAGATGGTCTGGAGGAGGGGATTGGGTAGAGCAGGCAGGTTGTCCGGACCTCACTAGTCGCAGGATTTCAACATGGTGAGAGAAATGAGAAAGAGGTCAAGGCGTAGGGTAGTTCTGTGTGAGTGGGACCAGTGGACTAAATAGGCTGAGTGAACGAGGAGCGGATGTCGTCAACCTTCTTTTCAAAGTGGTTGACAAAGTCGTTCGCAGAGAGGGAGGATGAAGTGGGAGGGGGTGGAAGATTAAGGAGGGCGGAGAAGGTGGAAAAGAGTTTCCTAGGGGTAGAGGGAAAAGCTTGAAATCTATTGTGATAGAATGTGGCTTTAGCTGCGGATAAAAAGGATGAGAAGGTGGAGAGTAGGGAGTGAAATTATGATCCTCTGGAGGGTTAGCTTTCCTCTATTTTCGCAGCCCTGTTCTGTAAGCTTGCAATGAGTCACTTAGCCACGGAGCAAAAGGGGAGGGCCGAGTTGGCCGGGAGGAAAGGGGACAGTGCGACTCATAGGATGCGGAAATGGAAGATAGTTGGGTCGAAGAGGCAGAACCAGGAGGGAGAAGGATTTAGCAGAAGGGAGAGATGATAGGATAGAAGAGGAGAGAGTAGTGGGAGAGAGAGAGAGTGAAGATTGTGACAGCGCATGACCATCTGGGTAGGGGCTGAGTGGCTAGGGTTGGAGAAAAGGGATACAGAAAAGGAAACAAAGTAGTGATCAGAGACCTGGAAGGGGGTTGTTGTGAGATTAGTAGGCGAACAGCCTCTAGCAAAGATGATGCCAAGTGTATGCCTTGTGAGTGGGAGGGGACTGTGAAAGTGGGAGGGGACTGGGAAAGGGTGAGGTCAAAAGAGGCGAGGAGGGGAAAGAAAGAGTTGGAAAGAAATTAATCAAAGGCAACCACCGGGAGGTTGAAGTCGCCCAATGCGAAGAGCAGTGAGCCATCGTCAGGAAATGATCTTATCAAAGTTTTAATCTCATTGAGGAAGTCTCTAAGGGCACCAGGTGGGCGATACATGACAACAATATTAAGCTTAAGTCCCAAGTTTAACATTGATCGACAGTTCCAAACGCTGCCGTAGACCAGGAATTCCACATAAAGTTCAAATAAAATTTTATTGGTCACATACACGTGATTAGCAGATGTTGTTGCAGGTGTAGCGAAATGCTTGTGCTTCTAGCTCTGACAGTGCAGTAATATCTAACAAATTACACAGCATATACCCAATACACACAAATCTAATTAGGAATGGATTAAGACTATATACATATGGACGAGCGATGGCAAGAGCAGAACAGACTAAGATACAGTAGAATAGTCTAGAAAAACAGTATATACATATGAGATGAGTAATGCAAGATATGTAAGCATTATTAAGGGAATGAGATACCATAGAATTGTATAGAAAACAGTATATACACATGAGATGAGTAATGCCAGATGTAAACATTAAGTGGCTAAGATACCGTAGAATAGTATAGAATACAGTATATACACATATTAGATGAGTAATGCCAGATATGCAAACATTATTAAGTGACTAGTGTTCCATTCCTTAAAGTGGCCAGTGATTTCTAGTCTATGCCTATAGGCAGCAGCCTCTAATGTGCTAGTGATAGCTGTTTAGCAGTCTGATGGCCTTGAGATAGAAGCTATTTTTCAGTCTCTCGGTCCCAGCTTTGATGCACCTGTGGTGACCTCGCCTTCTGGATGATAGCGGGGTGAACAGGCAGTGGCTCGAGTGGTTGATGTCCTTGATGATGTTTTTGGCCTTCCTGTGACATCGGGTGCTGTAGGTGTCCTGGAGGGCGGGTAGTTTGCCCCCGGTAATGCGTTGGGCAGCCTGCATCACCCTCTGGAGAGCCAAAGACGGTTCTGCAGTTATTCGAGGAGGGAAAGAGAGGAAAGCTCCACACAACTCTCTCACTTTATTATTTTACGTAGTTATTTCAGATGATCTAATTTTGCTCTTTTGTAGCTTTGGCACAGGTATAATGGGACCCATGTCATCCAAAAAGTTGACTGAAGTTTGCCAAAAAGCACCTGGATGATCATCAAGACTCTTGGAAGAATGTTCTATGGACAGATGATTCAAAAGTGTAACTTTTTGGACGACATTCCACAGTAAGAACATCATTCCAACGGTCTTTGGGGATACTTTGCTGTCTCAGGACCTGGATGACTTGCCTTAATTGAAGGAACCATGAATTCAGCTCTGTATCAGATAATTCTACAGGAGAATGTCAGGCCATCCATCTGTGAGCTAAAGCTGAAGCGCAGCTGGGTCATGCAGCAACACAATTATCCAAAACACACAAGTCTACATAAAAATGGCCAAAAACACTTTTGAAGTTTTGGAATGGCCTATTCAAAGTCCAGACCTAATCCCAATTGAGATGTGGCATGACTTGAAACGAGCAGTTCATGCTTGAAAACCCACAAATGTTGCTGAGTTACAGCAGTTCTGCATGGAAGAGTTGGCCAAAATTCCTCCACAGCGATGTGAGAAACTGATCAACAACTACAGGAAGTGTTTGGTTGGAGTCCTTGCAGCTAAAGGTGGCACAACCAGTTATTGAGTGTAAGGGGGCAATTACTTTTTTCACACAGGGGCATTGGGTGTTGCATAACTTTGTTTATGAAATAAGTATGTAATTATTGTGTTATTTGTTCACTCGGGTTCCCTTTATCTAATATTAGGTTTTGGTTGAAGATCGGATAACATTCAGTATTAAAAATATGCAAAAGTATGGAAAATTTGAAAGGGGGCAAATACTTTTTCACGGCACTATATATTTATATATATATATATATATCATTGGTTGAACCTCAACACGATTTATCATATTGAGTAACGTAACATTTTATTTGTAGGTATGAGAAATAATCCAGCAGTTCAGCATGTATACAGTATGACCGTGGTTTTAGTAAAGAGGAGGATGGGATGTAGCCCTGACTAACACTGGTGATCTTGTCTCACATTAGCGTTTCACTTCCTCTGACGACTACACCCACTTGGTAGATTAAATATCTAGAATACTTCCTTCTTATTTCTCACATTATTTTGGTGTGCATTGTCAGTGTACAGTGACGTGAACTTTGTAGGTGTTATCTTGTGCATATTTGGCCTAGTGTAGGCTACATGATTTGCCTTAGTTGTTTGGGTAATCATCCCTATGCAGTCTACCTGCCACAACCCCATAACAAAGCATTTGTATGTGTTTTAATGAAAATAGTATTTTTTTTCAACTGCCATGTACAATCGTGGTATTACAGGAAGACGTATTTGTTTTCAAGGTCAGGTAAAGTGCTATTGACTTGAGGCCTTCTGGAATAGGTCTATAAAGCACTGTTTTGGACACAAGTCCTTATGTTTATTGAGATCCAGTTGAAATCAGGGTGATACGGGCAGACTGGTTTCAAAAGGGCACTACACGTCCTGTAATAGACATGTTGTTTTGAAAAACAATACCTTCCAGACATTCCATAGGCCCATGTGACATTAGACTGACGTGACTGGAATGTTGTAAGAACTTAACCTTGGCCAATAAGCGACAGTGGCTTTACCGTTCAGAATAACTCACCTGTTCCATCCACTTTCATCATTGGACATATTTAGTCACCACCTGTGTTTTCTGTGTTCTTGAGGTCACTTTAGAGTAAAAGAGAAGAATAAATGTAACATATTTGGACGACCAACATTCAGCATATTGGAAGGGTAACCAAACTAATCTCATTCTGATTGAAATTTGTAGATTTGGAATATTATGACTATTGTGTCCTCGAGTTAAATGAGCGCAATCGTTGCTTTTATTCAATGATTACATGTGATCTCTTTCCTTCCACTCTCTACATATTAGACTACTGTGTGAAAAGGCATGTGATAATAATCTTTGACAAATAGCTTATCTTGTGTCTTGTTTAAGGTACTTCTCATGCTCATATTGGGTAAGAGCAACATTTTTTTGTCAAAGATTTTGGTAAACGATTGGGTTAATTTGCCAAGTCACTCTCATTCAATCAAAAACAAATGGTTTTCCATGTAAAAAAAAAAAAGACATGTATGCTTTTAAAAATGATCTTTATTACCAGATCTTTGCATTAAGAACAAACTTGTTTGGTGAGTTTAGTTGCATGACATTTTGATTTTAAGAACTAAAACATGAATGGGATGAACTGGTTGAACATCTCAGATATCAGTGGGTAAATAAGCAGGTAAAGGACAGGAAAGGGCGAGGGCAAAACAGGATAAAACACCAGCCAATCATGGGATTCAAGACCACAGGCAGAGCATGTAGGAAAATAGGCAGTAGGGGGGGGAATTCAGACCCGAGTTATGCCCGCATGAATTGAACTTAATTCACTTTTTCTTTCACTTTTCTCTCTACACGTATTGTGTATTCTGACATTTAACTTAAAGGTAGACTCAGCAAAAATACTTTTCCATGAGCAGCAGCACCACAGATATTCACACAGTCACACACAGTATCTGTGCATGTGCACAGGTTTGCTTCCTTCTGTTACAGCATGCTACCCACAGGACTAAAAAGACGGAGAAGTTGAGCCTCGCGCATCAACGCTCTTAGTTGTTGCGGAATTTGACCCACTATGCTGTTTACTTTGTGCATCTACCTTTAAGCATAAGAAAACACACGTGACAGCCACCTAATCGTTTGGGGTGGAGATCGTAGAGATGGAGGTGTGGCAGAGGTTGTCTACAGATACGCCCATATTCTTACCTTGACCAGAGATACTATATAAGGACGAGATGGTCTCCGCCCTAACAACGGGAATCATTGTCACAAAGGTGGTAAAGGCAGGCAGCAGGAGGCGAGATCAGGTGGGAACATTCTAGCCAATGCGAGGGCAGATATACGTTTGAACAATAAGGTCATAGAGATAGATATAAAATCGTTTTTCTTAAAGTTGCCACATGTGTACACTTATATAAGTACATTCGGAACAACCTAAATATCACAAAACTTCTATTCGATCAAATAAACCTCATTTAGAAAATTAGCAATCACATTTTTTTGTTGCCCAAATCCGACACTCTCATAGGCCTCCATACAAAAATCTCCACTTGGTCAGTTTACGATATATTCTCGCATTGACATATTGTCACGGGAGTGTCGCCTCTCGCTGCTCTCGCACTTCGCCTCGCGCTTCGCCTCTTCATCTCTGCTTTCACTTAATTCCCTCATTATTCCACCACATTTACATGCGAGGAAACCATGAATATGTTCGAGCAACCTGTCGGTTCCAAGTGGAAAAACATCGTTTTTTTCCTTTCGAAATCTCAATGCACTGGAATTTATACATCGATAAGATCTATTGATAAGACCTAGGTAAATAAGCTTTCCATTTAGTTAAGGGAATTGTAAATATAAATGACAATTGATTTAGATGTTTAAAAAGCTGGGGGGGGGGGGGGGGGTTGACCCCAGCCATTATCACATTGGTTGCTGTGGCTTCATTTACTAAAATAGCTGTGATTAAAAACTAGAATGTAATACACACAGAGGGATCTGTTAGCAGAAAAAAACATTTGATAAAAAAAAAGTAAACAAATGAGTTTGCTTTACAGCTGTTGTACAGCTCATTTCCTGCAATTCTACACATTTTGCTATGGGGTTCAGAAACATTTTTACTGCAAGATTACCACAAGTTTAGAAACTGGATAGACTAACTAGACTAATTTACCAATCTAAAATGTTTTAACTGACATGGGATAATTGAGTGACTGTCAGTGAGTGACATATAACACAAGGAAGACTGCTGATGCACAACTAATTAAGTTTTGAAATTTCCCCTTGTGTATTCTACTATTCTAACTCTCAAAAGCAAGTTGAGACCCTGACTGAGTTCCTTAAACATGTCCTCATATGCAGGAGGTGAAATTACAACCTCATGCTAATCGCATTAGCCTACGTTAGCTCAACCGTCCCGTGGAAGGGACACTGATCCCAAAGAAGTTTTAAATGTATTCAGTGTGCGCAACGGAGCCACACCTGAAAGCCCCTTATACAGTAAGTCGAAATACCAAATACTGAGAAGTGCTTCAATCTTAATGTGTGACAAATAAATAGATTTCCTAAGCCTGAATAGGCCATTGGAATCCAGCAAGGTAGGAGGGACAACACAGGTAGGAGATGGGTAGCCTGGTGGTATGGTATGGTGGCTGGGTCACTGGTTAGCACTGACTCTCTCTCTCTCTCTCTCTCTCTCTCTCTCTCTCTCTCTCAAGATGAAAGACAGATTTGGCCAACTTCAGGATGCGTTGGACGAGCCTGGAGGAGGAGGAGGTTACACCAATGAGGCCTTCACCAATGTGGACCTGGACCTAGATGACCTGTCTGCCCATTCGGGCAGGAACCGTGCAACAGTGGCGCCTGACAACGACCCTGAGCTGAACAGCATCCTCCAGGAGGCCCAAAATGTTCGGCAGGAGATCCAACAGATCCAGGAAGACCATGCCCAGCTCCGGGACCAGAACTACCACGCCTTGAACAACACATTTATGGACGACACCAGTGATGTGATCAGGGACGCCAACAACATTGCAACAGACATCAAGGTCAGAGGAGGGGCTGTGTTGCAGAGGCTACACAGGATGAACAGGGAGACCAGGAAGCTGGAGGTTCAGCGAGGTAGCACTGACCACGTGGTACGCATCGCCCGGACGCAGTACACCAACCTGAGCACCACCTTCAGGGAAGTGATGTTCGACTACAACGAGACAGAGCTGGGACACAGGGAGAACTGTAAGAAACTGATCCAGAGACAGATGGCGATTGTGGGCAGAGACGTCACGTCTGAGGAGGTTGAGGAGATGATGGAGAGCGGGCAGCAGTTGAATATCTTCAACGCCCTGGCTGATGGGACGGCAAAGTCGGCACTGACGCAGATCGCTAGTAGACACAAAGAGCTGCTTGACCTGGAGAAGAGGATCCAGGGGGTTCAAGAGCTGTTTCTGGATGTGGCTGTGCTGACAGAGGAACAGGGAGCGGTGCTCAACAACATCGAGACCAACGTACAAAAGACGGAGGCGCCTATCGCGGGTGCCAGGGTTCAACTGAACAAAGCCAAAAGATATGACAAGAACAATCCCATCAAGAAACTGTGCTGTTGCTGCTTTCCATGTTGCAAATGATTGTATATCTCATCTGATACATTGTGTATGTGATACATTCATTATCTTGATATTAATGTAAATAATAAGATTTTTTTTAAAGAAAGCAGTGGGACTGGGAGGTTGGCCTGCAATAAGGCCAGATAACGATGGATAACCATTGCCAGGAGGGAAATACTGTATGAGGGATGCGTGGAAGGGCCTAAAAACTCTCTGGACTACCAACCAAACGACACTTTCAATCAAAAGAACATTGCATTGAGTTTGCAGAGAGTCTGAACTCTTTCTATTCTAGGTTTGATAATCTGGACTTTAGTACTGAGAAGGATGAGCTGCTGTGTGAACTCTTATCATTAGCACAATGGGACGCTGATTTGGTAATAGAGGAAGCAGATGTTGATAGGGTTTTAAAATGAATAGCAGTAAACAGTCACCTAATAATAGTAATAGCAGTAAAGGTCACCTAATCATCCCCAGATTACAATTGGCTCAGCCCCCTCCTCTCCCCTGTAACTATTCCCTAGGTCGTTGCTGTTAATGAGAATGTGTTCAGTCAACTTACCTGGTAAAATAATTTTAAAAAATTAAAAAACAAAGCCACTGGCCCAGGTAACATTAGTAACCATGTTCTGAAGTCCTGTCACAAGGACTTGTCAGGTGTGTTCTGTGAGCTGAATGCCACCAAGATCAAAGACCTTGCCATAGATGTTTAGGAAGGAAACATCAGCTCCAAAGGCAATCAACATCGGTGACCAGAGCATTGAACAGGTGGATGAGAATAAGTATCTTTGCACAATAGTTTACAATAAGCTAAACTTTGGAGCCAACTGTGGGCAAGTGTTATCAAAATGTCAATCATTGTTAATAATCCATCTGTTTTACAGTAATTTTACAGATGTTTTATTGCGTCTGTCATAACATTTAGTTTAGTTTCCTGGTTTGGCTCCATCACATGGGCAAGTCAGAATACCTTGTGGAATACCAGTGGTAAGATTAAAGGGAGAAGCCAAAAGGTGCCCCTGAGACATTTACTAATACCACACATACAAGAGGGGTAATAAATAATTTGGGATCTAGCACATCCGCTGAACAACCAGTATGCAATACTGCCATCAGGGTGCAGACTCAAGTTTTTAACTCTTAAAACCAAGAGAAGCACTAACAGTTTTGTACCGGCATCAGTACGGCTTTTAAAGACATCAGTTTGTCTCTGTGGATGGTTTGTCCTCTGACAAATGAACTGTACATTTCGGTGACCACTATTGTTTTCACTATATATTTTACCTCTTGGTGATGTCATTCAGAAACATAATGTTAACTTTCACTGCTATGCGGACGACACACAGCTGTACATTTCGATGAAACTTGGTGAAGCCCCAAATTTGCCCCCCTGGAAGCCTGTGTTTCAGACGGGAAGTGGATGGCTGAAAATGTTCTACTTTTAAACTCGGACAAAACAGAGATGCTAGTTCTAGGTCCCAAGAAACAAAGAGAACTTCTGTTGAATCTGACAATTAATCTTGATGGTTGTACAGTCGTCTCAAATAAAACTGTGAAGGACCTCGGCGTTACACTGGACCCTAATCTCTCTTTTGACGAACATATCAAGACTGTTTCAAGGATAGCTTTTTTTCATCTACGTAACATTGTAAAAATTCCAAAAATGATGCCGAAAAATGAATCCATACTTTTGTTATTTCTAGGTTAGACTACTGCAATGCTCTACTTTCCGGCTACCCGGATAAAGCAATAAATAAACTTCAGTTAGTGCTAAACACAGCTGCTAGAATCTTGACTAGAACCAAAAAAATGTATCATATTACTCCAGTGTCAGCCTCTCTACACTGGCTTCCTGTTAAGGCAAGGGCTGATTTCAAGGTTTTACTGCTAACCTACAAAGCAGTACATGGGCTTGCTCCTACCTATCTTTCCGATTTGGTCCTGTGGTACATACCTACATGTATGCTACGGTCACGAGACGCAGGCCTCCTTAATGTCCCTAGAATTTCTAAGCAAACAGCTGGAGGCAGGGCTTTCTCCTATAGAGCTCCATTTTTATGAAATGGTCTGCCTATCCATGTGAGAGACGCAGACTTGGTCTCAACCTTTAATCTTTCTTAGCGTCCCACCTCGTCGACAGCCAGTGAAACTGCAGGGCGCCAAATTCAAAACAACAGAAATCCCATAATTAAAATTCCTTAAACATACATGTATTATACACCATTTTAAAGATACACTTGTTGTAAATCCAGCCACAGTGTCCGATTTCAAAAAGGCTTTACGACTCAAGCAAACCAAAAGCTGTGTCAGATTTCAAAAAAACTTTACGGAAAAAGTACACCATGCGATAATCTGAGTACGGCGCTCAGAGACCAAAACAACCCAAACAGATATCAGCCACGTTGTGCAGTCAACAGAAGTCAGAAATAGCATTATAAATATTCACTTACCTTTGATGATCTTCATCGGAATGCACTCCCAGGAAACCCAGTTCCAAATAAATGTTTGTTTTTGTTCGATAACGTCCATCATTTATGTCCAAATACCTCCTTTTTGTTAGCACGTTCAATACACAATCCAAACTCATGACGCGCGGTCACTAGCAGCAGACGAAAAGTCAAGAAATTCCATTACAGTCCGTAGAAACATGTACAAAACGATGTATAGAATCAATCTTTAGGATATTTTTAACATAAATCTTCAATAATGTTCCAACCAGAGAAGTCCTTTGTCTGTAGAATTGCAATGGAACAGAGCTAACTATCACGTGAACGCGCGAGACTGAGCTCGTGGCTCTCTGGCAGACCTCTGACTCATTCCCCTCTCATTCGCCCCCACTTCACAGTAGAAGCATCAAACAAGGTTCTAAAGACTGTTGACATCTAATGGAAGCCTTAGGAAGTGCAATATGACCCCATAGACACTGTGTATTCGATAGGCCAAGAGTTGAAAAACTACAAACTACAAATTTCCCACTTCCAAGTTCGATTTTTTCTCAGGTTTTTGCCTGCCGTATGAGTTCTGTTATACTCACAGACATCATTCAAACTGCCCCCTACCCTAGAGAAGATGAGTCTTTATTGAAGACTCATCTCTTCAGTAGGTCCAATGATTGAGTGTAGTCTGGCCCAGGAGTGTGAAGGTGAACGGAAAGGCACTGGAGCAACGAACCGCCCTTGCTGTCTCTGCCTGGACGATTCCCCTCTCTCCTCTGGGATTCTCTGCCTCAAACCCTATTACAGGGGCTGAGTCATTGGCTTACTTGTGCTCTTCCATGCCATCCCTAGGAGGGGTGCTTCACTTGAGTGGGTTGAGTCACTGACGTGATCTTCCTGTCAGGGTTGGCGCCCCCCTTGGGTTGTGCCATGGGGGAGATCATCGTGGGCTATACTCGGCCTTGTCTCAGGATGGTAAGTTGGTGGTTGGAGATATCCCTCTAGTGGTGTGGGGGCTGTGCTTTGGCAAAGTGGGTGGGGTTATATCCTGCCTGTTTGGCCCTGTCCGGGGGTATAGTCGGATGGGGCCACAGTGTCTCCCGACCCCTCCTGTCTCAGCCTCCAGTATTTGTGCTGCTACCTGTCCCAGACCTGCTGTTTTCAACTCTCTAGAGACAGCAGGAGTGGTAAAGATACTCTGAATGATCGGCTATGAAAAGCCAACTGACATTTACTCCTGAGGTGCTGACCTGTTGCACCTTCTACAACAACCACTGTGATTATTATTACTTCACCCTGCTGGTCATCTATGAACATTTGAACATCTTGGCCATGTTCTGTTATGATCTCCACCCAGCACAGCCAGAAGAGGACTGGCTTACCTTACCATAGCATGGTTCCTCTCTAGGTTTCTTCCTAGGTTCTGGCCTTTCTAGGGAGTTTTTCCTAGTGACTGTGCTTCTACACCTGCATTGCTTGCTGTTTGGGGTTTTAGGCTGGGTTTCTGTACAGCACTTTGTGACATCAGCTGATGTAAGAAGGGCTTTATAAATACATTTGATTGTTTTGATTGAAATGGAAATTGATGTATGTTTATCTTGTATATTATGGCTCTTATGTTTATATGTTTACTATATATATGTATCTTATCTGACTTGCCACAACAAGGGGTTCCTTCTGGAAAAATAAAGTGATTATATTCTATAACAGAACCATTGCAAAGCACCAAATATCAGCTCATGATCTGTCTCCAGATTTCAGAAAGTATTCACGCTCTTGTACTTTTTCCACATGTTGTTGTTACAGCCTGAAGTTAAAATGGATTAAATTAAGTTTGTATGTCACTGGTCTACACACAATACCCCATACTGTCAAAGTGGAATTATGTTTTTAGAAATGTTTACCCATTTTCAAAAATGATAAGCTGAAAATGATTGAGTCAATAGGTTTGCAATCCTTTTGTTATTGCAAGCCTAAATATTCATGAGTAAGAATGTGCTTATCAAGTCAAATAATAAGTTGCATGGACTTACTCTCTATGCAATAATAGTGTTTGTCATATTTTTTTGAATGACTAACTCATCTCTGTACCCCACACATACAATTACAGTATCTGTAAGGTCCCTCAGTCGAGCAGTGAATTTCAATCACAGATTCAACCACAAAGACCAATGAGGTTTTCCAATGCCTCGCAAAGAAGGGCACCTATTGGTAGATGGGTAAAAAAAACAGACATTGAATATCCCTTTGAGCATGGAGAAGTTATTAAATACACTTTAGATGGTGCAACAATACACCCAGTCACTACAAAGATACAGGTGTCCTTCCTAACTCAGTTGCCGGAGACAAAAGAAACCTCTCAGGGATTTCACCATGAGGCCAATGGTGACTTTAAAACAGTTAGAGTTTAAAGGCTGTGAAAAAAAGACAAAACTGAGGATGGATCAACAACATCGTAGTTACTCCACAATACTAACCTAATTGATAGAGTGAAAATAAGGAAGCTTGTACAGAATGAAATATCAGAAAACTAAAGTAAAATTGCCATAAATGTTTAAAATAAATTAACTTCATGTCCTGAATACAAAGTGTTATGTTTAGATCAAATCCAATACAACACATCACTGAGTACAAAGCTTCATATTTTCAAGCATGATGGTGGCTGCATCATGTTATGGATATGTTTATCATTGGCAAGGACTAGGCAGTTTTTTTTTATAAAAAGAAAAGGAATAGAGCTAAGCACAGGAAAAATCCTAGAGGAAAACCTGGTTCATCCTGCTTTCCAACTGACAATTTACCTTTCAGCAGGACAATAACCCAAAACACAAGGCCAAATATACACAGGCGTTGCTTTACCAAGACGACATTGAATGTTCCTGAGTGGCCTAGTTACAATTTTGACATAAATCAGCTTGAAAATCTATGACTAGACATGAAAATGTCTGTCTAGCAATGGTCAACAACCAACTTGACAGAGCTTGAATAATTATTGAAAGAATAATGTGCAAATATTGTAGAGTCCAGGTGTGCAAACTTCGAGACTTACCCAGAAAGACTCACAGCTGTAATCACTGTCAAACGTGTGAATACTTATGTAAATAAGATATGTATCTATTTAATTTTCAATACATTTGCTAACGTTTGAAAAAATATTTTTTTCATATTGTCATTATGGGGTATTGTGTGTAGATGGGTGAGAAAAACACCCAATTTAATACATTTTTTAATTCAGGCTCTAACACAACAAAGTGTGAAATTAGTCAGGGGGTATGAATACTTTCTGAAGACACTATCTACCTATAGCAGAAGCATTTATTAAGAAACAAACAGCACTTATTCAGAAATTGGAAGTGACTCTAGAAATCACACTGATTTGCATGAAAAGTAGGCCTACCTTAATTGAAAATGGGCAACTGCCATGCACTAGTATAGTAGGGTCTGTTTCCGATTTAGGAAATGTACAACGTTTCTAAGCACTTCTCAGTACTTTGTAGTCAGACTTACCTTATGCAGGTGCTTAACGGGTTTTGGAGGCATGGTTCCCTCGTGTGTGCTCAATACATTTAATTCAACCTCTGAAAACCCTCCCACTTGCTGGCCAATAGATTTTCTCCTCTAGTTTTCATTCAATAGCTTTTTCAGTACCTATAATTTGACTTTTTTTGGTTGACTCACTAGAATAGATCGACAGAACAGGTTCAGAATATATGGACCAATGAAAGAAATCCATCTAATGCATATTCGTCTCCGTTTCAGCACCAACTGGTAGATTAAAAAATACTCTGATTTTAGGTTAGTTTTAGTGTTAGGAAAGTATGCATGAATCAAAACAGGTTTGGAGAGCCTTTACGCACAAAATATATTGATTTATCCTCTAAATTGTCATATTCAAGGTCAATCCATGAAATATTGGAAGGTGGAAAAAAGTGTGCAATAAGCGTTGAACAATAGTCCATAATCTACCTAATCTACCCTCACTAATCATGTAACTGAATGACAACCGTTCAGTCGTCTGAACCGTGCGCCATGCTCCAGGTTTAATCTGCTGCGTGTGGTCTGAGTTCCATAATGGTTCAAATAGGCTGCATGTCCCAAATTATTGCACAACATTAGCCTAATATGTTCCACTAATGCTCGTGGCCTTCAGGAACAACTACATGTACGTGACTGAAGAAAGAAATGTAAACAGAATGGAATGGAATGAAAAAAGTACAGCTCCCTGTGCTTTTAACATTAGTTGAAACATACAGGAACATACAGGAACTCAAATCCTTCTGTTCACCTGATTTAGAATTCCTCACAATCAAATGTAGACCGCATTATCTTCCAAGAGAATTCTCTTCGATTATAATCACAGCCGTATATATCCCCCCCCCAAGCTCTGAACAAACTTTATTTAACTCTTTGCAAACTGGAAACCATTTATCCGGAGGCTGCATTCATTGTAGCTGGGGATTTTAACAAAGCTAATCTGAAAACAAGACTCCCTAAATTTTATCAGCATATCGATTGCGCAACCAGGGGTGGTAAAACCTTGGATCACTGTTACTCTAACTTCCGCGACGCATATAAGGCCCTGCCCCGCCCCCCTTTCGGAAAAGCTGACCACGACTCCATTTTGTTGATCCCTGCCTACAGGCAGAAACTGAAACAAGAGGCTCCCACGCTGAGGTCTGTCCAACGCTGGTCAGACCAAGCTGACTCCACACTCCAAGACTGCTTCCATCACGTGGACTGGGACATGTTTCGTATTGCGTCAGATAAAAATATTGACGAATACGCTGATTCGGTGTGCGAGTTCATTAGAACGTGCGTTGAAGATGTCGTTTGCATAGCAACGATAAAAACATTCCCTAACCAGAAACCGTGGATTGATGGCAGCATTCGCGTGAAACTGAAAGCGCGAACCACTGCTTTTAATCAGGGCAAGGTGTCTGGCAACATGACCGAATACAAACAGTGCAGCTATTCCCTCCGCAAGGCTATTAAACAAGCTAAGCGTCAGTACAGAGACAAAGTAGAATCTCAATTCAACGGCTCAGACACAAGAGGCATGTGGCAGGGTCTACAGTCAATCACGGACTACAAGAAGAAACCCAGCCCAGTCACGGACCAGGATGTCTTGCTCCCAGGCAGACTAAATAACTTTTTTGCCCGCTTTGAGGACAATACAGTGCCACTGACACGGCCTGCAACGAAAACATGCGGTCTCTCCTTCACTGCAGCCGAGGTGAGTAAGACATTTAAACGTGTTAACCCTCGCAAGGCTGCAGGCCCAGACGGCATCCCCAGCCGCGCCCTCAGAGCATGCGCAGACCAGCTGGCCGGTGTGTTTACGGACATATTCAATCAATCCCTATACCAGTCTGCTGTTCCCACATGCTTCAAGAGGGCCACCATTGTTCCTGTTCCCAAGAAAGCTAAGGTAACTGAGCTAAACGACTACCGCCCCGTAGCACTCACTTCCGTCATCATGAAGTGCTTTGAGAGACTAGTCAAGGACCATATCACCTCCACCCTACCTGACACCCTAGACCCACTCCAATTTGCTTACCGCCCAAATAGGTCCACAGACGATGCAATCTCAACCACACTGCACACTGCCCTAACCCACCTGGACAAGAGGAATACCTATGTGAGAATGCTGTTCATCGACTACAGCTCGGCATTCAACACCATAGTACCCTCCAAGCTCGTCATCAAGCTCGAGACCCTGGGTCTTGACCCCGCCCTGTGCAACTGGGTACTGGACTTCCTGACGGGCCGCCCCAGGTGGTGAGGGTAGGCAACAACATCTCCTCCCCGCTGATCCTCAACACGGGGCCCCACAAGGGTGCGTTCTGAGCCCTCTCCTGTACTCCCTGTTCACCCACGACTGCGTGGCCACGCACGCCTCCAACTCAATCATCAAGTTTGCGGACGACACAACAGTGGTAGGCTTGATTACCAACAACGACGAGACGGCCTACAGGGAGGAGGTGAGGGCCCTCGGAGTGTGGTGTCAGGAAAATAACCTCACACTCAACGTCAACAAAACTAAGGAGATGATTGTGGACTTCAGGAAACAGCAGAGGGAACACCCCCTATCCACATCGATGGAACAGTAGTGGAGAGGGTAGCAAGTTTAAGTTCCTCGGCATACACATCACAGACAAACTGAATTGGTCCACTCACACTGACAGCGTCGTGAAGAAGGCGTAGCAGCGCCTCTTCAACCTCAGGAGGCTGAAGAAATTCGGCTTGTCACCAAAAGCACTCACAAACTTCTACAGATGCACAATCGAGAGCATCCTGGCGGGCTGTATCACTGCCTGGTACGGCAACTGCTCCGCCCTCAACCGTAAGGCTCTCCAGAGGGTAGTGAGGTCTGCACAACGCATCACCGGGGGCAAACTACCTGCCCTCCAGGACACCTACACCACCCGATGTTACAGGAAGGCCATAAAGATCATCAAGGACATCAACCACCCGAACCACTGCCTGTTCACCCCGCTATCATCCAGAAGGCGAGGTCAGTACAGGTGCATCAAAGCTGGGACCGAGAGACTGAAAAACAGCTTCTATCTCAAGGCCATCAGACTGTTAAACAGCCACCACTAACATTGAGTGGCTGTTGCCAACACACTGTCATTGACACTGACCCAACTCCAGCCACTTTAATAATGGGAATTGATGGGAAATGATGTAAATATATCACTAGCCACTTTAAACAATGCTACCTTATATAATGTTACTTACCCTACATTCATCTCATATGCATACGTATATACTGTACTCTACATCATCGACTGCATCCTTATGTAATACATGTATCACTAGCCACTTTAACTATGCCACTTTGTTTACTTGTCTACATACTCATCTCATATGTATATACTGTACTCGATACCATCTACTGTATGCTGCTCTGTACCATCACTCATTCATATATCCTTATGTACATATTCTTTATCCCCTTACACTGTGTATAAGAGAGTAGTTTTGGAATTGTTAGTTAGATTACTTGTTGGTTATCACTGCATTGTCGGAACTAGAAGCACAAGCATTTCGCTACACTCGCATTAACATCTGCTAACCATGTGTATGTGACAAATAACATTTGATTTGATTTGATTTAATGCATTTTTTTAAAAGGTGGGTGAACAGCGTTTACTTGCATTTACCCTCCTCCAGGCCTACACCACTACCGGAAGCCTACCCTCTCAGCCAAGGCAATTTTAAACACACGAACACACGCAGAATAGCTAGCCTATGTTGATAAAAGGATATTAGAAGGGTGAGCCGGTTAAGGATCGATTCAGACCAGGTGTTAAAATTGTATGACAAACGACAGTTTATTTCAGAGGGAGAATATCTGGTACAAGTAAATACGGCTCTTCCGTTAGTTCGTGTTGGAACAGCAGGCAGAGAGAGCGTAAACAGTCAGCACAGCCCTTATATACGTCACAGAAAGTAGGTTGACCCTAGGAAGATCGGATCTCCGGATTGGTTCAGCTGGTTGTAGTCTGTAGTCTTCCGCCATTGGCTCAGTTGTCTGTCCGTCACTCTAGAATCCCGCCGTCACACAATGTTCAGCTAAAGGGGAATCTGGTGTGTGTGCGAGAGTTATCCTGTAGGGGGCCCCACATCCTTTACTGTGAGTATATGTTGCTATGTGTTGTCTCAGTTATAACAATGCAATAGCAGTATGCTGGTCACTTACATAAGAAATAGCACTTCCTAACAAATCCCTCTCTTCACGTCTCCTCAGAGACGTGACACCACCTAACTAGATCCAGACACAACACAAAAAAAAACAAAAACAAACAAAAAACTTCTCCCTAAGGGACTATGAAATAAGGCACGGTACTAAACAGAAATAGATATATATGTATTCCCATCATGTTCTTCATTCAATCCCACTATGTACTAAGTTGGCTTACAACCCTCATTTAACAGAGCGGAGAACAGCTCAAAATAAAAGTAAAAATTATTGTCCACATTAGCCAGCTTTTTCCAGCAGGAAAAAGTTTCTGATACCCTCTCTTCACATCTCCTAAGAGATGTGATATAGTCCAGATACATTACTCCAAGCAAAAACGAAGACATAATCCAAAAAGGAAAAATATCCTAAACTAGGTATGTCTATCCGGAAATGGCCCACAAAGAAAAATAATTTCCCCCTCTTCCCATCCCAGATGCGACACGACATACAATGGAGAAGCTTAATCAATAAAAGCAACTGGATCCCCCTCCTTACTCCTGCTAGGGTGTCACTCAATTATCCTTTATTTCAGCAGTCATAGCATTTCATGAAAATAATAAAAAGTTTATTACTAATAACAAGTTATATATGCCTTTGTTGTATGCCTTTGTTCCCCCCAAGGGTGTCACTTATCAAAAACAGGATAAAACTTTATTGTTATTGACATGTAAGATGTAGGATAAAACTTTGGTCATGGAAAACAGAGTAAAGAATTATTAGAAACCATCTGGTCCTCTCAGCTACTTCTATCCTGTACCAAGTGGGCTCCTTGCCACCCAGGGACTCCAAACCATGTGTCATCATCAGTCAGTCCCATCCTCCCCTGAAAGCATGCTTCCGTATCGGCATCGCCAACTGGAGCATCAAGCAAAGGCATCATGCCTGAAGCCCTCACCACATCTGTAACAGACTTGTCAAAACACAGTATGATGCAAACAGCACATCACATCAATAACAAATAATACAAGAATTAGGGTCAGAAATCCAGTAACCATCCTACCAGTGCACTTACCAAACCAGGCCAAGAGAACAGACTCCTCCACCCCCCCGTGGACCTCATCTTAGCAGATAGTGCATCAACCCCGCCTTAGATTGTGAAGTTTAAAAACTATCATCTGGACTGGTATTAGGAATATACGTGCAACATTGTTTACCGAACATCTTGCAGACGTCCCCCTGACTGGCAAGAAGCATATCCAAGGCAAGTCTATTCTGTCTGGAAACCCCAAATGTGGCCTCAAGCTGTTCAGACATACTAGTGAGTGCATCACGGGAGTAATTCACAAAACGCTGTTGATCATAGTAGATATAATTAATCCATGCAGTCTGTCCAGCATCCACCATGGCTGGACCCATAGTAGGTAGTAAGTGCCAGAGTCCATCATTCCTACCCAAGGCCTGAAACTCATGAGGAATCCCCACTGGCACTCCCATCAGGTTAGTGTATGTCAACTACATCCTCTGTCCATGGAGCACTACTACATCTGTCTCCCATGGGATGGAATGTTTTCAGGTCCCCTGGTTACAGAACTCAGCAGCTGTTCAGCAACAACATCAACAATGGTCCGTGGAATTATCAAACTGGTCAGACCACACGTACCTTGCCATTCTCCTCTAAGAATGGGTCTCAGCCCTCTTTTGGCTCCACTGGTCCAACATACATCAGCCAGACCACTCGTTTGGTTTAGGCCTGTAACTGGCCAAGTGGAATTAATGGTTATGTTACTCCTGCAATCAGCTTCAGGCAATCTCCCATAATCAATGCCATTACCTGTACCCGTGATGCACTCGTAATTGCCCCCATATGCCTCAACACCCCAAGAGGCCCGATGAGGAGGTACTGCAGGAAACACAAGGCTCAAAGAGGAACAGAGGGTTGAATTGGGCTTAACCTGGTAAAAACTTCTCAAAATACACAACCACCCCTCTCCTTCTCCTACAGCAAATGGGTGTAGCCAGAACAGGTCTAGCATAACTTCAAATAATACAGTCCTTTCCTCTCAGGGTTTTAGCTGTGTACCTCATATAAGACAGCCACAAATTGTCCCTACTATCAAAACCAGTCTCAGTTTCTAATTGATCAATAGCCGAATAGTCTCTAACATTAATTACCTGAATGGTATTTTTAACACAGTGGTGGTAGAGGAGTGTGTCCGGTTACCTCTGGTCTTGGCAGTACCCTGATAGAAAACACACCCATCATGTCTGTCCTCGTCCTTTGTAGTCCGAGGGTGTGAGTGCCTGCATCAGAGAGCTTAATAGTTTTGATGGTTAGTAGGATTTCATCACCTTTACAAAGTTCAACATTGCTCCCAGGTTTCCCCATATCATGGAAAACCTATCCACCCTTGTGGGATCCTCCATGCTATACGGATATCCTCTTCTCCAATCCTAGAACTGTCCGAAGTCAGTTACCATGTAATCTCTACTCTAACTTCTTGTCTACCCAGATCTAGGGATTCGTATGCTTATTTTGGAACAAAATACACATCACTTAGCCAGAGCCAGACACATCTTCACTTCTATGAACAAAAACAGGGGTGATAGGACAGGTAGGGTTACTTCATTCGAGAGTTGGCCCCCGGAATTCTGTTAATTCCAGTTCTTCTCCCGAACTCTGTTTATTGTCCGACAGTGAAAAAATGTCTTACCCTTCCGCCGTGCGATATGAATCTGGGTAGCTCTTTCAGCTAGCTGTCACCAGGGGTCTTCTATGGTCCCCAAGCCTCTGGGACTGGATTGAGTGACTTCACCTGTAATGCATAAAATCCTGGACATACAGGCTTGGTTAACAAACAATTTCTCATATGTTTTATCTGATTATATCTTTAACTTCTATTCCCAATTGTTAGCTTACATTTTTTTTTTTTTAGTTTCTTATCCAATAAGCCCCATCCTATCCTAGACCACAATTTACCCATCCCCCTTTTGATACCTGACTCTGCCCAGGTATCAACCTTACCTACTCTAAATACTGACTTAGGTAAGATTAGTATATTATCCTTATGTCTGACATCATGAAGGAGCCCTTTTAGTTTCCCACATGTCCAATTCTCCCTTGGGCGTCAATCCAGTACCAATTCCCTGTCAAGTTTCTTATCTACTTAAGAACTATCTGCGCTACTTATATATTTTCTTAAATATATATTTACCAATTTAAACCTTTTCTCTCATATTTCTCAAATACCACTAAGCTTCTAACTGTTTGACTTTATCCAAAATCATGTCTATGAGTGTCAATCTCTGAAATCCTTACATTTCCTTAATCAACCTAACAATAATCCTAAATCATCACAGATGTCCTATATACCTGTTAAATTTAATACTATTTTTTTTTATATATATATTTTTTTTTTACCTACATTCAATATAATACATTAGTTGAATCAAAACATGTTCTACACCCTAGTCCATGAGTTGTCCATAATACATTAGTTAATGTTTGTAGTCTTCACAGATCGTGTGACATAAAACACTACCGTTCTTTCCTTACATGAATGGCATGTATGACAGTGTTATTTGTCATTTTTAAACCCTGTACGAATAATAGATCGCGGGAAAATGCACTGTAAGTGTAACTATGCATACGTTTCATTTTTATTATGTTTAGTCGTGAAACAGTTCTCATGGGCACACAAATCCAAAATAATTATAGGCCTTTGCCATTGCAAAATCGAATGCTTCTAACCGAAAGAGTCAACCATAGGCTTATTGTCATTAACGTATACTTGTTGGATGGATTCGATGCGCATTGTTATCTCGCTGTAGCCTGTAGGCTAATCTATTGAAATGATCGACCATCATCACATGGTATAAACATATAGACTCAATGGTTGCTAAAATGGGAAGAGGTCTGTCCATGATAGGGCGTTGCTCTGCCTTCTTGACATCTCAGTCGACCAGATTGACTACATGTCCTCGTTTTTTCGCACCTGAATTACTGCCCAGCTGTGTGGTCATGTGCGGCAAAGAGGGACGTAGGTAAATTGCAGTTGGTCCTCGACAAAGCAGCACATATTGCACTTAGATGTACACGAGGGGAAAGCTCCAGTAAACCCATGTCAGTCTCTCCTGGCTCAAAGTTGTGAAGAGATTAACTGCATCACTATTGGTCTTTGTGCGATGTATCGATGTGTTGAAGGTACCGAAGTGTCTGTTCAAGCAGTTGGCCAACAGTTTGGACACTCATCCGTACAACACAAGACATGCAACTAGCGGTCTCTTCACAATCCCCAGGTCAAGAACAGAGGCTGGGAAACGCACAGTATTAAATAGAGCCATGGACTCTTTGCCACCCCAGATAACACAAGGTAGGAATAAAAAATAATTTTTTTTAAACAGTTAAAAGAACACCTTACTGCACAAAGGGAGACAGTCGTTTTATATATTTATTTATTGTAATTTGCCATGTATTATGTATTAGACCTAGATATTGTGTGTATGTATTGATATATAGGCTATGTGTGACGTTTTAAATGTATGTATTTCAGTCCTTGACTAATAATGTTCTGAACTATGTATTATGCCATGTTTCATAAGGACCCCAGGAAGAGTAGCTGATGCTTTTGCAGCGGCTAATGTGGATCCCAATAAATACCAAATACCAAAGGTGATCCAGTAAAGAAAAAAGGTAGAAAATAATTAAGATAAATAAATGGTCTACTACAGATGGCTACAGATGGCACGGATAACACCACGCACCTGAACAACGTAGCAATGAGCGCGCGAAACAGCTGAATGACTAAAGCAAACGATGATAAAATAAATATAATTCATTGGAATAATGGCATTTTTTTTATCAAGGTCGCCTGGCAAACAAATATGCATACCTTTATGCTAAGCTGAGGCTGAAATTCAGCAATTCAGCCCACCAGCTGGGCAGCTTTCCCACATGTATATTTTTAAACCATGACAGAGAGATGTTCGTTTCATTGGAATATTTTATTTTCATATTGACCAATGTAAAATATATTTACCACTGCTTTTTAAAGAAATATGAGAATAGCTAAATTAGCATTATGTGAAGACACGCCAAATTTAGACTTTTGTTGCATTTAGGGGAGCTAAACCCCGACGACTCGCCATTAATTCGTACCATGGAATTAAATCAAGGTCAGAATACCATACTGTTCTCATTCTTATGTTCAAATTCAGAATATGCAGAGAGACAAGTGCATAAAACGGGAATTGCGTTCCATTTTACGCACGCTAAACTCAGGTCGGAATCTGCCCCATAAGAACATCATGTTTTAATCATGTTCCATCATGCTCATTCAAATATACCAGAAGTGTAATGTACAACAACATTGATTAAAACTCTGTTTCCAGTAACATAAAACAACCACAATATAAATTATTAATGTCAACAATGTTTTAAGAGTTTAAAATATGAAAACGGGAACGTGGTTGTTGTCCTTGCTTCCGCTTTTTCACCTTCACTGTTGTTGTGGATGAGAAAAGTCAGAGCAGCCATGGGGAACTCCCTGCCATGGGTGTATTCAATAGGAATCAAACGGAACCAAACGTGCAGACACGGGAGGGTTCAATCTGAATGTACCCAATACGAAATTTTTGTTACGATTTACTACAGTTTGCACTAATGAATATACGCAATAAAGTAGGTGGTGGGCTGGTTCCTGGCAGACAGCTAGATGACTAAACGGAGCAGAAAGGGGAAATGATTCTTAGAGCATTTGTCTGTTCTGTTTGAATGATTTTGGTGTTATAGGATAGTCTACGGAGCACGATATCAGGTAAATGTTTCTGATTACGTTTGGAGTTGTTTCAGTCCTGTTATTTAATTTAGCCTACTGTACGCTAGGTTGTGATTAGATGCGTTTTGCTCATCAAGTTGAGTTTGGGTTGTTGGTCGAGTGAAATTTTGAGCTGCTTTATTTCATTTGAATGTTAATTATTCCTTAAATGTAATATGTTGCGCATTGTAAACAATGTCGCCAATATACAGTACCAGTCAAAAGTTTGGGCACACCTACTTATTCAAGGGTTTATCTTTATTTTTACTATTTTCTACATTGTAGAATAATAGTGAAGACATCAACTTTGAAATAACAAATATGGAATCATGTAGTAATCAAAAAAGTGTTAAACATATCAAAATATATTTTATATTTGAGATTCTTCAAAGTAGCCACCCTTTGCCTTGATGACAGCTTTGCACATTCTTGGCTTTCTCTCAACCACCTTCATGAGGAATGCTTTTCCAACCGTTTTGAAGGAGTTCCCACATATGCTGAGCACTTGTTGGCTGCTTTTCCTTCACTCTGCGGTCCATCTCATCAAAAAAAACATCTCAATTGGGTTGAGGTCGGGTGATTGTGGAGGCCAGGTCATCTGATGCAGCACTCAATCACTCTTCTTGGTCAAATAGACCTTACACGGTCTGGAGGTGTGTTTTGGGTTATTGTCCTGTTGAAAAACAAATGATAGTCCCACTTTGCGCAAAACAGATGGGATGGCGTATCGTTGCAGAATACTGTGGTAGCCATGCTGATTAAGTGTGCCTTGAATTCTAAATAAATTACAGAAATTGTCACCAGCAAAGTACCCCCACACCATCACACCTCCTCCTCCATGCTTCACAGTGGGAATTACACATGCTGAGATCATCCGTTCACATACTCTGCGTCTCACAAAGACATGGCGGTTGGACTCATCAGACCACTTGAACTCTGTGAAGCATTTTATTTGGGTTGCAATCTGAGGTGCAGTTAACTCTAATAAACTTATCCTCTGCAGCAGAGGTAACTCTGGGTCTTCCTTTCCTGTAGTGGTCCTCATGAGAGCCAGTTTCATCATAGCGCTTGATGGTTTTTGGACTGCACTTGAAGAAACGTTCAAAATTCTTGACATTTTCTGTTTTTGACTGACCTTCATGCCTTAAAGTAATGATGGACTGTCGTTTCTCTTTGCTTATTTGAGCTGTTATTGCCATAATATGGACTTGGTATTTTACCAAATAGGGCTATCTTTTGTATACCATCCCTACCTTGTCACAACACAACTGATTGGCTCAAACGCATTAAGAAGGAAATAAATTCCACAAAATAACAAAATAACAAGGCACACCTCTTAATTGAAATGCATTCCAGGTGACCACCTCATGAAGCTGGTTGAGAGAATGCAAAGCATGTGTGCAAAGCTGGCATCATGGCAAAGGGTGGCTACTTTGAAGAGTCACAAGACTCACATAGTTTTGATGTCTTCACTATTATTCTACAATGTAGAAAACAGTCCAAATAAAGAAAAACCCTTGAATGAGTACATGTGTCCAAACGATTGACTGGTACTGTACAGTAGGTGTGTACGTGCGCTTGTGTTTTGGCTTGACACATTTGCCATGGTGTTCAGTTGGTGCACAGAAAGAAACTTGTCATATTGCATTCTCTTGTCTAGCCTACCGTAACAGTAAAATACATGTAGCCTCATGAAAGAGATTACAGAGAGACGATAAGTCATAACCTAAGCCTATAATTAAATGCTTGGTAAAGGTTCAAGGTGTGTTAAAGGGTGGTAAAGAAACAGATTTGATCATCTATGTCTTTTCTCAGATTCTCAGATTGTTGTTAAAATCGTAACTTTTGTTATAGATGTCCTATGAGTCAATGGAGTGGAATGTAATAACTGATGTCTATAAAAAATAAAGTCACCAACGCCCATAGCCGCAACATGTAGGGGGTGCTGAAAAACCCCAACATATTAATTAAAACATTGAAGCATTTATTTTCTTCACAAAAGTAGTGCACTGGGCCTTTAATAGTCCTGTAGCGCTAATAGGTGTCATTTAATTTCCTCTTATATAATGGCCTTAAATTGCCTTAATAGAAAGAGGGCTTGTGGCTGTTATCTGTTTAAATCAGATATGCTGCACTTAATACAGTTTATGCAGCTCACTAACTTCTTTAAGGCATGAAAAAGTCATCAATAGCTGAAATTTCTTGAATGACCATAAAGAATGAAAACTGCACTGCTCTAGCAGGATTCTGCTCTACAATATACAGTAAGTAGGATGAAAGAGAGGAGATGATAAGGAGATCATTTAGTAACACTCAATATTTCCCTCCCATTCCAGGTAGGATGAGAGACAGACTGGTTGACCTGAAGGGGGTGGCCCCGGCTTCTTCAGACATGGACGAGGGAGGTCAGAGTCGGGGCACTGATGACGAGAAACAGCTGGAGCACCAGACAGTGGTGTTCGAAGGCGAAGACATGATGGACAGCATCTTCAGAGAGGTCCAGTCAATCAGGAAGGAGATCGCTCTGCTCCAGGTGGATGTGAAGTGCCTGGGCAAGCAGAACTCCCGATTCCTCACCTCTGTCCGGAGGATCAGCTCCATCAAACGAGACTCCAATGCCCTGGCCAAGGGCATCAAGACCCGGGGGGAGGGCATCTACACACGGCTGGAGAAGATCGGCATGCAGCACAAAGAGCTGGAAGAAGAGCATGGTGCCCATTCTGCTCTGGTCCGCATGGTGCGCTCACAGTATGTTTCTCTCACCGGGGCCTTCCACGAGGCCATGTCTGAGTACAACCAAGCAGAGATGGGCCAGAGGGAGAACTGCAAGACCCGGATCCAGCGCCAGGCAAAGATAATGGGCAAGGAGGTGACCGGAGATCAGATTGAGGAGATGGTCGAGACGGGAAAGTGGAATGTGTTCTCCGACAACCTCCTGGCGGACGGGCGGACGGCGCGATCAGCGCTTACGGAGATCGAGAACCGGCACAAGGAGCTGGTTGAGCTGGAGAGTCGGATCAAGGACATCCATGAGCTGTTCTTTCAGATGGCTCTGCTGGTGGAGGAACAGGGGGCCATGGTGGATAACATAGAGGCCAACGTAGTCGCAACAACAGACTTTGTGGGCAAGGCCCAGGCTCAGATCAAGCTGGCGGTGAAGTACAAGAAGAACAACCCCTGTAGGAAGTTGTTCTGTTGCTGTTTCCCATGCTGCAACAAGTGAGGGAGACATACCGATATTAGTGTTATTGTTTTATCTCAAGTCAAGATCCTTTCAAAAGTGTTTTCATGGCCATGACAATGTATTTAAAGAAGTAGAATTAATCCATTTGCAGTTGATTACACAAGTATGCACTTGATCCTGAATATTTTCAGATGTACAGTATGGGTGTTCCAATGTACACCGAGTGTACAAAATATTAAGAACAACTTCTTAATATTGAGTTGAACCTACTACCATTCCCAACTGAAAGGCACTTCAGTATTTTGTCTTGCCCATTCACCCTCTGAATGGCATACATTTACAATCCATGTCTCCAGACTTAAAAATCCTTCTTTAACCTGTCTCCTCCCCTTCATCTACACTGATATAAGTGGATTTAACAGGTGACATCAACAAGGGATCATAGCTTTCACCTGTCATGGAAAGAGCAGGGGTTCCTAATGTTTTGTGTACTCGTTGTATGTTTAAAATGATTTCTGCAGTTTGAACGAGGGTGCCATTTTGTATGTCATGCAGCCATTTCTATCTTTTATTGTACATTAACACCCTTGCTTAGCTGGCGTTAGGAGAGAAGACCCAGTATCTCGATGACAAACTGCTGAAGCTAACATGCCATAGTGTGATATGGGGTGTTCCATTTCTTTAATGTTGTAAAAATAAAACATTTGTTCGGTGCTCCAGACTGGCAGTTAACAGAATACTTGATTAGTCAATCAAGAATGTTTACTTGAGTGCAGTTCAAATGTTTCCTTCTCCCACTATTCCCTTTAACCTTCAGCTGTATTGAATGTTTGATTATTTGTCCATTTTTTTATATTATTTATGTTTTATGACAGGATATTGTGATTTTTATGAATACAAACGCTGTAGAATTGCCCTTTGTGTTTCATTTGAGCATCTATTTTTTGATGTACACAATTACTTGATCATGATGCCTCATTCTAAACGCATAATTGTGATACATTTGAGTTTCTTTTCTTGGAGACACAACCATTGTTGCTACACTGACTGATATTGCAACTGAAGGCAACCTCAAAATGACTCAACAGGATTTTACATTGGTGAAGAAAACAAGAATGTGCCTCAATTTTTCCATTGTATAGTGCACATCACATGCAGATATCCAAGAGACCATTGCTTTTTTTAGTGTCCATCGTGAGTCAAAAACAGGCTCAGAAAATTCTCATCAGATTGTTGTGACGTGTAGGCTAACTTTCAACGTCTGTGTTCCATAAACCCACCAGCAAGTGAGGTACCTATCTCTCTGTTTCGACAATCGCCCAATCCTAAATCAACCACTCACTGCTCCTTCCCCACATATATCTAATGATCCCGCTGTGTAGATCTGAAATGATTGGATGCGTAAACGATATAGTAATACTTCCACTATATGGACATCCATGAGCTGTTCTTCCAGATGGCTCTGCTGGTGGAGGAACAGGGGGCCATGGTGGACAACATAGAGGCCAACGTAGACGCAACAACAGACTTTGTGGGCAAGGCCCAGGCTCAGATCAAGCTGGCGGTGAAGTACAAGAAGGACAACCCCTGTAGGAAGTTGTTCTGTTGCTGTTTCCCACGCTGCAACAAGTGAGACAGATCGAGACCGATTGTTTTATTGTTTTATCTCAAGTCAAGATCCTCTCAAAAGTGTTTTCATGGCCATGACAATGTATTTAAAGAAGTAGAATTAATCCATTTGCAGTTGTTTACACAAGTATGCACTTGATCCTGAATATTTTCAGATGTACAGTATGGGTGTTCCAATGTACACTGAGTGTACAAAATATTAAGAACACCTTAATATTGAGTTGAACCTACTACCATTCCCAACTGAAAGGCACATCAATATTTTTTCTTGCCCATTCACCATCTGAATGGCACACATACACAATCCATGTTTCCAGGTTTAAACATCCTTCTATAACCTGTCTCCCCCCTTCATCTACACTGATTGAAGTGGATTTAACAGGTGACATCAATAAGGGATCATAGCTTTCAACTGATTCACCTAGTCAGTCTGTCATAGAAAGAGCAGGTGTTCCTAATGTTTTGTGCACTCAGTGGTATGTTTGTTTACAATTATTTATGCAGTTTGAATGAGAATGTGCCATTTTGTATGTCATGCAGCCATTTCTGCCTCTTACTGTAGAAGATACATTTTATATTAACACCCTTGCCTAGCTGGTGTTAGGAGAGAAGACAAAGCATCTTGATATCGAACCGCAGAAGCTAACATGCAAGTGTGATATGGGGTGTTCCATTTCTTTGATGTAAAAAGAAAACACTTGTCCGATGCTCCAGGCTTGTAGTTAAAGGAATACTTGATTAGTCAATCAAGAATGTTTACTTGAGTGCAGTTCAAATGCTTTCTTCTCCCACTTGTCCTATAATGTTCTGCTGTATTGAATGTTTGATTTTACTTTTTTTTTCTTCATGACTTGTGTTTATTGACAGGATATTGTGATTTTTATGAATACAAAACGCTGTAGAATGGCCCTTTGTGTTTCATTTGAGCATCTATTTTTTGATGTACACAATTACTTGATCATGATGCCTCATTCTAAACGCATAATTGTGATACTTTTGAGTTCTTTTCTTGGAGACAACTGTTATTGCTTCACGGACTGATATTGCAACTGAAGGCAACCTCAAAATGACTCAACTGGATTTTTACATTGTTAAGAAAACAAGAATGTACCTTGATATTTCCATTATACAGAACACATCACATGCAGATATCCAAGAAACCATTGCTATTTTTACTGTCCAGCATGAGTCAAAAGACTCATAGAATGCTCATCAGATTGCTGTGACATGTAGGCTAACTTTCAACGTCTGTGTTCCATAACCCCACCAGCAAGTAAGGTACCTATCGCTGTTTGACAATCGCCCAATCCTAAATCGACCACTGCCCCTTCCCGGAAGATATCTAATGATCCTGCTGTGTAGATCTGAAAGGATTGGATGTGCAAACTATATAGTCATACTTCCACAAGTCAGTTGGTATTACATAATTTAGCCTCAACATACAGTATAGAAGGTAGAACACTAAATTATATTAAATATAATTCAATGTGCCCGATGTTTTAGAATGTGAGTCAATCACTTAGGCTACAGGAAGTTTGCGGCATTTGGTCGGTCATTGGGCAATCAAGCTTTGCCTATACCTATGCTGCTGCAGCAGGCACTTATCAAGAGAGCATGTGGTCATCTGATCCGGATTTACTAAACACAAGTGCATAATTTGTAAATTATGTCTGTGTTGGTGTGCCTCTAGCAATCTGTACATTTTAAAAACAAGAAAATGGTGCCATCTGCTTATGATTTGAAATTATTTATACTTTTGATACTTAAGTATATTTGAGCAATGACATTTACTTTTGATACTTAAATACATTTAGAACCAAATACTTTTAGACTTTTTTTCAAGTAGTATTTTACTGGATGACTAACTTTTACATGAGTAACTTTGTGTTAATTTATCTATACTTTTACTCAAGTACCACAATTGGGTACTTTTTCTACCACTGGTCACACTGTTCTCCCCAATGAAATGATTGCCTATAGACATCAAGGGAAAATAATACAAAGCACATCTTTCAAATAACTACAATTGAATGCCCAATTTATACCGCATCGTCACCAAGGGAATGTATTAATTTGATAGAACACATTGTCAAGCGTTTGATTTGTATCTGTTGATCAGGTTGAAGTCATTATGGTCAATCGACAGTTGTCTTGCAAAATCGTTACAATAGAATGTCAGAGTAGCTATCTGCTTTGCTAATCACAGTAGCACCCGCTGCAACGACATATAATGCCGTTTGATTAAGATTGTTTTTTACATTGGAATGTTACATTTTTGCGAGTAACAATGCAAGAAAATGATTAACCTTTTCAGTATATATTGATATCCATGATCTGTTATTAGCCCTCATTTCGACGCCAACCAGGATGGCCGAGTGGTTAAGGCGTTGGACTTAAGATCCAATGGACATATGTCCGCGTGGGTTCGAACCCCACTCCTGGTAAACAGCGCACTTCTTTTGTTAATAGTTCCTGATGTCATTAGTAATGTCAATACTACTAAAGATATGCGGAAAATGTATTCACAACCTGAAGTAGTTACAGCGCTACCACTGTCCATTATATTGTCAAGTGACCGGAATAACAATTGAAATACATTTCCTCAAAGATGGAAGGCAGGCGGAGATCAGGTGGGACCATTCTAGCCAACGAGAGGGCAGATACGCGAACAACAGGACATAGAGATTAGATAGAGAACTCCTCTTCGTATCGGGTGCTATTGTATCTGTGACAGCATGGGCAGCGCCATTGAGGCTGAATGAGTCTCCCAAAACAAAAATGGTGAAAGCCCACCATGGCATTGTCCCTTAAAAAGGTTATATCAATCTAGTCCTCTATCTATCTCTATGACAACAGGCACAACTCAGATATAAAGTTGTTTTTTCAAAGTTGCCGAAATGCCACGTCCGTCCACTTGCATCAGTGACTTCAGAATAACCTAAACGTTATGAAACTGCTATTAGATCAAATTACCAATTACATTTTTTGTTGACCAAATTCGAGCCTCTCACGAATCTCCATACAGATTTTGGTCTGAGTAAAACATAGTAAAACCAAAGTTGATGGATATACTGACCCTAACGGGAGTCGTTGTCCACAAAGCCTCATGGCAGGTTGTCTAGCTCCCGCCTACCATTTCTTTATATTTGTAGATAAATTAGTATTGTAATCATTATTGTAATCCTTTTTAAAATATTTGATGAAGGTTGTTGAAGTCAACCACCTGTATTCAATGGAAAGAGCCTGTCGCCGACAGACATGGCAGTCCTGCTGCTAGCTCCTTTGAAGTATATATATTTTTTGTGTATTATTTCTTACATTATTAGCCCAGAACGTTTTTTTGTGTTATTACATACAGCTGGAAAGAACTTTTGGATAACTCCCCAGCATTTACGACCAGGAATACGACTTTCCCGAATTGGATCCTTTGTTCTTGCCCCCCAGGGCAATTTAACTTATCCCAGAGGCTGCTCCAAGATGCCGCCAGCGGAGAATAGTTATTCGGAGTGGACTTCTAGTCCGATTCAGGAGGTGTGCACTCTATCCACCACTTCCGAGTATATTTCACTCGCGAATGTTCAGTCTCTGGACAATAAAGTAGATGAGCTCAGGGCGAGGATCTCGTTCCAGAGAGACATCAGGGACTGTAACATACTCTGTTTCACGGAATCATAGCTCTCTCCGGATATACTGTCCCCGTCCATACAGCCAGCTGGGTTCTCAGTAAATCGCCCAGACAGGAATATTGAACTCTCTGGGAAGAATAAAGGCGTTAGTGTATGTTTTATGATTAACGTACAGAAACTAAAGTCATTTTGTTCACCCGATCTAGAATACCTCACAATCGACAATATTACCTCCCAAGAGAATTATCTCCAGTTATAGTCACAGCTGTGTATATTACCCCTCAAGCTGATACCAAGACAGCTCTCAAGGAACTACACTGGACTTTGTGCAAACTGGAAACCACATATCCTAAGGCCCCATTTATTGTAGCTGGTGATTTTAGCAAAGCAAATTTGAGGTGGTGGCTCGGGTGGTTGATGTCCTTGATGATCTTTTTGGCCTTCCTGTGATATCAGTGACTGTAGGTGTCCTGGAGGGCAGGCAGTGTACCCCCGGTGATGCGTTGTGCAGACCGCACCACCCTCTGGATAGCCCTACGGTTGCAGGCAGTGTAGTTGCCGTACCAGGTGGGGATACAGCCCGATAGGATGCTCTCAATTGTATATCTGTAAAAGTTTGTGAGGGTCTTAGGGGCTAAGACACATTTCTTTAGCCTCCTGAGGTTAAAGAGGCTCTGTTGTGCCTTCTTCACCACACTGTCTATGTGGGTGGACCATTTCAGATTGTCAGTGATGTTTATGCTGAGAAGCTTGAAGCTTTTCACCTTCTCCACTGCGGTCCCGTCGATGTGAATAGGGGCATGCTCGCTCTGTTGTCTTCTTAAGTCCACGATCAGCTCCTTTGTTTTGTTGACGTTGAGGGAGAGGTTATTTTCCTGGCACCACACCAGGGCCCTCACCTCCACTCTCACTCTCCACTCTGTCTCGTCATTGTCGGTAATCAGGCCTACTACTTTTGTGTCGTCTGCAAACTTGATGATTGAGTTAGAGGCGTGCGTGGCCACGCAGTCATGGGTGAACAGGGAGTACAGGAGGGGGCTGAGCACGCACCCATGAGGAGCCCCGGTGTTGAGGATCAGTGTAGTGCAGTTGTTGTTTCCTACCTTCACCACCTGGGGGTGGCCCCTCAGGAAGTCCAGGACCCAGTTGCACAGTGCTGGGTTCAGACCCAGTGCCTCAATCTTAATGATGAGCTTGGATGGTACTATGTGGTTGAAGGCTGAACAGCATTCTTACATAGGTATTCCACTTGTCCAGATGGGATAGGGCAGTGTACAGTGAAATGGCAGATAGATCTGTGGATCTATTGGAGCGGTATGCAAACTGAAGTGGGTCTAGGGTGTCAGGTAAGATGGAGGTGATATGATCCTTAACTAGCCTCTCAAATCACTTCATGATGACAGAAGTGAGTGCTACGGGGCGATAGTCATTCAGTTCAGTTACCTTTGCTTTCTTGGATACAGGACATCTTGAAGCAAGTGGGGACAGCAGACTAGGATAGGGAGAGATTGAATATGTCTGTAAACACTCCAGCCAGCTGGTCTGTGCATGCTCTAAGGACGCGGCTAGGGATACCGTCTGGGGCAGCAGCCTTGCAAGTGTTAACACGCGTAAACGTCTTACTCAAGTCAGCCACAGAGAACGAGAGCCCACAGTCCTTGGGAGCGGACCGCGTCAGTGGCACTGTGTTATCCTCAAAGGGGGAAAAGGTGTTTAGCTTGTCCAGAAGCACGACGGTGTCCACGACGTGGCTGGTTTTCCCTTTGTAATCCATGATTGTCTGTAGACCCTGCCACATTTGTCTCGTGTCTGAGCCGTTGAATTGCGACTCCACTTTGTCTCTGTACTGATGTTTAGCCCATTTGATTGCAGGATTTACTTCAGTGTTTTACCCAAAAGGCTCAGACTTTTCTGTTTCCGTCTACTCGGTCCGGCACCCGTGTCTCACTGGGCCATGGCTCCGGCAGGCCTGCTCTCACTTGGGGCCAAAGCCAGGCCAATGGTACTTTTCAGCTGGCATTTACATAACATTGGCTAACTGTGAATGTTATCTTCTCACAAAGCAACTGTTTTGATTATGCAGAGGCTGTTGATTCTGCTCTTCACAAGTCCTCACAGCCCTAGCTATGGAAACTATTTCACTAGTATAACAAAAGGGTGTATACACTAGTGTAACACTGATGTTAGTCAAAAAAAGCAGCATTGGATCCTTTGTGAATATGGGCCCTGGTGAAATGTGTGATCTTCGGCAAGCTCCCACTAGAATCCACCCTCTTTTCGTTGTCTCATCTCCCAGAGGACCTGAGCCCCTGGTCATGCTTCCGTTCCAACTGCAGGATTACAAACATCCATCATTATCCATGACTACCATCCACATGCAATCCACCACCACTTTCATAATAAACACTCCTCAATCTATTGTACATGGAACAATAAAGTTTTCTATATATTTGATTAATATTCCCTTTTTGTCAATAACAGATTGTACACATAGCAACATGCTTGACAGATGTTTTTTTGGAACATATCTTTCGACTTTATGGAGGTTATGGGGGTGCTGCTGTTGCCTATCAGATTTCATATACAGTCAATATGTCGAGGTTGTCAATTAGGAAGATGGTGCTGTTCAGAATGACAAGTTCATGACAGTTGATGTTCACAGGACTCTCCAAATGTCAACATTGAACGAGCACCATGGATGGAGGGGAAAACAGCTTTGCTCTACCACAACTTCACCGAATCATCCAATGATTGCTTCGTGAACAATTGCTGCATCTAAAATAAACACAAACACTTTTTTTCATTCTGTTTCTTTATGGTGTATGTGATTGATTTAGCAGGTTTATAATATAATGTATTGTTTATTTTTTTTTTAAATATAGAGTCAGCCACTGAGTATTTTAGGTTGTCTTTTTCAATATTTGCTAAGATAATGTATTGTTATTTTGTACATGTGAAACAGTCATTCGTTTTGGGATAGACTATTACCTGTAAATGTCAACTACCCCTTTAAAAAAAAAAAGTTGTGAAATTATACATATAAAACTTAATTTACCAGGAGAGATAGTGGACAAGCAAACATAAGAATCGTCACAGACACCCTTGTAAAGTATTGTGTGATATTTAATAGAGTGAAACTAAATGTTTTCTATGCTTCAAAACTACAGATTTAAGGACACTGAAGTGGTAAACAATGGCATAAAAAGCCTTAAAGCAGTAAAGAGGAGACAAATACATGTACAACGGTTATTTCTGTATTAGTATTACCCACAGCAGCCCATTAAAACACTTCGGTAGAGCAGAGGACTTACAGCATGTGGGTTTGCAATTTTAACTGTGCAACACCACACAGGCCTCATTCCTCTCAGGTAGGAGGGTACCAGAAATAAATGAATAAAAACATAACTAACGAAAGAGCACACAGGGCCACAGAACTTCAGTAGACACCGACAATATCCCTCGCCTCATCAATACTTTCCACTCTCGCCTTGCTCTTGCAGCACCACAAATGGCAGTATGTTACCTTCATAATATAAACAATGCATTTGTTCCACCTCACAATATAAATATGCATTAAAAAAAAAAAGTTTTACATTGTGACTTGACATGCAAATAATGGCTTTTATCTGCTTCGAAATAACCCTTTTATTGTAGCCTGAAAGAATAGCTATTGGCTCAGAGCTTTTACATCACGTCAGCCAGAAGATGTCAGTGTCACACAGAATAACCTAGTTGGAATCACATTTTCTCTACCTCTGTGTCATTTCAATATCCTGGCATAGCTAACTAAATTCAATTACAACATTGTGACAAATGCATTTTACATCCATTGTCCAACCTGAGTGTGAACTAAGGCAAAGTCAATTGTGTTGGGCCAGACTGGTTCCTCAGTCAATTCTGCTGTGCACATACAGTCTATGGCTGGGCTGGTCCTGACACATGGCTGTTGACTCCTTTGCGGCGTCTACGGCCATTTATCAGGGCTATGGCTGGGCTAGACTGGTGGTGTAGAGCTAGGAGACAGTTCCCGCCCATTCAGTCAGTTCTGTTAGGGCAGATTGGTTCTCCAGTCCTTCAGTCAGTTGTGCCGGGCCTATGGCGGGGCTAGGCTGGTGGTGTAGAGGTAGGAGACAGTACCAGCCTGTATCTGGAAGGTCTGGCCCTGGATATGGTGGCTTGGGATCTGTTCACTGGTCTGACTGATTGAGATGGGCTGGCTGCTCTGGCTGTTGATGTGGATAGCCTGGGCCTGACCCTGCTGCTCTCTGCTCATCTGCCCCAGTATGGTGTTCTGGTCCTGGGTCACAGCCAGCTGAGAGAGGGTCTGGTGCTGCTGCTGCATGACGTGGAGCTGCTGTACAGAGCCAGGGCCAGTGAGGGAGCCAGGCCTGGGTGCTATGTGCAGGGGCTGGGGCGGCCCGTGGTGGGCCTGAAGGTGCTCCATGTCCTCCTTGGATAGAGTGATGACATGCATCTGTTCAGGCTGCCCTGCGACCCCAACCCCGTTGGTCATGTGTCCGTCTTGCAGCACGCTGATAGTCTGGATCTGCTGGTTGTGATGGTCCACGCTACCCTGAATAGAAAAATAATAATAATAATTTGGATTTAACGTGCCATTCAAAAAACCAAAAGGACAAGGTCCTAGCCCTTTATTGAGCCCTAGAGGGGAAACCCAGCATTGGACAAGCATAGGACAATACAGATACATAGACATACTGTACATCAACACATAGACCTGAGTACTGATGGCTGGTGTGTCCAAAAAAGCAAGGGACTGTACAATATATTGTCTGTGTCCCAAATGGCAACCTATTCCCGACGGGCCCTAGTCAATAGTAGTGCAGTATAGGGAATAGGGTGCCATTTGGGAAAATACCATTATTGGATCACTTTACCTGCGTGACCAAGGCCACATTTTGCATGTGTCCTGACGGCTGGGTGAGGAGGGTCAGTCTGGAGTGGGCCTGGTCTGCCGCCTCAGAGACTCCACCCTCTGTTGTGGTAATAATGCTGATGCCCTGATCATGCCCACAGTGACTGGGCACAAAGTTGAGGTTGTTGAGATTATCCACATCTCCAGTCACAACCAGCTGTATCTCCTGCTCTGGGTGACCAGGTAGCTGGTACTGCTGGAGCTGTAGGATGCTGCGTACCTGTGTATAGATGATGTCATGTGTTGTAGCTGATATCAATGACATACTTCACGAAGGTTGCCTACGCTGACTGCCTGCAGTGTCACTAAGCTCTGAGTGGACCATAGTGTGGTTTTGAAATCTGTCATTTGTATTGTCAATTAAGACTGTAATATTGTGGTGTGGCACAAAAACATTTTTTCTCCTAACTCTTACCTCCTCCGTTACCCCTGTGGTGACCCCAGCCTCCTCTTCCACCACCCCAGCCCCGCACTGGGTCTCCTCGGTGGTGATGGTGACTACGCTCTCCTTGTTGTGGGTTTTGGTGTGGGTCTTCAAGTTGTCCAGGCGAGCGAAGGACAGGTTGCAAAAGGAGCAGGTGAATGGCTTCTTTCCGGTATGGGAGGCGACGTGACGGCGCCTGGCACTGGCATCAGAGAATGACTTGTTGCAGACGTTGCAGACATATGGCTTCTCTCCTCTGGAAATACAAATACACGTTCACACTGGTAAATGGATGTGGACTGGATCACATTTTCATTCATGTTTGTTGTGGAGTCTTCGTGTGTAGAACACATACGTCATAAGCCCCTTTTGAGTTTGTGATCCTCACATGCACATAAATTGCGTCATATTTTTTGTATGGAAATAAAATAAACAAGCGGTGAGGGTGTTTATTCCCCACCATCTCTCAGGATTGGTGTAAATCGTTTCTATGACCAGACATGGTGGAATAGCTCAACCTTGTATGAGTCATATCTCACCTGTGAATCCTGATGTGCGTCTGCAGTGTGCTCTTGGCTGTAAAACACTTTCCACAGATCTCACAAGTGAAAGGCTTCTCACCTGTCACGAGATCAGCAACGGCAACAACTTATTACATAGTAACACACTAGAATTTGCAGAAGTTAAACCTCGTCTCACTCTACCTGTGTGAGTTCTCATGTGCTTCTTCAGTTGAGCTGCATCCATGAACCTACGTTGACAGTGCGCACATTCCGGTAAAGATTTACCCGTATGGACCCTGTGATGGCTCTTTAGTTGTCTCTTCTGGCTGAACGTCTTTTGACATTTGTCACAGCTGAATGTTTTCTCCTCTAGGATTTAAAAAGAGAGAATAAGAGTCAAAGTACAATTCATTAAAGGCAAAACTTGTACTTTTGAGTTATTCCGAATATGAAAGCCGAATTGAAAAGGGATACACTTTATATACGTTTTGATTGAAGTTGTATACCCCAAGAAACGCACTAAACCATTATCACTCGCTAGAAGTCAGTCAAGTAGGCAACCTGTGTGTAAGTTCATGTGATCCACTAGTGAGTGTTTGGTGGACAGGGCTTTCGAGCAGACGGTACAGACGAAGGGTTTCTCTCCAGTGTGCATCCGCTGGTGAACCAGGAGGGTGTGCTTCTGTGTGAAACTCTTCCCACACGCAAAACACTTGAAAGGCTTTTCACCTGGTGGGAACATTTTAAAACATTATTATCACTCAGGCCTATGAAATAATATGCTTTAATCTAATTGGAGGGATATAGTCACAGGACTCGCCTGTGAGGAACTTGTCAGAAATAAATGTGTTCTAGTAATTCGGTCTATAATGAAATGAAATTAGCCAATAAAAACAATCCTGGAAGTAGTAGAGGTCCCAGGCCTCACCTGTATGAGTCCTTTGATGTATCTTTAAGAACAGGTGGTTTTTGAACACTTTCCCACAGTCTTCACACCGTGCCTCTGTGTTGGGGTATTTTCTCTTCCTGCCCCTCTTCCCTGGTTCTCTGCATTCAGACGTAGTGTCGTCCCGGTCACCCACCCTGTAGCCCTTAAATTTCACCGGCGGTCTGATCTTCCTCTTACTCTGCCGCCTAGTACGGGCTGATCTAGGATCATAGTCTGCATCATCAGAGTCTCTTATTGGAGAATCCAGTTTATCATGTGACTCAACCAGACATTCTTCAGGGTCTACACAGTCTACTGTGACATCATCGACTGTAACCTGCTGCTTTTCATTGGCTGCATCCTGGATATTGATGATATCACTTCTTACTTCCTGTTTATTGGACTCTTCCAACGGCTTCACCGACATGTCCACTTCATTCTTCCTGGGACGACCCCTTTTCCGTTTCGGCTGCAACGCTGACGATGTCCCTTCTCCCAGTCCTTTACCTTCTCCGCTGTCTGTGTTCACTTCCGGTCTCACCTCGAAACCAGGACAGGTGATGTTACTAAGGCCCCTCCCCTCTACACCTGGATAGGTAATGTTCAGGTTATGGTCCACGTGAGCTTTCACAAGGTCACTAACCTCTAGGAGTCTGGCCAGGTCTAGTAGCTGCTCGGTAACACTCTCCTCCACAGATACCTGCAGGGATAGAAATGGAAGAAAAATCACTCTTCGATGCAAGATCCTTTAATTTTCAGTGCACGTCAAAATTATCACACTCCTTGATTTCAATGTAAAATGCACATTTACAGTGGCAAGAAAAAGTATGTGAACCCTTTGGAATTACCTGGAATTCTGCAAAAAATTGGACATAAAATTTTATCTGATCTTCATCTAAGTCACAACAATAGACAAACTCAGTGTGCTTAATCTAATAATACACAAATGATTGTATTTTTCTTGTCTATATTGAATACATAATTTAAACATTCACAGTGTAAGTTGGAAAAAGTATGTGAACACCTAGGCTAATTACTTCTCCAAAAGCTAATTGGAGTCAGGAGTCAACTAACCTAGAGTCGAATCAATGAGATGAAATTGGAGATTTTGGTTAGAGCTGCCCTGCCCCATAAAAAACACCCACAAAATTGGTGTTCATGGGAGCACACCATGGAAGAAGCCACTGCTGTCCAAAACAAACATTACTGCACATCTGAAGTTCGCAAAGGAGCACCTGGATGTTCTGCAGCGCTACTGGCAAAATATTCTGTGTGTGGAGAAAAAAGGCACAGCCCACCAACATCAAAACCTCATCCCAACTGTAAAGTATGGTGGAGGGAGCATCATTGCTGCCTCAGGGCCTGGACAGCATGCTATCATCGACGGAAAAATAAATTCCCATGATTATCAAGGCATTTTTGCAGGACAATGTAAGGCAATCTGTTCGCCAATTGAAGTTCAACAGAAGTTAGAAGATGCAACAGGACAACAACCCAACAGACAGAAGTAAATCAACAACAGAATGGCTTGATCAGACGAAAATGTGTCTTCTGGAGTGGCCCTGACCTCAACCCGATTGAGATGCTGTGGCATGACCTCAAAAGAGCGGTTCACACCAGACACCCCAAGAATATTGTGGAACTGAAACAGTTTTATAAAGAGGAATGGTCCAAAATTCCTCCTGACTGTTGTGCAGATCTGATCCGCAACTACAGAAAACATTGGGTTGAGGTTATTGCCAAAGTGGGGTCAACCTGTTATTAAATCAAAGGGTTCACATACTTTTCCCAACCTGCACTGTGAATGTTTACACAATGTGTTCAATAAAGACATGAAAAATTATAATTGTTCGTGTGTCTTAGTTTAAGCAAACTGTGTTTGTCTATTGTCGTGACTTGGATGAAGATCAGATCCAATTGTATGACCAATTTACGCAGAAATCCAGGTATTTCTAAAGGGTTCACATACTTTTCTTCCCACTGGATGTAAAATGTCAAAATTATTTTGGTTTTCCCCTGGAATTTCACTTCACGAAACCCAGTTACCATTACCCCCATTTCCACCCCTAGATACCTGGGCACTGTAGATGAACTCTAGTACAGCTCCAAAGGTCTCCGCCGCCATGCCGTCCAGCCTGTAGGTCGACTGGCTGATCTGCTCCTCAGCAGTGAACATGAGGGAGAAGTAGTCACTGCTGGCGGCCAACAGGGCCTTATGTGCTTTGAAGTGCACATCTTCTACGATAAGGGTGATGTCACACAGAAGCTCTCGCTTTCTCAGCTTGTCAAATTTGCAGAGGATGGTGTCCTTGTGTGTTGTTGAATGAATGGCTGTGTGGGAGGTGGGTGTGATTAGGGTCTTCTCAGACATTTTCTTGGAGGATGGTTTGTGAAGTATGATTCTAACCAAACCTCACCACCTGCAACAAAGTGAAACATAATTGGAAAGAAATAGGCCTAATACAGTGCAATACATTGTATGGAATATGTTGATTGGCGCAAAGCTGTGGCGTGATCATTATAATTCACACTTCATAATTGTGAGACCGCTTGAAATGTACCTATAGCCCATCCATCTCATTTGAACTTTTCAGGGCTCTTGACTTCACACAGAATTTGCTACTGCAGCCTACAGAACAATGAGTGATCCAGGCTCTCACTATAGAAAAGATTTCGCTTTTTTTGTTGCGACATTTCACATATATACATTTTGTCGATCAACAGCTGTTTGAAACCTCAGTAAGAACGGTTGAAGAGCCATAGGACAGAGCAATTTAGCGATCACTAAGTCACAGGGAAGTGTGCGCATACATTTTTGCATCGTTTCAAAACAGAGACACAACACCGGCGGGCGCCATGTAAAGCTTTCTACATTATACACAATGAATGCACTGCAATTGGAACCCAAAATCTAAACAAAACAACAATGTTCAATAAAGAGACTAAGAAACTTTCTCAGCATTTCTATGATTGCTGCAAACACTGCAATGACTTTAAAAAAAGATATCAAGCTTTCAGGACCTTACCGTCTCTTCTTCGCAGTTATTCAGATTATCGCGAGATGTGGAGGTTGTTCACGGGTGTTTCATGTTTCTCGCAGTTTGAATCCACGATCTTTATAAGCTTTGGTTGGTATAATTTTTACTGCATTAATCTATCCACGGTGTTGTTATATCTATGGCCAGGATCAAGGAAATGTTTGTTAATGGGAGTCAAATAGTCATTATTATACCTCCGTGGTCGAATCTTTCACATGTTGTTGAGGCGAATCTTTATCGATCTCCAGACTCTAGTCATGCCTGTTGTCTGACAAAGGTCAACTGGAAAAAGCTTGAGACTTTCTTCCAGTATCAATGATGTACATATAAATCATTGGTAAGTATCCTAGCGTTATTTAACATATTTTTTTGGATCAACAAAATAAATGCTTCAAAACTAAAAATAGGATCTCTGGTTTCTTTTCAGGACTTTCCCCCTGCACTGTCAGAGCGTCCCACCAGAGGCGTATAGAGCAGCAATTCTATGCAATGATTCGGGTGTTCATTATACAGAGTAATACATGAGTTGATAACCTCGCACAGCCTGCAGATAGGTCAACAATCTTCTGGAGAAGTTATGTTATGGATCATAAGACTATGGGCAAATAAAGTGTTTTATCTGTACATTAACATGCTTTAAAATTAATATTTGAATGTTGTGCACTTAATTGAGTCAAGTGGAGGGGCTGTGGTTTTACAAATAGCATATTTTAATTGCTGTGTAAATCAACCTTGACCAAGCCACTTATCCTTAACCTTTAGCCAACATAGGGATGTCTGGAACACTGACCTGTTGATCTGATATGGATTTTCATTTGATCATACTCACATTAATGTATAACCTAAAGGTCTTTGCACATTTAAAAAATAAACAATTACTTATTGGTTTCTGATCACTTCATGTGAAGTGGGCAGACAATAAGATACTATAAGAGGTGTGCCAGGCTAACGACAGTTGAAGTCAGAAGTTTACATACACCTTAGCCAAATACATTTAAACTCCGTTAACAATTCCTGACATTTAATCCTAGTAAAAAATCCATGTCTTAGGTCAGTTAGGATCACCACTTTATTTTAAGAATGTGAAATGTCAGAATAATAGTAGAGAGAATGATTTCAGCTTTTATTTATTTCTTTCAGGATTGAGGTCAGAGCTTTGTGATGGTCACTCCAATACCTTGACTTTGTTGTCCTTAAGCCATTTTGCCACAACTTTGAAGTATGCTTGTGTAACAGTATAACTTTAGACCGTCCCCTCGCCCATACCCGGGCGCGAACCAGGTACCCTCTGCACACATCAACAACAGTCACCCCTCGAAGCATCGTTACCCATCGCTTCACAAAAGCCACAGCCCTTGCAGAGCAAGGGGAACTACTACCTCAAGGTCTAAGAGTAAGTGACGTCACCGATTGAAACGCTATTTAGCGCGCACCACCAACTAAGCTAGCCGTTTCACATCCGTTACACTTGGGGTCATTGTCCATTTGGAAGACCCATTTCCGACCAAACTTTAGCTTCCTGACTGACGTCTTGAGATGTTGCTTCAATATATCAACAATTTTTCTTGCCTCATGATGCCATCTATTTTGTGAAGTGTACCAGTCCCTCCTGCAGAAAAGCACCACAACAACATTATGCTGCCACCCCCATGCTTCACAGTTGGGATGGTGTTCTTCAGCTTGCAAGCCTCCTCCTTTTTCCTCCAAACATAATGGTCATTATGGCCAAACAGTTCTATTTTTGTTTCATCAGACCAGAGGACATTTCTCAAAAAGTATGATCTTTGTTTCCATGTGCAGTTGCAAACCATAGTCTGGCTTTTTTAATGGGGGTTTTGGGGCAGTGGCTTCTTCTTTGCTGAGCAGCCTTTCAGGTTATGTCGATATAGGACTAGTTTTACTGTGGATATAGATACTTTTGTACCCGTTTCCTCCAGCATCTTCACAAGGTCCTTTGCTGCTGTTCTGGGATTGATTTGCACTTTTCGCACCAAAATACATTAATCTCTAGGAGACAGAACGCGTCTCCTTCCTGAGCGGTATGACAGCTGTGTGGTCCCATGGTGTTTATACTTGCGTACTATTGTTTGTACTGATGAACGTGGTACCTTCAGGCGTTTGGAAATTGCTCCCAATTTTCCAAGGTGTTTAAAAGCACAGTCAACTTAGTGTATGTAAACTTCTGACCCACTAGAATTGTGATACAGTGAGTTTTAAATGAAATAATCTGTCTGTAAACAATTGTTGGAAAAATTACTTGTCATGTGTAACAGTATAACTTTAGTCCGTCCCTCTCCTCGCCCCAACCTGGGCTTGAACCAGGGACCCTCTGCACACATCAACAGTCACCCTCGAAGCATCGTTACCCATCGCTCCACAAAAGCCGCAGCCCTTGCAGAGCAAGGGGAACCACTACTTCAAGGTCTCAGAGCAAGTGACGTCACCGATTGAAACGCTATTAGCGCACACCACCGCTAACTAGCTAGCCATTTCACATCGGTTACACTCACCCCCCTTTTCCTCAGAAACCAGTGATCCGGGTCAACAGCATCAATGTAACAGTATAACTTTAGTCCGTCCCATCGCTGGGCTCGAACCAGAGACCCTCTGCACACATCAACAACAGTCACCCACGAAGCATCGTTACCCATCGCTCCACAAAAGCCGCGGCTCTTGCAGAGCAAGGGGAACCACTACTTCAAGGTCTCAGAGCGAGTGATTCACCAATTGAAACGCTATTAGCGCACACCATCGCTAACTAGCTAGCCATTTCACATCGGTTCCACATGCACAAAGTAGATGTCCTAACCGACTCGCTAAAACTATAGTTTGTTAACAAGACATTTGTGGAGTGGTTGAAAAACAAGTTTTAATGACTCCAACCTAAGTGTATGTCAACTTCCGACTTCAACTGTATGTGTCACTGCTCTAGGTTGATTAAAGTAAATTATAGTAATTAATTCACTATGAACTAAAGTAAATTAACCAGAAAAGATCATTCCCAGTTGATGGGACCATTACTCCTCCCTCCCTGACAGAAATTCTATCAACACATCTGTGCTTCACGCGTAACATGGACCTGAATCATTGCTACTATCCCTTACAGGACGACTACAAGGGCCTCCCCCGCCTTCCCTTCTGCAAATCAGATCACGCCTCCATTTGGCTCTTCTCCACCTATAGGCAGAAACTTAAGCAGGAAGCTCCTGTGGTAAAGACTGTTCAACTGTAAAGACTGTTCAACTGTAAAGACTGTTGTTTAACACTTTTTTTGGTTACTACATGATTTCATAACACAAACTTGTAAAAATAAAGAAAAACCCCTGAACTTTTGACTGCATCTTATGTCGAGTGTTATTGAAGCCTAAAGCCTTTTCTTTTGGGGTGTTGCTATAGGCCACCAAATGATGGCAGTCAGCATCTAAACAATGTGTGTGAAATGCTTGATAGTGTATGTGATGTAAACAGGGGTCTACTTTCTTGGGGACCTGAATTTTGACTGGTTTTCATCAAGCTGTCCACTCAAGGGAAAGCTTCTCACTGTAACCAGTGCCTGTAATCTGGTTCAGGTTATTAATCAACGTACCAGGATGGTTACAAACACTACAGGAACAAGATCCTCCACATGTGTCGATCACAGTTTTACTAATACTGTAGAAATTTGTTCTAAAGCTGTATCCGTACCCATTGGATGCAGTGATCCAGGAAATATCCAGGAAAGCCAAAGTTCCAAAAGCTGGGCCTAAAATAGTATATAAGAGATCATACAACTTATTTTTCTGTGACTCTTATGTGGATGATGTTAAAAATATTTGTTGGTTTGATGTGATTAATAAGGAGCATCCAGACACTGCACTTCATGAATTTATGAAATTCCTTCTTCCAATTATTGATAAACATGCACCTGTTAAGAAACTGACTGTTAGAACTGTTAAGGCTCCATGGATTGATGAGGAATTTAAAAAACATTTAGAAATTGTGACTAAACTCAACAAAAACAAGAATAAACTGTATTATGAAGCCAAGATTAACAATATAAATAATGATGGGAAAAAAAACTTTGGAGTACTTCAAATGAAATTATGGGCAGAAAGACAAATTCAACTTTCATCGCATCAGATGGCTTTTTCATTACAAAACCATTTGATGTTGCCAGTTATTTTAATGATTACTTCATTGGCAAAGTGGGCCAACGTTGGCAGGAAATGCCAACAACGAACAGTGAACCATCGTATTCATGCATAAAAAAGCAAATAATGAAAGAGAAGCATTGCACGTTAGAATTTTGTAAAGTCAGTGTGGGAGAGGTGGAAAATTGTTATCAATCAATAATGACAAACCTGGCATTGACAACTTCAATGGAAAGCTACTGAGGATGGTAGCTGACACTATAGCCACTCCTGTCAGGTCTAATCTGAGTTTAGAGGAAAGTCTTTGTCCTCAGGCCTAGAAGAAAGCCAAAGGAATTCCTAACCAAGAATGGTAAAATGGCATTTACTGGTTTTAACAGCAGACCTATAAGCTTGCTGCCAGCTCTTAGAAAACTGTTGGGAAAATATGGTGTTTGATCAAATACAATGCTATTTCTCTGAAAACAAATCAACAACAGACTTACAGCATGCTTATAGAGAAGGGCACTCAACATGACTGATGATTGGTTTAAAGAAATTGATAATAAGATTGTGGGAGCTGTACTGTTAGATTTCATGGCAGCCTTTAATATTAACCATAACCTGTTGTTGAAAAAAACTTGTTATGGCTTTTCAACCACTGCCATATCGTGGATTCAGAGCTAACTAATATAACTCAAAGGGTTTTCTTTAATGGAAGCGTCTCTAATGTCAAACATGTAAAGTGTGGTGTACCGCAGGGCAGCTCTCTATGCCCTCTACTCTTTTATATTTTTACCAATGACCTGCCACTGGCATTAAACAAAGCATGTGTGTCCATGTATGCTGATGATTCAAATAGATATACGCATCAGCAACCACAGCTAATGAAGTCACTGAAACCCTCTATTTTGGAATGGATGGCCAGTAATAAATTGGTTCTGAAAAACTAAGAGCATTGTATTTGGTACAAATCATTCCTTAAGTTCTAGGCCTCAGGTGAAACTTGTAATGAATGGTGTGGCTGTTGAACAAGTTGAGGAGACTAAATTACTTGGCGTTACCTTAGATTATAAACTGTTATGGTCAAAACATATAGATTCAATGGTTGTGAAAATGGGAAGAGGTCTGTCCGTAATAAATAGAAGCTGTGCTTTTTTGACAGCACGCTCCAAAAAGCAAGTTCTGCAGGCTCTAGTTGTGTCTTATCTTGATTATTGTCCAGTCGTGTGGTCGAGTGCTGCAAGGAAAGATCTAGTTAAGCTGCAGCCCAGAACAGAGGGGCACGTCTTGCTCTATATTGTAATAAGAGTGCTGATATAAATACTATGCATGCCAGTCTCTCTTGGCTAAGAGTTGAGAGACTGACTGAATCACTTTTTGTAAGAAAAATTGTCGAAAATCCCAAATTGTTTGCATAGTCAACTTACACACACACCTACCCCACCAAGCATGCCACCAGGGGTCTTTTCAGTCCCCAAATCCAGAACAAATTCAATAAAGCGTATAGTATTATATAGAGCCATTATTGCATGGAACTCCGTTATTCTCATATTGCTCAAATAAACAGCAAACCTAGTTAAAAAAAAACAGATAAAGCAACACATCACAGCACCTCTCCCCTATTTGACCTATTTAGTTTGTATGTATTGATATGTAGGTAGTGTGTGCCTTTAAAAACAAAAATGTATGTAGTTCTGTCACTGAGCCGTTCTTCTCTATTAATGTTCTGTATTATGTTTTATATTTTGTGTGGACCCCAGGAAGAGTAGCTGCGGCTTTTGAAATAGCTAAAATGTTATAAAATGCAAAAAATACCAACAGTGCATTCGGAAAGTATTCAGACCCATTGGCCTTTTCCACATTTTGTTACGTTACAACCTTATTCTAAAATGGATTTAAAAAAAATCCTCAGCAATCTACACACAATACAAGGCAAAAACAGGTTTTTAGAAAAATGTGCACATTTATTAAAAAAATATAAAAACCTGAAATACCTTATTTACATAAGTATTCAGAACCTTTGCTATGAGACTCGAAATTTAGCTCAATTGATCATCCTTGAGATGTTTCTACAGTGTCCACCTGTGGTAAATTCAATCGATTTAACATAATTTGGAAAGGCACACACCTGTATAGATAAGGGGAAGGGTACCAAAACATTTCTGCAGCATTGAAGGTCCCCAAGAACAATGTGGCCTCCATCATTCTTAAATGGAAGAAGTTTGGAACCACCAAGACTCTTCCTAGAGCTCTTCCTAGAGCACAGCCAAATGGAGCAATCGGCGGAGAAGGGCCTTGGTCAGGAAGGTACCGAGAACCCAATGGACATTCTGACAGAGCTCTAGAGTTCCTCTGTGGAGATGGGAGAACCTTCCAGAAGAACAACCATCTCTGCAGCACTCCACCAATCAGGCCTGTATGGTAGAGTGGTCAGACCGAAGCCACTCCTCAGTAAAAAAGGCACGACACCCTGAAAAACTGATGAAAACAAGATTGAATTCTTGGTCCTGAATGCAAAGTGTCATGTCTTGAGGAAACCTGGCACCATCCCTACAGTTAAGCATGGTGGTGGCAGCATCATGCTGTGGGGATGTTTTTCATCGGCAGGAACTGGGAGACTAGTCAGGATCGAGGGAAAGATACAAAGTACAGAGAGATCATTGATGAAAACCTGCTCCAGAGCGTTCAGGACCTCAGACTGTTGCAAAGGTTAACCTTCCAACAGGACAACAACCCTAAGCACACAGGCAAGACAACGCAGGAGTGGCTTTGGGACAAGTCCCTGAATGTCGTTGAGTGACTCAGCCAGAGCCCGGATTTGAACCTGATTGAACATTTCTGGAGAGACCTGAAAATAGCTGTGCAGCGACGCTCCCCATCCAACCTAACAGAGCTTGAGAGGATCCGCAGAGAAGAATGGGAGAAACTCTCCAAATACAGGTGTGCCAAGCTTGTAGGGTCATTCCCAAGAAGACGAGGCTGTAATCTCTGCCAAAGGTGTTTCAACAAAGTAAAGTAAAAGGGTCTGAATACATATGTAAATGTAATATTACCGTTTTTTTTAAACACTTGCAAACATTTCCAACAACCTGTTTTGGCTTTGTAGATTGATGAGGGAAAAGACATTTCAATCCATTTTAGAATTAGTCTGTAACGTAACAAAATGTGGAAAAAGGTCAAGGAGTCTGAATACTTTCCGAATGTACTCTATATACTGTATTTTAGTAATGGCTCATCCTAAAAAAACTACTGCTGTACCTTTTCTATTCATATACTGTCCATACACACCATTATTTGTGTATGTATGTCCACTACTTTTCAAACATTTGTGGTCACTTAGAAATGTTCTTGTTTTTGAAAGAAAAGCAAAAAAAATTGTCCATTAAAAAACATTAAATTGATCAGAAATACAGTGTAGACATTGTTAATGTTGTAAATGACTATTGTAGCTCGAAACGACAGATTTTTTTATGGAATATCTACATAGGCGTACAGAGGCCCATTATAAGCAACCATCACTCCTGTGTTCCAATGGCACGTTGTGTTAGCTTATCCAAGTTGATCATTTTAAAAGACTAATTGATCATTAGAAAACACTTTTGCAATTATGTTAGCAAAGCTGAAAACGGTTGTACTGATTTAAAGAAGCAATAAAACTGGCCTTGTTTAGACTAGTTGAGCATCAGCATTTGTGGGTTTGATTAGACTCAAAATGGCCAGAAACAAAGAACTTTCTTCTAAAACTCGTCAATTCTTGTTCTGAGAAATCAAGGCTATTCCATGCGAGAAATTGCCTCATCACTGTTGACATTGAGACTGGTGTTTTGCAGGTACTATTTAATGAAGCTGCCAGTTGAGGACTTGTGAGGCGTCTGTTTCTCAAACTAGACACTAAATGTAGTTGTCCTCTTGCTCGGTTGTGAGCACTCTTTCTATTCTGGTTAGAGCCAGTTTGCGCTGTTCTGTGAAGGGAGTAGTACACAGCGTTGTATGAGATCTTCAGTTTCTTGGCAATATTCATTTACAACATTAACAATGTCTACACTGTATTTCTGATCAATTTGATATTTTAAATGGACAAAAAAATGTGCTTTTCTTTCAAAAACAAGGACATTTCTAAGTGACCCCAAACATTTGAACGGTACTGTATGTTTGAGGATTGTGTTTTTAATTTTTATTTCTAGGTATTACTGCACTGTTGGAGTTGGAAACAAGCATTTTGCTGCACCTGCGATAACATATCCAAATCTGTGTATGCAAGCAATATTCTTTGATTTGATTCAAGAAGACGATAGATCACCTGCTTGTCATCGCCCAATCAGAAGAAGCATCAGAGGCTTGGGCGTTGCTCAGCTCAGGGTAATGATACTCAACCATGAGGGAATGGATGCGTCCAAAATGACACCCTATTACTTATATAATGCACTACTTTTGACCAGAGCCAAAAGAGTGCAGAAGAGTACACTATATAATCGTGAATAAGGTGCCATTTCCAAGAACATAATGTGTTCAACCCAGTTCAATGAGTTCTCGATATGCATTAATTCATTCGGAAGTCCTTCTGGATAAAAATGATCCCAACCCTAAAGTGGATTGGTTATATAGTTTTACTTCTATGCTGCACTGTCATCACGTGTTCGATTAACAGCTATCATAAACATTGTAAAGGATACTGTACAGCACCTTCAGAAAGTATTCATACTCCACTTATTCCACATTTTGCCATGTTCATCGAAATTCAAAAATTGATAAAAACGTTTTTTTCCCCCCTCACCCATGTACACACAATACCGCATAATGACAAAGTGAAAACGTGTTTTTAGAAATGTAAATGTGGGGACAATTAAATACAGAAATCTAATTTACATAAGTATTCACACCCCTGAGTCAATACTTTGTCAAAATAAAGCACCTTTGGCGGCAATTAAAGCGAAGCGAGTCTTTTTTGGGTACATCTGTAAGACCTTTGCACATCTGAAATGTAAAATATTTGCCCATTCTTAAATAAATTCTTCAATCTCTGTCAAGTTGATTGTTGATCATTGCTAGACAGCCATCTTCCCTTCAGGATTGTGCCTGTGCTTATACCTGTGTTACGTTTATTTTTTATCCCTAGTTCTTGCCGATGACAAGCATAGCTATAACATTATGCAGCCATCAACATACTTGAAAATATGATGAGCTGTGTTGGATTTGCCTCAAGCATAACGCTTTGTATTCAGGACAAAGCGTTTTTTTTGCAGTATTACTTATGGTGCCTTGTTGCCAACAGGATGCATGTTTTGGATTTAGTTTAATTCTGTACAGGCTTTCCCCCCGAGGCATTGAACAACCTTCCTGTTCTTTGTAGTGGAATCTGTTCTTGAAATTCACTACTCGATTGCGGGACCTTAGAGATAATTGTATGGGTGTGGTAGAGAGATGGGGTATTATTGAACGCGGAATGAGTCCATGCAACTTATTATGCAATTTGTTAAGCACATTTTCACTCATGGACTTCTTTTGGCTTGCCATAACAAAGGGGTTGAATAGTTATTGACTCAAGACATTTGCGCTTTTAATTTTCTATACATTTTCTCAAATGGTGTACCAACAAAATTCAAATGTGACATTATTGTGTGTAGATCAGTGACAACATCTCAATTGAATTACATTTGAATTCAGGCTGTAAGACAAGAATTGTGGAAAAAGTAAAGGTGTGTGAATACTTTCTGAAGGCACTGTACGGACTTCATGAAGTTGAATATGGATGACACGCTTTTCTATGTTTCCAAATCTTTGACTTTGAATTTAAATCACAAATCATTGTCTTTTGTGACTTTTAGGTGTAGAAAAGCAGGATGCCTGGTTGTGAAGCAGAAAGTAAACAAAATCTCCAGGAACTAAGCAGCCAGGGATACGAGGTCATTGTCAACTGCCCCAGTCTGGGGGCTAAGTCTTGAGTAGGGGACTCTCAGGTCTACCCTGTTAGGGGACAGGTCCTGAAGGTGTTTATACCTGAGAGGAGAGCTTGTAAATAAGCATTTCATTGTGCTGTGTACACTATGCTGTATATGACAAACTTCGATTTAAAGGCCCAGGCCCCCTGGCTCCAACACTTCATCCGGAATGGTGAAGTGCAGTTCTACATCTACCCAAGGATGCACAGCGTGACGATGGGCAGCACACCAGGCAAGTCCAGTTCAACTTTATTAGAAAGCATCATTGCATCATAAAATGAGATGCTCTTTACATGATGACGAGGAATACTCTGAAATAAACCAAATGACATGATGATAAAAATAGAAAGGGGGATGCCCAGGTTCTACCACTAGGAACTATAACAACTTTCCACATGTTCACTACAAGTTAAATCTGTATGCTCTTTGGAGGAAAGACAGTTGATGTCTTTGTGCGACTGTTTGGTACCGTAGGCAGGCGGACGACTGGCACTTGAAGGTGGAGCCAAGGGACCGCCAGGGCATCCTGGAGTGCTGTAAGCAGGCTAGAGCCGTCCTTGAGCAGGGCCAGGGTCCTGGGGGTATCTGTGGGGCTGAGACAGGATAGGAAGAATGTCCAGGTGGAGAGAGCACTTGTCCTCCTGGGATCCGACAGGTACCTGTGGTGCATAACTAAGGCCATGGGTGCTGGTCGGGAAGTGTCTCTATGAGAGGCCCGCCAAGGCCATAGTTATGCACCACAGGTACCAATAATATAAAATCACTCACTCTGCACCATTTTCTGTTAAAACAATGTGATACCTGCTGCTATAAATGAAAAGAAAGCAATGAATTCATGAATAGAAAGCAGAGATTTAGCAGTCTTGAAATAAAATGTGAATGATTTCTTAACAGAGGCCCTTCAGGACCAGGCTGTTAACAGATGCTCTGCTAGAGATAAATCATGAAACAATATGACCTATTCACTCGGTATGCACCTCTTTTTGGTCACAATTAGTGATACCTGCCATTGCGCATGAATTAAATTAATGCAAGAATTGAGATTTTGCCGGCTCGATATAAAATGCAATTGATTCTCTACTTTGAAATAGTGTTAGAAGTCATTTGAATGTTTTGGAAGCTACCAAGACTAATGACATTGAATTAATGCATTTCTGGATTCTACTGAACAGTACTTATGCCATTTAAACATAGCCAAAACCCCTCAGGGAGAAGGATATTTCAGACAAGCAATCAATGATCGCTGCAGTAGAATAGTATGACATTTCAGTTGGTATTGTTTTAACCCAAAAAAGTTCAAGACTGCTATCGTTTCCCTTCAATAAAATGCATTCAAAACTACTTTCTGCACATTTTTGCTACTTTCTTAGGCTATACAAGTGCCATCTCTTGCTAAAATGTTTATGTTCACACATATGCAGTACCTTTATCAATAATAATAATAATAAACCTCTACTTTAGTAAAAAATGAATTATGACAGGTGTTGTAATAAAAACAAGTGGTGTCCACTGATTAAATGCAGTCTTTCTGCATTGTGAAGAGGGAAATCCCAGATATTCACAAATTTGTGATGAATGACAGGTTGTTTCTTCATGCAAAATAGATTTAAGTTTAAAATTCAATTAAGCTGCTTTAGTTTCGGGATTTAGATGTCTCCGATTTTTTTATACATTTTAACTTTCCAGAAAAGGTACATTGAAAGAAAATGTTTTGCTTTGCTTTAATGGCACTCAAACTTATAAAATATTTAAATGAAGAAAAAAATAATAAAATCAGTAGTCAGTCACAGTATTTCATGTACGCTATTAACATGATAGCTTAGAAATGTTCATAATAGCTTAGAAATGTTCATAATATTTTAAAATCAAAAAGGTAAATTACTTGATATGACACCTTGATAGGAAACTCGGTAAGCTGCAGTAAATTATATTCGTGTCAGTTGTCAGTCACTGCTGTTAGTCCAAGTGCTAGGGTCTTTGGCTTTTGACACACCTGGGGGTATGGAGGATAGGAAAAGCCATTTAGAGCATAGTCATTAGATAATGCTACCCTGAACTTATTTAAATGTTCTAAATAAGGAATAAATGAATACTGCAGTAGTGTAAAAGGTCACTCACTGCCATGCGCTGCTGCTTGCGGAGCTGTGAGAGTCTGAGCAGGTCCAAGGCATACATGGTCTCTGTTAGAGGCTGGTTCAGGTCAGTGGCGTACCTCTGGACCAGAGACTGGGGGATTCCATAGCGACCATACTGCAGGTGGAGATGGGTCAGAGTGAAACACTGGGCTTAAAGGGGCAACATTGTGTGTCTGTCCCAAATGAGACCCTATTCCCTATATAGTGCACTACTGGGCCCTGGCCAAACGTAGTGCACTATATAGGGAATAGGGTTCCATTTGTGAAGCCAGTGAATGTGTTGTGTACCCTTTTGCATGTAGACAGCACTGTGGATACCTTATGTAACTGAACACAGTACTTACATTAACACACATTGAAATGTATGAGCATAGTACTGCTGCTTAATCCTTAGTGAACATATTGCTATTTAGCCCACATAGTACTTCTTAGTACTGCATGAGCATAGTACTACCATAGTACCACTACCAGTACTGTATAATTGTGGTGAAGGCGTACCTTGTCAGAGAAGGGCTCCGCTGTCAGATTGATCCCCTCTGACTCCAGTCTTTCCTCCAGGAGGGGTCCCAGGTTGACCGACCTGACAGGCATAGTTTCCATTCCCCCAGCAGGCTGCGTCCTGTGAGCTTCAGACTGGAGAGGAGAGTCTGCCAGGTCACAGTCCGAGATACAGGTACAGGTTTGGGTTGCCAGGTCTGAGCTGCACGGTTGGGTTGTTGCCTCTGTAATAACTTCATCCTTTAAAGAGGCGCCATCTATAGAGAAGAGTTTATAGGCACTGCCACTGGTCATTGCTGGGGGTGACGATGGTATACATGGGTTTGACAGGAAAGGCTTGGCTGAACGATGCTTGGGTCTACGTCCTGGAGTAGATATTTTGAGGTGTGTGTATGGAATGAGGTCTGTTAACCTGGGAATTCCCATGTCCAACTCTAACGTATCAGACAGAACACTACAAGGTGAGGTGAGCAGTGGTTGTGAGGGCAGGAAAGATCCTTCAGAGTGTGTCAACAACTGCTGTAGGGCCTCTTGTGTAGGGTAGCCCTGTCCCTTAGCCTTGGACATGGTGGTATGAGCTGGCTTCATGTCTTCCAGGGTGTGGAGATCAGTGGTGTGGAGGCCCTGGTCTGAGTGAAGCTCCCCCAACGGGAGGCAGGGTCTCAGCGGCCCCAGGGCTGTGGGAGTAGGCTTACCTGCCAAGCCCAGGTTGCCACAGCTCCAGCTCCTCAGTGGCATGGCTCTGTGGGTGTGACTGGGATGGCTCTGGCTCCAGCCTGTGCTCAGAAGGTTGCAGCTGGTCATGGAGGCTCCTAGAGATGGTAAGGTAGTGGACTGGTGCTCTGGTCTGGTCTGTAAGGTGGTCTTGCTGGGGTGGGTCGGGGTGAGGGGGAGGCCGGTGGACTCTGGGGATGGGAGGTGACTGGGTTGAAAACCAGACGAGGACCTACTCAAGGAAGAAGACGTCTTTTTGCCCCTCCCTTCTGAAACAAACAGGTACAGGTGTGTGCATAATGCACATCATTTGTTACTTACTTTATTATATGAAGCTCTTTCCAGTGGAAAATAGAAATACATGAGAAACAGAAAATCAAAAAAGAAGAGTATTTATTGAATTGTGAAAGTTGACTGGTATACAATGGTTGTCCGGTAGGAATTGATGGTGAGTGAAATGAGAGGAGGCAGAAATAAGCAGGTAGACAGGCCGGTCTAGTACACCACTGAGTAGTTTATTCCATCCCCGGGCTTTCACTCGGACAGTGGCACACTTCAGAACTGCTCAAAGACTGTCGTTATATCCCAATGGGCACCCTATTACCTATGTAGTGCACTATGGGCCTTGGTCAAAAGGAAAAGGGTGCCATTTGGGACTTGTCCTAATACAGTGGCGAGAACAAGTATTTTTTGCAGGTTTTCCGACTTACAATGCATGTAGAGGTCTGTAATTTATATCATAGGTACACTTCAACTGTGAGAGACGGAATTCTAAAACAAAAATCCAGAAAATCACATTGTATGATTTTTAAGACAGATTATTTTGCATTTTATTGCATGACATAAGTATTTGATCACCTACCAACCAGTATGAATTCCGGCTCTCGCAGACCTGTTAGTTTTTCTTTAAGAAGCCCTCCTGTTCTCCACTCATTACCTGTATTAACTGCACCTGTTTGAATTCGTTACCTGTATAAAGACACCTGTCCACACACTCAATCAAACAGACTCCAACCTCTCCGCAATGGCCAAGACCAGGGAGCTGTGTAAGGACATCAGGGATAAAAAGGCTGGGATGGGCTACAGGACAATAGGCAAGCAGCTTGGTGAGAAGGCAACAACTGTTGGCGCAATTATTCGAAAATGGAAGAAGTTCAAGATGATGGTTAATCACCCTCGGTCTGGGGCTCCATGCAAGATCTCACCTCGTGGGGCATCAATGATCACGAGGAAGATGAGGGATCAGCCCACAACTACACGGCAGGACCTGGTCAATGACCTGAAGAGAGCTGGGACCACAGTCTCAAAGAAGACCATTAGTAACAAACTACAACGCCATGGATTAAAATCCTGCAGCGCACGCAAGGTCCCCCTGCTCAAGCCAGCGCATGTCCAGGCCCGTCTGAAGTTAGCCAATGACCTGGATGATCCAGAGGAGGAATGGGGAAGGTTATGTGGTCTGATGAGACAAAAATAGAGCTTTTTGGTCTAAACTCCACTCGCAGTGTTTGGAGGAAGAAGAAGGATGAGTACACAACCCCAAGAACACCATCCCCAACCGTGAAGCATGGAGGTGGAAACATCATTCTTTGGGGATGCTTTTCTACAAAGGGGACAGGACGACTCCACCGTATTGAGGGGAGGATGGATGGGGCCATGTATTGCGAGATCTTGGCCAACAACCTCCTTCCCTCAGTAAGAGCATTGAAGATGGGTCGTGGCTGGGTCTTCCAGCATGACAACGGGCCAAAACACACAGCCAGGGCAACTAGGGAGTGGCTCTGTAAGAAGCATATCAAGGTCCTGGAGTGGCCTAGCCAGTCTCCAGACCTGAACCCAATAGAACATCTTTGGAGGGAGCTGAAAGTCCGTATTGCCCAGCGACAATCCCGAAACCTGAAGGATCTGGAGAAGGTCTGTATTGAGGAGTGGGCCAAAATCCCTGCTGCAGTGTATGCAAACCTGGTCAAGAACTACAGGAAACGTATGATCTCTGTAATTGCAAACAAAGGTTTCTGTACCAAATATTAAGTTCTGCTTTTCTGATGTATCGAATACTATGTCATGCAATAAAATGCAAATTAATTACTTAAAAATCATACAATGTGATTTTCTGGATTTTTCTTTTAGATTCCGTCACTCACAGTTGAAGTGTACCTATGATAAAAATTACAGACCTCTACATGCTTTGTAAGTAGGAAAACCTACAAAATTGTCAGTGTATCAAATACTTGTTCTCCGCACTGTATATCTCAGCAAGTATTACTCCTAGCATCAGAAGTGCTATGGGAATATTGCAATGAGCTGTATTTAACACAGATTTGAAAGGTTTCCTCAACTCTTATACACAGCTTATATCTTAGACATTTTAATAGTTTGTTTCAGTCACAACTATGCATTTTAATGCGCCCACAATTATTGTTGAACAAAAAATGTTGCATCCCCATTTTGCCAAGTATAATTGAACCATTTAGTAAATCTTAAATTATTTGCATAATGCAGGTCTGTATTTAAGCACATCATAAAATATTGTGCAACATATGGTTCTGAACTAGAAAAATATACACACAAAAACAGCAGAAGTCTAGAGAGAAATATACAAGTGTGGAAAATACTCTTGACGTCAAACTCTCCACAGAGGCTGTTGACAAAAATCAGCACCATTCTTTATGTTATACATTATTTTAAAGACTAAAACCCAAAGCAAACAACCACAATAAGAATGGTTTAGTTATCAAATAAAGCAAGCTTTCACAGTAAATATGTAAGTCGTACTGACAAGTATTTCATTTTTAAACTACAGCTTATCGTCACACCTTTGGTTCAACAGTCACCAATTTTTAGCAAATGCAAAACCACCATCACGCATTATACTAAGACAGAACTCTTCCCGTATGGGTCTAGAAACAGCCCCACAGAACACATACAGTAGTACAGGTCTCTGAGAAGAATTTAGTTACTGATTGAGTGTAAAAGAGTTAGCTGTCCTCTCCCTGTCTTTTCTACACAGGCAGCGATAGATACCATCTCATCAGTTTAGTTCTCCCCCGTTTTCAATGAAGGGAAAATACATTTTTGCAACAAAAAAAATAAAGAGTCTGAAGATCAGTGCCTGTATTCAAAAAGCTCTGCATAAGAGTGCTGATCTAGGATCAGGTCCCCCTGCTGTCTGTATAATCGTATTCATAAGATCTGAAAGGCAAAACTGATCCAAAATCAGTCCAAAATCAGGAGCCCAAAGCCTTTAGATAGAGAATGAGGTGGTTGGAGAAGACCCATGGCAGCAAGAAGAGGATGAAGAAGAGGAGAGTCAGAGTCGAGTCAGGCTGTCGTTACCGTTCTCCAGATTCTCGTTGCTCTCGTAGCAGCCAGAGTCTCGTGGGGAGTCCCCCAGTAGGCCCCGGCGGTCCAGTAACAGCTTCTCCTGAGAACCCCCTGTCTGGCTGCTACGGTCCGGGTCGCTGCTACCTGTAGGGTACAACAAAACCAGCAGAGGGACGTCAACGGAATGGAGTCAAACGTGGTTTCCATGTTTGAAAACGTTCCATTTATTCCAGTCCAGCCATTACAACGAGCCCGTCTTCTTATAGCTCCTCCCACCAGCCTCCTCTGGTGTCTATGCGCGTGTGCGTTCCTGTGTGTCTATCAGTGTGTGTACTAACCGTCGTACTCCTGCAGAAGCTCCACAGCGGTGAGCAGCACAGCCCTGTGCTGAGGGTCTCCGATGTCAAGCTCGTCTAGATCCTCCTCTTCCAGAAGCTTAAAGGTATCCAGGTCCTCATAGCCATTGAAGAGGAAAGTGGGCAGGTGCTCCTGGGGCAAAGTATAGGGGAAGGCTTTGGTCACGTAGTCAACACATATACAGTGGGGAGAACAAGTATTTGATACACTGACGATTTTGCAGGTTTTCCGACTTACAAAAGCATGTAGAGGTCTGTAATTTCTATCATAGGTACAATTCAACTGTGAGAGGCGGAATCTTTAAAAAAAAATCCAGAAAATCACATTGTATGATTTTTAAGTAATTAATTTGCATTTTATTGCATGACATAAGTATTTGATCACCTACCAACCAGTAAGAATTCCGGCTCTCACGCCCTCCTGTTCTCCACTCATTACCTGTATTAACTGCACCTGTTTGAACTCGTTACCTGTATAAAAGACACCTGTCCACACACTCAATCAAACAGACTCCAACGTCTCCACAATGGCCAGGACCAGAGAGCTGTGTAAGAACATCAGGGATAAAATTGTAGACTTGCAGAAGGCTGGGATGGGCTACAGGACAATAGGCAAGCAGCTTGGTGAGAAGGCAACAACTGTTGGCGCAATTATTCAAAAATGGAACAAGTTCAAGATGACGGTCAATCACCCTCGGTCTGGGGCTCCATGCAAGATCTCACCTCGTGAGGCATCAATGATCATGAGGAAGGTGAGGGATCAGCCCAAAACTACACAGCAGGACCTGGTCAATGACCTGAAGAGAGCTGGGACCACAGTCTCAAAGAAAACCATTAGTAACACACTACGCCGTCATGGATTAAAATACTGCAGCGCACGCAAGGTCCCCCTGCTCAAGCCAGCGCATGTCCAGGCCCGTCTGAAGTTTGCCAATGACCATCTGGATGATCCAGAGGAGGAATGGGAGAAGATCACGTGGTCTGATGAGACAAAAATAGAGCTTTTCGGTATAAACTCCACTCGCCATGTTTGGAGGAAGAAGAAGGGTGACTACAACCTCAAGAACACCATCCCAACCGTGAAGCATGGAGGTGGAAACATCATTCTTTGGGGATGCTTTTCTGCAAAGGGGACAGGACGACTGCACCGTATTGAGGGGAGGATGGATGGGACCATGTATCGCGAGATCTTGGCCAACAACCTCCTTCACTCAGTAAGAGCATTGAAGATGGGTCGTGGCTGGGTCTTCCAGCATGACAACGATCCGAAACACACAGCCAGGGCAACTAAGAAGTGGCTCCGTAAGAAACATCTCAAGGTCCTGGAGTGGCCTAGCCAGTCTCCAGAACTGAACCCAATAGAAAATCTTTGGAGGGAGCTGAAAGTCCGTGTTGCCCAGCGACAACCCCGAAACCTGAAGGATCTGGAGAAGGTCTGTATGGAGGAGTGGGACAAAATCCCTGCTGCAGTGTGTGCAAACCTGGTCAAGAACCACAGGAAACGTATTCTCTAATTGCAAAAAAAGGTTTCTGTACCAAATATTAAGTTATGCTTTTCTGATGTATCAAATACTTATGTCATGCAATAAAATGCAAATTAATTACTTAAAAATCATACAAAGTGATTTTCTCGATTTTTGTTACAGACCTCTACATGCTTTGTAAGTAGGACAACCTGCAAAAATCGGCAGTGTATCAAATACTTGTTCTCCCCACTGTACATATAAACACACACATAGTTGAAGTCGGAAGTTTACATACACCTTAGCCAAATACATTTAAACTCAGTTTTTCACAATTCCTGACATTTAATCCTAGTAACAATTCCCTGTCTTTGGTCAGTTAGGATCACCACTTTATTTTAAGAATGTGAAATGTCAGAATAGTAGAGAGAATGAATTTTCAGCTGTTATTTCTTTCATCACATTCCCAGTGTGTCAGAAGTTTACACACACTAAATTAGTATTTGGTAGCATTTCCTTTAAATTGCTTAACTTGGGTCAAAAGTTTGGGGTAGCCTTCCACAAGCTTCCCACAATAAGTTGGGTGAATTTTGGCCCATTCCACCTGACAGAGCTAGTGTAACTGAGTCAGGTTTGAAGGCCTCCTTGCTCGCACACGCTTTTTCAGTTCTGCCCACAAATTTTCTATAGGGTTGAGGTCAGGGTTTTGTGATAGCCACACTCCAATACCTTGACTTTGTTGTCCTTAGGCTATTTTGCCACAACTTTGGAAGTATGCTTGGGGTCATTGTCCATTTGGAAGACCCATCAAGACTGATGTCTTGAGATGTTGCTTCAATATATCCACATCATTTTCCTGTCTCATGATGCCGTCTACCCCCACAACATGATGCTGCCACCCCCATGCTTCACGGTTGGGATGGTGTTCTTCGGCTTGCAAGCCTCCCCCTTTATCCTCCAAACATAACGATGGTCATTATGGCCAAACAGTTCTATTTTTTTTTCATCAGACCAGAGGATATTTATCCAAAAAGTATGATCTTTGTCTCCATGTGCAGTTGCAAACTGTAGTTTGGCTTTTTTTAATGGTGGTTTTGGAGTAGTGGATTCTTCCTAGCTGAGCGGCCTTTCAGGTTATGTCGATATAGGACTCGTTTTACTGTGGATATAGATACTTTTGTACCCGTTTCCTCCAGCATCTTCACAAGGTCCTTTGCTGTAGTTCTGGGATTGATTTCCACTTTTCGCACCAAAGTACGTTCATCTCTAGGAGACAGAACAAGTCTCCTTCCTGAGCGGTATGACGGCTGCATGGTCCCATGGTATTTATACTTGCATACTATTGTTTGTACAGATGAACGTGGTACCTTCAGGCATTTGGAAATTGCTCCCAAGGATGAACTAGACTTGTGGAGGTCTACAATTTTTTTTACTGAGGTCTTGGCTGATTTCTTTTGATTTTCCTATGATGTCAAGCAAATAGGCACTGCGTTTGAAGGTAGGTCTTGAAATACATCCAGAGGTACACCTTCAATTGACTCAAACGATGTCAATTAGCCAAGCTGTTTAAAGGCACAGTCAACTCAGTGTATGTAAACTTCTGACCCACTGGAATTGTTATACAGTGAATTACAAGTGAAATAATCTTTCTAAACAATTGTTTGAAAAATTACTTGTGTCATGCACCAACTAGATATCCTAACCGCCAAAACTATAGTTTGTTAACAAGACATTTGTGGAGTGGTTGAAAAACGAGTTTTAATGACTCCAACCTAAGTGTATGTACATTTCTGACTTCACCTCTATACATCACAAATGGAGGAGGATATTAACAGCATTCAAGTGTGTGAGTGTCTACAATTACTGTAGGGTTGTTACTATGAGGATGAGTGTGTGAGTTTGTCTGTGTTTATACTGTACTAGTCTAGTCATTACTTTGAGGTTGATGCGTTCCAGGAGTTCCTCAACAGATGTGGGTTTGGGCTGCCGTCCCTTCCTCCTCCGTCGGGTGTGCTTAGGTTTGTCTTCCTCCTCAGCCAGAACGTCCACGTAGATGAACTTAAATGTTCCCACCTTACTGTTCAGCAGGCCCATCCACGTCCCCATTGGAGGCTTGCTGATGATGTCAATCACATCACCTCTCTGCAAAACAAGGACAAACACTGTGATTGGTCCATTTGGATAATGATAATATATATATATATTATGTATGTGTGTGTGTATTACCTTTAGTTTGAGAGAGTCAGTGTCGTAGGGGCTGGGGGTGAAGTCAGTGTGCACCATAGCTCGACCACAGAAGGGTCCTCTGTAGGGAAGTTCATCCTCCTCTCCATCCTCAGACTTCACACTCTCTCTGTTGCTGTTGGAGGAGTCTGTGGTGCCCACTGTCTGACCACCTGCAAACAACAAGAGATGAGAGGGTCATTCAAAAGGATCTAAACCACATCGAGATCTATGGAAAATGAACATGCAAGAGTTGTCTGTTCTGCCTGCTGGTCACTGTAAATAACAGTTTCACTTTGGAATTAAGCTGAATATAGGCCACATACAAGACAAATAAATGTGGACCCAGACAGACCCCCAAAAACAGGTGGTACTTACTCATGGAGCTCTGTCCGCTGAGGGAGCTCCTCAGGCTCTCCACTGACCCTCCAGCCTTCAGCTTGATTTTCTCCAGTGACTCTGTGTCTGTGTGGCTGTGGGGGGAATGGGGCCCGCTGGACATACGGTCTGGGCTTAACTGGAAGGCAAGAAGACCAAACTACAGATTTATTACATGGTTACTACACGTTCCCTCCAGCTTAATCTCTCAATCGTCATGAACCAAGTCCAACGAATTTCCACCAGGGACACGAGCTAGATTGTAAGTACGGTTTGACCATTGGGTCATTTTGCATACGATTTGCATCGAGTCTGACGTACCTGTTCAGAGAGAGCGCAGTGGTATCTCTTGGAGATGCGTTTTCTCATGGTTTCTTTCACGGACTTCACTTTCTTGCCCAAAGAGATTCGATGGTTCGTCTGTGGAGACTTGACTACACCTTTCACACTGGCATCCCCATCTTTGTTCTAAAATTAGTATGAAGTATGGGAGGTCTGGAAACAAAAGCATTGGAAAACAAAAAATCCCAACTCAATGATTCAAATGATTGTTAAACTACTTACAGTGAGGTCCTGATCTCCGGTGACCATGTGCAGAGACCGGTTGGTCAGATCAAACCCACCAAAGCTACAGGTTCTCTGTGAAACAAAGGAGGAAATCAATAAACCACCTTAAAACATTCACAGGTTAATCAATCAAGCACATAGGACAGTGTTGTTCATTGTGGCGATATTTTTGGGCTGAGTGAACATTAACTGGTCCTAGCCTGGTCCCAGATTTGTTTGTGCTCATGCCAACTCAATTGCTGTCATTGTCAAGCCAAACATTACAATTCCACAAGGAGTTGGCAAGGGAGACAGACTGGCACCCAGGCTAAACTGTCCCCGACGAAAGATATAGAAACTACACACTGCATACACTAATTCCTAAACGGCACCCTATTCCCTATATAGTGTTCTGCTTTTGACCAGAGCCATGTGGGTAGTGCACTATATAGGGAATAGGTTGCCATTTGGGATCTGGCCAAACATTACTCACCCCATGGTAGCTGAGTGGGCCGATTACTCTCCTGATCTCTCCATCCGTGACTGACCGGGCCATCCTGGGTCCATCCTCTCCACCACCAACCTCTATCTCTGACAGGGAAGAACCACTACCCCCGGCCCTCACGTCGCCACTGGGGCATCTCCCTGGGCTACAGGCTGGGCTGGATCCTCCTACATCATCAGGTAAAAGGAGAGAACGTGCTCAACTCTTATCATCTTGCTTAAATAAATGAAGGGTAGTTGGAACCAAAAATAGATCACATAAAAAATAACTGGGATATAAAGTAGCAATTTAAGCTTGGTTTCAATTTTGTCATAGCAACACATCTTCATAGAAAGGGTCATTTTCCTGAAGAAAATTGTGACGCTTCCTTCACCTGTCTTACTGAAGGCTGTGGACAGTCGCTGGCTGGTGCTGGAGACTGTATCCAGGCTGCGGGTGTGTGTGTTGCTGCTGCAGGTGTCCAAGGAGGAGGAGGAGGGGGAGGTGGTCAGGCTGTCTGAGTCTCGAAGGTCATGAGTCAGCTGGTCGCGCAAGGCGGAGGCCTGGGAGTCAACGTGGTGACACCCGCCAGACTGCTTCTTCTGAACCCCAGAGTACAGGGACAGAGAGGACATGGCATCACCCGGGACAGGCCCAACCATACTCAGAGACTCTGGAAAGGACAGGGGAGGTGACAGGAGTAAGGACAGGTTTGTGGCAGAGTAAGGGAATCGCAAGACAATGTGATGTGTAATGGATGACAACTCAACTTGGATTAGTAGTAGTAGTCTTTTTTAAACAAGCCAAGTGAAGACCTCTAGAGAACAACAACATAATTTGTTGGGTATAGACTCAAACTATTTAAAGCTTCACATCTGGACCCTAATGAGACTTGTCCAAATCCTATCTGGTGCACTATGGTTTTGCCCTATTCTTCACCCTACACTTGTTGAAAAAAAAGGTGCCATCTAGAACCAAAAAAGGTTATTTGGCTGTCCCTATAGGAGAACCCTTTGAAGAACCCCTTTTGGTTCCAGGTAGAACCCTTATAGTTCCAGGTAGGACCCTTTCCACATAGGGTTCTCAGTATGGTTCTCCTATGGGGACTAAGAGTGTTTGGGCTTGTCATAAGACTCCTGCAGTGACCTGTCTCACCGTCAGACTCAGGCTTCTTGGACTCGTCGATCTTGAGGAGTTTCTTGCGGACCCTGCGAGTGGAGCCGACCAGCTTATGGAGCCGTCTGAACGTCCCAGACTCCTCCTGTTCACCCTCCGACTGCTCACCTGGCTGAAGATGAACAGACGAACCGGGTTGGAAGGAGAGGAGACCCAGTTAAAGAGTGGGTAAGGATGATAAAGAGTCAGTCAGTAGAGCTCTGAAGCCTTAAAACTAGGAAAATGGAACCTGTGAAAATAATGTACGTTTGAATGTTCATTTGACCTGTTTATAAGGTAAAGTTTGTCTTAGTGCGATTCTTCACCCTTTCCGAGAAATGCATAATGAGAACATAGCTCTATTATTGTAAGGTAGAGACTGTTATTTTATATTGAGGTCATATGCTGCATGCAAAGTATCAATCCAGAGTGTAGACCTGCAGTCTATGTATAGGCACTGTGGTCGGCCTGTTTGACTATAGGCACTGTGGTCGGCCTGTTTGACTCTGTGGTTTATGCTAGAAAACGAAAGGTTTTCAAGCTGGAATACCCCCACCCCATCTACATGAAAAAAAAAGGTCAGAGTAGTTAGAAGTGTCAGACCAAAATACCATCTCATATGTAGTGCCTGGGACAGTGGTCAGAAAAAAAACCCATCCGTTTATTCACAGTGGATCAATAGTTCAGCACGCCACAGCTATCAAATCAGACGCTTTCCGTGTCCTTTTTATATGCTTATGATGACATGCTGAATGTGCTACAGCTCACCAGAGTTAGTGAGAAAGAAACCAGATGTGAAAGCTACAGCTGTGGACCAGAGGAGAAAAAGAAACCATGGTTATAATTTCTTAAATATAGCCTAGCACACATCTGACCACATGGGCTCATCTTGTCACAGAGCATCTCATCTTGGTGAGATAAAAATGTCCACCTGATTCAGGGGCTTTCATACAGGCTACATCACAGTACGCATAGCATCTTGAACCATTAAATATAATGCCTATTCTGCCTGTCTAGAGCAGGTTTCATCTTGGCAAAAAAAGAGATAAGATTAAAAATGTTTGAGAGAGTACTCTATTATTTACAGAACTATAGTTGTACATTCTTATTGAGCAAACTCGAATTATGATAAACAACAGTATGTATGTTCTAATAATTGGAAGATAAAGTTGAAGTCAGAAGCTGTAGCCACAACATGGAGCCAAGAACTAGCAGGAAAACAAGTGAAGTCTCCAGGAAAATGTGCATCAATTTAAAGCTCAAAAGCGCAAACACTTTGGTTTTGATGGGGATACACTACAAACAGGGAATTAGGTTTAGAATTGTATTTTTTTAAGTGACAGTAGGAGGATAGAGGAAATGGCCGTGGGAAGAGATGACAGAGCGAGAAACAGAGTGAGGCCATCCAGATGAATCTGAAATATGTGGGCTGGACCTGAGCCCCCTAATCACCCCAACCATGCAGAAAAGAGCTGTGGCCTGCATAACACAGCACAGTGCTGAATCTACCCACTCACAGCAACACAATAGGGGGTTAAGCAGGTGCTTTGACTGGGATGAATAGAGGGCTGCCGGTTGGGAAAGGGCCTGGAGTGGGCAGGTTGCAGGTTACACCACACAGAGAGAGACAGAGGGGGGGCATAAACACCTCACTAGCCTTGTTAGATGGCAGAACGATGAGCGCATACGGTATACACCAAATCCATACAGAGTGACAACACTTATATCCATGAGTTATCAGCAACACTTACATTGCAGTTGGAGGACTCGTTCAGGGTTGGACTGGGCGCATCAGGCCATTCTGTAAGATCAGTGCTGCAGTTCTGTCTGCTCTGGCTCTCAAACTCTTTCAGCTGTGAGGAGGAGAGGGGAGAGAAGAGAGGAGAAGGAGACTCGATAAGTATCCAATATGGTACGATAAGAGCTAAAGAAGCACAATAAATACGTGATCAAATCAGACTTGTATTCCCTCGTTATAAATCCTACCGAGATGCTCAATATCCAGTAATTGCAGAGGACTCCTACAGTACATCCTGAGAAAAGAGATCCAGTACGGTATCTGGAGGAAAATACATAATACGGTAGGAAGACAGGATGTGACATCATCATACCCTTGCCAAGGCCTCCTCCACGCTTATCATCTTCTCCTTGACCATCATCATCAGCTGGATGCGCTCTTCATCACTCATAGTGATGTCACTGGCTACAAAACCTATGTCCTCACCTGGTAAATAGAACACAGGGAATTTAAGAAAACCCCTTTTTCAAATGTTAGGAAAAAACTGTGTTTTTAACTCATAGAAACATCAACATGTGTAGATATTTGTAAATATGTATGTACTGTATATATTATAGGTACTTAGTTGTATTAGTAGTTGCAGCAGTTGTTTTTGTTTAGTTGTAGGCCTATTTGTAGTTGTACAACTTCTCTGTTAATGTAAGTTTAAAATACGTATTATTATTATGTCATTGTTAGACAGTAGTTGCCATATTATTGTTGTTACTAAGTATCGTGTGCATTTTTTAAATATATATTTTTTTACACTATTGAAAATGAGATGGTGCATCTCAAAACTTATTTATTAAAAAATCATATTTAAATGTATTATTTTTCCCCCCACACCAAATACAAACAAACATATATGAACAACAACTTCAACGCAAACAACGACGACATCTCTTCCGCCCAGACCCACATGCTCACACACCGTCCCTAGTGCCTGCATTGTTTGCCACATGGCCTGAAACGGCACCATTTTGTTTCTCTCCGTAGCCCACGCACTTTCAATAGTTAAATCATGAATCGTTTGATTTTTCCATTGTGTTAATGATGGCGGATTCATTGAATTCTAAGGTTTTCGGTAAACCTTTTCTCAAGATGAGTGACTCGTAGAGAATCGTCCAACCCATCGGGTATCTCACTTACACCCCCATATGCCATGTCTTGAAGTATGCAGAGATTAAAAGTACATTTAGATTGTAAGTTAGGGAATACTCCGCCCACAACTTCCACACTTTATAGCATTCCCACAAAGCATGGATTCTTGAGTCTTATTAGTTTTACACTTAAAACATGACTACCATTGTGCTGTAGAATTTGTGAATTGTGTGTAATAAATTCTATACATTAGTTTATACTGTATTAAGGGTATATTTTCATGAACTGTAATTTTGTTAGATAAGCTCCAACTTTCCCTCCATTTTATGCCAAAAATAGTTATTGGTTCCAATAGTTTATATTTTCTAATAGATTGTCAGTTGGATAGGCTCTCTGCAAGGTTTTGTATATCTTGCCTATCAAATGAACATCCTTTTCTGACTCAAATAAGATTATCTCAAGGTTGCTCAGACATTTCGTGATATGTAACTTTTAAGTTGCATGTATTTGAAACCGGTCAGTTCAAAATTCCTTTTTAAATTCCGACACGGAAATAAATGTATTTCCTGTTACCAAGTCATTTACAATTTCTATGCTTTTAGTTTTCCATTTGGACCAATTTATCTGTGAATTCCGAAACGCTATCCAAGGATTGTTCCATAAGGGTGTGTTTTTAGGGATGTGATATTGGTTCTTGTAGAATATGTTTCATTTTCTTCCATATTGTTATTGTGTTTCTAACTATGAAGTTAATGTTCTTAGCTTTATCCTTTTAAATTACATACGTAAAAAGATTCTGGGGATGAACATGCACATCTTCAATATGTGCCCATTGCTCCTCTTTAATGTATTTAACTATATGTCGAAAGTAAAAGCCTTGGGTAGCGAGTTGATACAATTCCAAGTCTGGAAGGTTAAAATCACCCTTAGACTTTGGAAGATGTAAAACTTTCCTTTTTAAAAATGCTATGAATTTTATTTGCCCGTATAAAGTCTGTTATGACCGAGTATACTTTTTAAAAGGATGTATTTTGTGGGGTAATTTGTATTACCGAAAATGAATACAAAAACTATGAACGCAAAGCCATTTTAAAGAGGTTTATTCTACCTGTGAGAGTTAAGGAAACATTATTCCATTTAATTAGATCTGCTTTCATATGGATGAGTAATGGAATACAGTTATCTTTATATATTTGTTGTCACTTATTATGCATCGCAAGTATTTTAAAATGTTTTGTGGTCCACTTAAACGATTGCTGTAGTGAGCTCTTTAAAAAACAAAATCCTATTGGTCATTATTTTGCTTGTTCTTTTACACGTAAAAAAAACAAAATAATGACAATGCTGAGATTTTTTTGTATTCTGAAAAGATTTTTTTTAGCAAAGGGGGCATTGAGTTTTCAATATTAGTCAGGTATATCAGGAGATCTGCAAATACGTTCTGTTTATATTCATGTTTACCGCCGCCCCCCCAGCACATGCCGTACGGGATCGGATACCAGTCCCAACTCTCTCCTATACACTTCCCACTTACCAGTCTTCCCTTCATTTCAGTGCAATCGCTTTCAATAAACACAAGAAAAATACTGAATGAGATCCAGTGAGAAAAACAGTTCCCTGACTTGTGTGATCAGAAATATGTTGGGTAAAGACGGAGGATGTATCCAAAACAAAAACATACCTCTCGTGGCCTGCCGCACGACACCTTTCTGCGACTTCCGGAAATTCTGCCAGAATGACTTGTTTTTCAGTCTCTTTCCGTCCCATTTTCCTAAACAAGGAGGTACAGTAGGGTTTAAAACCGGTAAAAACCACACTGTCCCATACAATGGCTACCCCTAGCAAACTTTCAAAATATGTAGATGGTTTTTTAGGTTCTGCATATGTAGTTATTCCAAAATATAAAACGCACATTAAATTGTGTCTCAATTGTGATAAAAACAAAAAACTGTCCAAGTTCAATCTTCAAATGAGGTACTATTGTAGTCAGACACAATGACAACAGTTGTGTTTGTAGTTCCACACAATTTAAAATGTCAAGTAATTACATGATATTTGACCAAGACCCATCAAACCACAGAACTGATGATAAAAAATGAATAAAAACATACCCCCTGACGCATCCTCAGAACTTGATTTATGCACAGACAACCTAAAAATAAACCATGATTGAATCAAAAACAAGAGATGGCACAAACAAAAAAAACACAATCCAAGAAATAAAATGATGCAGAGTCCAGTCACAGACTGGACTCATCATCATCACCTGTTTTCCAATGCAATTTTCTTCATTGTACTGCTGCTATCCTACTGTACCGTCTTCAAACAAAACACCCCCTTCATCCACTGAGTTCTCTGTCCCTGTTCAAGAATTACAGACGCGTCCACTGTCCCTAACAAATATGCACTACCGTATCCCTCACAAACGTGCACTGTCCCTCGTGCCACTGGACCCGGCCAGTACAGTGCAGTGTTAGTGGGGGCCGTTCCCAGTGGTCAGTCCAGATGGGAAAACATCACGCTGTCAGTCTGCTAGACAGGAGGTCAGATCACTGAGGCTCTCTCAACAACAGAGGCGTTCACTACCCCGACTGCCTGGGTTTTACTGACTGCACTCACTTCAACACTACAGCGCTTCACGTGGCCTCCACATTACCCTCTCGCGCTCATATTTGTCTCTCTCTATCGCTGTTGTCTCCCTCTCCCTCTCTCACACTTGCGCTTTCTGTGTCTACCGGTCGGCCTGGCTCCTCACTCTGTCTCGCACCACTCTCTCTCTCCCAATCTCTCCCCTCTGACATCAGCTGATCGTCTCTAGCAATCAGCAACTATCATTCCCCATCGACACAGTTCTACAGGTGGCCACAAGAGGATGCCTTGCCTAAAGTCACAGCAAGCCCAGTGCTGTACAACCTTTCCCTCAGCAAGATTAGTAGAAATCAAGGCTCTTGTGTTCTGATAGTTTATGAAGGGAACCAATTCTCAGAGGTGGCTACTCAAAACCAGCATACTGTATAAAGTCACGTTACTTTGAGGTGATTTGGGCTTACTTTTTAGAGCATGCTAACAGGAGTTACTACTCCTCTCATTGTTTTGCACTGGACAATGCTAAAGCTAAAGGTGTAACTAGCCAAGTAAACAAACTTAAATCTGGTGTTGCAAACATCCCGCTGAGTGTATAGTACCATGTTATTACTCATTACCCAGATTCCTCCTTTCCTCCCTTATTTATCTCACCAATTCCCCTGCGTTCACAATATGACCATCTCCAAACACACAATAGGGGGAAGGACAGGACGTTTCCTGTTGGTATACTAGCAGAGGAACACTTCATAAAAGGTGGCTGGAGGTCATCAGGACAGGAAGTATGAAACATTTCCTCACACTGACTAGGGGCAGCATGCCAAATGGCACCCTATTGACCAGAGAGCACCCTGTGGGCCTCAAAACAAGTGCACTAAATAGGGAATAGGCTGCCATTTGAGACAGCACCTATGGGGATAATGTATGAAAGGGAATGACCGTCTTACTGACTGTCCTACGAGGGTCATTCTACAGAAGTTAAATACTAAAACTTTGCATTACATATGTGAAATCTTGTCCTGAATTCCTTACATCCCACTAAAATGTGTCACTACCGAAACATAGTGAAAAGTTGCAATAAAGGGAGAACCATGCACAGTAGCGAATTTGATACATTTTTGATTACAGATTAATTTTATTAGCATACAATATTGACCAAATAGTAAAAAACAGGACTTTTAAACTGACTTTAAAAATCTTAAAATATAATTTAGAGATTTTAATTTTCCCTGTAAAATGTTCAATGTTGATTTTATGAATGGATCCGAAACGTATTGATTTAATTACTTACACATCTAATTATGTCAAGTTAGATTTTAAAAATGGTCACTTTTCCCATCTTATTTGTGGCAAACTATTAGGTGCGTTGGTAGTGACATTTTATCTTCGGTTGTGACCTGGCGTATACATATCGAATGGGGCACATGTGATTCACATCATTAAAAGACACGTCTTCCTGTCTGCGTCTGCCTTTTCACTCCTGCCCTCGTGCTCGTGTACCTCTTGTCCCTCTCAGATAAATATTTCACAAAACTTGACTTACTTTCCCTCTTCCTTCCTTCTAGCATTGATTTCTATATCAGATATTCTTGATATTGCACAGGGTCCGTTTTTAAACTCTGTCCTCTCTTACTGTCTGCTGTACTTTGACATGTTGGCACCTTATGGATGTCCCTGTCCTTCAATAATTCTAAAAAATAATCAAACATAAATAATTACCTGTGTGTTTAAATGTAGAACATTTAAGATCAAGAAAAAAGTCAAATAATACAGTGGAATAACAATCAAGAGTCAATCATAAGCTAGGTTTCCATCCAATTGGCGACAGATTTAATGAAAATATTCTAAAAATCTGCATAAAAACAATATGCGCATTTTTCCACCATAGCTGTGTTTCCATCAAATGATCTTGTTGCGGATAAAAGGATGTGCGTGATGACATGGTACACATAAAAATACATTTTGCGGTTAAATTCCCATGTGCCTAATAAAAACAACGACAAGCAACTTCCTTCAAACTGGACGCAGAGACATAAAAATGGTATCCACGAGTTCATCTGACTCAGGGGATAGAGATTGGATTTGGATTTATTAGGATCCCCATTAGCGACAGCTAGTCTTACTGGGGTCAGACATACATTGGACAAAAGACTTGACCATTTGCATACATTTAAAAACATTAAGATGTAGTGTGTGTGCGCATCTATGAGTTAACACACGTCAGTACATACACACAAGTAGGTCACATGGGGGAGAGGCGCTGTGCCGTGAAGTGTTGCTTTATTTTATTTATTTTTTTAAACCAGGTGTGCTGTTCACTTTGCTATAAAATATGTAATGGAGTTCCATGTACTCATGGCTCTGTATAAAACTGTACGTTTCCTTGAATGTGTTCTGGGCCTGGGGACTGTGAAAAGACCCCTGGTGGCATGTCTGGTGGGGTAAGTGTGTGTGTGTCAGTGCTGTGTGTAAGTTGACTATGCAAACCATTTGGAATTTCCAACACGTTTCTTAAATAAAAAGGGCTTCATTGCCAAAATCCTGAAGCATCCATTTAATGAATCCCCATAGCGAGCATATGCCTGGCGAGCTTTAATGTATCAGATGTACATCCCAGCAAACATATATTTTTGTCTCAAAACCGTACTTGACATTTCTTGAAATATTAGATATTTGGTGGGGACACCTCTTAAAGAGGCATGAAGATGTAGCAACTTGCTCACAAATTTTCTCCACAATGTTTGCAGATAAGACTACTCACCATGTGGCCATGCTGGAGAGGGGTGTATATCACCAGGTGATATGTGTATGGGTGTGGCTTAAGGCACATTCATTCTGCAGTCTTTTAATGGGTGTGTTTCGGTAGTGCCATCAAAAAGGTAGGACAGCATATGTTTTTTATATTTTTTTTTACATGCTTAAAAATACACAAAACTAATTATTAGGTCAGTTTTCTTTCAAATGTAATAATATAACAATTCAAGATGGTCTACTGTAATTAATTTTACATCTAAAATCATGAATTGTGTTTAGGAATCCAGGGTTGGGACCTCCACCTTAATATAAATAGGTGTATAAACAATGACTTTGTGCTATATTGATTAATAAAACATGTTTGTTTTTGCCTTGGAATTAATTAGAACATATCATGAAGTACGTTTGGAGACTTAACCATTTTAGTTTCTTTGGGGTGGGTCAGCAATTTACACCACTTCTGTAGAGTCGCCCAAATATCTCCCAGGAGTTTGTCAATTTATAGAAAGACATAACTCGTTTCACTAGGACATGAAGACCATGTATGGGACTGCTATGACTTTCCTACGTCACTGATCGACAACACCAATTCAACTACATACAGCATGAGGACATCACAATATAACACACGGTACACTCCACACAAAAGGGAGACAATACCGTTGACGACTACTTCAGTATCTCTACGGTCTTACCTTCTCTCTGTCTCGGGAGTGGACACAGTGCTGCTGCTGCTCAGCCCTAGCGAATCCTGTAGAGAACAGAACACTGCAGTCAGACAGACAGGCAGGCAGGCAGGCAGTCAGACAGTCAGACAGGCAGGAAGGCAATGGAAACTGACAAACTTTGAGGAACCACAGTCTAGCTTACTGGCAGGCATTTGGTTTGGAACTCTTAATGTGCATCTCATTGGCCACAAAAAGGCTACAGTGCACATTCCTCGGGTGCATTTAAAAAAAAAGTTATTTCCGGACACATATTAACAGTATGCATTACAAATAACAAGGCCACAGAGTTTCCATTACAGATAGTGAAACGGGAATTTGTGATCAAGGAAAACCAAGATGTTATAATGCCATGGCTGTGATCTGGTTCATAGCAGCTCTGATGTCTGCAGGACCAGGGCTGAGGAAATCCCTCCTCCCAGAGGGTGAACATACAATAGGGTCAAAACCAATAGGGAGAATAGGAGTCCGTCACCTGGATCTGTGAGCGAAGCTGCAGTGATGTGGGCACTAAGTCAACCTTTTCCTGAAACGCACAGAGGCAAATTAAGGAATGACAACATCTGAGTCAATCAGCATTTCAAAACAAACAAATATCTTGATAAATGAAATGGACAAAATTGTAACACGTCACCCTAAACTCACACATATTAGAGGATTTAAATGAAAACCACATTTCTAAAGGCTTCCTCCACATAATTTTAATTAGAACGAAGTCTGTGCAAAGTGGGTATCCACAGATGGAAAAAAACATATTCTGTATCACACTGAACATGTAATATATGATCGTACCATCTCTGACTCTGCAACTTGTACAAGTTTGCGTTTGCAGATCTCCTCCATTCTGTCTTGGACGTCAGTGAGAGAAGTGCTGTAATACTCCGAGTACTCCTGAGCCAAGTCCTCAAAGGTTCCCAACGAGCCATCCTAAAACAGAGAAGACATGGTCCGTAAGAACAGCGAGGAAGTCCTACCTCAACACATAGTAAGGATATGCATGTTACGGAGAGTCAGCATAAGCAATCACATTACATTAGACTCACATTCAGTGCATACAGTACAACAGAAAAACAGAAGACAAGTAAACTGACCATAGTTTTTTTTTTTTACGGCATCAACATCAGAAGCCATAGGAATGTGCAGTGGTAGAGAACCAGCAAAGTGTGTTTGTGACCAGGGCCAGACCGAATGGTGTGTCTCTGAGCTACTGTCCTTGCCTCTCCCCAGTTGCCCATGACCCCTACACTCTCTAGACCTCCTCAGCTGTGACCCCAGAGGCATAGCGAGGGGGGAGAAGCATTGTGACGCAGCTACAGTTCTCTTTGACCTCACCACAGTCAACAGGATCAACTTGAGTCGCTGTGGTATCATAGACACAGCTCAGTGTACCATAAATTATCAGGAACAGTAGGAACAGCGCCTTTTCCTTGACAGAAACCCAGGACCTCCAGACCTACACATGACTCTGCAGAGACTTCCGACTATTGTGTTCCTTATTGCCCTTTGTTGTATTGGCTGAAGAAAAAGATGGGAAAAAATGTCAGGACTTTTGCAGACTCATCTCCTGCAAATGTCTTCAAAGTATTGCTAAGGATTTTCATCTCCCAAAATAAATGTATAAAATTAATAATATAGTGATATCGGTTCACTGTCCTACAGAGCCAGGCTGAAATCATTTAAGGCCAGGCACCACAGGCTGAAATTACATTTATGCATCTACCTATCAATTTTTGGATTCCTTGATATTTTGTTCCATTAACATTAGTATTTTCAAAAAGTAAACCTAACAATGAAAACAACTTAATGAAAGTTATAAACTCAGCCAAAAAATTAATGTCCCTTTTTCAGGACCCGGTCTTTCAAAGATAATTTGTAAAAATCCACATTACTTCACAGATCTTCATTGTAAATGGTTTAAACACCGTTTCCCATGCTTGTTCAATTAACCATAAACAATTAATGAACATGCACCTGTGGAACGGTGTTTAAAACCCTTTAATTGCCTACCGTCTGTAAGCTGTAAAGTCACAGTTCTGAAAACTTAGGACACTAGAGGCTTTTCTACGGACTCTGAAAAACACCAAAAGAAGGATGCCCAGGGTCCCTGCTCATCTGCGTGAAAGTGCCATAGGCATGCTGCAGCAAGGAGGCATGAGGACTGCAGAAGTGGCCAGGGAAATAAAATGCAATGTCCGTACTATGAGATGCCTAAGACAGCGCTACAGGGAGACAGGACGGACAGCTGATCATCCTTGCAGTGGCAGACCACGTATAACACCTGTACAGGATCGGTACTGCCGAACATCACACCTGCAGAACAGGTACAGGATGGCAACAACAACTGCCCGAGATACACCAGGAATGCACAATCCCTCCATCAGCGCTCAGACTGTCCGCAATGGGCTGAGAGAGGCTGGACTGAAGGCTTGTAGGCCTGTTGTAAGGCAGGTCCTCACCAAACATCACTGGCAACAACGTCACCTATGGGCATTAACCATCCGTTGCTGGACCAGACAGAACTGGCAAAAAGTGCTCTTCACTAACGAGTCGTGGTTTTGTCTCACCAGGGGTGATGGTCAGATTCGCGATTACCTTCGAAGCAATGAGCATTACACCGAGGCCTGTACTCTGGACCGGGATCGATTTGGAGGTGGAGGGCCCGTCGTGGTCTGGGGTGTCACAGCATCATCGGACTGAGCTTGTCGTCATTGCAGGCAATCAACGCTGTGCGTTACAGGGAAGACATCCTCCTCCCTCATGTGGTACCCTTCCTGCAGGCTCATCCTGACATGACCCTCTAGCATGACAATGCCAACAACCATACTGCGAGTTCTGTGCGTGATTTCCTGCAAGACAGGAATGTCAGTGTTCTGCCACGGCCAGCGAAGAGCCCGGATCTCAATCCCATACTGACTGTTACTTTTGATTTTGCCCCCCCCCCCCCCCTTTGTTCAGGGACACATTATTCCATTTCTGTTAGTTACATGTCTGTGGAACTTGTTCAGTTTGTCTCAGTTGTTGAATCTTATGTTCATAAAAATATTTACACATGTTAAGTTTGCTGAAAATAAACGCAGTTGACAGTGAGAGGACGTTTCTTTTTTTGCTTTGAGTTTACATTTACATTACATTTAAGTCATTTAGCAGACGCTCTTATCCAGAGCGACTTACAAATTGGTGCTTTCACCTTATGACATCCAGTGGAACAGCCACTTTACAATAGTGCATCTAGGTCTTTTAAGGGGGGGGGGGGGGGGTGAGAAGGATTACTTTATCCTATCCTAGGTATTCCTTAAAGAGGTGGGGTTTCAGGTGTCTCCGGAAGGTGGTGATTGACTCCGCTGTCCTGGCGTCGTGAGGGAGTTTGTTCCACCATTGGGAACAAATACTACAGTCATCACAATTTATATGACTTTTAACCACTTTAAAATGGACACATCAATAATTTCAAAGCTCACTACATTGAATTCCACATAACTTCAAAGCCCATTCCACGGAGAATGTTAATAAAAGGTGGACTACATTTAGTAACCTACTTTGAAGACATGTTGATTGGGTCTAAATATGCTTTTGCCATCCCAAAAGTCAGACTTCCCAAACACCAACTCATTTTTCTCAGCTTCAGAAGCATCTGCAGTCACCAAATTTTGTGTGGTTATCCTCCGTAGATATACTCTCCGGACCTTCCCAGACGGAATTCTTGATATGTGGTAAATTCTGTGTTCTTACATAACATTTTACATTTATACATTTTGTTTTTTACAAATAGAAAGATACAAAAATATATTTATTCACAATCTACTCTCGACAAGTCAGGTCCTGGATTATTAGGCTAGGCCTCACAAGTGATGCAGCGGTCTAAGGCATTGCATCGCAGTGTTGCGGCATCACTAAAGCCTGAGGTTCAATCCAAGGCTGTGTCATTAGGGGAGTCCCATAGGGCGGCACACAATTGCCCCGGCGTCGTCCGGGTTAGTGGAGGGTTTGGCTAGGGGGGGCTTCACATTGCTCATCGCGCTCTAGCGACTCCTTGTGGCAAGCCGGGCGCCTGTAGGATGACTTGTCATTAGTTGAACGGTGTTTCCTCCGACACATTGGCGCAGCTGGCTTGACTTTTGCCTTTCGAGCACGTTGGGGAGTTGCAGTGATGAGAAAATATCATAAATCACGAAATTGGGGAGAAAAAAAAAAGGTGGTAAAATATATATATACCCCCTTTTTCTCCCCAATAGGTATTCAGACTCTTTGCTATGAGACTATAAAATAAGCTCAGGTGCATCCTGTTTCCATTGATCATCATTTAGATGTTTCTACAACTTGGAATCCACCTGTGGTAAATTCAATTTGATTGGGCATAATTTGGGAAGGCACATACACCAGTCTACGTAAGGTCCCACAGTTGACAGTGCATGTCAGAGCAAAAACCAAGGTCAAATGAATTGTACGTAGACCTCCGAGACAGGATTGTGTTGAGGAACAGATCTGGGGAATGGTCCCAAAAAATTGCTACAGCATTGAAGGTCCCCTAGAACACAGAGGCCTCCACATCATTCTTAAACTAGAAGTAGTTTGGAACCACAAGACTCTTCCTAGAGCTGGCAGCCTGGCCAAACTGACAGAGTTCTAGAGTTACTCTGTGGAGATGGGAAAACCTTCCAGAAGGTTTTGACTCATCAGACCGAAAGGACAGATTTCCACCAGTCTAATGTCCATTGCTCGTGTTTCTTGGCCCAAGCAAGTCTCTTCTTCTTATAGGTGTCCTTTAGTAGTGGTTTCTTTACAGCAATTTGACCATGAAGGCCTGATTCACGCAGTGTCCTCTGAACAGTTGATGTTGAGATGTGTCTGTTACTTGAACTCAGTTTCTGAGGCTGGTAACTCTTATGAACTTATCCTCTGCAGCAGAGGTAACTCTGGGTCTTTCTTCCCTGTAGCGGTCCTCGTGAGAGCCTGTTTCATCATAGCACTTGATGATTTTCACAACTGCACCTCAAAGAAACTTTCAACGTTCTTGACATTTCCGGATTTACTGACCTTCATGTCTTAAAGTAATGGACTGTCGTTTCTCTTTGCTTATTTGAGCTGTTCTTGCCATAATATGGACTTGGTATTTTACCAAATAGGTCTATCTTCTGTATACCACCCCTACCTTAACACAACACAACACAACTGATTAGCTCAAAATGTATTAAAGAAAGAAATTCCACAAATTAACTTTTAAACAAGGCACACCTGTTAATGAATTAAAACGCATTCCAGGTGACTACTTCATGAAGCTGGTTGAGAGAATGCCAAGAGTGTGCAATGCTGTCATCGAGGCAAATGGTGGCTACTTTGAAGAATCTCAAATATATTTAGATTTGTTTAACACTTTGTTGGTTACTACACGATTCCATGTGTGTTATTTCATAGTTTTAATGGCTTCACTATACCAGAAGAACATTTATCAGATAGCACCTAATTTGCATATTTTTATAACATATTTTGTTTTTTTAAGTATACAAAAAAATATTATATTTGTGTCTACAATCAACTGGTCAAAGTTGATTGTGATATGATTAAGGTAAAACAGCCCAAATGGGGTGTGGAGCCTGGCCTTAACGTATAGTATAAACACTGAAAGAAATATAAAACGCAACATAGTGTAGTGTTGGTGGAATGTTTCATTTGTTTCTCTCAAATTTTGTATACAAATTTGCATACGTCCTTGTTAGTGTGTGGTATATTTAGAAGCTGATTAAACGGCTATGATCATTACACAGGTGCACCCTGTGCTGGGTACGATAAAAGGCCACTAAATGTGCAGTTTTGTTACAACACAATGCCACAGATGTCTCAAGTTAAATCGGGCATGCAACTGGCATGCTGACTGCAGGAATGTCCACCAGAGCTGTTGCCAGATAATTTAATGAGAATTTCTCTACTGTAAGCCGCCTCCAATGTTGTTTCAGAGAATTTGGGAGTATGACCAACCGGCATCACAATCGCAGACCACATGTAACCATGCCAGCTCAGGACCTCCACATCTGGCTTCTTCACCTGCGGGATCGTCTGAGACCAGCCACCCGGACAGCTGATTAAACTGTGGATTTGCACAACCAAAGAATTTCTGCAGAAACTGTCAGAAACCATCTCAGGGAAGCACATCTGCATGCTCATCGTCCTCACCAGGCTCTTAACCCGACTGTAGTTTGGCACGCTACAGAAGTGTGCTCTTCTTGGATGACTCACCGTTTCAACTATACCGGGCAGATCGCGTATATGGCATCACACAAAATACTGACAAGTTTTCTGATCCACGTCCCTACCGTTTATTTTAAGCTATCTGTGACCAACAGATGCATATTTGTATTCCCAGTCATGTGAAATCCATATATTAGGGCCTGTTGAATTTATTTCAACAGACTTTCCATACTAACTACGATTCAATAAAATCTTACAAATTGTTGCATGTTGCGTTTACATTTTTGTTCAGTGTAATAACCAAGTGTCAATGTCTTTGTAATCGAATTGGCATTGTATTCTATCTTTACGCTTACACCGCATAACAGGGACTAGGAGATGGCATCATTGACTGAGACTATGCTGCTGAATCCCATTTTGATATCCCCATATTGATACGACCACTTCTTCCAAATGGCACCCTATTCCCTTAATACAGTTGAAGTCGGAAGTTTACGTACACTTAGGTTGGAGTCATTAAAACTTGTTTTTCAACCACTCCACAAATGTTTTGTTAACAAACTATAGTTTTGGCAAGTCGGTTAGGACATCTACTTTGTGCATGACAAGTAATTTTTCAAACAATTGTTTACAGACAAATTATTTCACTATCACAGTTCCATACACTAAGTTGACTGTGCCTTTAAACACCTTGGAAAATTCCATGGTTTTAGAAGCTTCTGATAGGCTAATTGACATCATTTGAGTCAATTGGAGGTGTACCTGTGGATATATTTCAAGACCTACCTTCAAACTCAGTGCCTATTTGCTTGACATCATGGGAAAATCAAAAGAAATCAGCCAAGACTACAGAAAAAAAATTATAGACCTCCACACGTCTGTTTCATCCTTGGGAGCAATTTTCAAAATGCCTGAAGGTACCACGTTCATCTGTACAAACAATAGTACGCAAGTATAAACACCATGGGACAACACAGCCATCATACCGCTCAGGAAGGAGACGCGCTCTGTCTTCTAGAGATGAACGTACTTTGGTGCGAAAAGTGCAAATCAATCCCAGAACATCAGCATAGGTCCTTGTGAAGATGCTGGAGGAAACTGGTACAAAAGTATCTATATATCCACAGTAAAACGAGTCCTATATCGACATAACCTGAAAGGCCACTTAGCAAGGAAGAATCAACTTTGCAAATGCACATGGGGACAAAGATTGTACTTTTGGGAGAAATGTCCTCTGGTCTGATGAAACAAAAATAGAACTGTTTGACCACAATGACCATCGTTATGTTTGGAGGAAAACGGGGGAGGCTTGCAAGCCGAAGAACACCATCCCGACAGTGAAGCACGGGGGTGGCAGCATCATGTTGTGGGGGTTTTACTGCAGGTGGGACTGGTGCACTTCACAAAATAGATGGCTCATGAGGGTGGAAAATGATGTGAATACATTGAAGCAACATCTCAAGACATCAGTCAGGAAGTTAAAGCTTGGTCACAAATGGGTCTTCCAAATGGACAATGACCCCAAGCATACTTCCAAAGTTGTGGCAAAATGGCTTAAGGACAACAAATTCAAGGTATCGGAGTGGCCATCACAAAGCCTTAACCTCAACCCTATAGAAAATTTGTGGGCAGAACTGAAAAAGCGTGTGCAAGCAAGGAGGTCTACAAACCTGACTCAGTTACATCAGCTCGGTCAGGTGGAATGGGCCAAAATTCACCCAACTTATTGTGGGAAGCTTGTGGAAGGCTACCCAAAATGTTTGACCTAAGTTCAACAATTTAAAGGCAATGCTACCAAATGCTAATTGAGTGTATGTAAACTTCTGACCCGCTGGGAATGTGATGAAAGAAATAAAAGGTGAAAAATCACTACTATTATTCTGACATTTCTGACACTACCCACACACTCACTAAAAAATATTTAATCAATTTTAGAATGAGTCTAAAGTAACAAAATGTGGAAAAAGGTAAGTGGTCTGAATACTTTCCGAACGCTAAACAAGACCGCTAAATTACTAATCAAATGGCTACCTGGACTACCTGCATCAACCCTTTTATTCCAACTAACTCTCTTGCACCGACTATGCACACACAAAGGACTCTACCCACACACTCACTACATTCTGTATGTATAAAATATTTGTGGAGTTTCCCACATTCTTCTCTGCAGATCCCCCCAAGCTCTATCAGGTTGGATGAGGAGCGTTGCTGCACAGCTATTTTCAGGTCTCTCCAGAGATGTTAGACCGGGTTCAAGTCCGGGCTCTGTCTGGGCCCCTCAAGGACATTCAGAGACTTGTCCTGAAGCCACTCCTGCATTGTCTTGGCTGTGTGCTTAGGGTCATTGTCCTGTTGGAAGGTGAAACTTCGCACCAGTTTGAGATCCTGAATGCTCTGGAGCAGGTTTTCCTCAAGGATCTCTGTACTTTGCTCCGTTCATCTTTCCCTCGATCCTGACTAGTAACCCAGTCCCTGCTGCTGAAAAACATCCCCACAGCTGGCACCATGCTTCACGGTAGGGATGGTTCAATTTTCCCCCCAGACGTGACACTTGGCATTCAGGCCAAAGAGTTCAATCTTGGTTTCATCAGACCAGAGAATCTTCTTTCTCATGGTCAGAGACTTTTAGGTGCACTTTGGCAAACTTTGTTTTCTTGGGGACCTTCAATGCTGCAGATGATCAATGGAAACAGGATGGACCTGAGCTCAATTTCGAGTCTCATAATTAAGGTTCTGACTACTTGTGTAAATCAGGTTTTTATTTGTATACATTTGCAAATATTTCTAGAAATCTATATTTGCTTCATCATAATGAGGTATTGTGTGCAGATTGATGAGAAAAAAAAAAATTAATCAATTTTAGAATGAGTAAAGTAACAAAATGTGGAAAAAGGTAAGTGGTCTGAATACTTTCCGAACTCTAAACAAGACTGCTAAATGACTCATCAAATGGCTACCTGGACTACCTGCATCAACCCTGTTATCATAGCCATGTTATTTTTTTCCGTTACTGTTATTCACTGTGTATTTATTCCTCGTATCACTTATTTTTTAATATATATAACTGCTTCAATCTTTAGCTCTGCATTGTTGAAAAAAGGACACAAGTAAGCCTTTCACCGTCGGTCTACGCCGGTTGTTTATGAAGCACAAGTACAATTTTATATATCTTGGACAAATTGTGAGTAGCAGCGCATTTATGAGCTCATCCAATGTAGATTAGGGGGGGGGGGGGGGGGGGGAATATAGGCTACTGAATATAGCCTATTCACATGGCAGTTAGAGCCGCTATTGTTTACTCAGGCATGTTAGAAGACCAAAGCGAAAGTAACATGATGATTGGTACACACAAGTGATGCTTCGTGATAATAGATGGATTTAACTTGATCATTTTTTGTCCAATAAACGTTGGATGTATCAAATAAATCGAACTCGGATTCAAACTGTAGCTCAAAACTGAAAACGCTCTTCGATTTAATATTTCATGCAGTTTGCTGTGGTTCCTACAGTATGTCCTCTTTAGCCTGATACATCACATGACAGGGGTTGTTGTTGTGAGCACTCGAATGAGGCTATTACTGTCATCAGTCAGAACAGAGAAATAAACACTATCCCATTATATGCCCTAACTGTCTCGTCAGACTACAGGCTTCAAGTACAAACACACAGGCAGTCAACTGAATTGACAAAGTTAAAATGGAATTAATTTAACCACAAAGCATGCAGACACATTTAAGGGGTGATTTAAACACGTGATTGGGGTCAATTCCTTTCCAATTAAATCGGTTTTAAATTCCTGAATTGAAATGGAATTTACCAACCCTATAACTAGATAAAGTATAAAGAGGACATAAATAAATCTGAAAATATTAAAATATGTTTATGAAAGCTTATGAATTCACTTAAAAAGGGTATTCATCCCTCACACAACTCCCTTGTGTGTATGCAAATGTGTCTACACTTTGCCACAACCTTAGATCTAAACTCAGAAAAGATTCATCTGTTACTTTTCATTTAAAAAAGGGGGGGGATTTCAAGGGGTTTGCATGCTAATAGTTTGCCACAAACAGTAGTGATGGGTGAAAAAAAAACAGTTATACATTGGGATATTAGTTTTGATGATATATTGTATTGACAAAACCCCTTCTCCATCTTTCTAAACAGGGAGCCAATTTGTTTTCAGCACTTTTACTTCCATGACTGATCAAAATGTGTTCTCATGGCTCTCTTGTACCTCTGCAGCAGACATATGGTGAGCAATATGTCTGGATCATCGAATCGCAATACATATAGAATTGTGAGCATCGCAATACATATAATCGGCACCTAAGTATCGTAATAATATTGTATCGTGAGGACCTTGATAATTCAAAACCCTCCCGAACAGTCCTGTGTTGTGACTACCAATACTGTAGGCTGACTTGTTTCCTTCTCGTGGTATGGTACTGTGTGACTGACTGGCTCAACTGTCCAGAAAAGGGAACCATTCATTGATTTGCTTAAATGACATGATGCCATGAGGTCAGAAACAGCCTGAAATCCATCTGCGTCCCAAATGGGACCCTATAATGGCTTATAAGGCTCTGGGACAAAAATAATACACCATATAGGGAATAAGTTACCATTTGGGACGCAGGGCTTTTCTTTTCAACAGTTGAGTTGAGGAATGAATGAATAGACTGTGGCCCAGTGAGAGGCATAGTACTGTTCAATCACAGACAGATCGCCACTGCATGCTTCTTATAACCAGTCCATTGTGGTCTGACCACATTATATCTCATGACCCCCAGTGCTTATTTGGCATGGTGTGCATGTTTCTGTTCAAAACAACATGTTCTACATCATAGCTAGTATACAGTACCAGTCAAAAGTTGACACACAAGGGTTTTTCTTTATTTTGACTATTTCTACATTGTAGAATAATAGTGAAGACATCAATACCATTAAATAACACATGGAATCATGTATTAACCAAAACAAAAAGTGTTATACAAATCCAAATATATGTTATATTTGAGATTCTTCAAAGATTCTTTGCCTTGATGACAGCTTTGGCATTCTCTCAACAAGCTTCTTGAGGTAGTCACCTGGAATGCATTTCAATTAATAGGTATGCCTTGATAAAAGTTAATTTGTGGAATTTCTTTCCTTCTTAATGCGTTTGAGCCAATCAGTTGTGTTGTGACAAGGTAGGGATGGTATACAGAAGATCTTTTACCAAATAAGGCTAAATCCATATTATGGCAAGAACAGCTCAAATAAAACGCCAGTCCATCATTACTTTAAGACATGAAGGTCAGTCAATGCGGAAAATGTCAAGAACTTTGAAAGTTTATTCAAGTGCAGTTGCAAAAACCATCAAGCGCTACGATGAAACTGGCTCTCATGAGGAACACCACAGGAAAGGAAAATACAGAGTTACCTCGGCTGTAGAGAATACCTTTATTATAGAGTAACCCGCCTGAGAAAATGCAGGCCAAATAAATTCAGAGTTCAAGTAACAGACATATCTCAACAACTGTTCAGAGGAGACTGTGTGAATCAGGCCTTCATGGTCGAATTGCTGCAAAGACACCACTACTAAAAAGGACACCAATAATAATAATAATAATAATAATAATAATAATAATAGACTTGCTTGGGCCAAGAAACACGAGCAATGGACATAGGCCGTCGGGAAATCTGTCCTTTAAGTCTGATGAGTCCAAATTTGAGACGCAGAGTATGTTAACGGATGAGCTCCGCATGTGTAGTTCCCACCGTGAAGCACAGAGGTGTGATGGTGCTTTGCTGGTGAAACTGTCGTGATTTATTTTGAATTCAAGGCACACTTAACCAGCAGTGATACGCCATCCCATCTGGTTTGCCCTTAGTGGGACTATCATTTGTTTTTCAACTGGACAATGACCCAACACCTCCAGGCTGTGTAAGGGCTATTTGACCAAGAAGGAGGGTGATGGAATGCTGCATCAGATGACCTGGCCTTCAGAATCCCTCGACCTCAACTCAATTGAGATAAGTTGGACCGCAGAGTGAAGGAAAAGCAGCCATCAAGTGCTCAGCATGTGGGAACTCCTTCAAGTCTGTTGGAAAAGCATTCCTCATGAAGCTGGTTGAGAGAATGCCAAGAGTATGCAAAGCTGTCAAGGCAAAGGGTGGCTACTTTGAAGAATCTCAAACATATTTTGATATGTTTAACAGTTATTTATGGTTACTACATTATTCCATATGTGTTATGCCATAGTTTTGATGTCTTCACTATTATTCTACAATGTAGAAAATAGTAAAAAAAAAAAAAAGAAAAACCCTTGAATGAGTGTGTCCAAACTTTTGACTGGTACTGTACTATATGGTCCCATGTGGCTGTTAGTGGAGAATGGCACTTGCAATGCCAGGGTTGTGAGTTCGATCCCCACAGGGGACCAGTATGAAAATGTATGCCCTCACTACTGTATGTCCCTCTGGATAAGAGCGTCTGCTAAAATGTATTAAACAAAGAAATGTCTAGATAGTCTTCACTTCTTACATTATGCTCTTGTGAATGTAACATTCATGGTTATATTTCCCAGTCAAGATCATGCTAAATACTTTGTTTTTGTATTCAACAGTCTGATGCTTGTCAGTCAGAGAGTAGAGGGAAAGCCATAACATGGCACCTTTGTTCTGACACTCAGACAAACTGTAGGCCAGTATGGATGGGTTGCAAATGCCCTGTGCATGTCCTGACAGGTGGAATCCCAATAGAAACTACTTAACAATAGGATCAGGGCTTCCTTACATCTCTAAACTAACTCTCTTTATAACAAAGCAGTAATTGAGGCAGCCCCTTGTAACAGGGTCTCGTCAGATCAGAGGAGTTAAAAGGAGAGTGTTGGTGTCACGTTACCGGCTGAAAACGATTGGATATGGAACATCTCTGTGAAGACAAACGATCTTCCTTGACTCGTGTCCTGAGGGTAGGTGTTATGGTAGATGTCAGTAAGAGCCGGGATAGGTGATATTTTAACGAGAGAGAGAGAGAGAGAGACAGAGACGGAGACAGAGAGAGAGACAGAGACAGAGAGAGAGACAGAGACAGAGAGAGAGACAGAGAGAGACAGAGACAGAGAGAGAGACAGAGAGAGACAGAGACAGAGAGAGAGAGACAGAGAGAGACAGAGAGAGACAGAGAGAGACAGAGAGAGACAGAGAGAGACAGAGAGAGAGAGAGAAAGGGAGGGGTTGTCCAGACGACAGAAAGAGAACGAACAGTTATGAGTTGAACGTAACAGTATGCCAGTGGAAGGGAGGACTGTAGCAGGTGACCCAACTGTGAATTGTAGCCAATTCAATTGCAGTAATTCTGTTACTGATTTTCTGAAATTAATCACTTAATAATTTATAAGTGTTGATATTAGTTGGCAGGGGTCTTTACTTCAACATTTGTGTCTTGATGAATTTCTAAAACCTTTAGATTTTTTTGGTTGATGTTTTCTAAAAAAAGACCCCTTTTTCATCCATTTGAAAAGCCTTTGCATTTCTCTAATATTTAGGGTATACAAATGGTAGACAAATGTATATATACACACTACCGGTCAAACGTTTTAGAACACCTGCTTATTTGAGCTGTTCTTGACATAATATGGACTTGGTCTTTTACCAAATAGGGCTATCTTCTGTATACTACCAATACCTTGTCACAACACAACTGATTGGCTCAAACACATTAAGGAGGAAAGAAATTCCACAAATTAACTTTTAACAAGGCACGCCTGTTAATTGAAAAGCATTCCAGTTGACTACCTCATGAAGCTGATTGAGAAAATGCCAAGAGTGTGCAAATCTGTCATCAAGGCAAAGGGTGGCTATTTCAAGAATCTGAAATATATTTTGAATTGTTTAAAACTTAAATGGTTACTACATGATTCCATATGTGTTATCATAGTGTTGATGTCTTCACTATTATTCTACAAGGTAGAAAATAGTAAAAATAAAGAAAAACCCTTTAACGAGTGCAGTAGGTGTTCTAAAACTTTTGACCTCTTAGCTTTCGGTTGACTCCAGATTTGACAAGCGCCTATGAACTTCACATGTTGGTGCTCATGGGTCATGGGTCCTTTTAGATGGAAAATGACCCTATGCACAAGAGCAAATTTAACGTCAACAGAACATTTTACAAAAACATTTACTTGAAGAGCAGTGCAGATGCAAATTTTGGAAACAGAACGACGGTTTGTGCCATTGACGCGTCATTCCGTTACCAAACTTTGCATCTGCATTGTTCAAAGATTTTTTTATTTTTTTAAAACACATTATCAGTGGAAATGGTTAAAAGTCACCCTTGTGCACAGACTTGTATAGTTTGTTTAACTTAGCAATCATTGTTCTTTTGGTTTGGCATACATTGTACCACATCCCTCTGTCCACCGTACCATTCTCCACATCCCTTTGTGTCATGTATCAACACAGTCTAATCACAGGGGACTGGGTCATACCATACATCATAGCTATCATGTATACCACGACACAGTCTTTAAGCAGGGTCATACACACCATTACACACCTTGGCGAAACACGACGAAACTAAGGGAAGGAACCACAGATTCAGCGAATAAAAAAGGAGAGCTCACAGCCACGAAAGACGTTTCCATCATTAAAGAACTTCATGACTTTTCATCCTCTGAAAGAAGGATACCGTCGGCAAACCAAAACTAAATGAACAGCCTTCGTTAAACTCGACTTCCAATTGTATCTGCAAAAACCTAACAAAAAAAGAAAACTTATTTCCCAGCTGAGAGAAAGAGAGAGTAAATGGGAGACGAAAAGGGCTCCTTAAATTCTAAACTTACCACAAGTTGGCAGCCTGTTTGTTATGTTCTCCAGTTGTGCTACACAGCTGGAACGACAGTCAGTCTCCTCTTTCTCTTTTCAAACTTGACTGAGTCACCACTCAGAACAGTCAGGGGAGAACAATGCAACTCAAAGAGCAGTGTCCAGCACACATGAAATATAGCCAGGGGACGACTACAGAATGACGCTGGAGCTCCAGTGAGGGTGTGGCTCCGTGTGCGTGTGGCTGCTGTAAGGAACGGGGTGGAGCTCGCTGCCCCAGCTGCAAGGACAGCACACTGCCATACACACCGATTCACTGCTAGATAACATAAACCACTCTGAGTGGTTAGGGGGGGGGGTCAAATTATATGTAGGCATTCATTCCGATTGGTTAAGGGTTACGTTTTTGGATAGGGTTAAAACAGAAACAACTTGACCGCTAAGTTTAGGCATTAATTCCAAATGATTAAGGTGAGGGTTAAGGTGAGGGATTGGGTAAAAAAATACAAATAATAATAAGAGTGCCAAGCACTGGGATTGAACCCGTGATCCTCGGAGACGGAGCTCACGGCTTACACCCATCAACCATCACTAGCAAGCCATGAGCCTACTTGATGGTAAGTGCTCACCTTTGCCCCTATTGGCTAGCATTGAATACCTGGACGAATGTGGAATATTGCATTGAATCTGGAGTGACTTGGCTGGTGTGTAGAACACATGTATCCTCCAAACAATCTCCTGCTGTTTTACGAGTTTTAACCACAAAAAAGGTTATTCAAGCACGGATGAGGACTTTCTACCAGAAATATTTGACGCTAAATGAGTATGGTGCAAAATGAACTTAGAAACAGCAGGAAAAAGGGGCAAGATTTAGCGACGCTCATTCAACCCAACGTCTCACTGACCACCAGCAGAGGGGAGCAAAAGGCAACAACTAGCCCATCCAGAGATTCTCCCCTTCTTGTTTCACAGAGGGTGAAGGAAACTGAGGGGAGATCAGGGGGCCAGGGTTCTGGTCTGGAAGGATGCGTTCCACTGTGCTCAGAGTACTTTTGGTACTGCAGTTTAGCTGGTTGAGCCCCAAAAGGTTCATTCACATAGAGAAGTTCAATAAAAAAAATCCTAAAAAGACATCATGGTTATCACCTTTGTGCCAAAAATACCCATATCATTTTCCCAGCAATTGTCTTCGAGGCCGATTTTCTTTCTCTATCACTGATAGCCGAAGGTATTAACATTTTATATGACCATCCAACGTCTGCCATGCTTCTGGATGACTTTAAATTCGTGGCTGTTCGCGTTTGCGCCAGTGCGCAATGAGTGCACGTGCGCAAGTGTTATCGTCTCTGTAAAGCAGATGTCAACGACCACGTGAACGCGAGTAGATTACCTTGAAAACAACGGTCGGCCATCAGTGGGAAGCCTTTCTAAATAATGTATTGAAAAAAGTTTTCTAAAGGAATGCATACTATTCAAGATGACAATGCATAATGTATTTATGAGATCAAACAACTATTTATGGACAAAGGGTGCCAATCTCAACAGCCTCTGGTGAGAATCTCTTAATCCTCCTAAAACAAACATCAATCACAATCAATAAACATCTACAGGTAAAATCAACAAAGTCCGATTTACAGGTATAGAACAGTTTACTGCACTAATAACATCACCACCTATGACTCTAGAGATTAACAGTAGGATGCCTTTCTCCCCTCAGGAACTAAATTCAACATTTTTGATATCCACAACAAATATGCATATCTTTGTTTGACCTTCCGTGACTGGCCCCAATATAAACCTACTGGCGCCTACTGTATGAGACAAAGGGTGGGAAAATCCTGTGTCTGTCTTCTAATATTAACCCCAGTACCTCCAGCGTACATCAAAGCTATTAAAATTCAAATAAAAAACATTATTGAACCTTCATTTAACTAGGCAAGTCAGGTAAGAACAAATGCTTATTTACAATGGCCTACACCGGCCAAAACCGGACGACACTGGGCACCGCCCTTTGGGACTCCCAATCATGGCCGGTTGTGAAACAGCCTGGATTCAAACCAGGGTGTCTGTAGTGACGCCTCTAGCACTGAGATGCAGTGCCTTAGACCGCTGTGCCACTCAGGAGCTATGGCAGGGTAGCCAGGAACACAGTCATTAGATCGGTGCCAGAGATTATAGTGCAGGGACAGATGGGGTGAGGCAGGTACGGGCTGCCTACACCCCCCACCACACACACACACACACACAGCAACGCTAGGCAGCTTGTGCCAGAGGGCAGTTTTCTGCCTGGATACACAGCGCAGGGTGTCACCTCAGTGCACCAGGGGACCGGGGGATGGACAGGCGGAGGTATGCTGTCTGTCTGGGTCTGCCAGTTCCCCCTGAATATGATCATAAACTCCCCTGACTTCATCTGCACCGGGCTGGTAGGAGTCGGTTTACCTTAGCGATGGTAGGAGTCGGTTTACCTTAGCGATGGTAGGAGTCGGTTTACCGTAGCGATGGTAGGAGTCGGTTTACCGTAGCGATGGTAGGAGTCGGTTTACCTTAGCGATGGTAGGAGTCGGTTTACCTTAGCGATGGTAGGAGTCGGTTTACCTTAGCGATGGTAGGAGTCGGTTTACCTTAGCGATGGTAGGAGGTTTACCTTAGCGGTTTACCTTAGCGATGGTAGGAGTCGGTTTACCTTAGCGATGGTAGGAGTCGGTTTACCTTAGCGATGGTAGGAGTCGGTTTACCTTAGCGATGGTAGGAGTCGGTTTACCTTAGCGATGGTAGGAGTCGGTTTACCTTAGCGATGGTAGGAGTCGGTTTACCTTAGCGATGGTAGGAGTCGGTTTACCTTAGCGATGGTAGGAGTCGGTTTACCTTAGCGATGGTAGGACCTTAGCGATGGTAGGAGTCGGTTTTACCTTAGCGATGGTAGGAGTCGGTTTACCTTAGCGATGGTAGGAGTCGGTTTACCTTAGCGATGGTAGGAGTCGGTTTACCTTAGCGATGGTAGGAGTTTACCTTAGCGATGGTAGGAGTCGGTTTACCTTAGCGATTTACCTTAGCGATGGTAGGAATCGGTTTACCTTAGCGATGGTAGGAGTCGGTTTACCTTAGCGATGGTAGGAGTCGGTTTACCTTAGCGATGGTAGCGATGGTAGGTCGGTTTACCTTAGCGATGGTAGTTACCTTAGCGAGTAGGAGTCGGTTTACCTTAGCGATGGTAGGAGTCGGTTTACCTTAGCGATGGTAGGAGTTTACCTTAGCGATGGTAGGAGGTTTACCTTAGCGATGGTAGGAGTCGGTTTACCTTAGCGATGGTAGGAGTCGGTTTACCTTAGCGATGGTAGGAGACGGTTTACCTTAGCGATGGTAGGAGTCGGTTTACCTTAGCGATGGTAGGAGTCGGTTTACCTTAGGAGCTCTGTCTGTCTGTAAAGGGGTACAAGAATGTCTTAAGACTTCTATTAAATACATTTGAAAAGACTGAAAGACGCAGATTGAGAGCAAGAACACTTCCACGTTAACCATTTTAGTGTGAGAGAGAGGTGCACAGTCCCCCAACAAGAGAGCAGGAGAACCTGTAGAGGCTAGCTGCTCTAAGTGGATTTTGACCCAAATGAGGCCTGAGGTTGATGAGGGACCACTGTGACACGCTGTCATTCAGTCACAGCAACATACTGATTTTGAAGAGTGCTTATTCATTCTGACCTAGTCTGAAATCACATTATCTCCCCACCCTCGCTCTCTCCTCCTCCCCCTCTCTTAACATCACCTTTCTCCCATCCACACAGACATGGACTGTTCACAAAACAATAAGAGACAATAAGAGGCATTACCACACAGAACAATCAAGTACGTTAGTCCTTGTCATAACGTTATGCATATCAGCCACTGATGAGCTCCTCCACATAGAGGCTGTTGCTATATGGAAGAACATCCCAGAGGGTGGCTGCTAATACATTTATTTTCAAATATAATTTCTTTAAAAGAATCACGGATAAAACAGAACTGTTGAAAAGGGCCTGAATGAAACTCTAAAAGAAGATGGGTATAAGTGGAATAAACGCAGAGCATTTCTAACAAGCGGACAGAATGTCCCAAAAATATCTCCACAGACAAGAGATCCCCTTCAAAATTCAACGAGAGAGAGCGAGGCACATGCAGAGAGTGCGAGAGACACACAGAAAATAACCACACAGAAATCTGTATGGTTAAGGAGCCTGTCAGTGGATTGTTCCTGGCCCTAAACAATGTTTAATTCAGAGGTGCAGAAATCATTTCATCTGGCTTCATGCAATGGTAATCAACCTGCATGGTGTCTGTCCCAAATGGTACCCTATTCCCATTTGGGACAAATCCAGCAAGTCCCCTGAGATTTCAGCAGCCCATCCACAACACGTTGGTTTGCCGTGTTAATATTTGTGGGAATTAACTTCTCCACTAGACCCACACCTTGGGAGAGGCAAAGAAAGAGCTCCCAGGAGAGACCGGGAAGCTGTCAATCTTGTTATAACATGCTAGATAAGGCTGCAAACCAATGGAACAGAAAATAAACATTCAATGAAACCTACAAATCAACATGTTGTACGTTTGTTGCCTTTTTCTGTTGTAAAAATGTGCCTACATTGTGATTTACAATCCAGTGAAAAGATTTACACCTTGCTGAAATGATGCAGTGTATTTGGCCAGTGTGTACAATTTTCCATTTTATAATTTCATAGTTTATCTATTAGCTACAAAGACTCAAGAGATATTGCTCATGAATCCTCAAACGTTGAAATATGACATTGACCATTTCTCATCAAGACCTTACTGTCATTTTAGAGCTATTAAAAGTGTGCTTAATACGACCTGCAACAGGGAGGTTGCACTTAGAGCAAGATTTCGAATTCACAACCATTAAAATGTTCATTTCCCTATATTTTCTGTGTGAATCCTTTTGGTTGAAGTATTCTGCATTATTCATGGTGAGATTATATTTTCATTAGTTTTGTCACTCAGTTGGATCTTATCCATTTAGATTTGAAACGGTCTCATTTTATTGGAAATATGAAATGGAATGCATGTTACTGCATCTTTCTTTCAGCCTCACAATCTCAACCAACACCAGCTGGAAACATAGCAGGAGACTGGTGGTGTCTACGCATTGAAGTGACTGAACACACATTGACAGGTTTAAACCAGCCAAATGTGAGTCACTCACACAGAGGCCTATGCTAGATATTGAATAAAAATGTTTTTTTTTTCGTAACCTGGTCATAGAACTTCCACAGCTCTATTCCCAGTCATGTGACATCCATAGATTAGAGCCTAAATGAATTTAGTTCAATTGACTGATTTCCTTATATGAACTGGAAATTAGTCAAATCTTTGAAATTGTGGCGTGTCGCATTTATATTTTTTGTTTAGTGTAGCTGTGGAAGATGTCGTCCTTGGGAGGACAGACATAAAAAGGAGATGGGAAGGCTGAGAGTCAGTCTACTGAAGATCTATATGAAGAGTCCTAGGCACAAAACTTATTTCCACTATTACAGTTATTTGATCAAAATCATTAAATCAAAACACGTTTTCACCTGATTAAACAGAAACCGGGTTTAATATATATGTTTTTTTAAGTATAATTTATATTCCTAAAACATATTGAAAATTATACTGTTGCTGCTTGCTCTTGTCAAATATTTGATTTATAGCCAGGAGTCAAAAACCCCGGTTTTAAAATGTCCAAATTCATAATAAATGCTGAAATAGATTGTGATATTTTGAAGACCAAAACATAAAAATTACTCCCTACACATACATTATCACACTTGTTTTCAGATGACTTAAATCTGGCTAAATTAGAACCTTAAACAGCACACTCACCAAGTGGCCACTCCAAACTGGAATTCATTAGCTTGTTCTACTATAAATTAATAGCCCGTGCAAATTAAATCAAATATATTTTCATACAATATTTATGTAACTAGGACACCCTCTGCGACATGTACCATTTGCAGTCTTCTCAAAGACAAACCACAATGTACTTGAGTATACTACATGCCTTCAGAAAGTATTCATACCCCTTCAATTAGTCCACGTTGTGTTACAGCCTGAATTCAAAATGGATTAAATATATATTTTCAACCATCTTACACGCACACTATACCCTATAATGAAAGTGAAAACATGTTTTTAGAAATGTTTGCACATTTATTGTAAAAGAAACACAGAAATATCTCATTGAAATAAGATTTCACACCCTTTTGATACGACACTCCAAATTGAGCTCAGGTGCATCCAATTTCCTTGGCACTACAACTTGGAGTCCACCTGTGGCCAATTCAATTGTTTGGACATGACTTAGAAAGAAAGCCATCGGTCTATAGAATGGCAACACAGTTGACAGTGCATGTCAGAGCAGAAACTATAACATGAAGTTCAAGGAACTGTCCCGTAGATCTCCGAGAGAGAATTGTGATGGGAAATAACTGGGAAAGGGTATAGAACAATTTCAAGAGTGTTGAAAGTTTCCAAGAGCACAGTGGTCTCCATCACTGGGAAATAGAAGAAAATATGGAACTACCCAGACCAAACTGAGAAACCGGGTAAGAAGGTGACCAAGAACCCAATGACCACTCTGACTGAACTACAGAGGTCCTTGGCTGAGATGGGAGAACCTGCCAGAAGGACAATAGTATCTACAGCACCTCACCAATCTGGGCTTTATGGAAGTGGCCAGATGGAAGCCTGTCCTGAGAAAAAGGCTCATCACCCATCTAACACCATACCTACCGTGAAGCATCATGCTATGGAGATGATTTTCAGGGGCAGGGACTGCGAGACTGGTAAGGATAGAGTGAACAATTCATGGAACCAAATACAGGCAAATCATTTGAGATCTGGAGGTGAAAGAAACAAAACCTCCAGGGCGCCCTATTGTAGCGAGCATTGATGCAGTAACGGCCCCTTCGTCGACTTCATTAGACCCCTCGCAGAACGGCTCCCGGATAATACCTTGTTAGTTACTTTTGATGACGTTGAGTCGTTATACACAAATATTCCACACGAGGGCATAATTGAAGCTATGGAACATTTTCTTCTGCAACGTGATCCTAATGAACTACCTTCCAGTGCATGCATTATAACATTGGCTGAAATAGTACTCACACACACACTTATTCATGTTTCTAAATTATTTCTTTATTCAGACGAAAGGTACTGCTATGGGATCCCCTATGGCTCTTCACTATGCTAATTTGTATGTGGGTTACATTGAGAAAGAGTCCATTTTCAACCCTCTCAAACGTTTTCTTGCCTAACATTTTTGTTCTATGGAGGGGTGATTCAAAACAGCTCCAGGAATTCCATGCTTTTCTTAACTCTTGTTCTGAGCATCTGAGATTTACTATGTAGTCTGACACACGTCAAATCAGTTTCCTTGATCTTCTGATTTTGGGTGAGGATAATGTTCTATACACTGACCTTTACAGGAAACCTACGGATCGTAACAGTTTGAGGGCTGATAGTGGTCACCCACTTCCCTTGAAAAACAGTTTGGCCTACAGCCAATTCTGTCTAATAAAAATCATTTCCAAAAAACATCCAGATTGACAGAAATATGTCTGAGACACAAAAAAAAAACGAGGGGGTACAAAAATAGTCAGATTAATACTGCCATTGAGAAAATTCAAAACAAATCTAGACATGATCTCTTTCAAGGACAGTCTCGCAAAAAATAAGCATTCTTGCGTTCTAACTACCCGCTATTCAAAGTGCTCTGAACAAATAAGGGAATAGTTAAAACATTGGCACATTCTAAGATCCGATGACAGTATAGGTAATGTGTTTTCGGACCCTCCCTTGGTCGTATTCTCACGGGGCAGAAATCGGAGCTCATTTGGTCAACTCTGATTTATCGCCCCAAAATATCCCTGCACAATATTTATTTGTGCCTCTACCGAATGGAAACTACAAGTGTAATGACTGCTTTCAATGCAATGGCACTTACAAATGTAGATCCTTCAAACAAGGAAACCAATAAAAAAAAGTGTTATCACGTGCTCCACTAAGGCATTTGTCTTAACTTATCCGTACGTGGATAAAACAAAGCGCAAATTAAAAGTGCGAACCTCGGAGCAATGTAGCACCATTAGGTGCAGGAACTCGACTTGCGGCCAGTTGCGGCCCACTTTTTTGGAAGCGAACCACTCGATTTCGTCCCATCGGCATGGAACAGGTCACCCTCCCTAGGAGCGGGGGGACTTCGACAATTTATTGATAAAACGAGAGGCTGCCTGGATCTTTAATTTGAAAGACCCTTACTCCCTTCGGTCTCAACATATATTTAGATCTTTAGCCATTCTTTTTATTGTGATGTTGCTATTTGTTTTAAATGTTTGTAGGCCTATGCAGCCAAATTGTATCTATGATCTTATGCTATCATTCATGTTTTTGGTATGTTATTTTTATATCTGAGAATTAACCAATGATATATCAGGCCACACCCGGCCATGTCCTTTGACACTATATAAAACTAGTGACCCACAGTGTTTGTCATTATACCCTGATGAAGACAGCTCGTCTGTCGAAACGTTGAGCTCCTAGTGTGTGGCTCTCCTTTTCTTTTTCAAATCCTTGATAAGAACCTGCTTCAGAGTGCAAACAAACTTCGACTGAGATGTACATTTCACCAGGACAATGACCCCAAGCATACAGCCAAAGCAACGCTGGAATAGCTTCAGAACAAGAATGTGACAGTCCTTAAGTAGCTCAGCCAAAGCCCAGACTTCAATCCCAGTGAAAATCTGCAGAAAGACTTGAAGGTTGCTGTTCACCGCCCCTCCCCATCTCATTTAAGAGCTTGAGAAAATCTGACTCAGGGGTGTGAATACTTATGTATTTAATTTAACAAATTTAATTTAAGTAAATTCCAGTGAAAAGATTTACACCTTGCTGAAATGATGCAGTGTATTTAAGTATTTAATTTAACAAATTTGCTAAACTTTCTAAAAATATGTTTTCACTTTGTCATTATTGGGTATTGTATGTAGATTCATGAACATTTGTATTCAGGCTGTAACAAAATGTGGAATAAGTCAAGGGGTATGAATACTTTAAGGCACCGTACCTGTCAATTGATGAGAACCTGTAGTAGCCATTTATCAACTAATCCCCTTGTGCCACAATGTTTACAGTAGATGGCCAACACGAAAAAATGAAACGCAACAATTGACTGGATCATTTATGACTTATCACCTCACAGGTAATTCTGTATAACGACGGGGTATGCTTTCATTGAAGTGATACAGTAGCTTGACTCAAATCTGTCTGTTTGTGACCAGCGACTTTTAAAACAAAGAGCACTCAATTATCTGTGCCATTTGAGTTTGAAAATGACAACTGCTTTCTAAGTCCTGGGACAGACATGAACGTATGATAAAAGCAACGGAACTAAACAAAAATAATCTGTTTAAAGCATCAATTTAGTATCATCTTGATGACTAAATGTTTATATTTACAACACCAATCAGGTAAAAAGTAGGTCATTCCACTCTGTGGTGAAAATGCAAGCTTGTGTAAAGGTAGTAACACAGTGTCCACATTAGGAAAATCTGTGCAATATAAAATAATTGAATATGGAAAAATAATTCAACATGTCAATTTAGGATAATTGTAGGTTGCCCACTCACAAGCTATTGCAACAATTACATCTAATTCGACTTAATAATTTAGAGAGTTTAAAAATGCACTCAAACAATTTAACCGGGCACTCTAGGCTAGAGCTCCCACAGTGTCTGAGCAGCAGCCTGAACGTTCGACGTCACTACCACACATACACTTAAGAGACAATGTTCCCAGCGCTGTAGTGAGGTCTGTGGGAGCTTGTAGTTGTCAAAAGGAGTGTGTAGAAAGGGTATGTAGGAACATTTTAAGTACATTAGCGGGGCGTTAGGTTCCGTCTCCTGAAAAATAAATCTCCCACAGGGAAGAGACAGGCCTTCACTTAGGACTCTACCACAGTTAAGAACACTACCACAGAAGAGAGAATGAGTGACTGTGAAAGAGAGACAGAAAGAGGAGACAGTCTTAATGTGAATGAGCTCCTTTTCAATAACTATGAGCTCCATGCTTGCTCATTCTCCTTCACAGCACAGCCAAAAGCATCGAGTGCACATTCATTGACTTCAGTCGGTTCGATGATACTTATTTTAGTGATGATGGGGGTTTTGAAATGAAAGTCCTTTGGTCTCTGGTGCCATGAGCCTTTCAAACATACCGTCTAGTTCTCAGCACATTAGCTGTGTCACAAATGAACTACAAAAAGAACTACAAATACCATGATCTGGATGAGACTAGCGAATCAAGTCAAAGTTACGAATTTCTGGATGAACTATCGAATGTTAGCTAAATGTAGTAACGAATTGGCTACATTTCCTTAAATTGACAATTATGTGAACCGTCTTGTGCAAGTTTTAAAATTGAGCTTGCAGGGATTTGTAGTTTTGCATGTCGTCCACTTTGATGCTAATTAGAATTTTTGAATCAGAGCAAGTCGAGACAGTTATTGATAAAAGCTAATTACCTTGTCCAATTAACTTGTCCAAGAGATTTACATGGTTATTTGACCACTAGGTTTTATGACACCTCCACTGTGGGCCTCTATTAAATTCTTGTTAAACTAACTGCACTGTCCAATTTACAGTAGCTACTACAGTTAAATAATACCATGCTATTGTTTGAGGAGAATGCACAATTATTAACTTAAATGTATGAATAAACCAATTAGGCACATTTGGGAAGTCTTGATAACATTGCACAACCTTCAATGTAACAGCAATATTTAGACTTAGGGTTGCCACCCGTTCGACAAAATACAAAATGGTTCCGTATTTCATTGAAAGATTAAACGTTTTGTTTTCGAAATTATAGTTACTGGATTTGACCATGTTAATGACCAAAGGCTCGTATTTCTGTGTTTATTTTAATTAAGTCTATGACAGCAGTCTGAGCGGTGGTAGGCAGCAGCAGGCTCGTAGGCATTCATTCAAACAGCACTTTACTGCGTTTGCTAGCAGCTTTTAGCAATGCTTGATGCACAGTGCGGTTTATGACTTCAAGCCCATCAACTCCCGAGATTAGGCTGGCAATACTAAAGTGCATATAAGAACATCCAATAGTCAAAGGTAAATGAAATACAAATGTTATGGAGAGAAATAGTAGATGGGTCATAATTCCTATAATAACTACAACCTAAAACTTCCTAACTGGGAATATTGAACCACCAGCTTTTTCATATGTTCTATGTTATGAGCAAGGAACTTATGTTCGTTTATTTAAATTTACATGGCACATATTGCACTTTTACTTTCTTCTCCAACACTGTGGTTTTGCATTATTTAAACCAAATTGAACATGTTTCATTATTTATTTGAAACTAAATAGATAATTTATGTATTACATTAAGTTAAAAGGGTTCATTTTTCATTCAGTATTGTTGTAATTGTCATTATTACAATTTATACACACATATACATACAAACACACACACCAATAATCGGTATCGGTGTTAAAATCATAAACGGTCGACCTCTAGTCTAGATACAACATTTTTAACAGATATGCAATGGTTCATTGGATCAGTATAAACCGTGCACATACAGTGGAAGTCAGAAATGTACATACACCTTAGCCAAATACATTTAAACTCAGTTTTTCACAATTCCTGACATTTAAATCCTAGTAAACATTCCCTGTCTTAGGTCAGTTAGGATCACCACTTTAATTTTAAGAATGTGACATTTCAGAATAATAGTAGAGAGAATGATTTATTTCAGCTTTTATTTCTTTCATCACAGTGGGTCAGAAGTTTACCTACACTCAATTCGTATTTGGCAGCATTGCCTTTAAATTGTTGAACTTGGGTCAAACGTGTCGGGTAGCCTTCCACAATAAGTTGGGTAATTTTTGGCCCGTTCCACCTGACAGAGCTGGTGTAACCGAGTCGGCTTCCTTGCTTGCACACGCCTTTTTCAGTTCTGCCCACAAATGTTCTATAGTATTGAGGTCAGGGCTTTGTGATGGTCACTCCAATACCTGGACTTTGTTGTCCTGAAGCCATTTTGCCACAACTTTGGAAGTATGCTTGAGGTCATTGTCCATTTGGAAGACCCATTTGCGACAAAGCTTTAACTTCCTGACTAATGTCTTAAAGGTTGCTTCGATATATCCTCATGATGCCATCTATTTTGTGAAGTGCACCAGTCCCTCTTGCAGCAAAGCACCCCCACATCATGATGCTGCCACCCCTGTGCTTCACGGTTGGGATGGTGTTATTCGACTTGCAAGCCTCCCCCTTTTTCCTCCATCCATAACGATGGTCACTATGGCCAAACCGTTCTATTTTTGTTTCATCAGACCAGAGGACATTTCTCCCAAAAGTACAATCTTTGTCCCCATGTGCAGTTGCAAACCGTAATCTGGCTTTTTTGTGGCGGTCCTTGCTGAGCAGCCTTTCAGGTTATGTTGATATAGGACTCGTTTTACTGTGGATATAGATACTTTTGTACCGGTTTCCTCCAGCATCTTCACAAGGTCCTTTGTTTTTCTGGGATTGATTTGCACTTTTCGCACCAAAGTACATTAGTCTCTAGGAGACAGAACACGTCTCCTTCCTGAGCGGTATGACGGCTGCGTGGTCCCATGGTGTTTATACTTGCGTACTATTGTTTGTACAGATGAACATGGTACCTTCAGGTGTTTGGAAATTGCACCCAAGGATGAACCAGACTTGGAGGTCTACAATTTCTTTTCTGAGGTCTTGGCTGATTTCTTTTGATTTTCCCATGATGTCAAGCAAAGAGGCACCGAGTTTGAAGGTAGGCCTTGTAATACATCCACAGGTACACCTCCAATTGACTCAAATGATTTCAAGTAGCCTATCAGAAGCTTCTAAAGCCATGACAATTTTCTGGAATGTTCCAAGCTGTTTAAAGGCACAGTCAACTTAGTGTATGTAAACTTCTGACCCATTGGAATTGTGATACAGTGAATTATAAGTGAAATAATCTGTCTATAAACAATTGTTGGAAAAATTACTTGTGTCATGCACGAAGTAGATGTCCTAACCGACTTGCCAAAACTATAGTTTGTTAATAAGAAATTTGTGGAGTGTTGAAAAAGGAGTTTGTGACTCCAACCTAAGTGTATGTAAACTTCTGACTTCAACTGTACAATGCTGCTATTTAGTGGCCAAAACCTAAATTGCGCCTGGGCTGGAATAATACATTATGGCCTTTCTCTTGCATTTCAAAGATGCTACAAAAAAAACTGCATGTTGTTTTTATTTGTATTAGCTGTTACCAGATCTGTGTCATATTCTCCTAAATTTATAATTTCCACAAACTTCAAAGTGTTTCCTTTCAAACTGCATCACGAATATGCATATCCTTGCTTCAGGTCTTGAGCTACAGGCAGTTAGATTTGGGTATGTAATTTTACGTGAAAAAAAAAAAAAGGGTGGATCCTTAAGAGGTTTTATAATTTCTGGGTAACAATTAAATACCTTACTGTGATTGTTTTGTATAAAATGGTCAAAAAGAAACAAAAGTTGTTTCTTAGCAAAGAGCAATTTCTCAAGAAATAATTTTGTTCATTTGACGGCACTGGGCCCTTAAAGATGCACAATGCAGAAATCACTCTGCCATTTCCTGTATGCAAAAATTCAAATAGTTTGCCTAATTTCAATTGGTGTGACAAAACAAGTATAGTGTACAGAGTCATTGTACAATTTAAACTGCTGTTAAATATCTTTGCTTTAACCAAACATATTGTATTTTCAGCTGTTTGAAGCTGGTAAAAGGCGCAAAAACAAAAACGTGAACAGGAAGCATAGAAATAGTACACAAAAAGTCCATTATATCAGGAAACACATTAAGCAACGTACAAAAAATGGGATGCATGAATCAATCCTGTATTCTAAATTTAGTGAGTCTAAATGTGGAGATTGTGTCTTAGAGATATGGAAACATTTGACCAAAAGTATCTGTCAGAAAGAGTTTAGATCAAGGTACGGTGAGTGTACACATTTTCATTATGAGTTGGTGATCTCTGCGGAAATTGAACCCACAACCTTCACATACAAGTAACCTTCACACACACAAGTAAAAAGGAAACAAACCAAAATATTGGAGCAAAATGAACAGGGAAAATCAGATTGTGTGTCTAGAAATCAAATAGGGAGAGTCAACTAAAAAGGTCTTAACCCTCCACATCTCAAGACAACTGGAGCCGGCCACTCTTAAATAGCACCTGGGCCAGCACAGGTGAAACACCTTCCCACTAACGAGATGACCAACCAGCACAGGTGTAACACATACTAACGAGGTGACTCGTTGGTGCGTCCAACCTCGAAATAAATGGAAAAAACAAATCCTGTAACATGTTCAATAGACAAACTCCTGAGGCCAAAGCAAAGGAGTCACGAGAAAAATGTAGTTTTTGTTAACCGGTGTATGATTAGTAGAGCTTTACAGTATACATTCTGGGGAGAGTGCACATGCAACGTGTGAATGAGCCAGACAAGGACACAGCTGCTCTCCACTACTCCCATAGAGGACATGTATCACAGAACATGTGGGAAGGCATCTCTCACTCACAGACCGAAAGCCATCAAAGCAGCAGATGGCGTTAACACTACTCCCATACATCTAAGCTGACCAACTCTAGATGGGAACCCAATTGACGCTCACTGGCAAGGCAGGCTTGATGACAGAGTCCTAAGGACGATACAAATTAGGTAAGATACAGGAGAGCAGAATCAGGTTCGGGCACAGTTATCACAAAACCGGAGAGACTCCCATTTGAGGAAATGGACACAGCTGTGTTATTTGGACATTCTTCCACTCCAATGACTTCAGTGATGTAAGATTTATGCACCTAATCCACACATACAGAAACACAAAAACACCACAATAGAGAGGATTTCACCTAGAAACAGCCTACTGAATGCCACTTCAGGAAAAATTGCCACAAGAGATGTACAGGCACTTCTATGGTACTCCATATGTTTGAAACAGCAAGAGCTGGTTGCTTGTACAGTATAGCATGAGTAGTAGAGCACAAGTTTGGATTGTGTTCATTCACGGGGTCATTGTGATCTACCACACACACACTCCACGGCGTACTAAACCTGACAACACAGTCCACCATCCATCCCTAAATGGATTAAATTTAGATGGTGTATCACTGGCCTACACACAAGACCCCATAACTTCAAAGTGTAATTATGCTTAAATAATTTTTAACAAATTAATTAAAAAAAATGAAATGAAATATCATATGTCAATAAGTATTCATCCCCTTTGTTATGGCAAGCCTAAATAAGTTCAGGAGTACAAATGTGCTTACCAAGTCACATACTCATTTCCATGGACTCACTGTGTGCAGTAAGTGCTTAACATCATTTTTGAATGACTACCTCATCTCTTTAGCCTACAAATATCTGCAAGATCCCTCATTCAAGCAATGCATTTCAAACACAGATTCAACCAGAAAGACCAGGGAGGTTTTCCAATGCCTCAAAAAGAAGGACACCTATTGGTAGATGGGTAAAAATGTAAAAAGCAGACATTGAATATCCATTTGAGTATGTTGAAGTTAATAATTGCACTTTGGATGGTGCATCAATACAACAGGTTACAAAAGGTACAGGGATTTCCTCACCAGGCCAGTGGTGACTAACAGAGTTTCATTGTTTTAGTTATTTAACTAGGCAAGTCAGATAAGAAATTCTTATTTTAAATGGCAGTGATAGTTTACACAGGCAAAATCTTAAGACAAAAACCTGGTTCAGTCTGCTTTCCAACAGAGAGAGACAAACTCACCTTCCAGCAGGACAATGTTCCCAAGATAACATTGAATGTTCCCGAGTGGCCTAGCTACAGTTTCGACATAAATCGGCTTGAAAATCTATGGCGAGACATGAAAATGGCTGTCTAGCAGTGATCAACAACCAACTTGACAGAGCTTGAAGAATTGTTAAAAGAATGTGAAAGATATTGTAGAATCCAGGTGTGCAAAGCAAGACATTTGTAAAATATTGTAAAAACATGTTTTCACTTTGTCATTATGGGGGTAGTGTGTGTAGATGGGTAAGAAAAAAAACATAACATTTTATCAATTTTGTATTCAGGTTGTAAGAAATTGCGTAATAAGTTGAGGGGTATGAATACTTTCTGAAGGCACTGATTTTAACATATTGGACCATGAAAGCCGATGCATGACCCATACGTTCAGGTATACTATTAGAAGGAAGCATTATCACCTGTAGCCCAACTGATGAAGCATAGTGGGTGAAAATGATTGATCGCCTCATGAAGAAAGTCATCCTCTTTTGCACAGTTTTGAAAGAAGTACATCCTAAAACTGTCTAGAATGCTTGAACATTTGCACAGTAACAAAACCAGTGTAGAAATCTCTCAAACTCTGTTTGAATCAATTAATTGTCTACCCTGTAAATGCCCCCCCATATCCTTTGAATCAATGTTTATGCATGGTTGAATCTAGTGAGACAGGAACTTTTAAATGCTAAATGTCAACGGATCTGCTATCCTCTTCAGGGCTCTCCCTTATTCACGGTAGACTTATGTTGTTGTTGAAAGAAGAATATTCTGTGTCCGTTTTCCAAATTCCTTCCCGAGGTATAATGCAAAGGCCAACATTTCATAAAACTATTTTTCAATTAAGTGTGTCCTGATAAAATATTTTGTCACAGGATTATACAGACCTGTCTCTCACTTAACACCACTAACATACTCCGAGACCAGGGACAACAATACATTATACAGTATTCTAATTGACATTATATTCCCATCTGTGCCATGCATATTAACATGGTGTATGTGGAGCAGCCAGGGGGTGACCCAGCCTGCCAAGACAGAGAGATGGAAAGAAAGACAGAGAGATGGAAAGAAAGACAGAGATGGAAAGACAGACAGAGAGATGGAAAGACAGACAGAGAGATGGAAAGACAGACAGAGAGATGGAAAGACAGACAGAGAGATGGAAAGACAGACAGAGAGATGGAAAGACAGACAGAGAGATGGAAAGAAAGACAGAGAGATGGAAAGACAGAGAGATGGAAAGAAAGACGGGGGGGCGAGAGAGAAAAGGAGAGCAAGTCACTTACATGGGAATCATTGGGCATGATGACAAACAATGCTCCAGTAAACATCAGCTGTTTAAGGAATCTCTGCTCTCCGACTGATTTTAAAGTGCATTAAGAATTTCGATATGGATGTTTAACAATGCCACACACGGTAGAAAGAACTCCTGACAAATAAAAAAAATGCTACATTGTTCTCAGGGGCCTCATTTATAAACCGTGCGTACGTACACAATATTCCCCAAAATGTGCGTGTGGCAGTTCACAGGCAAAGTTGGCATTTATAAGTATTCAGATCCCTTACATTTTGCTATGTTACAGCCTTATTCTAAAATTGATTAAATAAAACATTGCATCAATCTACACACAATACCCCATAATGAAAAAGCAAAAACAGAAATACCTTGTAAATAAGTATTCAGACCCTTTGCTATGAGACTTGAAATTGGGCTCAGGCGCATCCTGTTCCCATTGATCATCCTTGAGATGCTTCACCTGTGGTAAATTCAATTGATTGGACATGAGTTGGAAAGGCACACAGACCTGTCTATATAAAGGTCTCACAGTTGACAGAGCATGTCAGAGCAAAAAACTAAGACACGAGGTCAAAGGAATTGTCCGTAGAGCTCCGAGACAGGGGAAGGGTACCAAAAAATGTCTGCAGTATTGAAGGTCCCCAAGAACACAGTGGCCTCCATTATACAAAAATGAAAGAAGTTTGGAACCACCAAGACTCTTCCTAGAGCTGGCCGCCCGGCCAAACTGAGCAATCGGGGGAGAAGGGCCCTGGTCAGGGTAGTGACCAAGAACCCGATGTTCACTCTGACAGAGCTCCAGAGTTCCTCTGTGGAGATGGGAGAACCTTCCAGAAGGACAACCATCTCTGCAGCACTCTACCAATCAGGCCTTTATGGTAGAGTGGCCAGATGGAAGCCACTCTTCAGTAAAAGGCACATGACAGCTCACTTGGAGTTTACCAAAAGGCACCTAAAGGACTCAGTCCATGAGAAAAAAGATTCTCGGGTCTGATGAAACAAAGACTGAACTCTCAACGCCAAGGATCACGCCTGGAGGAACCATCCTTATGGTGAAGCATGGGTGGCAGCATCATGCTGTGGGGATGTTTTCCGCAGCAGTGACTGGGTGACTAGTCAGGATCGAGGGAAAGATGAACGGAGGAAAGTAAAGAGATCCTTGATGAAATCTTGCTCCAGAGTGCTCAGACTGGGGTGAAGGTTCACCTTCCAACAACCAAGACAATGTAGTGGCTTTGGGACTTCGGGAGTGGCCCAGCCAGAACCGAATGGGAGAAACTCCCCAAATACAGGTGTAAAGCTTGTTAAGTCATGTGGAAAAAAGTCAAGGGGTCTGAATACTTTCCAAATGCACTGTAAATGTAACTTAACTGGAGAATGTGCTCACCTCCCTGCAAACTTTAGTTTTGCGTACACATCTCTCTGCTAGTGGTTGAAATATTGCATTGAAAGTGGGCAAGTAAGTATTTGTGCAAATGGGGGATATGATAAAGCTTATTCATAAAAATAAAATAGGAGGAAAACATTAACAAGAATGCAGCCATTTTCCATTTGTGAGAAGAACAAAAATCTATGCATTTTATTTTTAGAATCTAAAAATAGACAAGTCTTTTTCATATTTATGTTATTGTCATAACCCTTGCAGAATAAATCCCACACTTTTTCTGGCGTTGATGGGTTCATGCTCCCGAAGAAACAAACATTACCATGCACATCTCTCATTGCGACTATTCTATTCTATTGGTTCCACTATGCCAGGCAAACTCAATCATTAAATTATTTCAAATAGTATTTGAACTCAGGTCTGCCATCATGCCATGGCGAAAGCAAATTAAAAACAAGGCCGTCTATCCAGTCAAACCAAATTTTATTGCCAGAGTGGAGAAAGAATTAAGCGTTAGCTCCAACCTTCACCACCAAAGCTCCTAGACTGATGCTGAAATGATAAGAGTGCCCTTTTCCTTCTGTGACATTTAGGAAATTCCCTGTGAGAAAGAAGCCTTCCAGTTTGATGATGCTCATGGGTGGACTTTTCACTGTAGGACCAAAAACTACATGGATGAGTCAGTCCCTGTTTAACCTCTGAACCCATAACATGCCCATGGAATATTTATAACCCCCAACATTCCCTTCACTTCACTTCACTTTACCTCAAAAGGAGACTGGCTGGTGCCTGAGCTAAAGGCGCTCAGACAAGTGAGTCCGTTAGCCCATATATGAGGCTAGAGACGTTGGTCGGAGGAGACGTAGAGATGTTGTTTAGGAGGCAGCCTGTATAGGAGGCACCACGTGGGCAATGTCTCAGCACGTCGGCCTCATTGTGCAATATGGAGTTTGTCTGCTCATCTAGACTAATTACAGTACCTGGGTGTACCAACCCTTAACTGCTGGTGAACAGGTAAGCCCCAGGCAGGGTTAGGGTTAACCCAGGCAGGCAGCCCTGGCCACAGCAGCTGTCAGGTTCAGGCCAGACAAGTCGCTAACATCTCAGCCCAGTAGGCAACCAGTAGTACAGTCCATTGAGGCCAGTGTCAGCCTGGTCACACATAGCTGCTCCTGCCTCCTGGCGACAGGGGAATGAAAGGACACAGCACGGGGCCCAGAGCCCGGGGTCTGCCAGCTCAAACCCACAGCACCTCCCCGCTGTGTTGCTGAGCTAATGACTACCAACAATGCATCAGTCACACACCAGAGGAGCAGTGCAGTGGGTTTCAGAATACTACTCAATGCTTCAGAATCTAACCAGAGAGACTAGCCATCAATATTATCTAGGGATGTGCATCATTCCCTTTCAAGACGATTCAATATGCATAAAGATACAATTTGGTGCAATTCAATTTTATTAGAGAATGAATCGATGCAATTCGGTTCAATTTGATACATTAAAATGTTGCACATTCATTTTCCAATTGAAATTAAAATCTGCGGGTAATGGATCTCATGAGCTGGGCGTCTCTGAGCTGACTTCTGCGTGTAAATTTTGTCCAGTGCACTCTGTAAATATTGGGACAGTGGTTAAAATGCAGACAGCTTCAATTTGAGGGTACCTCCATATCGGGTGAACCGTTTAGAAATTATAGCATTTTTTGTACATAAAATGGGGGGACTAAGGGACCAAAAGTATTGGGACAAATTCACGTGTATTAAACATTGAAAGCTCCTCAGAGAAGGAAGGGGAGGACCATCCTCGTCAGTGAATTTCAGAAAAAATGTGAAATATAAAATGTAATTTTTAGATAAAACTACACTAAATATATTCACGTCATCAAATAATTGATTAAAACGCATGGTTGCAATGAAGGTCTACAGTAGCCTCAACAGCACTCTCTGGGGTAGCACCATAGTGTAACCGGAGGTCAGCTAGATTCCGTCCTCTACTGGGTACATGACTTCAATACAAAACCTAGGAGGCTCATGGTTCTCACCCCCTTCCATAGATTTACACAGTAATTATGACAACTTCGAGAGGACATCCTCCAACCAATCAGACCTCTTGCAGTATGAACTGACATGTTGACCCAATCAAAGGATCAGAAAATTAATCTAGTACTGAAAGCAAGAGCTACAGCTAAACTAGCACTGCAGTGTATAAAATGTGGTGAGTAGTTGACTCAAAGTATGAGAAAGACAACAGTTGAACAAATACATTTTTTTTTTAAATAGTGAAACAGATCTTTTGTTGTATTTTTCCCCCACTTACCTAGCTAGTGGTTAGTTTATCCTACTCAAACAGAGAGGGATGCGGTGTTAGCTAGCTGGCTATCCAACACTGGAACTCCAAGTCAAGGTAAACTGTTAGTTTCATTAATTTATTGCCACCGGGGCCCGTCGGTGTATTTCCTAAACTGCTTGTTGTACAATGTATTGCATGATTGTAGCGGGTTTATTAACAAATTAGTTCTAGTAGCTATGTTGACTGATGTCAGCTAACATGGTGACAACAATGTAGGCTGTGTGTAGCGGTTACGGTTTGAATGTTTGGCCTGGAAAGATTTTTTCGCCTGGTCACAGACAGCTGTTGCATTGTCCACAAGCGAAAGGAAAAGGTGAGAGGTAAAAGTAAGAGCAGGACAGCGTGTAAATGTGAGAAGGAATAATACAAGCAAATTATCAAATCAAATTTTATTTGTCACATGTGCCGAATACAACAGGTGTAGACTTAGTGAAATGCTTACTTACAAGCCCTTAACACTTATTTTTCTTAACTGCATTGTTGGTTAAGTAAAAATATATACTATATACAGTCGTGGCCAAAAGTTGAGAATGACACAAATATTAATTTTCACAAAGTTTGCTGCTTCAGTGTCTTTAGATATTTTTGTCAGATGTTACTATGGAATACTGAAGTATAATTACAAGCATTTCATAACAGTCAAAGGCTTTTATTGACAATTACATGAAGTTGATGCAAAGAGTCAATATTTGCAGTGTTGACCCTTTTTCAAGACCTCTGCAATCCACCCTGGCATGCTGTCAATTAACTTCTGGGCCACATCCTGAATGATGGCAGCCCATTCTTCCCATTCTTGCATAATCAATGCTTTGAGTTTGTCAGAATTTGTGGGGTTTTGTTTGTCCACCCATGTGCCATCATGCTGGAAAAGGCATTGTTCATCACCAAACTGTTATTGGATGGTTGGGAGAAGTTGCTCTCGGAGGATGTGTTGGTACCATTCTTTATTTATGGCTGTGTTCTTAGGCAAAATTGTGAGTGAGTGAGCCCACTCCCTTGGCTGAGAAGCAAACCCACACATGAATGGTCTCAGGATGCTTTGCTGTTGGCATGACATAGGACTGATGGTAGCGCTCAATCTACGGACAAGCTTTTTTCTGGATGCCCCAAACAATCGGAAAGGGGATTCAGAGAAAATTACTTTACCCCCGTCCTCAGCAGTCCAATCACTGTGCCTTCTGCAGAATATCAGTCTGTCCCTGATGTTTTCCTGGAGAGAAGTGGCTTCTTTGCTGCCCTTCTTGACACCAGGCCATCCTCCAAAAGTCTTCGCCTCACTGTGCGCGCAGATGCACTCACACCTGCCTGCTGCCATTCGTGAGCAAGCTCTGTACTGGTGGTGCCCAGATCCCACAGCTGAATCAACTTTAGGAGACAGTCCTGGTACTTGCCGGACTTTCTTGGGCGCCCTGAAGCCTTCTTCACAACCGCTCTCCTTGAAGTTCTTGATTCAATAAATGGTTGATTTAAGTGCAATACCCTTGCCTGGGAAGCCCTTTTTGTGCAAAGCAATGATGACGGCACGTGTTTCCTTGCAGGTAACCAAGGTTGACTGAGGAAGAACAATGATTCCAAGCACCACCCTCCTTTTAACACTTCCAGTCTGTTATTCGAACTCAATCAGCATGACAGAGGGATCTCCAGCCTTGTCCTCATCAACACTCTCTCGTTAACACAGGTGTTTTTTGGGATTCAGTTCATTTCCATGGCAAATCACTCTCTATAACATTCTGGAATATATGCAATTTGCCATCATACAAACTGAGGCAGCAGACTTTGTGAAAATTAATATTTGTGTTATTCTCAAAACTTTTGTCCACGACTGTACAGGGGCTACAGCTTTTTACCTTGTCAGCTCGGGGTTTTGTTCCAGCAACCGTTCAATTACTGGCCCAACACTCTAACCACTAGGCTATCTGCATCCCCTCTGGAGGTAGAGTAGAGTTAAAGTGACTATTCATAGATAAACAGAGTAGCATCAGCATAAAAGAGTGGAGGGGGGGACGACGCAAATTGCCATTTGATTAGATGTTCAGGAATCTTATGGCTTGTGGGTAGCAGCTGTTTAGAAGCCTTTTTGACCTAGACTTGGCGCTCCAGTACCGCTTGCCGTGCGGTAGCAGAGAGAACAGTCCATGACTAAGGTGGCTGATCATGCTGTTTGTATGTGGCTGCTATGAAAGTGAACTGTTTGCGGTGATCAGGGGTGTATTCATTTTGTTGAAAAATATTTCTTAAAACAGAAGCAAACTGAATGAAACGGGGATAAACATACTTGAATTTGTCCAACAGAAACTTCTTTGCAAGAGTGTGATAGTCGGTATTGAATGAGTCACTATCACCTTAATTACTCAAAATCTTCTCTACCTGTGCACCTATGTTGTAAACTTTAATTCGTAGGCTAAGTTGTAGCAACATCTTGATGGGTATAGTGAAAATTTGAGCATCATGCAGTAGCCTAAACCTATTGATTTTACATTGAGCTGGAATGAATGGAATATTAATGACAGTCATCCAATATGCTGTAATAGAAATAAGGCCAACCGTCCTCCCCATCTTAAAAACGGTACAGACCGCCACTGGTATGAAAGTACAAAAAAAAAAGTATTTGCTCCCATATTCATAGCATGTAATGGCTACATCAAACTTGGACACATTTCTTGGATGCATTTGCTGTTCGTTTTGGTTGCGTTTCAGATTATTTAGTGCCCAATAGAAATGGTAAATAAAGTATTGTGTCACTGAATTAATTGTGAATAATTATGATATTTGTGCATCTAACTCTTCCCTCATCATTATTCACAATTCATTCAGAATGATCTGTAATCATGATAGCATGGGGGGGGGGGACGGACTACGTACAAAAGTGCTGTAATTTCTAAACAGTTCACCTGATATGGATGAAAATACCCCAAAGCTGACAGTATGCACTTTAACATCATAGTTATTGATTTCAAATCCAAAAGTTGAGGACAAAAAAATAAAACAATACTTCACAGTCCCAATAATTAAAGAGGTCACTGTATGTCTATGGTGTATGTAATATGTAGGCACCTGAGCCATAAATAAGACATGGCATCTACCACCACACTATCAGTTTAGGGGGTCAAAGGAGCCTGTTTTTTTGTCCCCCCACTTTGGTTCTGAAATCACCATCACCCACTAATTAACTTGTCATTTTTGCAGATTAAGTGTTTGAAATAGTAATATATTAATATTTATTGTTGACAAATTAGCTATGACAATGAATATATAACCATTTTGGATTTCATCACCATCTCAAAATCAATTTTTTGGCCATTTGGAAGTTGAGAGATCTCTTCACCTCTCGCTTCGACCATGCAGTGTACCTCGCAAAAGTGTTTGCTGTCCTCGTCATGAAATGAACAACTTTACCCTATACAGTGCCTTCAGAAAGTACTCACACCCCTTGACTTTTTATTGTGTTACAGCCTGATTTTAAAATGGATTTAAAATTGTCACTGGCCTACACACACACACACACACACAGGCCTATTATGTTTTTCAACATTAGTTCAAATTAATTACAAGTAAAAAGCTGAAATGTTTTGAGTCTAAGTATTCAACCCCTTTGTTATGGCAAGACAAAACATTCAGGAGTAAAAATGAGTAAAAATGTGCTCAACAAGTCACATAATAAGTTGCATGGACTCACTGTGTGCAATAATAGTGTTTAACATTATTTTTCAGACATTTGACCATGAGGCCAATGGTGACTTTAAAACAGTTAAGAGTTTAATGGCTGTGATAGGACAAAACTGAGGATGGATCAACAACATTGTGGTTACTCCGCAATATTAACCTAATTGAGAGTGAAAAGGAAACCTTTAAAAATATATATATATATTCCAAAACAGGCATCCTGTTTGCAACAGTCTGTCCATCTGTGCTGGGTAATGGGACAGAGCAACGTTTCCCCTTCCCACCTCCATATGCTACCTCGTACTGGAGTATCTGGGGAATCACCAAACGATTTGACACCAGAGAGTGTGGAGAGAGGCAGCAGTGAAGTAAATGCTCTTACTTGCTTGGATAAGGTTGAATGTCTTGCCAAGACAGTAGTGGTTTTCTAAGATGGCAATTGCACGATTCTCCTACTGACCGGATAGCATGGTTAGGTTACTTGGCTCAGCATGCACTCATCCCTACCCACACACCTAATTGTCCTTCCAGCTGTGCAATGTTTAAGCAATTTGTAGGTTAATGCTCCTTGACTGACAGAGTGTTCAGTTTCCTGAGTGTTCAGTTTTGTATGATTTTGTCAAACTATTTAAATAATTTTAATTTAATTATTATAAAATTATAATTATTTACCCATCTACCCCCCCGGACAAAAAAATAAATTTGAAGGAAATATAAAGCATGCAGTGACGAATATATACTTTTCCTGTTTGCTCTATTGTATAGTTTAAACCAAAAACTTCAAAGGCTATGGATCAACTGCAGAGTTGAAATGGAGCAGAACAGAGAGTGACTTAGGTATAGACAGACAGCAGGCAGTCTGGGCAAGCCAGTTTCCTGTGGATTTCCCTTTACGGTCGGACTCCACTAAGTGCATCTTTATTTGAGAGATTAACAAGTGTTAATATACCACCACTGCACACAATAAACAAACACTTTCACCCACATGCTATACTGTGTGCACAGTTGGTTCATGCTGGGCAAATGTGTTACTGGTCTTACTATTTCTGCCAGCGGTTAGCTAGAGAGAAATAAAGGACACCGCTGTCTTGTTCCTCTTTCTACAATACATTCCTTAGAGAATATTATTTGTGTATGGGCAATTCCACAGTAACAGAATGACACTGAGATGACTGGCGTCAGTCAGTGCTCAGTAGGTGAGAATGCTGGTTACAGTGAATGGAAAGAAAGGGGGCTCATGGTTAGCTGGTCGGTAAGAGCCAGGAGAGGTGACATTAACTGGGGTGGGGGATATTCAGTCGCAATGGAAAAGCATCCTTATAAAAACACTCAGAGCAGGTGACCCAGCTGTGGTTTGTGACTACTATGAATTCCCATTGTAGCCAATTCAGTTGCAGTCATCCTCTTAGAGATTTGGCAACAGAATCACACGTTTTAAATGACGTAAATCAAACAAAATTATTACCAGTAAAACACTACCTAAATTGGTAGGTCTACCTTTACTTGTTACTTTTGTGAACTTTCTTATCCTCACTTCTCATGAGGGAGCGAAATTGGAAGATATCTTTAAGATACAGTATGTGGGTTTTAGGTAACGGAATTAAAAGACAAGCAAATATTTTCTTAAAAACCTTAGAGGGCAAATCATTTTTGCACACGTAAATATAAAATATTGATATTAGTTGGTAAGGGTCTTTACCTCAATATTATAGTGCTTTGATGCATTTCTAAAACAGCTGTGGGAAGGACAGGGGCACCCTAGACCCACTACAATTTGCTTACCGCCCAAATAGGTCCACAGACGATGCAATCTCAACCACACTGCACACTGCCCTAACCCTCTGGACAAGAGGAATACCTATGTGAGAATGCTGTTCATCGATTACAGCTCGGCATTTAACACCATAGTACCCTCCAAGCTCGTCATCAAGCTCGAGACCCTGGGTCTCGACCCCGCCCTGTGCAACTGGGTACGGGCCGCCCCCAGGTGGTGAGGGTAGGCAACAACATCTCCACCCCGCTGATCCTCAACACTGGGGCCCCACAAGGGTGCGTTCTGAGCCCTCTCCTGTACTCCCTGTTCACCCACGACTGCGTGGCCACGCACGCCTCCAACTCAATCATCAAGTTTGCGGACGACACAACAGTGGTAGGCTTGATTACCAACAACGACGAGACGGCCTACAGGGAGGAGGTGAGGGCCCTCGGAGTGTGGTGTCAGGAAAATAACCTCACACTCAACGTCAACAAAACTAAGGAGATGATTGTGGACTTCAGGAAACAGCAGAGGGAACACCCCCCTATCCACATCGATGGAACAGTAGTGGAGAGGGTAGTAAGTTAAGTTCCTCGGCGTACACATCACAGACAAACTGAATTGGTCCACCCACACAGACAGCACCGTGAAGAAGGCGCAGGAGCGCCTCTTCAACCTCAGGAGGCTGAAGAAATTCGGCTTGTCACCAAAAGCACACAAACTTCTACAGATGCACAATCGAGAGCATCCTGGCGGGCTGTATCACCGCCTGGTACGGCAACTGCTCCGCCCACAACCGTAAGGCTCTCCAGAGGGTAGTGCGGTCTGCACAACGCATCACCGGGGGCAAACTACCTGCCCTCCAGGACACCTACACCACCCGATGTTACAGGAAGGCCATAAAGATCATCAAGGACAACAACCATCCGAGCCACTGCCTGTTCACCCCGCTATCATCCAGAAGGCGAGGTCAGTACAGGTGCATCAAAGCTGGGACCGAGAGACGGAAAAACAGCTTCCATCTCAAGGCCATCAGACTGTTAAACAGCCACCACTAACATTGAGTGGCTGCTGCCAACACACTGACTCAACTCCAGCCACTTTAATAATGGGAATTGATGGGAAATGATGTAAAATATATCACTAGCCACTTTAAACAATGCTACCTAATATAATGTTTACATACCCTACATTATTCATCTCATATGTATATGTATATACTGTACTCTATATCATCTACTGCATCTTGCCTATGCCACTCTGTACCATCACTCATTCATATATCTTTATGTACATATTCTTCATCCCCCTACACTTGTGGGTATAAGACAGTAGTTTTGGAATTGTTAGTTAGATTACTTGTTGGTTATTAATGCATTGTCGGAAGTAGAAGCACAAGCATTTCGCTACACTTGCATTAACATCTGCTAACCATGTATGTGACAAATAACATTTGATTTGATTTGATTCCCCGTTTAACATTTTGTAGTTGTTGTGAAAGATACTTGAAACTCGATAATTGGAGTTGCTCTTCCCTGTTGGCCTTGGGGATATAGATGGTACCATAGCACTACTCCCAGCATCTCTAACACAGATTCACATCTACTGGCCCCAATTGGCTCAGCCTGTACGCTAGAAGTTCTTTGAGAGGGGTCATCTTATATACACAGTCTCTGTGAGGTGAGAGGTAACATACAGTAGTCATTCAGTATTCAGCCAGTATCTAAAACTACCAGATACAGCTGGGTAGAGAATGGAGATGTGTAAAAGATGGGATGGAAGGGTTTATACTTGTATGAAGGTATGTTGATGGGATGGAAGGGATGGAAGGGTTGTATGAAGGTATGTTGATGGGATGGAAGGGTTTATACTGTATGAAGGTATGTTGTGGGGATGGAAGGGTATGTATGAAGGTATGGGATGGAAGGGTTTATACTGTATGAAGGTATGTTGATGGGATGGAAGGGTTTATACTGTATGAAGGTATGTTGTGGGGATGGAAGGGTTTATACTGTATGAAGGTATGTTGATGGGATGGAAGGGTTTATACTGTATGAAGGTATGTTGATGGGATGGAAGGGTTTATACTGTATGAAGGTATGTTGATGGGATGGAAGGGTTTATACTGTATGAAGGTATGTTGATGGGATGGAAGGGTTTATACTGTATGAAGGTATGTTGATGGGATGGAAGGGTGAAGGTATGTTGATGGGATGGAAGGGTTTATACTGTATGAATGTATGTTGATGGGATGGAAGGGTTTATACTGTATGGTATGTTGATGGGAGGGTTTATACTGTATGAATGTATGTTGATGGGATGGAAGGGTTTATACTGTATGAATGTATGTTGATGGGATGTTTATACTGTATGAATGTATGTTGATGGGATGGAAGGGTTTATATACTGTATGATGAAGGTATGTTGATGGGATGGAAGGGTTTATACTGTATGAAGGTATGTTGATGGGATAGAAGGGTTTATACTGTATGAAGGTATGTTGATGGGATAGAAGGGTTTATACTGTATGAAGGTATGTTGATGGGATAGAAGGGTTTATACTGTATGAAGGTATGTTGATGGGATGGAAGGGTTTATACTGTATGAAGGTATGTTGATGGGATAGAAGGGTTTATACTGTATGAAGGTATGTTGATGGGATAGAAGGGTTTATACTGTATGAAGGTATGTTGTGGGGATGGAAGGGTTTATACTGTATGAATGCATGTTGATGGGATAGAAGGGTTTATACTGTATGAATGTATGTTGTGGGGGTGGGTTGTATGGGTTAGTAGAGTATGGCTGTGTGTTGTGGGAGAGATGGAAGGGATTATACACTTACGCCTGGTTCACACTGCAGTTGTGTTTCTCATATCCGTTTTGGACTGCCCAAACAGCAAGTTACAAGTGACCAAATCGGATGTGTGTGTTCAAACATCAGTCATTTGCTGACAAGACTACACCTAGTGGTCATAGTAACATTTGGTGTGTGCTCTCTCTCAGAAGTTACGTAGCAAGCAAGCTATGATGATGCCTGTCATGGATGTTCCCTAGTTGCTGTGAATGTTCAAAATCATAGTGCAAAAACACTCTGAAAGCCTCAAAAGGACAAGATGAGCCAACTTTTAAAACAAATCATTTTTGGCTAGCCATTGGCTTCAAAATACTCCTCAATCCATTCACAGGGCACATTACAATCTTCTGTAGTGCCATCAAATGCATACATCTTCCCAATGTATCCAGCCATTACTCCATTTCCTCGTCTACTCATTGTGGCCGTGACGTTCATTGCTAGTGAGTTTACCTCTTGCTCAGATCCGTTCGCTCTCCTCCTCGGGAAAACAACCTCCGTCGACAAGTTCACTTTTCGTGACCTTGTCCTCTCTTGGGAGATGAAACATCCACCCTGCTCATTTAGTAGAGTACTTTTAGATATTCTTTAAATCTCGTAGCCACTTTTGTTTGGTTTGAACTTTTACTACATCAAATAAACGAGCAGGACACAGGAGTACACTTTCAATACATTTAGTGAAAGTCAAGCTTCAGAGATAAAATACAAGGAAATCAGAGTGGTCAATCAATGTCTATGCATAGCATAAGAACTATGTTACTCTATGCAACATACTACATTATAATACAGTGGCAAGAAAAAGTATGTGAACCCTTTGGAAACACCTAGATTTCTACATAAAATCATCATAACAATAGCCTGCTTAATCTAGTAACAAACAATTATACGTTTGTCTTTATTGAACACACCGTGTAAACATTCACAGTGCAGGGTGGGAAACGTATGTGAACCCTTGGATTTAATAACTGGTTGACCATCCTTTGGCAGCAATAACCTTAACCAAAAGTTCTCTGTAGTTCCGGATCAGACCTGCACGGTCAGGAGGAATTTTGGACCATTCCTCTTTACAAAACTGTTTCAGTTCCACAATATTCTTGGGATGTCTGGTGTGAACCGCTCTTCATGCCACAGCATCTCAAAATCGGGTTGAGGTCAGGGCCACTCCAGAAGGCACATTTTCTTCTGTTCAAGCCATTCCGTTATTGATTTACTTCTGTCTTTTGGGTTGTTGTCCTGTTGCATCACCTAACTTCTGTTAAGCTTCAATTGGCAAACAGATGGCATTTTGCAGGAGAATGTAAGGCTTTGATAATCTTGGGAATTCATTTTTCCGTCGATGGTAGCATGCTGTCCAGGCCCTGAGGCAGCATGCAACCCCAAACCATGATACTCCCTCCACCATAGTTTACAGTTGGGATGAGGTGGATGTTGATGTGCTGTGCCTTTTTTCTTCACACACAGTGTTGTGTGTTCCTTCCAAACAACTCAACTTCAGTTTAATCTGTCCACAGAATATTTTGCCAGTAGCGCTGCGGAACATCCAGGTGCTCTTTTGCGAACTTCAGACGTGCAGCAGTGTTTGACTTGGACAGCAGTGGCTTCTTCCATGGTGTCCTCCCATGAACACCATTCTTGTTTAGTGTTTTACGCATCGTCGACAGAAATGTTAGCATCTTCCAGAGATTTCTGTAAGTCTTTAGCTGAAACGCTAGGATTCTTCACCTCACTGAGCATTCTGCGCTGTGCTCTTGCAGTCATCTTCGCAGGACGGCCACTCCTAGGGAGAATAGCAACAGTGCTGAACTTCCTCAATTTATAGACAATTTGTCTTACCGTGGACTGATAAACATCAAGGCTTTTAGAGATACTTTTGTAACCCTTCCCAGCTTTATGCAAGTCAACAATACTTAATCGTAGGTCTTCTGAGATCTTTTGAGGCATGGTTCACATCAGGCCATGCTTCATGTGAATAGCAAACTCACATTGAGTGTTTTTTTTATATTTCAGAGCAGCTCTAACTAACATCTCCAATCTCATCTGGTTAGCTGACTCCAATTAGCTTTTGGAGAAGTAATTAGCCTAGGGGTTCACATACTTTTCCAACCTACACTGTGAATGTTTAAATTATGTATTCAATATAGACAAGAAAAATACAATAATTTGTGTGTTATTAGTTTAAGCACCCGGTCTATTGTTGTGAATTATAGGAAGATCAGATCAGATTGTTTGAACAATTTATGCAGAAATCCAGGTAATTCCAAAGGGTTCCCAATTTTTCTTGCAACTGTATACACACAGGCGCCTAAGCACTGGAGCAAACGGAGCAGCTACACTCCAATTTACGTACCAGAAAATGATCATCCATTGGCTAGTCTGCATTACAAAAAAATATATACAGTATCAGTCAAAAGTTGACACCTAATTATTCAAGGGCTATTTACTATTTTCTACATTGTAGAATAATAGAAGACAAACTATAAAATATGGAATCGTGTAGTAACCAAAAAAAAAGTGTTAAACAAATCTAAATATATTTTATATTTGAGATTCTTCAAAGTAGCCACCCTTTACCCTGATGACAGCTTTGCACACTCCTGGCATTTTCTCAACCAGCTTCATGAGGTAGTCACCTGGAATGCATTTCAATTAACAGGTGTGCCTTGCTTAAAGTTAATTTGTGGAATTTCTTTCCTTCTTAATGCATTTGAGCCAATCAGTTGTGTTGTGACAAGGTAGAGTTGGTATTCAGATGATGGTCTTTTACCAAATAAGGCTAAATCCATATTATGGCAAGAACAGCTCAAATAAACGACAGTCCATCATTACTCTAAGGCAGGTATTCCCAAACAGGAGTACGAGCAATGCAGTCGGGGGTACGCCAAATAAAATGTGATTCACATTTTTTATTTACATCCAATGGGGCTATACATTCGGGTGAGTGTCCCCCCTTGCCTGAGTAGCCTCGTTTCACGACAATATTTTATTTATTAAACCATTAGTGTTCAGCGAAATAACGACAATGTCAAATACACGTAGCTTAGTCAAATAATTGACATCCAATCACATTAACCGTTACTCTCTCGCGGGAATTCCACTAACGGTCCGTACATAGCCAAATGTAGCTGCTGCTCATGTTAGTATCTGTACTGCTGGCGCAAAAGCCATGACAGGGAGACATAGTGGAGAGGTGACGCGCATGCAAGCAGTTGCTCCCAACGCCACTTAGGTACACTGCAGCATCCACAGAGAGGCTCTTGCTGCCAAAGGAATGCCTGACCGCTTGAAAGACGTTTTGGACACTACATGGAAAATGGTTAACTTTGTTAAAGCAAGGCCCCTGATCTCGTGGATTTTCTGCACTATGCAATGAAATGGGCAGCGACCATGTAATGCTTTTACAATATACAGAAGTGCGCTGACACGGTTTTTTAAAATTGAGAAACAAGCTTAAAGTTCTTTACTGACCATAATTTTCACTTATCTGACACCTTGCATGATGAGTTTCTCACACGACTGGCCTATCTGGGTGATGTTTTTTCTCGTCTGAATGATCTGAATCTAGGATCACAGGGACTCTCCACAACTATATTCAATGCGCTGGACAAAATTGAGGCTGATTAAGAAGTTGGAGCTCTTCTCTGTCTGCATTAACAAGGACAACACACAGGTCTTTCCATCATTCTATGATTTGTTTGTGCACAAATGAACTCAAGCTTACGGAAAATGTCAAATGTGATATAGCGAAGCACCTGAGTGAGTTGGTTGCGCAATTACGCAGGTACTTTCCAGAAACGGATGACAAACAACCTGCCTCCAGTCCACTTATTGATATCTGAACAAGAAAGCATAATTGAAACTGCAACAATCTGTTCTGTGAAAATAACTTAAATCAGAAGCCACTGCCAGATTTCTGGATAGGGCTGCACTCAGTTTCTTGCCTTGGCAAACCACTCTTAAGACACAAATGCCATTTCCATCCACGCATCTATGCAAGAGAGGATTCTCCGCCCTCACTAGCATGAAAACTAAATACCAGGCACAGACTGTGTGGAAAATGATTTAAGACAAACTCACCAATACAACCCAACATTGCAGAGTTATGTGCATCCTTTCAAGCACACCCTTCTCATCGCCTGTGGTGAGTTATTTGTAAATCAAAAATTATGAATTAAGGTTTTATGTAAGATGGCTAAATAAAGAGCAGAATTAATATTATATTATTTGTGCCCTGGTCCTATACGGCTTTGTGAATGTTGACCTGTTTCAAGGTCTTGCTCACATCTGTTACTGAGAGCGTTCACGCACAGTCATCCAGAACAGCTGGTGCTCTCATGCATGCTTCAGTGTTGCTTACCTCTGCTGCAGGGGATAAGATAGAGTTAACTGCACCTAAGATTCCAACCCAAATAAGCGCTTCAGAGTTCAAGTAACAGACATATCAACATCAAATGTTCAGAGGAGACTGTGAATCAAGCCTTCATAGTCGAATTGCTTTAAAGAAACCACTACTAAAGGACACCAATAAGAAGAGACTTGCTTGGTCGAAGAAACATAAGCAATGGATATTAGACCGGTGGAAATCTGTCCTTTGGTCTGATGAGTCAAAATGTGAGATTTTTGTTTCCAACCGCCATGTCTTCATGAGATGCAGAGTAGGTAAACAGATGACCTCTGTATGTGTAGTTCCCACCTTGAAGCATCGAGGTGGTGGTGTGATGGTGTAGGGAGTGATTTGCTGGTGACACTGTCAGTGATTTATTTAGAATTCAAGGCACACTAAAACAGGATGGGTTGCGCTTAGTGGGGCTATCATTTGTTTTTCAACAGGACAATGACCCAACACACATCCAGGCTGTGTAAGGGCTATTTGACCAAGAAGGAGATTAATGAGTGCTGCATCAGATGACCTGGTTTCCACAATCACCGACCTCAACCCAATTGAGATGGTTTGGGATGAGTTGGACTGCAGAGTGAAGGAAAATCCGCCAACAAGTGCCCAGAATATGTGGGAACTCCTTCAAGACTGTTGGAAAAGCATTCCTCACGAAGCTGGTTGAGAGAATGCCAAGACTGTGCAAAGCTGTCATCGAGGGTGGCTACTTTGAAGAATCTCAAATATAACAAGCATGTTGATTTGTTTAACTCTTTTTTGGTTACTACATGATTCCATAGGTGTTATTTCATAGTTTTGATATCTTCACCATTATTCTACAATGTAGAAAATAGTAAAAAGAAAGAAAAACCCTTGAATGAGTGTGTCCAAACTTTGGACTGGTGCTGCATTTTAGTCTAGAAGAGTAGAATGAAAACAGTCGTTGAATGTTGTTTTCACAATAGTCCAATAATCTTCACAAAATGTAAGAAAAACTGTTTGGGGAAGTACAATCAAGGTAAGTGACAAATGTCAAAAGGTTGGAATTCCCCTTTACTGTCTCTCAATCTGAGGTTGGTGGGATAAAGATATATTACTTGAGACTGATGCCTTTGTTTACTGTGTTCTACTGGTTCTAGATGCACGATGAAGAGTGCTTGCAGACGATGAGATGATGAGTGATGAAAATAATGGCCTGCAAAACCGTCAATCAGTGTGGTTCGTCACGTCCCTATTTCCGGTAGTGTGGTCCTCCCTCACTGCCCTTATTTAAGAACTACAGCGCTGCTTGGCGGGACCAAAGCTACTTCGCGAGCCACACCACACGGATCACACCACTACGTTCCTGTAGGTTCATGCTCTACAACATCCGCAGAGTACGACCCTGCCTCACACAGGAAGCGGCGCAGGTCCTAATCCAGGCACTTGTCATCTCCCGTCTGGATTACTGCAACTCGCTGTTGGCTGGGCTCCCTGCCTGTGCCATGAAACCCCTACAGCTCATCCAGAACGCCGCAGCCCGTCTGGTGTTCAACCTTCCCAAGTTCTCTCAAGTCACCCCGCTCCTCCGCTCTCTCCACTGGCTTCCAGTTGAAGCTCGCATCCGCTACAAGACCATGGTGCTTGCCTACGGAGCTGCGAGGGGAACGGCACCTCAGTACCTCCAGGCTCTGATCAGGCCCTACACCCAAACAAGGGCACTGCGTTCATCCACCTCTGGCCTGCTCGCCTCCCTACCACTGAGGAAGTACAGTTCCCGCTCAGCCCAGTCAAAACTGTTCGCTGCTCTGGCCCCCCAATGGTGGAACAAACTCCCTCACGACGCCAGGACAGCGGAGTCAATCACCACCTTCCGGAGACACCTGAAACCCCACCTCTTTAAGGAATACCTAGGATAGGATAAAGTAATCCTTCTCACCCCCCTTAAAAGACTTAGATGCACTACTGTTCCACTGGATGTCATAAGGTGAATGCACCAATTTGTAAGTCGCTCTGGATAAGAGCGTCTGCTAAATGACTTAAATGTAAATGTATGATGTCTGGGGATTTTCGATCAAGGCAAACCTGTATCCCATGGACACCTCAACCCAACACTATAGCACCCCAAATGGAGGCTCGCTCTGGGCCAAGCTGGATGGCTACTGTCAGTATTGTGCTGGAGTCTTTTGAAAATACTTTAGTTGATCTTTGAATAGGCCTGTTCATATTCCTCCATGAGGTAGATCACCCACCCCCCTTTAAGACATTTAAGCAGGTAAGCACAACATTATAAATTCAAGAGATTAAAGTGTTTTCAAAAGAATCAGAGTACTGGCAGGAGTTAATTTAGTTTCAGGCTCTGCTCAACTTAAATGCAGATGCTATTACCCACTTTCTCTTGCTCTACTGAAATTGTCATCCTTCAAGAAGTCTATTGTTTGTATTGTAGCGATGTTGTGAGGTGCTGGAAAAACCTTCATAGTGGTGCTTGAATTACATTTCTGAAAAGGTGAAGGAATCCTGATGTGTGAAGATAATACATTTAAAGTAAATCATGAGTTAATTCCTTAAACCACTGTAATTCCGTCATTTAATAATTGTGTTTTCATTACACCAGTGACAGCCACCAAGGCAAGCATTAGCATTCAATGAGGCGAATAAGTATGCCCAACCTTGAGCAAGTACACAGCCATTTACGGGAGGGATATGGACAGAGATGTAATTGCAACTAACGTCAAAGGCAAGCACTGGAATTTCAAGATGGGTTCTGGTAAGTGGGTGGATGCGTGTGGTCCTTTCTCAGGATTTACTGAACCGTTTCCGGACATATTACACATCCATACACAAAGGTGGTCCGTTATCTGAGATTTATAGGACACGAAGGCCCGAACACGTGCCCACAAATTTCCCAGAAACAGTACATTTTCGGAATTGTGCACTAGTGTGTTGAACGCCTATGCGCCAAATGAAAAAGCCCAGGATATTTGTATCTCGATAAAACAACATTCTTGTTCTTCACCATTTGCTGTCAGATGTAGCTTACTCAACGTGGCTGTTCAAAATTCCACTATTAAAAACGGAATGGCAATTTTAAAAAATGGTGAAATAGGGCCTCCCGGGTGGCGCAGTGGTCTAGGGCACTGCCAGAGATCCTGGGTTCGCGCCCAGGCTCTGTCGCAGCTGGCCGTGACGTCCATGGGGCGACGCACAATTGGCCTAGCGTCGTCTGGGTTAGGGAGGGCTTGGCCGGTAGGGATATCCTTGTCTCATCGCGCACCAGTGACTCATGAGGCGGGCCGGGCGCAGTGCACGCTAACCAAGGTCGTCAGGTGCACGGTGTTTCCTCCGACACATTGGTGCGGTTGGCTTCTGGGTTGGATGCGCACTGTGTTAAGAAGCAGTGCGGCTTGGTTGGGTTGCGTTTCGGGGGATGCATGGCTTTCGAGCTTCGTCTCTCCCGAGTCCGTACGGGAGTTGTAGCGATGAGACAAGATAGACACTAACAATTGGATACCATGAAATTGGGGAGAAAAAGGGGGTAAAATAAAATTTAAAATTTAAAAAGGGGGAAATAATCAATAATAGTATTCTGCAGGCTACAGATTACTTAAATGTAAAACCCTTTTATTTTCTCTGATCTTAAAAGCAAGATTGTCAAGGTAGGCTACCTGATTTTTCAGAATGTGTGGTTAAGAACAAAACACAATTACATTATGTATGCAGTGCTGTTCTGTTAATATTAAATCAAATTTGTCAGAGTTGGTAGGGTCAATTACTTATTGTGGGTGGTATTTTCCAGGAAGGTAGTAGATTAGTAATCTAGTCATTAAAACACGTTTTCAATGTAATGTACTATGGCAAACCTCAGAAAAATATTTGTGTTCTGTTCATAAATATGGGTTGTTATACAGTGAAGAGGCAATACAAAATAAAAAGTTGGGGAAGACTTCAAATCTAGCACTTTGGGTTTGAAATGACACAATGACTGAAGTTGAAATGCAGACTCATTTTAATTTGAGGGTATTTTCATCCATATCAGGTGAACCATTTAGAAATTACACCACTTTGTTAATAGCCCCCCCCATTTTAGGGGACCAAAAGTATTGGGATAAATTTACTTGTGTATTAAAGTAATACATAGTTAAGTATTTGTCTCATATTCATAGCACGCAATGACTAGATCAAGCTTGCGAGCTTCACAAAATTGTTGGATGCATTTGCTGTTTGTTTTGTTTTATTATTTTGTGCCCAATAGAAATGAATGGTAAATAATGTATTGTGTCATTTGAGTCACGTTTCTAATCCCTTCTAAACTATGTGGATGTTACCATGATTACAGATGATACTGTGAGTAATGAGTGAGAAAGTTAGACGCACAAATATCATAACCCAAAGACATGCAGATACCTGAATGAATCGTGAAAGTAAGACACACACCCCCCCCAAATGTGTTTTTAGGCAACAAAAAAATAATTCACTACAGCTGTGATGGAAAGTACGTTTCGGTACAACTTTAGAAATGCCGACAGATAATTTGTTAGTTCGACACGGTGGGATCTTTTTGTGTCTAAAATTACGTGGAAAAAGTGTAGCTGGAAACGCCTTTAATGTGCAAATATTGATCGCCTATCATCAAATCAAATTTTGATTTGATCGCTTATCATAACCATCATATTGAAGTAAACTTTGATTCACCCGATGATATGATGTGTGGTCCTCCCACTACGACTCTGGAAACCACGCAGTTTTAAACTAGATGAAAGAGGAAACGAATTTCACATGGTGGTGAAAGTGCATGGGGATGAGCTTGATGCTCCTTTCGAATAGAAATCGAGGGTCTGATTCTGCTGCTATGATGATCGACGTTTGACTGCAGTTTGACAAATATTCTCGCTCTCACCCATGAATTTTGATACGTGTATACCCGCACAGCATACTGTATCTGCAAACTGTTGTTTAGAGCGCGCATGCTAAGACCAAAGTGTGCAAATGTTCTATTTATTAACGTAACAGTATGTTACAAAACTATCCGTGGAGTTGAAAAAGCGCTGGAAACCCATTTATTCAGTAAATTAAAACTTAAGCAAAAAAGTACATTTTGCGCATGCCATTTCATCACGCACTGATTTTTATCCTAAATGAGTTTGGCGGAAACACCACTGGTGGGAATATTCGCATATCTTCTTTATGCGGATGATAGAATATTCGCATGAGAATATGTAGCCAATTGGAAGGAAACATAGGTACGGATTATCTTGTCTTGTGTGTGACAGGGTTACTTCCTACTTACCCAATTTTATTTTCCACCAATATAGTACACACACGGTAACAGCATAATTCCATTTCACCTTGGGTGGGTAACGAGAAGCATAAAAGGATGCATGCAAAGACAACTCAGAAGTTAATTTAGAACTGCAAATTACATTTGCACATTGGACATCACCATCTTTCTATGGGCTTGAACAAAAACAGATGAGACCACTGGATAAGGTTCAAATAGAAAGGGTGAAGTGTCATGTAGGTTCAAGTAAAACATTTACATTTTTGTTACTTCCTACATATACATTCCGTGACTCATCTAACCACTTAAACACCTATTTTTCTTATACATTATAAAACAAAATGCACTCCTATATTAAACTCACCAATAATGTAATACCTTATAAAATAAATGAAAACGAGACTAATGTGTGGAAATGAATGAGTGCAATCTGCACAAGAGTAATGGTACTTGATCTGCAGTATGGACTCAGGCTGCAGTAGAGGCTGTTCCCCTCTGCCCCACTGACTGAAAAAAACCTAATTCCCTCTAGATGACTATATTCACTTTAGTTGACTGTTGTGTACATTTATGTTTGTTGTGCTGTATTTGACTTGTGTTATATTGTATTCGTTTTTTTAAATGTATTTTATGAAATTGTTTATGCAGGGCTCCTTCGTAAGAGAGACACTGGTCTCAATGGTGACTCCCTGATTAAATAAATTGATAATGAACTCTAAACCCCCCCCCCCCCCCGAAAATGTCCAAACCTAAATCTAGTAAAAATTGTTTTGGGCGAGGGAGAGAAAAAGTGTAAGTCAGTTGTGGAACTTAAGCAAGGTCATTATAGCAGGCTTCAAATGCACTATTACAGCAGTGGCCTGGCTGTGACCCTTCACTATAGAGGGAGAAGGAGAGCTCCATCACTGGAACCACACTGGGGCTGGCAGCTGGTTGTAGTCTGGGCCTTGGAGACTAGACTATAGAGAGGGATGTGAAGAGGGTGGCTAGCTATGACCCTCACCTATAAGAGAAGGATGTGAAGAGGGGAGGGTCTAGCTCCTTGGGACCAGACTGGCTATAACCCTCAACTATAGGAGGAGGGGATGTGAAGACAGGGGGAGAGCTCCTTAGGACTAAACAGCTGGTGGCCAATAAGTTGCCAACTACGGGTAGACTTAGCAGCCAACAGGAATATACAACTAGCAGAAAACAAGGACTGCATCTCAAATGGCACACTAATCCCTCAATTGTTCACTACTGATTCAGAAAAGTGGATTGCAATTAACAAGACTGAGCTAAGTTATATTTAGACTGAGATAGTAGTCTATTGAACAACCTCACCCGACTTCCATAGGGCACTGATTATATAGTTGACCTGACCTTCAGTGTACTCTAGTCTGACAGAAATATGCATTAATCTATATACAGTAGGTCTATTTATAGCTGTTAATGTCAGTAAAGGGATAGTGAAGTACTACTAGAGATACTAAATACCAGTCAGTCACTGTGCGGCAAGGCCATTAAGATCAAGATTTATTGCACTGATGTGTCTGCAGGGTAGTGAGGCAATGTTACAGACTGACCAGACGACCACTCTAGAGGATTACAGACTGACCAGACGACCACGCTAGAGGATGAAAGCAGACATGAATGTACAGATCTTAAAGTATTTGGGCTTTTAAAACACATACGCTATAATTCAAAACATTACTTACAGAGGGAAGGGACCAATGTATGCATGTATCCGTGGCCTTAACAGATTTAGTCTTTATTTATACATTTCCTTAACGTTACTGCATTAGAGACCCAGCAGGAAGCTTATTGTGCTGTAGACCACAAGACCCACTTCCAGGTTTTACAATAGTCCTAGTCTGTGATTCAAATCGATGCAGATTAATGACCTGCACACAGACTGATAATTTTCCAGACAATTGTAAACTATGAACAAAAATATAAATGCAACATGTAAAGTGTTGCTCCCATGTTTCATGAGCTGAAAAAGATTCCAGAAATGTTCCATACGCACAAAAAATTTATTTCTCTCAAATTCTGTTAAAAATGTTTACATCCCTGTTAGTGAGCATTTCTCCTTTGCCAAAATAACCCATCCACCAACAGCATAATCATTACACAGATGCACCTTGTGCTGGGGACAATAAAAGGCCACTGCAATGTGCTGTTTTGTCACACAACGCCACAACGTTTCAAGTCGAGGGAGCATGCAATTGGCATGCTGACTGCAGGATTGTCTACCTGAGCGGTTGCCAGAATTTCTCTACCATAAGCCACTTCCAACGTCGTTGTAGGGAATTTGGCAGTACGTCCAACCGGCCTCACAACCGCAGACCACATGTAACCACGACAGCTCAGGACCTCAACATCCTGCTTCTTCACTAACGGGATCATCTGAGACCAGCCACCCGGACAGCTTATGAAACAGAGTTTGCACAACCGAAGAATTTCTGCACAAACTGTCAGAAACAGTCTCAGGGAACCTTATCTGCATGCTTGTTGTAACTGGCCTTCCTTAGACTTGTTGAGTATCAGCAGCATCAGCATTTGTGGGTTCGATTACAGGCTCAAAATGGTCAGAAACAAAGAACTTTCTTCTAAAACTCGTCAGTCTAGTCTTGTTCTGAGAAATTAAGGCAATTAATTGCATGCGAGAAATTGCCAAGAAACTGAAGAACTCGTACAATGCTGTGTACTACTCCCGTCGCAGAACAGCGCCAACTGTTTCTAACCAGAATAGAAAGAGGAGTGGGAGGCCTCAGTGCACAACTGAGCAAGAGGACAACTACATCAGTTTGTCTAGTTTGAGAAACAGATGCCTCACAAGTCCTCAACTGGCAGCTTCATTAAATAGTACCCGCAAAACACCAGTCTCAACATCAGCAGTGAAGAGGCAATTTTTCGCATGGAATAGCCTTAATTTCTCAGAACAAAACTAGACTGAAGAGTTTCAGAAGAAAGTTATTTGTTTCTGGCCATTTGGAGCCTGTAATCGAACCCACAAATGCTGATGCACCAGATACTCAACTAGCCTGAAGGCCAGTTTTATTGCTTCTTTAAATCAGAACAACCATTTTCAGCTGTGCTAACAAAATTGCAAAAGGGTTTTCTAATGACCAATTAGCCTTTTAAAATGATAAACTTGGATTAGCTAACACAACGTGCCATTGGAACACAGGAGTGATGGTTGCTGATAACAAGTCTCTGTACGCCTCTGAAGATATTCTATTAATATCAGCTGTTTCAAGCTACAATAGTAATTTACAACGTCTACACTGTATTTCTGATCAATTTGATGTTATTTTAAATAGACAAAAAAAAGATTTTATTTAAAAAACAAGGACATTTCTAAGTGACCCCAGTGTATAGCCTGGGATAGAGCAGGCACAGTATGAAGTTATGGAAATCTGGATACCACCTAACTCTCATATATAGCACAGTATAGCCAAGTAGTCAATTGTTTTAAGGAATGTATGAAAGACAAACAGTCCATTTAATACTGTATTTTTTTGTAACAAATACAGAGACATCTGTCTGTTTCTATAGAGCTTTGTCCGTTTGAGCTCCTATTCAGCTTGGCTTTATCTTGGGCCAGACTGTCCAAAAGAGCCTGCTGGTTCTGCTTGTCTTGCGAGCCTCGAAGGGCAAACCAGGCCAACCCTTCCGGAGCAGGGCTTTAGAAGTTATAGAATTCATTCTAATTCTATGGTAGTGGAACTGTTGTTAGCCACTCTGTTCTAAGAATGTGTCAGACTGCCAGTCCAGTGGAGCAGAGGGGTTCTTGGGTAATGTGCCCCATTGTTGTAACAGAGAGAAAGGGGGAATACGCACGTCCCACCAGGAGTCTGGTGGGACAAAACTTACCATATGCTGCCTCACATTAGAATGACAAAAGGCACATTTTTCTTCGTGAATTCAGAGAAATCTCATGATGTACTTTGTTGGATCCTTGTAAAACACCAGCCGAAACAAAGAAGAAAAATCAGTTAAAAACAGACAACCAACTAGGCCACATTATATAGTTCTGCTAAAACCTCAACTGTGCAAGCTACATTTCATGACTCATGAGTTCTTATTTCTCTAAATCTTGTCTTTGTCAATATAGTAAAGAGAGAAATACCTACAGTAGCTAAGTATTCCAGCATAGATTAACTTCACTGTGAGAAAGTCGAGCCTGAGGCTGCAATCGTATTATATGGACATAGATTACAGCTATACTTTAAATAGCCTCTAATGCTTGTCATTTTCTATAAGACACAATGTCTATTCCAGGCCCCAGGCAGTAGTTAAGTCGTTTATGAGGGCCTAATTGTATTAATTGTCGTCGTCCCCCGCCCCCCCAGACTGGTTGGTCAAAAAGTGTGCACTAGAAAAGGGAATAGGGTGCCATTTGGAACGTAGCCAGGCAGGCAAAACACTGAAGGGCTCAGTTAGTTAGGATTGATCTTGCCGTGCTGCTATGGAACACATATCGAAACAAGGCCAAGGTTTTAGGCAATTACAGCATACAGACCCATTTTTCAATGATCTAATTAGGACAGCTTCCAAACCAGCAGCATATACTTGATAATGCCGTCAGATCGGCTTGTAATAAGATCCATTCTCACTGTGTAATAACACTATTACCATGCATAACTATAATAACACTAATCGCATGTATTATTACTCTGGTAAAACAGTTCTGATTGATCCCTTTATCCCCAATACAGCCCCTTGCATAGAATGACTCTAATTCTACAATTCTAATGATTCTACGGTTCCTCCTCCAGTTGTAGAAAGCATGAATCATTCTACCTGGCCTGTAGCCTATATCTGAATCATCCAACTTAATGGAATTAAACTGCTGACCTGAAAGGACTCGATTCCAAAAAGCTATCAACAGCCCATGGATCAAGCTCTGGCTGTGGTTGTCCTTTTCCAAATGCCAGTTTGACATCAGCAGATATATGAAAGAGCAAACAATGCCAGAGTTAACGGTTAGATCAACAATGTAAATACTGTAGGTCAAAACAAACATTGTATAGCACACCACTGTTCAATCTAATCACTTAGGGTATCATAATCAAATTCCCACAGATGCTGTGATTATGGCAGACATGGAAAACATATTTTTGCCATAGCCTCTGGTTCCTATCATCTCTGCCCCTTCTATTTTCCCACTATTTTCCAGTTGGTTCCCTTTTAATGTATTGATATAAAACCCTCTGCGGAATTAATCAGGTTAGCCAATGATTAGTCTAACTAAACTGTCTGTGCTGCTTTGAAACAACTAAAGGACCAAAAATAACTATTGAACAAAAATATAAAACGCAACATGCAACAATTTTACTGAGTTACAGTTCAGTAAATTCATTAGGCCCTAATCTATGGATTTCACACGACTGGGCAGGCACGCAGACATGGGTGGATCTGGGAGGGCATAGGCCCAGCCACTGGGGAGCCAGGCCCAGCCAATCAGAATGAGTTATTCCCCACAAAAGGGATGTGGAGGTCCTGATCTGGTCACAAGTGGTCTGCAGTTGTGAGGCCGGTTGGACATACTGCCAAATTCTCTAAAACGACATTCAGATGGCTTATGGTAGAGAAATTAACATTAAATTCTCTGGCAACAGCTCAGGTAGACATTCCTACAGTCAGTGTGCCAATTGCGGTATTGTGTTGTGACAAAACTGCACATTTTAGAGTGGCCTTTTATTGTCCACAGCACAAAGTGCACCTGTGTAATGATCATGCCGTTTAATCTGTTTCTTGATATGCCACACCTGTCTGGTGGATGGATTATCATGGCAAAGGGGAAATGATCATGAACAGGGATACAAACAAATTTGTGCAAAAGTTGAGAAATAAGCTTTTTGTGCGTATAGAACATTTCTGGGATCTTTCATTTCAGCTCGAGAATCATGGGACCAACACTTCACATGTTGCATTTATATTTTTGTTCAGTATATTGTCAGTCAGATAAACCTGAATCTGTTTACCTGTGCTTCCATACAAAAGGTCAGTAGTGAGTCACAAAGTGCCTCTCTGCACTTAGCAGTTTGTAGCCCCTGAATCTTTCATGAACATTATGGGCATGTGGCAGAGAATCGGAGCACAAAAGTACAACATCGTCTTAAAATGCGTGCAGAGCAGCTACACAGTTCTGCATGCATATGGATAATAATCAAGTCACTTATTAGTGGCACTGTAGTTTGGAAAATACTGATTATCCAAGTCGGATTTAGAAGGAGTTTAATTTTACTTGCGTGTGGTGGCATTATAACATGTTAGATAATACAGATTGCAATGTGAAAACTCTGAGCCATAGTAAAAAATAAAAAAAAATCTATATATTTTTTTTAATCAAATGTAATCTTTTCAGAGAGGAGCTAAAGACAATAAAAAGGAAACCAACACAAAGTAGCTGATGCGCTGTGTTCTCTCGATATTCTATAGAATGCTGCCTGAGACTGTAGTCTAAGCATGCCTTCTTTAATCTGTTGTGACACAGCTCAGCTCCAATACGACTTTTTGGAGGAGAAGAGACATTTTGGACAGCCGTGCCTGGCTCACCGATCCAGGAAATCGCACTCATTATTATATTTTTTTTGCAGTTTTACTTCAGTGCCTTATTGCAAACAGGATGCATGTTTTGAAATATATATTTTTCTGAACAGGCTTCCTTTTTACTCTGTCAATTACATTATGATTGTGGAGCAAATACAATGTTGATACATCCTCAGTTTTCTATCACAGCCATTAAACTCAGTAACTGTTTTAAAGTCACCATCGGCCTCATGGTGAAATCCCTGAGCGGTTTCCTTCCTCTCCGGCAACTGAGTTAGGAAGGACACCTGTATCTTTGTAATGACTGGGTGTATTGATATACCATTCAAAGAGTAATTAATAACTTCCCCATTCTCAAATGGAAATATAAAATGTCTGCTATTTTATTTTTTACCTATCTACCAATAGGTGCCCTTCTTTGCGAGGCATTGGAAAACCTCCCTGGTCTTTGTGGTTGTATCCATTTGAAATTCACTGCTCGACAGAGGGACCTTACAGATAATTGTATGTGTGGGCTACAGAGATGAGGTAGTCATTCAAAAATAATGTTAAACACTATTATTGCACACAGTCCATGCTACTTATGTGACTTGTTAGGCACATTTTTACTCCTGAACTTATTTAGGCTTGCCATAACAAAGGGGTTGAATACTTATTGACTTAAGACATTTCAGTTCATCATTTGTATGCATTTCAAAAACAATTCCACTTCAACATTCTGGGTTATTGTGTGTAGGCCAGTAACAACAACAAAAAATCTACATATCCCATTTTAAATTCAGGCTGTAACAACAAAATGTGGAAAAAGCCTGAAGGCATTGTATTTCTCTATGGAGTCAGACTCCTCCACAATGGAAGCCATTAGTTCCACCCACAGTAAAGTACTGTTAGGTAACATTGACAGCTGTCAGAGTCTGAAGGATATGAGCTGATTACCCCAGCCAGGGCAATAACGTTTTACCGTAGGATTTAAATGAAATGACCTCGGACAATGGAAGATTGCTTTAGCAGGTGTCCGGTCAGACGTATAGGACCAAAATCATTTCTGAGTAAATATATTTTCTAAATATATGCATATTTAAGTCCTCCGACTGCCTGTCACAGACTTCAAACAAGTGAGAGTCATCCTGACTGGAAGAATGAGCAGAATTGATGGTAGACAGCACCATCAAAGAAATTGGCCATACTATTCATCACACCAAGCCCAGAGGGAAGAGTGTGTAATTGTATGTGACAGTCTCTGAACAAATCCTTATAGTAATCAACATCGTGAATGACAAATAGGAGCCTACCTTATAGGTGTATGGCGGCTCATTGTGGTGGACTCTATCTTTCACAAGTTTATCCCTGATCAAGACCTTCAGTTTGGGATTGGCCACCAACTCTTTACAATCATCAGTTAAACTTAGATTGTGGTTTGTTGGACAAGATGATTGTTGGTGACCTCCATTTCCAACCTCCTCTTGATTGGATTCTGTCCATGACCTTGACCACTGGAAGTCATTCTCGCAATCTGTGATGAGCTTGGTGCTGGTGCCCAACAAGGGGCTCAGGGGAGAGGGGTTCAGAGGCTCGAGGGTGAAGTAAAGACCGGGAGCTTTTTTCTTGTCCTCCTCTCTTAACTTCTTCACCGCGTTGAGTACTTTTTGTCGGTGGTGCCGTGCGTGTACCCCTATGGCGTCAAGATCGGGGTCCCCAATTTGTTTACAAACTTCCAAATCATCGTAGCCATTGTCCACAAACGCCTCCAAGTATTGGGGCACCTGAATAGTCTGTAGCCACTCGTAGACAAGGCTTGGGCCGGTGCGCATCATTTTGATATCCGATATGATGAGCAATGTATGCCATGCATATGCTGTTAGAAATAGTATTCTATCCAAAACGTAAACTTCAGGGGCGCGCGGTATCCTTGTGACATAACATATGCCGCGGTCGCTATGTCATCGCCATCAGTGGTCCAACGTTCCAGGCTCATGCAAAGATGATTCCAGTTATGAGAGATCCAAGGAATCAAGTCAACTAGTGTTCAATAATGACCAAGACGTGTGCATTCACGATTCAGAATGTAACATTTTTGCCTAATTGTTTCATAGGCCTGCATGTTGTGGAGGTTCCAAAAAATCCAACCAAGCAGGTGCATGTGATTATCAATTAATCCAAGCAGGCGAGAACGAGAACGCGTGGCATGATATCCAAGTAAAACACAATGAGTTTCAAAAGACAAATAAAGGAATTGTGCAATAGGTGTAAGCCTACACAGGCTGAATATCAGTCGGTTTCTATTCCTCAACCTTAAGTTCGTTTCGTTGCAGCAGTTTTCAGTCGCGATATAGTGACCAACTTCAGGAGGATCCGAGACGGTAACCTACATGTGCGCTAAAAAGGTTTTCATTTATCACTGCTTCTTATCAACAGCTACTAACACATTTGTTGTAGCACATGGTTCAATGCATCCTCTCTCTCCCGATGTAACTTTCTCTTCGGTCTAGTATGCTTTCGACTCTAAAGTTCCATTCAATCAAAACGCATTCGCTTTGCGCCTGCCTGTGTTGTTTTATGACCAGTAAGAATTATCTGTACTCTAGCGGCCCCTGTCCGACACACCGTAGTTGACTGATTGAAAATAAGTAAATCATTACCAAGCAGTAATGTATGCATGTTGGGATCAATTATACAAAATTAAGGCAATAATTGTCGAGTGAAGTGAATCAGTAGGCTACAAATATATATATTTTTAATGAGTTGTACCACGCCTGATTTATGATTCCTGTCAAGTGACGTTTTATCTTCCCTTAAAACACAGACCTTTTAATGAACATATGGGTGCAGGCATTCGCTCCAGCCCTGTTCTGACGACACACCTGATTGAAACCAACTTATAAATCATTTGTTTTGATTTACTTGACCCAACAATTATAGCCGTTCATGTTGTTTAACACTTTTTTCCAACTTGCATAAATATTTGGCATTTATTTTCAATCAGTTAACAGCCACAAAGACCACTTGAGACAAATGAGTTCATAGGATTTGTTTTCCAAGTACACAATAATACACTACATGGCCAAAATTGTGTGGCTCATCAAACATCTCATTCCAAAATAATGGGCATTAATATAACAGCCTCTACTCTTCTGGGAAGAATATACACTATATGTTGAAACTTTGCTGGGGGACTTGCTTCCATTCAGCCACAAGAGCATTAATGTGGTCGGGCAATGATTTTGGGCGAACAGGCCTGGATTGCAGTCGGCGTTCCAAGTCACCCCAAAGGTTTTCGATGGGGTTGAGGTCAGGGCTCTGAGCAGGCCAGCCAAGTTCTTCCACACAGATTTCAACAAACCATTTCTGTATGGACCTCTCTTTGTGCAAGGGGGTATTGTCATGTTGAAACAGGAAATGGCCTTCCCCAAACTATTACCACAAAGTTGGAAGCACAGAATCATCTAGAATGTCATTGTATGCTGTAGCATTAAGATTTCCCTTCACTGGAACTAAGGGGCTTAGCCCGAACCATGATAAACAGCCCCAGATCATTAATCCTCCTCCTCCAAACTTTACATTTGGCACTATGCATTGGGGAAGGTAGCGTTCTCCTGGCATCTGCCAAACCCAGATTCGTCCATCGGACTGCCAGATGTTGGAAGGGTGATTCAACTCCAATGGCGGTGAGCTTTACAAAAGCAGCACCAGGGCATCTCTAGCAGTGCAGAAATGAGACAAACTAACTTGTTGGAAAGGTGGCATCCTATGACAGTGCCACGTTGAAAGTCACGGAGCTCTTCAGTACGGGCCATTCTACTGACAATGTTTGTCTATGGAGATTGCATGTCTCAGTGGCTGAAATTTGAAGGGGTGTCCACAGACTACACAGCCAAAAGTATCTATATAGCTACATACTTCCTACATCGTTTGTGGCAGCAGATGAATTCCGACTCAGACATCCATCCATGTGAAATTGCAGCTTTATAAAACTGTACAATAAATTGTAACTACACAGCTATTTATCCCATACAAGTATGGCGGTTGGTTGGTTGAGAAACCTTTTGGCCTCTCCTGGTTGCAGTTTGTGTACAGTATTTTTTCAGTTGCAATTGATCTGTTAGGTAAGAAAAGGGAGTATGGGGAACACAGGAAAACAAAATCATGGATCTCATCAAATAAATATGGTTATTGCTATCTGGAATCATTGGGACATCCCTACCCTAAACCCTACCATTTTAAAATGTCAACTTCAAATGGGGTAGGGATGTCCCAAGGATCACAGATTTCAAGGAGCAAATAAATATAGTCTTTCACACTCCAGAGGAAAAACAAACATTTACCACACTCAGCTCAACTGATGAATATTTCTGATAATGAGAAACTTCATGAATTTGTGGTCAATCAAGATAGGTTGCAATAGACCGTAGATCGAATACATGGTTATTTCAAGTCTGTAAACATTAAAAGTTCATGCATCCTCCTAAGTGCAAGAGAACAACAAGAACCTTAAATATGTTGTGACCTGACTGAATGGCTTCTAGTGGATGTAAATATACTGGAAACCCATCCATAGAAATCACCCTCAACAGATAATCTTCCAAAAACTGGATCTATCAGATTCTGAGATGCACACATTTAATAGATCACCAGAAATGTTTATTTTCATGTTTGAATATTGGGCAATATATACAACCATTGTTTTGGAGAAAAATGTGTCGTCTTAAAATGCACCATTCTATTCTTCTTAAATTATATGAAAAGTATTCATATGGAATATATTGAAATTAAAATAATATTTTTCAAATATATAAATCTATTAGAAAATCATTAACTGGCAATGAAAACAAATCCGATAGTGAAGCAAGTCTGTATATTACTGGGAAATGACACAGTTAACGTTCCCATATTTTGGTCCCTCAGAGAAATGAACAAGAAAAAATACAAACAAAACAAGTGGTTCAAGGTGCGAAACAGTGCAAAACCACACAACAGCTCTTTACAATATATGTAGCTCAGTAGTACGAGAAATAACACACCCGGTCAAAAGAAAATCTACTTTTTCTGGGTCTTCTGCACACAGGTACATGATGTAATGTGGCAAGTTACAAGGTTAGGGAGTGACAAGCATGGAGAAGCTGTTCCACCATGTTCCAAACAGCATGGTCTATAGTTATCACATCCAGACTGTTGGGAGTTTGGACAGACAAGACAACAGTGTATAATTAAACTCTTTGGTGTCAGAAAATAAAATGGCTGCTGACCTGTCTCTTTGAGTCCCAAATGGCAACCCTTTTCCCTATGTAGTGCACTACTTTTGAATATGGTGCCATTTGGGACAGATCCTGTGTCATTTTCCCCGCACCAACACTATCAGATTTGTCTCGTTGTCTTGTCGCACTACTCATTTATTTACAGCTTTTGGCGGGGGTGAAAACAATCTGTAGTCTCTTATTTGGAATCAAGAACACAAAATAAACGCGTCTATCTCAACTCAAATGGCAGCATCTCCTTGCACGCTGAAAAATATATACTGTAAGTATAAATATGTGCCCATACACATATCTGAATATATGTACGTTCACAAACACACAGATATACACATACATAGGTAGAGGTTAACATATACGCGTCATGATAAGCAGAGGCGGAAGAGAATTGTCTGTAAAATAGCGGTCGATTCAGAGAATAATGACCAAAGAATGTTTTACCGCACCATCAAGTGACACCTGGTCACATCTTCTACTGACGCTACGAATGCAAAGACAGCTAGCTTATATCTGTATCCTTGTGATGGAACAGACATGCTTTCTTTTCTAAACATTAAAAACGATTTAAAATGAATAAGCCATGAGTGGTATGAATCAAATTGTCCGATTAGAATCAGTATCGCAAATGATTGTGAGAAGACTCCAACCTGTATGCAGTACCGCAATATTACCACATTGTGTAGTATGTTGAGGAAGAGTTGTAAGGCCTTTCGGTATCCCCTAGGTACAGATTTAGGATTAGCTAGAATCCCCTCCCACAATCCTATCCCCTAACCATTAGTGAGGAAAACGCTAAACTGACCCAAGATCAGCATCTAGGGGGCAACTTCACCCTATTCCGTTGTACATAACTCTCAACTCTTATCTCTCAGCCAATCAAGAGCCCAGAGCAAAAATACAAAGCTGGCACTGACGTCATTCTAAGGCCATACCTCTTTAGTACGATATAACTGCAAAGTGTTTTCAACATACTAATCCTTCACGTTTTGGTCATATTAATGTAGACTTCATTTTGTCTAGTAGGTTCAGTAAGAGCCTGTAATATTTTCACTCAGCACACGCAACAGCTGATAACTCACTCTCCATAACCAGTTCAACTTTTACCTTTCAGTAAACAAACATGGGAACTGTATAGTATGACTTCCTGCTTCAAAACAAATCTGATAGGAAAACAAACCCTGATAATAAGTATAACCAGGCCTACTATAAGTAGGAGAAAATATAGGTTATATTGATGGTGTGATAAGGACCTATCAATAAACTCATGGTTAATTAAGTGAGTGGATGGACTCCTGAAAAACATAAACTGTCTCAAATAATGACTCACATGAAAGACGACATAAATCATTAGGAAAAAAAGGAATGACGAGACGAAACACAGAGGGGGTGAATCAATCACTGATTCATCCTTTCATCAACATTGCTTTAGATATTGAGACTTCAAGAGCAGAGAGCTGGTGCCACTGACTGTGGTTTCCATGGAGCTTCCTCCACACACAGGGGACTCCCCTTAGAGGTCCATTGCGATTGGTTGACACTGAAGAGCAGGCATCACCTCACCTGGACACTGCACAGGTAATCACAGGCAACCTAACAGTGCTTATTTTGAGTAGAATTGTCTTACCTCGTGGACAACAAAGCAGCTGAGAACATGACTGATAAAACACAGGAGCAGCACCCATACATTTAGGCTCCCCTGTGGTGTGTTAAGGAAATGAACATAATCTCTTTCAGATGACATAGAAACATCCAGAATAACTTTCCTCCTCTGTTCCTTCTAAGTCTGTCTGTCTGTTAGTCTACTCCTCTTCATTGGTAACCAGGTGACTGGGGTAATGCAGAGTGTTTTATTGTGCTGCTAGGAGGAAGGCATCAGTCTGTTAGATAACACTTCCTCCTGCAGATAGATGAAGAAGAAGAGGTGTGAGCAGAGAACTGAGGCCCACTGTCTCCTCTCGCTGCAATCAAAGCTGATACCACTTCTTATCTTTGTACTTCAGCATCATCTGAGAGAGAAAAAGAAGGAAGAGGATGAGAGTACGAGACTCATAAAATAAAAGGTTAAATATATATATATATATTGACAACACTGTCACAGAAGGCAGGCGTCTCATCAAACCTGGGTTCGGGTAGTATTCATTTTCTTTCAAATACTTTAGCTGAGCTTCATTGTTTCTCGAAAGTGAAAACCCTGTCCATCGTGCACTCCAGGCAGAATCAATCAAAAGCTCAAATTATTTGAAAGATAACAAATACTAGTTGACACCAGGTTTGCACCTCACAGATGACCAGGTGGATATTCCCTACATCATGAGCGTGTTTAGAGAAGGAGTCAGCGCTGGCCATCATAGCTGCGGTTCTGTCCTCCAGCTCGCCCAGTTTCTGCCCCCTCTCGTCCAGGGCTATCCGGGCACGGGCCAGGTCTCCCACCACTCCCGAGGCTGCCCCCTTCATGCCCTCCATGCCCTGGGGCCCAGGAATGTGCTGCGCCAGGCTACGAGACGCCTTTCCCGCCGCCGTCTCACCAACTGTCGAGGAGAAAAGGAGAGAACCAGTGTGCCAACAAAACAGGCTTCATCATTGCAATGCCATTAGCTCTACATCCAATAAGAATGTGCCATTAATAAACACATGCCAAACATATTGTACGGCATAATCTATGTCCAAATCAATCCGATGTGCCCTCAAAATGCTCTAGAATGTCAGTCACAGTTAAATGAGAAGCCAGTTTTATATTGACGGTGAGGTGTACTGTGGGGATGATACTCACACAGGTCTTCTCTATCCAGGGACTGAGCCCCTCCCCCAAACAGGCCCTTGAAGAAACCTCTGTTAGGAGCCTCAGGTGTCTCTATCGGTGTAAACAACTCTCCCATCATTTCCTAGAGAAGATGCCGATGTAACAGTACGTGTCAAAGAGAACTAAATTATTTATCATACCCACAAACACAAAACGTGATATCTCTCCGTCACACACACACACACACACACCTGTAGATTGTCGCAGGTCTCCTGGCTGTATGTGATTCTCTGTATCTCGGTGGGGGAGGTGAGGTACATGGCCTGGCCCAGGTTGGAGAAGCAGAAGGTCCGGGCTATCCTCATGTCTGTCAGGGGAAGGTAGTTCACATCCAGGAGTGGTCTGAGACTGGGTAGACTGGAAGGAAGAGAAGGAGCGAGAAAGACAGGGAGAGAGGCAAAGATTGAACAAGAGACACAAACAGTATGAATGCACTGAAGTAGGCATTGTAGTACACAACATCTGCCACAATCAGTCATAGACAGCACCAGAGGTCTGTGTTACAGTAAGAGTACCTCAGAGTACATACAGTGCCACAGACTGGGCCTTTAAGAGTACCTCAGAGCCATGATGTGTCCATTAGCACAGAAGCAGGTGAGGCAGAGTCCAGCAGCCATCTGCACCACGTCAGCTCTCAGCACAAAGGAGCTCTCTGTGATGTTGTGTTTGAAGAAGCAGGACTGGGAGGGTAGGCCCACCACTTTGGCCTGTTTCTCTGAACACACCACAGCATACTGGCTGTCCTGACCCTCCTGGGTGGGGGGTGGAGAGGCCAGCCTGCGCCGCCTCGCCTTCTCCTTCTCCTCCTCGTCCTGAGGGTTGGGCTCCGACCACGGCTCGTAGGAAGGGGGGAGGACCGCCCCAAGGGAGTCAAGGAAAGCCATGGTCAGGATACCTCCTTTAAGTCTGACCAGAGTACCTGGGATAGAGAGGCAAGTTATATATTTCCATTCCTAATGCATTACAAGCACATTTCTAATGCTTTATGAGCTATGCTGCACCATAGTCTGATCAGAGTACCTGGAAAACAGAAACAGGTTAGACCTCTGAGGAATTTTCTCACTCCCTCCTTCTCTAATGCAAACAAACAAATGCAAAACATATATTACAGTATATTCGGAAAGTACGGTATTCAGACCCCTTGACTTTTTACACATTTTGTTACGTTACAGCCTTATTCTAAAATGTATTACATTTTCCCCCGCTCAATCTACACACAATACCCCATAATGACAACGCAAAAACGGGTTTTTATAAATTAATTTTAAAAAACTTAACACATTTAAATAAGTATTCAGACCCTTTACTCAGTACTTTGTTGAAGCACCGTTGGGAGCGATTACAGCCTCGAGTCTTCTTGGGTATGACGCTACAAGCTTGGCACACCTCTATTTGGGGAGTTTCCCCCATTTTTCCCTGCAGGTTCTCTCAAGCTCTGTCAGGTTGGATGGGGAGATTTACTGCACAGCTATTTTCAGGTCTCTCCAGAGATGTTCGGTCGGGTTCAAGTCCGGGTTCTGGCTGGGCCACTCGAGGACATTCAGAGACTTGTCCTGAAGCCACTACTGCATTGTCTTGGCTGTGTGCTGTTGGAAAGTTAACCGTCGCCCCAGTCTGAGATCCTGAACGCTCTGGAGGAGGTTTTCATCAAGGATCTCTCGGCACTTTGCTCCGTTCAACTTTCCCTCGATCCTGAGTAGTCTCCCAGTCCCTGCCGCTGAAAAACAGAGAATCTTGTTTCTCATGGTCTGAGAGTTCTTTAGGTGCCTTTTGTCAAACTCCAATGGGGCTGGCCACTCTACCATAAAGGCCTGATTGGTGGGGTGCTGCATCTCCACAGAGGAATTGGAGCTCTGTCAGAGTGACCATCGGGTTCTTGGTCACCTTCCTGACCAAGGCCCTTCTCCCTCGATTGCTCAGTTTGGCCGGGCGGCCAGCTCTAGGAAGAGTCTTGGTGATTCCAAACTTCTTCCATTTAATAATTACGGAGGCCACTGTGTTCTTGGGGACCTTCAATGCTGCAGACATTTTTTGGTACCCTTCCCCAGATCTGTAACTCGACACAATCCTGTCTCGGAGCTCGACGAACAATTCCTTCGTCCAAATATGGGACCTTATAGACAGGTGTGTGCCTTTCCAAATCATGTCCAATCAATTGAATTTACCATAGGTGGACTCCAATCAAAGTTGTAGAAACATCTCAAGGATGATCAATGGAAACAGGATGCACCTGAGCTCAGTTTCTAGTCTCATAGCAAGGAGTATGAATATTTACGTAAATGAAGGTATGTTTTTATTTTAATACATTTGCAAACCTTTCTAAAAACCTTTTTTCGCTTTGTCATTATGGTTATTGTGTGTAGATTGATGAGGAAAATGTTTTATTTAATCCATTTTAGAATAAGGCCGTAATGTAACAAAATGTGCAAGAAGGGGTCTGAATACTTTCCGAATGCACTGTATATATTTGTGTTAATATATATAGTTTGCTGACAATCTGCAGTAACCTTGTACACCACTAGTTGTCCCCAAACCACAGTACGGGAACCACTGCTTTAACGCAAAGAAACATTTGTGGCTGCAAGCTATTCCTTCCGGTTACATCCAGATTCGGCCACCACAATGACGGTGGTGGTAATGCTTCTGCCACAGAGATGGTTCAGTAAACCGGCTCGTGTGACTAATTAACCTTCTCTGAGACCTGAAAAGTTGGACTGGCGTCCTGAGTAGCATTCATTGTCTTGTCATTCAAACTTACCATGGCTGCCATATGGGCCACGGTCAAAAGTAGTGCACTACATGGAATAGGGTGCAAACACACTGACCACAAGATGATACTCTGACAGGTTGCTGAAGCCTCAGGTCCCCTGTGGGTGGCAGGCTTAGGGCCAGAACCAGAACAGTGCCCTGGGTAGTGCCCACCCACAGGCTGGGACTGCCACTGCTGTCTGTCTTCCTGGGGAAACTCTCACTGAAGTGGAAGGAGGAGATGGCCTCGCGGGACTCCAGCTCTATACTGGTCACACTGGAGCTCCTCGAGCGGCTGAACAAACTGTCCTTGGAATCTGGATGATGGCCCACAGAGGACAAATAGAGAGAAAGGGAAAGTGAGGGATAATATGAAAGTGGATACTTTGATTTAGTAGGAATAGGAAAAGGAAAATAGGAGTGGTTATTAACCCAGGGACACAGAGGTACAGCCAAGCTAGAGAGAATGAGAAAAAAACATCACATTTCTTCACAATGCACACAAGGAGCAGCACATGAAACACCCACCCAACGACAGTAGCACAAAATAAAGGACATTTCAGAGAAACCACATGGCCTTTCATCATCGAGAGATTACCGGAGATCTTGTTAATTGTGTTTTCCAAAACGACATTTTTTTTTTTTTTTTGACAAATAAGTTCAGTGCCTAATTGACCTACAGTAACACCCTGGCCATTTGCCTAAAGAAAACCTATTCTCAATGTGGAACGTCACCCCCCCAAAAACTACCTTATGCACTACCACACTTGAGGAGTCAAGGGGATTACTTTACTACAATATGAGTGGCAGTTTGAATAGCATGGGGAAAACATAGATGACTCATCTTTGTGTCTGTACTATCTTTGTACTCATCTTTGTGTCTGATGGTGCCTGTGAGAGCAGGGTCAGCCCCCATTGAGGCAATCTCCATCTCAAAGTAGTCCATTTTCTTCTACTACTTCTAGGAGTTGGTAAACAAACTGTCTGTCTGGCTGGCTGACAGGTGGCATACGGTGCCACCTGGAGTGTGTTGTTCAAACAGACATGAAGCCAAGGTTGGTGATTTACTGCCACGTGCTGGTTATAGAATGTTTGCTCAAGAGTAGAATGGCTCATCCATTCTGGTGACCTGGATGGAATTATGTGATCCTTCCTTAACCCGTAGGAAGTCTCACCCAGTTGACTGCTTCAAAATGGTGAAAGCCCTCAATGGCAATGTCCATGCAAAAACAGGTTATTTCCAAGTAGTGATCACTATCCATCTCTGTGTCAAACACATTGCTGCATTCAACACACGTGTTTCAGAGAAGTAAATAAGAAAAGAAGGATTTTCAACACAATGCAGACAGTAACCGAAGAACGTCCTCAAAAACAAAACAAGGGAACCAACAAGTCAGTCAGTGAGAGAGTTAGTATTAAAGTTCAAAGTTCAGAACCAGCTAACAGTAGGCCTTAGCAGATGAGGTGGGGGTTAGTACCAGTACCAGTTATCCCACTGCAGCCCAAGTCAATGGCACCCTATTCCCTATACAGTGCACTACGTTTGACCTGAGCCCTATGTGGGCCCTGGTCAAAAGTAGTGCACTATATAGGGAATAGGGTGCCATTTCAGACACAGACCACATGCCTGGTCCACTCACTGAGGTAAGGGACTGAGAGAGTCCTTTGTTGGGAGAGAGACTTCCTGGGCTCCTTGCCCTCCTTCACACAACAAAAGTGCTTCTTATACGGGAGAGAGCGCTGGCGTCGCACCCTCTTCTCTGCTCACAGAGAGGACGAGGGCAAACAGAGAGTACGTGTCTCAGTTTACCAGATTACAAGATAACAGCATTTGAATGTTGCACAGTAGTGTCTTTCTTACAGGTCAGGCTAAGCTTAGCCTGGTGGAACAAAGCCTGATCGTGCGATAGCACACGATTCTGTGGTAATGGTAAACGAAGCTATCAACGAAGCTGGATCCACCAGGCTAAGGCTACACTCTCACAAAACAACATTTATGAACATGGAAAACGTAAGTGAAGTTTGGGGTACTTAAGAAGTGGGATTGGAACAGCACCTGAAAAGTAAAAGGGCTACTAGGGAATGTAAACAACACAGAGTTGGAAGGGCTTACCCAGGTCTGTCTTTTGCTCTGTAGGCGAGCAAATTTTCCTTGACATCTTGGCTGCAAGAAAAAAAAAAGTATTAATAAAATAAAACATACCCTCTTTACAACGGAATAAAACATTTTTAACTGGCCATATAAAATGACGCTTGTTTTGTTCACTCTCAGCAAATTTGTCATCCGCCATTCATTGGCAAAAAGCGCGAGAGGAGAATGTAGAATTAGCATTGATCCTCAGAGGCAGCTGGTTATTGAGTGCATTATGCCGAACATCCAGGCTAGGAGGAGAAGTACCCTCTCTTATACAGTCAACGCGAGCCCAGCATTATTACACACACACAGCCTGTAACGTCGAAAGAAAGCAAGAGGTAGACAAGAAAAAGAGATTGAATTCTGGTTATTGTTACAATGGAAGGAAGACTGGAAAGGAGAGAGAGGAAAAATCATTCAAGGGAATAATCGAGTACCAAGGTCCTGTAATATAAATATTTATATATTTTTGTCAAACCAAAACTTACGTTATTCTATTGATGAACATTCCCAATACCTCAAATTAGTTCAAAATTAGTAAGAGATTAATAGTCAGAATTACTATACGTTTGAACCAGTGAAAAATTGCATCGCTTTTAGATTTGAGTGATTCTGTAAAAAGTTTGTGATCTTTATTTGACATTCTATTCTCTTCAGAGAGAACATGTGCTACAATGATTTTACTCTAGTGCAAAAAGCAGAGTAAATTTCATCCTAAGAGAGAAACGTGGAGGCCCCTCTTATCTGTCATGCATTTGACAAAGTGCGGCGGATCACTTCGACAGACAATCAGCCACCTTGTGATTGACAGCAACAACCCACAGATTGAGTGCATGTATCGTCTCCATCATCATCATCATCATCATCATTAGCACGTTGGATTAAGGCACAGCCTTGGTTAGAAGCCCAGTGAAGTCGGTGAGAGAGAAAGCAGTAGAGTTTATAACACAGGGATCATACACTACCAAAGTCATTGGCAACCGTCTTGGAAAACCGTCTGCTTTCGGACTTCACTGCAAATGTGTTTTGAAAAGACAAATGTAAAATCGCATTGCCGGTGGCCAGAACATACGGGAAGAATGAAGCTCAGTAGATGTGGTTGATTCATCAATGTAATACAGTACCCTTCTGTATGAACCTTTCCTGTTTGTGTTCATCGTCTGAATTGGTGGGTGACGTAGAGCCTACTGTATACGGCGACAACAACACTTCAGTGGACATCAACCCTTTCAACACTCCTTAACTGAATCGATACCCAAAAGCAGCTAGTAAATAGATATGTCAAACATGTGTCATTTGTACTTCTTCAAGTAAAAGGTAGATTGTGTTTTGTATTATACAGTAATGGAGAATGACATTTTACCTGACGTTGGTGATTTGTTGCTTTTCTCTTCTAAAGCGTTGTTTCCATTGTTGTTATCACTGAGAGCTGTGGAGAACAGACATGTCTTAGACCAACAGAGCTGTGGAGAACAGACATGTCTTAGACCAACGTGTTGTTATCACTGAGAGCTGTGGAGAACAGACATGTCTTAGACCAACAGAGCTGTGGAGAACATACATGTCTTAGACCAACGTGTTGTTATCACTGAGAGCTGTGGAGAAAAGACATGTCTTAGACCAACGTGTTGTTATCACTGAGAGCTGTGGAGAACAGACATGTCTTAGACCAACAGAGCTGTGGAGAACAGACATGTCTTAGACCAACGTGTTGTTATCACTGAGAGCTGTGGAGAAAAGACATGTCTTAGACCAACGTGTTGTTATCACTGAGAGCTGTGGAGAACAGACATGTCTTAGACCAACGTGTTGTTATCACTGAGAGCTGTGGAGAACAGACATGTCTAAGACCAACGTGTTGTTATCACAGAGAGCTGTGGAGAACAGACATGTTCTCTTAGACCAACGTGTTCTCTACAGTGAAGACTGCTGCTGACCATCAACTAACTTCAAAATGAGCTTAAGATGTTCATAGTTTGGAAAAATCTGAGGCAAGTAACTTTGGTAGGAGCAGCTTTTTAACTGAGCTGATAGATATTAACAAAGACTAAGGCTGTCAGTAATTGCAGTATATCTTCCCCATTCCTCCATGTGACTATCGTATGAAAATCATATTCCCTGTCCAGCTACTTATTCATACACTTTTAAATAAGTGTCAGCTAAAATAAGTTGTCTGAATGCATGAAAACAAATGGTGATTGAAACAGATCGAAGAGAAAAAGAGAGACGGAGAGAAAAAAATGGAGAAGACAACCGAGTATTGTAAACATGAGATGACTTACGGGCGTTAGAAGAACGATAAGTCTGTTTCACAGACTTATAAAAGATAGAAAGGCGGGCCATGCAAGACGTCACAGGTGGAATGTCTGTCTTTACAAGGCCAAAGAGAGAGAGCAACAATAGAGAGAGAGAGAGAGAGAGAGAGAGGGCAACAGAGATAGCAACAGAGAGAGAGAGATAGCAACAGAGAGAGAGAGAGAGAGAGAGAGAGAGAGAGAGAGAGAGAGAGAGAGAGCAACACAGAGAGAGAGAGAGAGCAACAGAGAGAGAGAGAGAGAGAGAGAGCAACAGAGAGAGAGAGAGAGAGAGAGAGAGAGCAACAGAGAGAGAGAGAGAGAGCAACAGAGAGAGAGAGAGAGCAACAGAGAGAGAGAGAGAGCAACAGAGAGAGAGAGAGAGCAACAGAGAGAGAGAGAGAGCAACAGAGAGAGAGAGAGAGAGAGAGAGAGCAACAGAGAGAGAGAGAGAGAGAGAGCAACAGAGAGAGAGAGAGAGAGAGAGAGAGAGAGAGAGAGAGAAACAGAGAGAGAGAAACAGAGAGAGAGAGAGAGAGCAACAGAGGGAGAACAACAGTAAAGAAAGTTAAGACAAAACATTGATAAAAAAATCACAAGAATAGAAAGAATCCAAGGAACTCAGAGGCTAGCAACTAGGTCGTCCACCAATTTGGTGCTCCAAGTGTAACTTGGTCCCAAAACAACGTTTGATTTCACATCATAAAGAGCACATGTTCAATTTCCTAAAAAAACATGTTTTCCTATCAAGAGGTTAAGTAAATAAAATATACTAGAAGTGTCTATTAAGTGCCAAATAAAAAGTAACAGGGTTGACAATTTCATCTCAAATCAGCCATAAATCCCCTTTTTGACAGGGGGAATTGAAGCTTATGTGCAACAGCGAGTGGCAATTCAATGAAAGCTTCCCCAGCAAACTGTAAATGATTAAAATATGTCTAGCCTGTTTATCTATGGGTAACAGGGTTGATGCGTTATGCTCAACCCGCTCAGTATTCCACCACAAAAGAGAACATGGCCAACAAGAGTAGAACCAGCTCACGTGCTTTTACAATGTGATTTGGCCATTAGATGTTCAATGTTTCTTTTGAAGAAAATATTTAACAAGGAATAGTTTCACCATATTAAAACAAGAGTTCACCTCACGTAACAGGGTTGACCTCAAAATGAGGGAGAGACTAATTGCACTAAATAAATAATAATCTTAAGAAATGAATTTGTCGAAGCAACACAATAACTAGGGCTTTACAACGATGATAAAACTTGGAGAAATATGGATGTTAAGTGGGTTAAAATCTTCCTAGAAGTCAGAAGTGCATGGAGGGACATGTCAAAATGCAGAATTTTGCAGATTTATTGAATTCACGATGTGGTCTATATTGAAGGGCACTTCATTAAACATAACAGGCTTTTAAAATGCTATATTGGTGCACAATGTCTACTTAAAATATCAAAGGGACGCAAAAGGCACTCTTTTCGTGGAATGACCCATCTGCATTCCCTAATTAAATTGACTGTTTTCAAACAGTGGCACCATTCATAGATTTGTAAATGGTATTTTTTCTATGAATCCAATCAAGATGTTAGAATAGATTTGTGAATGAAATTGAAAGTTACATCCGACTGTAGTCAATAAATGTGTAATACAGAGTGTTGAATCCAGTGCTGAACCTCTGAAGCCGAACTGAGCAGAAGATGAATGAACGTATATAGAAGAGCACGAGTGGAAGGAGGACAGAGAGACAGAGAGGAGTGAGAGAAAGAAAGAGAGCAAGAGAACATGAGTGGGGGAATGACAGGACTAGGGTTGCAAAGAGAGTGTATATTACTGGAAACTTTATAAGTTCACCAGTAAACTACAATACCAGAATTTTGGTATCTTAAAATGTTAGTATCACAAGACATCTAGTGGCCCTTTTGGATCTTTCAGATTTTTACAACGGTCTGTAATTATCTCTGACCTTCTGTGCGGCCTTATCACACGTAAAATAGTGATACAATTTATTTTAAATAATATTTATTATTCTTTAGGATATGTCGTTTTGACAATATAGTTTTTGCGCTAGTAACTGCGCCAAAACTCCAGTATTTTTCTGTCATAGCTTTATTCATCTTCTTTTTAAATAGGAAACCAAGTTGTTTTCTGCACTTTTATTTCCATGACTGATCACTAGTTTTCTCATGGCTCTCATGGCGGTGTGGAACGGAGATGGTGCGTCTTTTGTAGACCAATAAGAAGGCTGCACCATTAAATGCAATTTTGTGTGTGCACAATAAAACATTTTGTGGGGGAAAAATATTGTGAAACACTAGCATTACACTATTATTGTAGATATTTTAAAAGACAATTACAATGGAAAAATATGACATACAAGCACCTTTAATATTATTACATTGTATTGCATTAGAAGTTTTAAACTTATTCCACGGATCCCTTGGCCAAAATTTGTTGAATCTATTATTGTTAGTAATAAAAAAGAAAATAGAGATGTGTGTGTGTGTATATATATATATATATATATATATATATATATATTTTTTTTATCTCTCCGCAGAACCCTTGCAATACCTCCGTGGCACAGACAGATCCCACTCATGATGAGCATGTTTCTCTGAGTTTCTACTGAGCCACTGAACAGATGGACAGTCCACCAGTGATAACAGAGAGAGATGGCTACTACAGGGGGTGGAGCACTTAGGGTGTGAAGCCAAACTGGCTGCCAAGAGTGTGAGGCCTGCACCTCTAGCCAGCTCAGTGACTGGCTTTAAGGGTCATAGACAGACAAGCCCAAAAGTATTTGAACAGTGACATGTTTTGTTGATTTGATTCTGTACTCCAGCACTTTGGAATTTAAATGATACAATGACTACGAGGTTAAAGTGCAGACTGTAGTTTTAATTTGAGGCTATTTTCATCCATATCGGGTAAACCGTTTAGAAGTTACAGCACTTTTTCTACAAAGCCAGCCCATTTTAGGGAACCAAAAGTATTTGTACAAATTCACTTATGTGTTTTAAAGTAGTCAGAAGTTTAGTATTTGGTCCAATATTCCTAGCATGCAATGACTACATCAAACTTCTGGCTACAAACTAGCATCCACATTAATATAAAAGTGTTACGAAACTAATTATATTCTTATTTACAATAAAAGTGACCCAAATTACACAACAATTAACCATGAATTTCTATTGGGCACCAAATAATAGGAAACACAATCAAAACAAACTGCAAATTACATCCAACAAGTTTGTAGAGTCACAAGCTTGATGTAGTCATTGCGTGCTAGGAATATAGGACCAAATACTAAACTTTTGACTACAGTAAGTTAATACACAAGTAAATTGTCCCAATACTTTTGGTCCTCTAAAATGAAAAGACTATATACAGAAAGTGCTGTAATTTCTAAATGGTTCACCCGATATGGAGGAAAATAACCTCAAATTAAAATATGACAGTCTACAGTCTTTAATGAAGCCCTTTTCATGTAACAAGTAAGTACCTAACTGTGATTGTTTTCAATTAAAATGGTCAAAAACAAACAAAAGGGCAATTTCTCAAGCAGGAATTCTGCTAGGAATGTCTGAAAACTAGCTGTTACTGGCAGAGAGGCTTGGAACTCTTTCTTATTGGTCTATAAAACAAATTTACCTGGTGATGTCACCAGGCAGGCCAAAACTCCATCCCACCAAAACAGGCTGAAAGTTCTTCAAAAAGCTCTTACACTAAAAGGGCATTATCATTTTCACAATATTATTCTAACCTTATAGGAGTGGAAATATATTTAAATCACAGGAAAACCTATTTTGATTACACTGGGCCTTTAACCTCAGCCATTGTGTCATTTCAAAGTGCTGGAGTAGAGAGCCAGAACAACAACAGAAATTGCCACGGTCCAAATCCTTTTGGACCTCACTGAATATACAGTAGTTGTGTTCTCATTCGATCCCCTGGCTTTGACTATCAATACCTTTCAGCCCGGACTACAACTCACTTGACATCACTATACTAATCCCTTTCGTGACACCGTCAGGTGGGGGGCTCTAGGGAACATACTTAAGTTATTATCCCCTGCTGCTGCATGAAAAACTCAAATCGCAAAAGGAAGATATTGCAGTCTTTCTGATTATACTTTCTGTCTGAATATACTCCCATGTCTCATTTCTGGGAACATACAACATGCCTTAGCCTACTCAACATTCAGGGAGCCCCTCACCTCCAGACGACTGTGGTTTCTTGCGAGGCGACCGAGGCCGTCTCTGGTAGGGGTCTGAGGGACTGTACAGCTCTGACGTGCCCATGTTCAGGACGAGGGTCTTCTGAAGGTAGTCCACTACAGCCAGACCATTGCTGTTGCCAAACACCACACTGAGGGGAAAAGAGAATGCGATAATTTAACTGATGTCATCTGCAGTTTTATAAACAACACAAAAAAGGTTTTCAGCCCCTAAGGCCGGGGTGTCAAACTCATTCCATGGAGGGCCTAGTGTCTGCAGGTTGTAGTTTAAAAAAAAATTCAATTAAAACAGACAACCAGGTGTGGGGAGTTTCTTACTAATTAGTGACCTTAATTCATCAATCAAGTAAAAGGGAGGAGCGAAAACCCGCAGACACTCAGCCCTCCATGGAATGAGTTTGACACGTGTGCCCTAAGGCAACCAATAAAGCCTTTGATGCAGTTACAGTATATTCTCTTTGTGTATGATCTCTGCATGAATACAACTGCAGGTGATGTGTCTATTGTACACCTTGACCATCAAGAATGCAGTGGTTCGTGCTGACACAGACAGACAGACAGGCAGAAGTAGACTTACAGTCCGTATGAGGAGTTGACAGCCAGGCTGGTGATCTGCTGAGGCGGCTCCCCACTAACCCAGACCAGCTGAATGACCAGCTCCACCTGGTAACCAGGAGACTGCTTCAGAGGGGAGCTCCGGACCCTGCAGGGAAACAACACAACAGGATTAGGTGACTTGTGGTGTTAAAAGTGCATACTGTAGTGTACCTAGATCCACATCTACACTACCACCTACTGTTCACATGCATTTGTATCTGCATTAATCTTATATAGAAATAGCCTACTTATTATCATCTTATCTTCACGGATGGCACTTTTTGTAATAAAACACTATATTGGAGATTCTACAATTGAAAATGTCAATGCTAAGCAGGAAAAGAACATGAACTGTTTGGTTCGTACTTGAGGCATGGTACATTATCCCGGGGCCCATCATCAGTTGTGGAGGGCTGGGTCTCAGGGGGGTCTCCCTCCTGGGTTGGGCAGGAGGAGTGCACTGGGGTAGATGGGGTGAGAGGATGCTCTCCTGCGGTGTCTGGAGAATCCACATCATCCAGCTCACACTGCATACGCACCTCCAACAGCTGAGAGTCAATAAATGTTACTTTTTTTGTATTTGAGGAATTTAGCAGACACTCTTATCCAGAGCTATTTACAGTCATAATGAGGGCCCTGCATTTTGGAGTATCATATCACATCACCTAGAGTTTAACCATTAAAAATGAGAATTGAACAAAAAATGAAAGCAATTGAGGATGGTGCTGGACCATCTGATATAAAAAAGAAAAGGGGAAAGTTTGATTCAAAAAAAGCTTTATTTAAAAAGGCTTAAGGACAACAAAGTCAAGGTATTGGAGTGGCCAGCACAACGCCCTGACCTCAATCCTATAGAAAATGTGTGGGCAGAACTGAAAAAGCGTGTGCGAGCAAGGAGGCAATAGGAATGGGCCAAAATTCCCCCAACTTATTGTGGGAAGCTTGTGGAAGGCTCCCCGAAACATTTGACCCAAGTTAAACAATTTAAAGGCAATGCTACCAAATATTAAATGAGTGTACGTAAACCTCACACCCACTGGGAATGTGATGAAAGAAATAAAAGCTGAAATAAATCCTTCTCTCTACTATTATTCCGACATTTCACATTCTTACAATAAAGTGGTGATCCCAACTGACCTAAGACAGGGAATTTTTACTATGATTAAATGTCAGGAATTGTGAAAAAACTGAGTGTAAATGTATTTGGCGACGGTGTATGTAAACTTCCGACTTCAACTTTATATTCAAAACGCTGCATTGGTATGATATTGAGAAACTGGTTGCCACAGTTACCTGCACCACCTCAGTGGTTATTTCCTGTTTGCTGAACCTATAGATGATGACGTGGGCAGAGACTCCAGCCACACACAGCATCCTGCTCTCTGGGCACCACGACAAGGTCTGGATGGCGTAGGGATCCTCATCCACTATCTCCGTGCTCGGCTTCTCCTCCTTACCGTCCTTTAGAGCCTTCTCAAACACCTTGGCAGTCTTCAGCTTGTACAGTACTTGGAGCATTACTAGAACAAAGGAAGGGGGATATTGTACTGAACTATTAGCAATGACCTACATACTACACACAAATGTATTCCATTGCTTTACAAAAGGGACAAACCATTGTGGTATTCTGATTTCAACCAATTATATAATCGAAGGAATCAAATGAAACGCCACTCACTTGCAGAAGCATCCCAAAACTTGATTGAGCCATCAGCATGTCTGTTCATTGCAAAGAAGGAAAATGAGAACAGTTTTGTTTGTAAATGGATACCGTAAATACATCATCGAAATCCAGTTTATGTTAGGTAAGTGTTGTGCACATAGACGTATAAAGAATTACTTATAGAGGGGAATTATAGGATCTCTATGGTTGTGTTTGTGTCTCAGCCTTCAGGTGTTCGGTAGGTACTCACCCAGTGACGATGATCTCAGGGTAGCTTAGTGTGCCTTGGGCCCAGTTACCACCACTTATGGGCCATTCCTGGAAATACAAAAAAAGGCATTTACTACACAAATATAACCTTGTGACCACATAGATACAGTCAATATAAAACAATATAAAATAATTATGTAAGCCCTATTCCAATATTTAAAACAAATTGTAAGCACATAACACATTTCTTAACTTCTTTGGGATAGGGGGCAGTATTTTCATATCCGGATGAAAAGCGTTCCCAGAGTAAAATGCCTGCTACTCAGGCTCAGAAGCTAGGATATGCAAATTATTAGTAGATTTGGATAGAAAACACTCTGAAGTTTCTAAAACTGTTTGAATGATGTCTGAGTATAACAGAACTCATAGAGCAGGTGAAAACCTGAGATAAATACAACCAGGCAGTGGGAAATCTGAGGTTTGTAGTTTTTCAAGTGATTGCCGATCCAATATACAGTGTGAATGGGGTCAGATTGCACTTCCTAATGCTTCCACTAGATGTCAACAGTCTTTATAGAAAGTTGTTTCAGGCTTCTATTGTGAAAGGGGAGAAAATAAGACCACTCACAGTAAGTGGCTCAGCTGAAAGCTATGAGTTGTTTATTGCGCGAGCTCCGTTCCCTTTCCTTTGGAATATTATTGAAGATTTATGATAAAAACATCCAAAAGATTGATTATAAACATCGTTTGACATGTTTCTATGAACTTCAATGGAACTTTTTTAAACTTTTCGTCTGAATTTAGTGCCCGCGCTTTGTGCATTTTGGATTAGTGAACTAAACGCGCAAACAAAAAGGAGGTATCTGGACATAAAGGTGGACTTTATCGAACAAAACAAACATTTATTGTGGAACTGGGATTCCTGGGAGTGCATTCCGATGAAGATCAAAGGTAAGTGAATATTTATAACGCTATTTCTGAGTTTTGTTGACTCCACAACATGGCGGGTATGTGTATAGCTTGTTTTGGTAGCTGAGCGCTGCACTCAGATTATCGCATGGTGTGCTTTCGCCGTAAAGCTTTTTTGAAATCTGACACAGCGGTTGCATTAAGGATAAGTATATCTTTAATCCTATGCACAACACTTGTATCTTTCATCAACGTTTATGATGAGTATTTCTGTAAATTGATATGGCTCTCTGCAAAATCACCAGATGTTTTGGAGGCAAAACATTACTGAACATAAACGCGCCAATGTAAACTGAGATTTTTGGATATAAATATGAACTTTATCGAACAAAACATACATTTATTATGTAACATGAAGTCCTATGAGTGCCATCTGATGAAGATCATCAAAGGTTAGTGATTAATTTTATCTCTATTTCTGCTTTTTGTGACTCCTCTCTTTGCCTGAAAAATGGCTGTATGTTTTTTTGTGACTAGGCGCTGACCTAACATAATCGCATGGTATGCTTTTGGCGTAAAGCCTTTTTGAAATCGGAAACTGTGGTTGGATTAACAAGAAGTTTATCTTTAAAATGGTGTATAATACTTGAATGTTCGAGGAATTTTAATTATGAGATTTCTGTTGTTTGAATTTGGCGCCCTGCACTTCCACTGGATGTTGGTAGCATCCCACCTAGCCTAGAGAGCCCTATTCCAATATTTAAAACAAATTGTAAACACATAACACATTTCTTAAGTGGGATAAAGCCTATTTTCTCAAATGTTCTTTTCAAGTGGGATACATTACCTTCTTACTGTAACCCGGTCTCTTTTGCCAGGAGCCAACAGAGTAAAGTGCAGGTATGAGTTCAGGAGGGCAGTCAGCAAAATATTCTACACACGTCACTGGAGACTTGTGGATCGACAAAGAGTACGGGTTCTCAAATATGGGGTATCTGTCAATCAAAAGGGAAAAGGCTGTGATTGTAAGACACTAAGACTTAGAAGAAGAATATTACTTCATTACTTTACATTCTAACCCCTCCCCCCTACTATATGTCAAGTCTGCAAACAGTAGGCCATCGTTCCATGTATCGTGCCACCATAAGTAAACATGCAAGTAAGCACACAAGTAGCCTACTGTAACAGCAAAACTCACCCAATTTGTCTAAGGTCGATGACAACTAAATCCTTTTCCAAAAGGACAACTACGGCATAAGGATCCTGGAAATCTGTGATGCAGAAAAAAAAAGTTCAAACATGTTAAGAAGAGTTAAACCATGGGGAAAAAGACAGAAAAGTCTTGATAAAGAAATCCTAATCACAGTGTTAGATATTGAAGTTTAATATACATAAATTATTCACATCCCTTGACTTTTTCCACATTTTGTTGTTTAACCTCTTAAATGTAGAGTTTTTTATTCAGTTCAGTCTGGTATGAGAACGGAAGCCCTTATCTGCAAAAGCAGGGTGTCTGCGGAATGCTGAGTATCTTGGCTATTGATCTGTGCCTTAAAATATTTGGTGTGGCTTCCTATCATATATGGGCATACGAATATACAAGGGCAGGCTGAGACGAAGACCTCATTTCAAGATGGCTGCTACCTCCATTCCGGTTAGCGTTGTGAAGCATAAAATAAATAAACACAGAATACGTCGATACACACTGAAATCCGGGACTCCCGAGTGGAGCAGTGGTCTAAGGCACTGCATCTCAGTGCTAGAGGCGTCACTACAGACCCTAGTTCGATCCCGGGCTGTATCACAACCGGCCGTGATCGGGAGTCCCATAGGGCGGCGCACAATTGGCCCAGTGTCGTCCGGGTTAGGGGAGGATTTGGCCGGGGGAGGCAGTCTTTGTAAAATAAGAATTTGACTGTCTTGCCTAGTTAAATAAAGGTTGAATAAAAAAATAAAACGAGGATGTCTTATTTGGCTGTCTGTGACCTACCATTATTGACCACCAGCCCCGAGAGTCAAAATGTTTATTTTACACAACATTTTCACCAAACATCTTACAAGGTAAGCTTCCATTTGGTCTGTGTTTGCGTTATAGATACATGGCGGGTATGAAATTAATCCTTAGGTTGGTAGGAACAAATCTAGCCTATTGCCATGTTATCTGATGATGTATGACTTAATGGCAATGTGAATGTCCACTGAGTGACTATATCTTTGCTCATTAAAAACATGACATCAGGGGGCTTATGCGCCGTAGGCATCCATTACACAGGGGATTGGCTACTATGGCACCTTGATAGTCTTGTAGCCAATGAGATACGTTTTCTAGGGATATGCAGTTGACCTGGGTGAGCAAGGCCTAGAACCTTTTATGTATAATGCATACTATTGCTACCTGGCCCAGAGACAAGCCGCACTAAGCACGCTACATTACATTGTAAAACAGATTTGATCGTTTAGCATAAAAGATGGCTTCTTAAGGGGGAAAGAAACTAAGAATATCGAACAGGAAGCTAAAAAGAAGGCAGCTATGAATAAGCATACCAACATAGAAGCTTTTAATAAAATACTAGTCGGACTCGGATCAGGGGAGCGATTTGGACAGCGAGGATTTAGACTCAGCCGACAAAAATTGCTTTCTAGAAGGATTGGATCCACTTATATGGGCACACTGTTGGAGATAGAAACACATGCATTTCGCTACACCCCCAATAACATCTGCTAAATACGTGTATGTGACCAATAGAATTTGATTGGAACAAGGTGCTTTTTGTGAAATGGAAGGACACTAGGGAAGTAACCATGCTCACCACACATAACAGCATAAGGCATTCAATAACAACTTGGTCTCAAGGAGGGTTAAAAAGGAAGAATGTCCCCATTCCTGTGAAGGACTACAATGCCAGCATGGGGGGTGTCGATCTAACTGATGCTCTGATAGGCTACTACCAGGTCCTCCACAAGACCAGGAAGTGGTATAAGAGGCAGAGGTGGGACCAAGTCATTGTTTTACAAGTCACAAGTGAGTCTCAAGTCAAGACTGTCAAGTATCAAGTAAAGTCTCAAGTCCTAAACTTTGAGTTTCGAGTCCTAAACAAGTCATAATGTCCTCTTCACCAAATGTAATAGCATTTAATATTTTTAATAAGAGTAATAGTTAGTATATAACATTTACGCAAATCATGAATGCTTTTAAAAATCTTTAAATGTATTATGTTCCAAATAAATGTTATATTTCCATGGAAATACATGACAAAGACCCCCCCCCCTTGACTATCAAGGATCGCTATAGGGCGATGTAGGCTTGTACACAATCTCCCAACCTTACAAACACACTCTCTGTGTGGTTACAGTAGGCTAACATATGTCAATGGTTTTAGGAACAGCAGTAACAGCAGTAACATCAGGCAGGATTTAGGCTGCCAACTGCCTAGCCAGTTGTAGCTCAATCTTGGGTGCAATGATCACGTTCCCGCATTGAGTGACTGTGTGGAGGCTCATTGATTTAACGTTACATTAGCCTACATGCTACACTAGTAGAGTTAGAAATGATATAGCTGTCGGCTATATTAGCCACAACTTATCGTTCTTTGAGCAGCTTCAAATGTCGAACAAAGTTGGAAATTGTTGCGCCTCCGTCTGTCATTTTCTTCCCGCATGTTTTGCAAGTTGCAATCTGTTTTTTGTTGATACAGCGTCATCTTTATATCCGAAAATAATACTTTTGGGTATCATCTTTCCAAGGGCTCCATCTGAATTCACCGGCCGATGTTCCTCTGCACTGCCACGCACAACTTTTTCTCAGCTGGCACAATTTGATTGGCTGCTGTCCGATTCAAAACTGTAATCCATTAAATGAAGAGTTGATGCACTGCACACTTTTTAATAGGATCATTTTTACTATTTGGGCTTGGGGAGGGTATCAAGTCAGGTCGAGTCAAAAGGCTCAAGTCCAAGGCAAGTCACGAGTCATTGATATTAAAGTCAAAGTCGAGTTGCAAGTCATCATAGTTGTGACTCGAGTCCAAGTCATGTGACTCGAGTCCACACCTCTGATAAGAGGGGTTGGCTACAGTAAATGGTTTCATTCTCCACAAGCAGATGGCCAAAACCCTCTCTCCCAGTTGGCCTTCGGGAGCAGCTGGTGTTGGAAATGGCCGAATTGGGGGCCCAAAGCAACATCACAACCATCACAAGTCCCCCACTCAAGGTGAACGCCACTACCCAACACGCATGCCAAAAGACAAAAGGAAGAACTGCAAGCATTGCATAAAACACAAAAGGGGGAAAAGGGGGGATGCCAGTTCGCTTTTTGTTTTCTGGCAGAGAGGGACTGCTTCAAAGACTATCATGACATGCACAAGCTACGGTGAAAGTGAAATCTAATCACCTACACCTGGGATGTAAATCCAACACGAATTTGTAAATAGTTCAGCTTATTTCTATTTTTGCACCTTTTTTAGTGAAGGACACGTGTCTAAACAAGTGTATGTTTGAGAACACATTTGTATATATATTTTATGTATATCTGTTGCTTTTATATTGTTTTGTATGTGGGACCAATACATTGGATATGCGTAGGCTAAAAGTTCAGGCACTTTGGAGAGTTTGGAAAAAAACACTTGGATATCCCCTGTATGTACCCCGACACCACCACAATGTTCGAGAGAGGATGGTGTTGTAGGAATTTAGTTTTTATAGTGAACAATAACTTTTAGGCACGTCCAGTGTGCAAAAACAGTGCAATTACCACATTCGGACACTTTGGAGAGGTGGAAAGGACACTTGAATGTACCCTGGATACCCCATAACACCACCACAATGTTTGAGTGAGGTTGATATGGTATAAATTGTGTTTTCATACTGAACAAATAGCATTTAGGAATTGCAAATATGTAATAGCACTGGAATGATCTAACTTACAGACATGCCACTTTGGAGAGATTTAGGGACACTTGGAAATGTCCCGTGACCACACCTGACACCACTTACTAAAACATCTGCCCATTTCTAGTTGTTGGGTCTATCAATCCCATTTTTTTTTTGTATATTTGTCACATGTTGTGGAAGCCATCTGATGTGTTTCCAGCTCTGGGAATCAATAATTCACTCATAGCTTGTCAATGAAAGACAACTTTCAAAATAAAATAAACAAAACAAAAATGTTATTTTGTGTGTGCTTGATCTTGTGTATTCTGAACTATGTAACGCCTATCTATCTTCTGGTTATTTCCTCAATCTCCCAGATTTCTTCTTTCCAAATATACCAAGTTATGGCATGTCAGATTTTTTGTTACAAACCTACCTACACACAATACCCCATAATGTCAAAGTGGAATTATGTTTAAAACATTTTTTTTTTTTTTTTTTACAAATTAATGAAAAATGAAAAGCTGAAATGTATTGAGTCAATAAGTATTTAACCCCTTTATTACTGCAAACCTAAATAAGTTTAGGAGTAAAAATGCGCTTAACAAGTCACATAAGTTGAATGGACTGTGTGTGCAATAATAGTGTTTAACATTATTTATGAATGACTACCTCATCTTTGCACCCCACACATACAATTATCTGTAAGGTACCTTAGTCGAGCAGTGAATTTCAAATACAAATTCAATAACAAAGACCAGGGAGGTTTATCAATGCCTCACAAAGATGGGCACCTATTTGTAGATGGGTAAAAAAAATTGAATATCCCTTTGAGCATGGTGAAGTTACTACAAAGATACAGGCATCCTTCATAACTCAGTGGCCAGAGAGGAATGAAATCACTCAGGGAATTCACCATGAGGCCAATGGTGACTTTAAAACGGTTACAAAGTTTAATGGCTATGATAAGAGAAAACTGAGGCTGGATCAACAACATTGAAGTTACTCCACAATACTAATCTAATTGACAGAGTGAAAAGAAGGAAGCATGTACAGAATAAAAATATTCCAAAACATGCATCCTGTTTTCAGCAAGGCACTAAAGTAATTCTGAAAAACGTGGCAAAGCAATTCACTTTTAGTCCTGAACAAAAAGTGTTATGTTTGGGGCAAATCTAATACAACACGTTACTGATTACCTCTCCTTATATTTTCAAGCATAGTGGTGGCTGCATCATGTTATGGGTAATCGTTAAGGACTGGGGAGTTTTTCAGGATAAAAAAATAAACAAAATGGAGCTAAGCAACGGAAAAATACTAGCTTTCCACCAGACACTGGGAGATGAACTCACCTTTCAGCAGGAAAATTACCTAAAACACAAGGCCAAATCTACACTGGAGTTGCTTACCAAGAAGAAAGTGAATGTTCCGGAGTGGCCGAATTACACCTTTGACTTAATTTTACTTGAAAATATATGGCAAGACCTGAAAATGGTTGTCTAGCAATGATCAACAACCAATTGACAGAGCTTGAAGAATTTTGAAAATAATTGGCAAATGTTGCACAATCCAGGTGTAGAAAGCTCTTAAGAGACTCACAGCTGTAATCTATAAAGTATGGTCTCAGGGGTGCAAATACTTAAGTAAATGATATATTTCAATACATTTCAAAAAACAAGTTTTCCCTTTGTCTTATGGGGTATTGTGTGTACATGGTTGAGAGAAGAAAATCTAATCCATTTTGAATTCTGGCTGTAACACAACAAAATGGGGAATAAGGTGGCTCTCAAAAAGTATCATTATCCATTTTCAAAAGTTTTTTTTTTTTTTACAGCTATATGCTTCCATAGTATAAAACTCTAACTCACCATTTGGATATGGTGTTGCGCAGAGCGTGAGGAAGTCTACGATGGGATAGTTCATCTCCAGGAGGGCAGTACTCTTCCCATGCATCACCGTCAGACAGGCTCTCCTGCACCCTGTGTCATAGGACAGGCCTCCAGACATGACCACAAAGGCGTCCCTAGATAAGAAACAAGTACAGTAAATAAATAATACAAGACCTATCATATGCTCAAGTGTGTCACAGGACAAAGTGTGGGTCCCCGGACTAGCCTTTATTTATTATTGTTTATTAGGACAACCAATCACTCACCCAGCTCTTGTCGTTTTGAACTCCACTTTAAGGATAGGTTTACATGGTTCTGGCTTCTTTCCATCCTTGGGCTGCTTCCCTGAGATGTCATTTTGCACACACAAAAAAAATTACTTTCTGTAGACTGATTTATAGAACTCGTAAACATGTATTTCAATGCCCACATAAACATGTAGTCTATCATAACTCATTTAGGCATGCTCAAATGAAATTGTATTCGTCACATGCGCTGAAAAATGTATTTGTCACATGTGCTGAATACAACAGGTGTAAGTAAGTATTTCACTGAGGTCTACAAGCCCTTAACCAACATTGCAAAGATTAAACCATTTTTTAAAGTTCCTAAATAAACTAAAGGAAAAATAGTAACACAAAATAATTTTAACAAGGCTATATACAAGGAGTACCGGTACCGAGTCAATGCGCAGGGGTTCGGGTTAGTCGAGGAAATTGAAGTAATATGTACATGTAGGTAGGAGTAAAGTGACTATGCATAGATAATAAACAGAATGTAAATGTGTGTGTGTGTGGTGTGTCGTCAATATTCATGTGTGTGTGTTTTGTGTGTGTCCGTGTATGTGTGTGTGTGTGTGTGTGTGTGTGTGTGTGTGTGTGTGTGTGTGTGTGTGTGTGGTTAGAGTCCAGTGAGTGTACAGCAAGCCTGTGCAAGAGAGTTAGTGCAAAAAATAACAAAAAATAAGAATAAAATAAGGGGGTCAATGTAAATAGTCCATTTGATTAACTGTTCAGCAGTCTTATGGCTTGGGGGTAAAAGCTGTTAATGAGCCTTTTGGTCCCAGACAAGGTGCTCCAGTACCACTTGCCATGTCATCGACTTGGGTAGCTCGAGTCAACATTTTTTAGGCCCTTCTGACACCGCCTGGTATAGAGGTCCTGGATGGAAGGAAGCTCGGTCCCAGTGATGTACTGGGCCATACGCACTACTCTCTATAGGGCCTTGCGATCAGAAGCCAGATACTCTCGATGGTGTAGCTGTAGAGCTTTTTGAGGATCTGACGTTCCATGCCAAATCTTTTCAGTCTCCTATCATGCCCGCTTCACAACTGTGTTGGTGTGTTTGGACTAGAGGTCGGCCGATTAATCGGAATGGCCGATTAATTAGGGCCGATTTCAAGTTTTCATAACAATCAGAAATCTGTATTTTTGGGGCGCCGATTTTAAAAATAAAAAAATGTTTATTTTTTATACCTTTATTTAACTAGGCAAGTCAGTTAAGAACACATTCTTATTTTCAATGACGGCCTAGGAATGGTGGGTTAACCTGCTCGTTCAGGGGCAGAACAACAGATTTTCACCTTGTCAGCTCGGGGGATCCAATCTTGCAACCGTACAGTTAACTAGTCCAACGCTATAACCACATGCCTCTCGTTGCACTCCATAAGGAGACTGCCTGTTACGCGAATGCAGTAGAAGCCGAGGTAAGATGCTAGCTAGCATTAAACTAATCTTATAAAAAACAATCAATCATAATCACTAGTTATAACTACAGATGGTTGATGATATTACTAGTTTATCTAGCGTGTCCTGCGTTTCATATAATTGATGCAAACGCTGGGGGATGATTTAACAAAAGCGCATTTGCGAAAAAAGCACAATCGACTGTACCTAACCATAAACACCAATGCCTTTCTTAAAATCAATACACAGAAGTATATATTTTTAAACCTACATATTTAGCTAAAAGAAATCCAGGTTAGCAGGAAATATTAACCAGGTGAAATTGTGTCACTTTTCTTGTGTTCATTGCACGCATAGTCAGGGTATATGCAACAGTTTGGGCAGCCTGGCTCGTTGCGAACTAATTTGCCAGAATTTTACGTAATTATGACATAATATTGAAGGTTGTGCAATGTAACAAGAATATTTAGACTTAGGGATGCCACCCGTTAGATAAAATACCGAATTGTTCAGTATTTCACTGAAATAATAAATGTTTTGTTTTCGAAATGATAGTTTCCGGATTTGACCATATTAATGACCAAAGGCTCGTATTTGTGTGTTATAACTAAGTCTATGATTTGATAGAGCAGTCTGACTGAGCGATGGGCGGCAGCAGCAGGCTCGTAAGCATTCATTCAAACAGCACTTTGGTGCGTTTTGCCAGCAGCTCTTCGCAAGCACAGCGCTGTTTATGACTTCAAGCCTATCAGCCTAATGGCTGGTGTAACCGATGTGAAATGGCTAGCTAGTTAGCGGGGTGCGCGCTAATAGCGTTCCAAACATCACTCGCTCTGAGACTTGGAGTAGTTATTCCTCTTTCTCTGCAAGGGCCGCGGCTTTTGTGGAGCGATGGGTAATGCTTCTTCGAGTGTGGCTGTTGTCGATATGTTCCTGGTTCAAGCCCAGGTAAAGGCGAGGAGAGGGACGGAAGCTATACTGTTACACTGGCAATACTATAGTGCCTATAAGAGCATCCAATAAATAAAGGTATATTAAATACAAATGGTATAGAGAGAAATAGTCCTATAAATACTATATTAACTACAACCTAAAACCTCTTACCTTGGAATATTGAAGTCTCATGTTAAAATGAACCACCAATTTTCATATGTTCTCATGTTCTGAGCAAGGAACTCAAACGTTAGCTTTTTTACATGGCAAATATTGCACTTTTACTTCTCCAACACTTTGTTTTTGCATTATTTAAACCAAATTGAACATGTTTCCTTATTTATTGGAGGCTAAATTGAGTTTTAATTATGTATTATATTAAGTTAAAATAAGTGTTCATTCAGTATTGTTGTAATTGTCATTATTACAAAAAAAAAAAAAACTGTCTGATTAATCGGTATCGGCTTTTTTTGGTCCTCCAATAAACAGTATCGGTATCAGCGTTGAAAAATCAGAATCGGTCGACCTCTAGTTTGGACCATGATAGGTCCCTAGTGATGTGGACACCAAGGAACTTAAAGCTCTTGACCCGCTCCACTACAGCTCCGTCGATGTGAATGGGAGTGTGCTCGGCCCTCCTGTTCCTGTAGTCCACTATCAGCTCCTTTTTCTTGCTCACGTTGAGGGAGAGGTTGTTGTCATGGCACCACACTGTCAGGTCTCTGACATCCTCCCTATAGGCAGTCTTATTGTCTTTGGTGATCAGGCCTACCGCCGTTGTGTCGTCGGCAGATTTAATGATGGCGTTGGAGTCGTGCATGGCCACACAGTCGTGGATGAACAGGGAGTACAGGAGGGAACTAAGCACGCAGCCCTGAGGGGCCCCTGTTTTGAGGGTCAGAGTGGCAGATATGTTGTTGCCTACCCTCACCAACCGGTGGGCTGCCTGTCAGGAAGTCCAGGATCCAGTTGAGCGGGAGATGTTCAGTCCCGAGGTCCTTAGCTTAGTGATGAGCTTGGAGGGTACTATGGTGTTGAATGCTAAGCTGTAGTCAACGAAAAGCATTCTCACGTAATGTTCCATTTGTCCAGGTGGAAAAGTGCATTGTAAAAGTGCAATAGAGATTGCGTCAACTGTGGATCTGTTGGGGAGCTATGCAAATAAGAGCGGGTCCAGGGTTTCTGGGATGTTTAAAGGTCTAATGCACATCGGCTTCCCTATGTTGTGCTGTTTCCATCCATCTTTTTTCCCCCTTAAGGTGCATTGAGACCCTTGGTGGTATGTCTGTGTGTACAACAGAACGTACCGTGTGGTGTGATGGTGATTGTAGGCTTGGCAGGGACGCGTACGTTCCATGTAGTCAGAGTTCCATCTGAGTGGCTGCAGGTGAACTGTTTGCCCTCGTGGTGCCAGGATACCGAGTGGATAGCCTGGAGGAGAAGAGAAAACACAGAGAGAGGAATAAACACAGAGTGGCTGCTTCATTAGTGTACATTAACTTTGAGGGAAATAATAACAGCATGTTGTGGTGTGGATGACTCATGACTTTTAGAAAAGGCTATCTTCTAACATCTTATTTTTCCAAACTATTGTTACATAATCAGTCAGAACCCACAAAAATATACATGCCTTACATATCCATTGGTACTTTCCAATAATTACGTTGAATTGAGCATCAACATCAAGCCCCAATACAAACTTAAGCAATGAAGATCAATAATGTAGTACGACAAATCATGAACAACATTGTCCACTGTGCATTTCATATTTAAATGGAACTCCCCCTCTCCCCAGTCAGTCCCCACAGGAACCAACAGCCACAGAAAAATGCCTTACCTCATCATAACTGTAGCGGTAGTCAGCTTTTTTGCATTTCAGGTCCCACAACACAACAGTCCCACATTCAAATCCAATCAAAATCTGCCAAAATAACAAAACATTTTGAAAATGGGATTTTAAGTAGCATGTTGTAAATAATCAGTAATGTTGTGAAGCTCTGGAATTAATCAATTCATCTTCTTTGGAAAGTTCCTACCTTTCCCTCGTCCATAGGGTGATCACTGATGTGGACCACAGGCCCAGGGTGTGACTTGGAGGACCTAAGGAGGAACCGGGGGAGATGGAGGGAACAGGCTCACTCCTAACATGCTTGGCTTCTACTGACTGTTTCATTCAAACAATGAATGTAAGATTCTTATCTCACTAAATTCTTCTTCCTGGTTTACATTCCAACTTCCCCAGCTGTCAAGGACATTAATAGTCTAAGGCAGGGGTCTTCAATCCCCTCCCAGGCAAACCCAGGGACCCCCATTGTACGTTAGTGGGGGGAAGAAATACCACGTCTTGTCTTATCATCAGGTGAATGATAAAGGCAAGGAGAAGTAATCAACATATTAAAATGAATAGATTTGGGAGATAAGAGTTCAGGTGGGCTTTCACACCTCACCAAACAAAGGAAAGGAGGGGTGCTCGACAACAATGACAAAAGTCACGAAAAGGGCTTACCAAGAAAAATTTCCAAAATGACTCATTTGAGGCAGAAAAGAGTTGGAGCACTCAAGAAAAAAGGCAGAGAATAATACATTTTAACTCACTTTAATCCATTGTTCAGGATGAGTACAGGTGACTGACTTTGACACTAAAGAACACGTCAGCTTGACGTCAAAATGTCAGTCAACTGTACTCAGCCTGAACAAAGTTATTACTCTCTGCTTTTTTTGTTGAGTGCTCCAACTAATTTCTGCCTCGAATTAGTCCTTTTGGAGATTTGGTAGATCGTTTTTCATTATTTTGAAAGAGTACGTGTAAACTCTTAACTCAGCCTATGCGCTAGAAAGGTAACTACAAGCACATTTTCTCCAAGAGCATCTGTTTTGTTGGTTAAACAAAGGTTAGTCATGTGTTGGCAAAAAAGTATGTCCAAGTCAAAAAAGCTTACCAGCAGCACTTGCCGCACTGGTAGCCTACAGTATTTGCAGGTACTTTTTCAAACATATGTCAGATACTCCAGTGAGTGTAATTGGCTCCAATGAGTGTAATTTGCTCAATATTAGGAGTTGAAAAATAAAGTTGACATCATTAGAAAGAAACATACATTATATATACGGTATATACATATATATATATATATATAGTACCTATATATAGTACCTCCACAGGCCCCTAGGGGCCATGGACCCTTGGTTTAAAACCCTTGGTCTAAGTTAAAATAACACGGCAGAAATGGCGCAAAAAGAATAAACAGTCTTTGACAGACTTCTAACTAACACACAGGTTGTGTCCCAAATGGCACCAATATTTCCTGTATAGTGTACTATTTTTGATTAGAGCCCATAGGGAATAGGATGTCATTTGGGACATAGACATAGAAACCTAAGCAGATAACAGCATAATACAGACAGACAAACTCACAGTTCGATGGCTTTGTTCCACATGATAACGTAGCCTGAGAGTGTGAAGGACTCAACGTTGACGATGTGGATGTTTCCTTTCTCTGTGCCAATGTACAGCCATTTACTCTGGAAGGGCAGGTGACAAAACGTGATCCTGGAGGGGCAAAGGCAAAACTAATCAAGAGGTGAATCGCAAATGTCATGCTATTCCGTATATAGTGTACTACTTTTGAACAGGGCCCTTAATGTTCTGGCCAAAAGTAGTGCACTATATATGGAATAGGGTGCCATTTCGGGATGCAGAAATTATGATTATTTGACCATTATCCTGTCAAAATGGAAGGGAATAATGTAAAAAGGTGAATGAGAAAGAGGATATTATTTCTTAGTTACTTCAACAAACATAAATACATCATGTGTAGGTTCACCTGTCAAATACTGTCAATCTGATAGCTTTCTCTGAAGCAATAAAATATATGCATTAAAAAGGGGGACCTAATAACCTATCTTAGCGAGGGACATATCAAATAATCTACAGAACTTGACAGGTAAACCTACCACTTTCATGTGACAAAAAGGGTCCATAATAAATACACAGTGTAATATTTGCATACAGAGACAGCAGCATGAATTCCTATTTGGTAGCAAGAAACTGACTGGCTGTGTCCGGATTGATACACTATTGCCCTATGGGTCTTGGTCAAAAGTAGTGCACTATAAAATGAAGACGGTGCCATTTCAGACGCACCCACTGGGCCTTGCGAAGTCTTCATTAGAATAAAACATGACATCACTAAAAGCAGACGGAAATTGGTTACTATGGTATCAAGCAGGTTCAGGGGCTATTGGCCAGACAGAGAAGCGGGAGAGATTCAACAAGCAGCAGGAGTCATTTTGGACACACGGTATGTCCCAGCTTTGCACCCTATTCCCTAGATTGCACACAACTTTTGATGGGCCTTGGTCAAACGTAGTGCACTATATTGGGAATAGGGTGCCAATTTGGACGTAAACACAACTGCGGAGAGGGTGAATCAAGACAAGAGAAAATACTTAAAAAGGGAATATTTCATATGATGACTCATGGGTCTAAGTTAGCCTACTTGAATGTAGCTACAGCTTTAGCTCTATTTAAATATGACCACTGTTCATGTTATACCTACGTACCTCTCCCTGTTGAATTTGAGTGTGTGTAGGATAGCTGGCTGCTTCTGCCTCAGGTTCCACAGATGAACGCTGTCATCAGCTAAGGCACTGACTAGCGCCCCCTGTTGATAGTGGTTATAAAGGGGTTATAATACCTCCACACATCTAATAAAGAACCAACAGGGTCATGTTCATAATGGCACATGGTTGCAAAAAGTTTGACAAAAATGTGTGTTTCTTATTCGACAAGTACACGTTTCACTCCATTTTGGACATTTTCTTTAGTTTTTGCCTGCCTACTGAACACAACTTCAGTAAACATGCTAACAGGACAGGGCTGAGTCAGAGGTAGGGCTGAGTCAGATAATATCATGTCCATACAATAAAGAACCCATTACAGAGTTGCCTCCACAAAGCCTACATTACTGTTTACTCAATGTGTTCACTAGTAAAGATCCATGGTCCATTCAAGGGTAGGAAGCACACGTTTTTACTCAAAGTAACAACACAGTGTGGTCAAAGATTTAGTAACTTAACTGTAGTCACGGTCTGGTTACCTATAACTACAAGGAATTGAGGAAACACTGTTGAGACAGAGCCCTGGGGAGTGCTGCCGGGGAGCGGGACAATCGAGTTGGATAGAGGGGGAACATACATTGCAAAGATGTGCCCTGTACCCAACTCTATGAGCGGGACTCACCTCGTTGACCAGGAACTGGAGCTGAATGACAGCTGCACCACTCTCATGTTGACAGTAACACTCCACACCCGCACGGCCAAAACTAAACAGCTCAGTCAAGGGACAGACCATACAGGAGAAATGGAAATGTATTCATCATCAGCATCTGGGTTTATAGACATCCCCAGGGGAAATTAGATTTGTCACCAGCAAGACACATACCGCACCAGCCATCGTGTAAATATTTTGTGTAAATACCCATTCTGGCAGGGTTCAAGGAAACAATGAGGAAAACAATACAGATATATAGTAATTAAAAAGGGAGGCATGGTAGTACTGTATCCGACTGGCACATGGGGATCCTCCTATGCTTAGACCATGTTGCATTCAACTTCAGCAATGGGTCTGTATGATGTATTTTCCCTGAGCCCAAGAGCAGTTGAATGAGAAAGTCAAGACTCACTGCTTCCCTCCCTTAGCTTTTAAAACAACAGTGACTGACTCCACTCAACAACTATATATGTTCATATGACTGACCCAATACAAGTGAGGGAGTTATAAATAAAAACCAGTAGACCATGACAGTGTTACTTATTCATAACTCTATGCATCAATCAGTATGGAAGCCAATTAGACAGGCAGCACAGGGCTACTACGGCGTCTCAGCTCTCTCTCGCTCGCTCTCTCTCTGGGTGTGTCCCAAATGGCACACTCTTCCCCTAGTGCACTACCTGTGACTAGGGCTCTGGTCAAAAGTAGTACACTATATAGGGAATAGGGTGCCATTTGGGATGCAAGCTGTAGGGTCATTCAAGTCAGATGTTTCCTGTCTGCAAAAGGTGGCGCTACAAAGTATTAACTTAAGGGGGCTGAATAATTTTGCACGCCCAATTTTTCAGTTTTTGAGTTGTTAAAAAAGTTTGAAATATTCAATAAATGTCGTTCCACTTCATGATTGTGTCCCACTTGTTGTTGATTCTTCACAAAAAAATACAGTTTTATATCTTTATGTTTGAAGCCTGAAATGTGGCAAAAGGTCGCAAAGTTCAAGGGGGCCGAATACTTTCGCAAGGCACTGTAACTGCCAAGCGACCATGGGAACAGTCCTGTGAGAAATAATTCACTGTGGAATTGAGCCAATAGCAGTCTCAAAATGACTGTAGATTCAATTAGATTTAGCTTAAAAATACGTAAAGGGCCAATCTGTAGTTTGTTTACAATTACATTGTCTACAAACAAAAGGATACAACAAGCTTATATGTTGGTTTCTAATGGGGTTAGAATGTTTAACTAAGCTAGGGCGGCATTTATAAGTTATAAAGCCTCCTTAATGTACCTGGTCGTGAAAATGAAAAGAGCACCAGACGACAGACATGCTCAGAGATAAGACCTGCGGTACTGTATATCAAATAAAATGTATTTCTATAGCCCTTCGTACATCAGCTGATATCTCAAAGTGCTGTACAGAAACCCAGCCTAAAACCCCAAACAGCAAGCAATGCAGGTGTAGAAGCACACTGGCTAGGAAAAACTCCCTAGAAAGGCCAAAACCTAGGAAGAAACCTAGAGAGGAACCAGGCTATGAGGAGGGGTGGCCAATCCTCCTCTGGCTGTGCCGGGTGGAGATTATAACAGAACATGGCCAAGATGTTCAAATGTTCATAAATGACCAGCATGGTCAAATAATAATCACAGTAGTTGTCGAGGGTGCAGCAAGTCAGCACCTCAGGAGTAAATGTCAGTTGGCTTTTCATAGCCGATCATTCAGAGTATCTCTACCACTCCTGCTGTCTCTAGAGAGTTGAAAACAGCAGGTCTGGGACAGGTAGCACGTCCAGTGAACAGGTCAGGATTCCAGAGCCGCAGGCAGAACAGTATACACGGAGTGTATGATAGACTGACCAGGTGAATGCAGATGAAAGCTATGATCCCTTATTGATGTCACCTGTTAAATCAGTGCTGATGCAGCGGAGGAAGACAGGTTAAATAACTATTTCCAAGCCTTGAGACAATTAAGAAATAGATTGTGCATGTGTGCCACTCGGAGGGTGGATGGGCAAGACAAAGGATTTAAGTGCCAGTCAGCCAACTGACAGTCCAGCACAACATTGGTGTCCAAAGACCCAATGCACAACTCATCGTACCTTGACATGAATGTGGTATGGCAGTCGACGACCTTAGAGTTCCATTTATTTCAGAAAAAATGAAACTGTGGTTGCGGTGGGCTAAGGAACTAAAACACTGAAGTGGAAAAACGTTGCCTGGTCTGATGAATCCCGGTTCCTGCTGTTTCACACCCATGGGCGGACTCGGGTATGGAGAAAACCATGAGTACATACATCCAACATGGTGCGTGTCAACATTGCAGGCTGGTGGTGTTGTGGGGTCTGCTTTCAGGGCAGACATTGGGCCCCTTGATAAAAAGTGGAGCAACGCTTTGAATGCCACAGGACATCATTGCCAATCGTGTGCATCCAAAATTGATATTTTCAGCATGATAATACCCCAATGCCACTAACAGTTCAACTTGACACAACTGTGTGAAGCATTGCTGTCAACATGGGCCAGCATCCCTGAGGAATGCTTTCGACACCAACGAATTGAGGCTGTTCTGCGGGCAAAAGGGAGTGCAACGCAGCATAAGGATGATGTTCCTAATGTTTTGTACACTCGGTGTACTTGCTACTGTGTCGTTAGCTTGGATCTGGACAGACACACTGAAATAATGTCTGTTTGAACAGGATTAACAACAGCTATAATCAAACAACCTCTGAATGCCTTGAACAAACTAAGGTGGGGTTACACTACAGCCCAACAGAGTGCCATTAACCAGGCAGCCTCCACTGTTAGGCATCACAATAGCATCTGATCAGAGGGCTATAAAGTCACTTGATGATGAGTGCAATGGCAGTGAAGTAGACACATGTGGTTCCTATGACAGCATCAGCATCTCCTTTCTAGTTGAGAGGCACTGTTCTTAGTAGCAGACTTGGGTTCCAATACTATTTGATAACAGTTGAAATACTTGATCTGTAATTGATTGAGTCTGCCTGGCTTAATTAGACCAATAGCATAGACCCAAAACTGTAAATCCCACCCAACTGACACTTCAGGTAGGCTAGAACAAGCTCTCAAAGCATTTTTAACATTTCAAATAGCACACTGAACAAAAATATAAAAACGCAACGTGGAACCATTTCTAAGATTTTACTGAGTTACAGTTCAAATAAGGAAATCAGTCAATTGAAATAAATTCATTCGGCCCTAATCTATGGATTTCACTTGACTGGGAATATAGATATGCATCTGTTGGTCACAGACACCTTACAAAAAAAGGTAAGGGCGTAGAACAGAAAACCAGTCAATACCTGGTGTGACCACCATCAGCATCATGCAGCACGGCACATCTCCTTCGTATAGAGTTGATCAGGCTGTTGTGTGAGACAACATGCCACAATCCTCTTCAATGGCTGTGCAAAGTTGCTGGATATTGGCAGGAACTGGAACACGCTGACGTACACGTTGATTCAGAGCATCCCAAATATGCTCAATGGGCAGTGAGTATGCAGGCCATGGAAGAACTGGGACACTTCAACTTCCAGGAATTGTGTACAGATCCTTGCGACATGGGGCCGTGCATTTTCATGCTGAAACATGAGGTGATGGGGGCGGATAAATGTCACAACAATAGGCCTCAGGATCTCGTCACGGTATCTCTGTGCATTCAAATTGCCATCAATAAAATACAATAGTGTTCGTTGTCCGTAGCTTATGCCTGCCCATACCATAACCCCACCGCCACCATGGGGCACTACCGCTAGCCCACACGACGCCATACTCACTGTCACTGTACAGTTGAAAACGGGGTTAATACGTGAAGATCACACTTCTCCAGCATGCCATTAAAGGTGAGTATTTGCCCACTGAATTCAGTTACGACGCCAAACCTGGTGAGGACGATGAGCATGCAAATGAGCTTCCCTGAGACGGTTTCCACAGTTTCATCCGTTTTCCAGGTGAAGAAGCCAGATGTGGAGGTCCTGAGCTGGCATGGTCGAGGCCATTTGGAAGTACTGACAAATTCTCGACAACTTATGGTAGAGAACTTAACATTAAATTATCTGGCAACAGCTCTGGTGGACATTCCTGCAGTCAGAATGCTAATTGCACACTCCCTCAAACTTAAGACATCTGTGGCATTGTGTTCTGTGAAAAAACTGCACTGTTTAGTCAGCTTATTGATATGCCACACCCGTCAGGCACACATATGTGCATCACATTTGAAAGAAGCTTTTTGTGCATGTGGAACATTTCTTGGACTCGTTTTATTTCAGCTCATGAAACCAACACTTTACATGTTGTGTTTATGTTTTTGTTCAGTATATTTTAACCCAGGCATGCTACACCACAGAGAGAGAAAGGCTATTCCACCAACTGACAGATAAAGAGACACTTCCTCATTGGTAAACCACAGTGGTTCGCCTTGCAGGATTTCACAACAGCCAGAGGGTTCATATCAGATGACAACATGATGACAATCATAAGACAAGAACCTGCATATCTCAATCACATGGAAATACAAACAATAATGTGTTTCAATAGAAAACCAAACAGCTTACAATATAACACAACACGCAAAAAACTTGCTCTTCTGCTATTTGACATTTGTGAATTAGGAACTAGTGTCAAACACCTCAGAATCTGTAACCGGTAACAGTATTATAAACTGGGTGGTTTGAGCCCTGAATGCTGATTGCCTGATAATGGATATAACAAAACATTACTTTTTTTGTGCTTAATTTAGGTTGGTAACCAGTTTATAATAGCAATAAGGCACCTCACGAGTTTTTGATATATGGCCATTATATCACGCCACAACAGCGTGCACAAGAACAGCTCTTGGCCGTGGTATATTGGCCATATACAGTGCATTCGTGAAGTATTCAGACCCCTTGACTTTTTCCACATCTTGTTACGTTACAAGCCTTAATATAATTGATTAAATACAACATTTTCCTCATCAATGTACACACAATACCCCATAGTGACAAAGTGAAAACGGGTTTAGATTTTTCTTGAAAATGTATAAAAAAATAAAACAGAAATACCTTATTTAAATAAGTATTCAGACCCTTTCCTATGAGATTTAAAATTGAGATCAGGTGCATCCTGTTTCCATTGATCATCCTTGAGATGTTTCTACAACTTGATTGGAGTCCACCTGTGGTAAATTCAATTGATTGGACATGATTTGGAAAGGCACACACCTGTCGACATAAGGTCCCACAGTTGACAGTGCACGTCAGAGCAAAATCCAAGCCAGGAGGTGGAAGGAATAGTCTGTAGAGCTCCGAGACAGGATTGTGTCGAGGCAGATCTGGGGACGGGGACTAAAAAATGTCTGCAGCATTGAAGGTCCCAAAAAACACAGTGGCCTCCATCAGTCTTAAATTGAAGAAGCTTAGAACCACCAAGACTCTTCCTAGAGCTGGCCGGCCGGCCAAACTGAACAATCGGGGGTGAAGGGCCTTGGTAAGGCAGGTGACCAAGAACCCGATGGTCACTCTGACAGAGCTCCAGAGTTCCTCTGTGGAGACGGGAGAACCTTCCAGAAGGACAGCTATCTCTGCAGCACTTCACCAATCAGGCCTGTATGGTAGAGTGGCCAGACAGAACCCACTCCTCAGTAAAAGGCATATGAAAGGCCACTTGGAGTTTGCCAAATGGCACCTAAAGGACTCTCAGACCAGGAGAAAAAAAGATTGAACTCTTTGGCCTGAATGCCAGGTATCACATCTGGAGGAAACCTGGCACCATCCCTACGGTGAAGCATGGTGGTGGCAGCATCATGCTGTGGGAATGTTTTTCAGCAGCAGGGACTGGGAGAGGATTCAGAACAGAGGGAAAGATAAATGGAGCAAAATAGAGGAGATACTTGATGAAAACCTGCACCTGCACCAGCGCTCAGGACCTCAGACTGAGGCAAAGGTTCACCTTCCAACAGGACAACAACCCTAAGCACACAGTCAAGACAACGCAGGAGTGGCTTGGGACAAGTCCCTGAATGTCCTTGAGTGGCCCAGCCAGAGCCCGGACTTGAACCCGATCAAACATCTCTGGAGAGACCTGAAAAGCTTGAGAGAATCTGCAGATAAGAATGGGAGACACTCCCCAAATACAGGTGTGCCAAGATTGTAGCGTCATATACAAGAAGACTCGAGGCTGTAATCGCTGGCAAAGGTATTTCAACAAAGTACTGAGTAAAGGGTCTGAATACTTATGTAAATGTTTTTAGTTTTTATTTGTAATACATTAGCAAAAAATAAATAAACCTGTTTTTGCTTTGTCATTATGGGGTACTGTGTGTAGATTAAAGGGGGGAAACTATTTTAATATAAGGCTAACGTAACAAAATGTGGGAAAAGTCAAGGGCGTCTGAATACTTTCTGAATGCACTGTACCACACCACCTTGGGCCTTATTTCTTAATTAGACTACTACTGCAGGTTTCACACATATACACACACAGTAGTAAAGGTTCCCCTGGAGCAAATTAGGGTGAAGTGTCTTGCTCAAGGACACGTCGACAGATTTTTCACCTTGTCGGTTTGGGTACTGACACCCGCAACCTTTCTGGTTGCTTGCCCAACACTCTAACCTCTAGGCTACCTGTCTCCAAGAGTCATAGAAATAAAGCTATTAGATAAGTAGTGGAAATGTCCATGAAATATAGAGGAAAACACTGTGGTAGTATAGACAGATCTATCAAATGTAGACCATTTTAGACCACCAAGACATGGAGGAGTGTGTGTTTATGTTCTTTAGGAGGTGGATTATAACCAAACAATGGACCTAGGATACAGACTGGGACTGACAAAGGAATAGAACAACCCATCCCTATAAATAACAAACATATGGTAAATGGCTGCTCATATATTGGCTTTGTTTAAATCAGTTAAGGTCATTGAGAACACATTATCTTTTACAATAACGACCTGACCAAGGAGCAATGAGATGCTCCTGATGACATACAGTAGACTGTGTTACTTTGCGTTGTGCAAAGCGAACATTTTCTAAACTAGAGCATGACATGATGCCAAAAAAAGACTGTCTGAGAACAATATAAACTGGTGCCATGCCATTGAATGACCTTCAAAGCAATACGTTTACCCAAGCCGAGCTTAACTGACTGAGCCTTTAGGGAGTTGTACAAATCCAACAGCTATTTTATTCTCCAGGCTTATGTTTCACCAATGAGGACCGGGACCCTGCCTGGCCTGCAGCATGTAGCCAGCAGCTTGGCTGTGTGCGCTCTCACACGGTCTGACAGACATGCACAGCAGGACCAGATGTTCAAAGCACATTGCCTAGGCCACGAGGTGGAACTGGGCCGGCATACACCAGGCAGCACAGTGGAGGAGCTTGGGCCAGGTTGGCTCCCCAGGATATGGCAGCAGAGCAGAGCCGAACAGCTCATCATGTCACGGTAGAGATATTACTAATGAGTCTGGGGGTGCGTCCCAAACGGCATCCTATTCCCTATATAGTGAACCTGACTCTGCTGCTCAGAGAAACATGTGCTACTACTGGGTAATCCTCTATAACCACAATTTCCTAATTTACTGAACTTGAGGATCTTACACTGAAGCCAATATAAGGTCCCATGTAACTATCAACAGAGAATCTCCATTGAGCATGCTTTTTAATCCTGGACAAGGCTTAACCCTGTCTGGGAAACTGGTCATACATGAATAATGTCAGAGATAGGTCTAATTAGGTCTAATTGCACTGGGATTGCTAATACTGTTTGTTGAGTTCCCTATTTAAAGACAAAAAAAGATACAGTCTCACAGCTCCGCTCTGAGTCCCGACAGCCAGAATCTTCTGCACAGGGTCAAAGGCCATGGAGGAGGGTTGGTAAGGGAAGCCATGGCGCACAGTCTGAAGGAGCCAAAGAACACATTCTGCATTAGCTGTTAGATCACCTCCAGATAAACAATTTACAGACATTCAATCAAGTAATGTTATCTCATGTTTTGTTGTATCCAGGAAACTGTGTGACATTTCAGAGGCAATTGTTTGTCTAAATACAAAAGATGTATGATCAGTTTAAATCCATATCTAGACGAGGCTCTCTTTCCCACAGAAGAAAAAAGCTAAATATTTCTAGGAAAGTAGCTATCCCGTTTGACAAGCCAGGTGTTCCCTGTCACAGTCAGATCATTGGATAGCTGCTGTAGCTTGCTAGCTAGCCAACAACACTGGATGACATTATCACTTTAATTATAGCAGGCTAAACTCCACTGAAATTAAATCAGAAAATTCCTTGAGTGCAGTTTAGTCCGCTACTTAATGACATAATCCAGAGGATTATTCAGATTTAATTTATGGCTGGTTGGTTGAGGACATTAAAGACAGATGACATAACCTTGCTTGTTAACGTTAGTAATCTGGTGGGTTGATGCTTTGGCCAATGGCAATCCCAGACATTGGGACTGTGAGAGGCAGTCAGTTGATTATCTTGACAACTAGCAATTCTATAATTATATAGCTGGCAACCCCCTATACTAGCTAGTTACAAGAACCGCATCAATGCAATGTCAGCATAGACACAAATAACTTAAAACACCAATGATTTAAAAATCACGCGCTGTCAATGTGTCAACACAGCTCCTACTAACTCGCTCGCTGGTAAACTTCAATGATTCCCAGCAAAAACAGCTAGCTAGTTAGTAGCCCACCTTGCAGAGCTGAAAATGCTCCGACTGTAGTGTCTCTTGGATCACATTGTTTTGACTAGTTCCCGGTTGTGGAGATGCAGAGGAAAATGAAGAAGCAGCCAAGCCGTCCAGCACTTTTCTAATATTGAACTTCTTCATTTCCCCTCAATACAGACGAGGACGAAACACACTAAATGGATCAACAAAGCCACCATAAATTGGATAGTGCACTTCCTAGCTAGATGTTAGTTAAAGACGCAAATTTGGCTAATATCTTGTTCTTAATCTCGCTCGCATGTTACGGATTGTGTTGTCACTGCACTCTCAACAGTACAATTCACGTGTACACAGTTTAAGCATATGCACATTAATGAATTATTGTCGAAAATCTATTTGTATCCATCGATATTGCATGTATCCAGTCGGAGTCGATTGTAAAAGCTCCGCTGACGGCTGCCAGCTAGCTAGGCTACTGTTAGCCAGCCTAGCTAACACGGAAACACAGAGACGAGTCTGCGCAGTAGAGGCAGCAACACGCCGGATGTACACATTGGATCCAGTATGTAAACATATAATTGACGTTCAATCTTTATTTTTGGAAACTGTTGTTAAACAAATGATGAATCATTGAATAAGATAATAACAGTATGCACTATACATAAATGTTCCTATCCAGCGAGTTTACTTGACAAAGTCACAAAGCTACAAAGCTAGCACTCATTGAAAATAGAGGCGAATCTACATGGACACCTGGACCAATAATATGTTTTCTCCGGCAGGTGGGGGAGTTTCGTTTTTTTCACACTCACCAAGCGAGGAGTTTTTGAATGGAGGTTCGAATTTGGTCAACAAAAACACGTAATGGCTTCTTTGTTGTATGTGAGGTTTATTTGATCGAATGGAAGTTTCGTAATGGTTATGTTGTTAGGAGTGTACTGATATAAGTAGAACACTTGACCTCCGGGCAACTTTGATTTAAAAAAAGAATTATATAAACAAACAAAAAAAGAGAAACATCACTTTTTCAGGACCCTGTCTTTCAAAGATAAAGATTCGTAAAAATCCAAATAAATTCACAGATCTTCATTATAAAAGATTTAAACACTGTTTCCCATGCTTGTTCAATGAACCATAAACAATTAATGAACATGTACCTGTGGAACGGTCGTTAAGACACTAATAGCTTGCAAACGGTAGGCAATTTAGGTCACAATTATGAAAACTTAGGACACTAAAGAGGACTTTCTACTGACTATGAAAAACACCAAAAGAAAGATGCCCAGGGTCTCTGCTCATCTGCGTGAATGTCCGTACTGCGGGACGCCTAAGACAGCGCTACAGGGAGACAGGACGGACAGCTGATCGTCCTCGCAGTGGCAGACTACGTGTAACAACACCTGCACAGGATCGGTCCATCCAAACATCACACCTGTCGGACAGGTACATGATGGCAACAACAACTGTCCGAGTTACATCAGGAACTTGTTCAGTTTATGTCTCTTTTTGTTGAATCTTGTTATGTTCATACAAATATTTACACATGCTAAGTTTGCAGAAAATAAACGCAGTTGACAGTGAGAGGATGTTTCGGTTTTTGCTGAGTTTACATATACATCACATGTGCAACCGAACTCTAGACCACCTTTACTCCACACACAGAGACTCATACAAAGCTTTCCCTCGCCCTCCATTTGGCAAATCTGACCATAAATCTATCCTGGTTTCTGCTTATACAAGCAAACACTGAAGCAGGAAGTACCAGTAACTCGCTCAATACGGAAGTGGTCAGATGATGCGGATGCTACGCTACAGGACGGTTTTGCTAGCACAGACTGGAATGTGTTCCGGGATTCATCCAATGGCATTGAGAAGTATACCACCTCAGTCACCGGCTTCATCAATTAGTGCATGGACGACGGCGTCCCCATAAAGACCGTGTGTCCAGTTGAAGTTGGAAGTTTACATACAACTTAGCCAAATACATTTAAACTCAGTTTTTCACAATTCCTGACATTTAATCCAAGTAAGAATTCCTTGTCTTCGGTCAGTTAGGATCACCACTTTATTTTATGAATGTGAAATGTCAGAACAATAGTAGAGAGAATGATTTACTTCAGCTTTTATTTCTTTCATCACAATCCCAGTGGGTCAGAAGTTTACATACACTCAATTAGTATTTGGTAGCGTTGCCTTTAAATGGTTTAACTTGGGTCAAGAATTTGGGGTAGCATTCCACAAGCTTCCCACTAGCATTCCACAAGCTTCCCACAATAAATGTTGTGCATTTTGGCCCAGTTCTCCTGACAGAGAGGATATTATTGTGTCAGGTTTGTTGGCCTCCTTGCTCGCACCCTCTGTTTCAGTTCTGCCCACACATTTTCTATAGGCTTGAGGTCAGGGCTTTGTGATGGCCACTCCAATACCTTGACTTTGTTGTCCTTAAACCGTTTTGACACAACTTTGGAAGTATGCATGGGGTCATTGTCCATTTGGAAGACTCATTTGCGATCAAGCTTTAACTTCCTGACTGATGTCTTGAGATGTTGCTTCAATATAGCCACATAATTTTCCTCCCTCATGATGCCATCTATTTTGTGTCCCTCCTGCAGCAAAGCACCCCCACATCATGATGCTGCCACCCCGTGCTTCACGGTTGGGATGGTATTCTTCGGCTTGCAAGCCTCCCCCTTTTTCCTCCAAACATAACAATGGTCATTATGGCCAAACAGCTATATTTTTGTTTCATCAGACCAGATTACATTTCTCCAAAAAGTACGATCTTTATCCCACGTGCAGTTGCAAATCGTAGTCTGGCTTTTTATGGCGATTTTGAAGCAGTGGCTTCATCCTTGCTGAGTTGCCTTTCAGGTTATGTCGATATAGGAGTCATCTTACTGTGGATATTACCTGTTTCCTCCAGCATCTTCACAAGGCCCTCTGGAGTTGTTCTAGGATTGATTTGCACTTTTCGCACCAAAGTACGTTCATCTCTAGAAGACAGAACGCGTCTCCTTCCTGAGCGGTATGACGGCTGCGTGGTCCCATGGTGTTTATATTTGCGTACTATTGTTTGTACAGACGAACGTGGTACCTTCAGCCATTTGGAAATTGTTCCCAAGGATGAAACTGATTTGTGGAGGTTTCCAATTTTTTTTTTCTGAGGTCTTGGCTGATTTATTTTGATTTTCCTATGATGTCAAACAAAGAGGCATTGAGTTTGAAGGTAGGCCTTGAAATACATCCACAGGTACACCTCCAATAGACTCAAATTATGTCAAATAGTCTATCAGAAGCTTCTAAAGCCATGACATCATTTTCTGGAATTCTCTAAGCTGTTTAAAGGCACAGTCAATTTAGTGTATGTAAATTTCTGACCCACTGGAATTGTGATACAGTGAATTATAAGGGAAATAATACGTCTGTAAACAATTGTTGGAAAAATTACTTGTGTCATGCAAAAAGTGGATGTCCTAACCGACTTGCCAAAACTATAGTTTGTTATTAACAAGACATTTGTGGAGTAGTAGAAAAACGAGTTTTAATGACTCCAATCTAAGTGTATGTAAACTTCCGACTTCAACTGTACATATCCCAACCACAAACCATGGATTACAGGTAACATCCGCACCAAGCTAAAGGCTAGAGCTGCCCCTTTCAAGGAGTGGAACAGTAATCCGGACGCTTATAAGAAATCTCACTATGCCCTCAGACGAACCATCAAACAGGCATAGCGTCAATACAAGACTAAGATTAAATCCTACTACAACGGCTCAGATGCTCGCAAACTATTTCGGCCTACAAAGGGAAACCCAGCCGCGAGCTGCCCAGTGACGTAACCCTACCAAACGAGTTAAATGACTTTCATGCTCACTTTGAAGCAAGCACCAGCTGTTCAGAACTACTGTGTGATCACGCTCTCCGTAGCCGATGTGAGCAATTGGTCCAGCGTGGTCCGGGTTAGGGGAGGGATTGGCCAGCCGGGATATCCTTGTCCCATCGCGTTCTAGTGACTTCTGTGGAGGGTCAGGCGCATGCACGCTGACACGGTCGCCAGTTGGATGGTGTTTCCCCCGACACATTGGTACAGCTGGCTTCCGGGTTAAGCGAGCAGTGTGTCAAGAAGCAGTGCGGCTTGGCAGGGTCATGATTCAGAGGACATATGGCTCTCAACCTTCGCCTCTCCCAAGTTCGTACAGGAGTTGCAGCAATGGCACGACTATAACTACCAATTGGGGAGAAAAATGGGTAAAAAAATAAATAAATAAAAATGTTCAGACCCTTTACTCAGTACTTTGTTGAAGAATGTATATAGCCTCGTTATTGTTATTTTATTTTTGCTCTTTTATTTTTTACTTAAGTTTATTTAGTAAATATTAAAACAACAATGATGATTAAAGGCTTGTAAGTAAGCATTTCACGGTAAGGTCTACACCTGTTGTATTCGGCACGTGTGTAACGATGTGCGCTGGGAGTCGGGAAGCAAGTACAGGGAATGAGTGCATTAATAAATGACCACAGCATAATACAAAATAAGAAACACGAACAATGCACAGACATGACACAGGAACAGAAACAATAACACCTTGGGAAAGGAACCAAAGAGAGTGACTTATATAGGGAAGGTAATCAGAGAAGTGATGAAGTCCAAGTGAGTCTGATGACGCGCAGGTGCACGTAACAATGGTGACAGGTCTGCGCCATAACGAGCAGCCTGGTGACCTAGAGGCTGAAGAGGGAGCACACGTGACAACATGACATATATTTTGACTTGACCCTTTGGCAGCAATTACAGCCTCGAGTTCTTGGGTATGACGCTACAAGCTTGGCACACCTGTATTTGGGGATTTTCTCCCATTCTCCTCTGCAGATCCTTTCAAGCTCTGCCAGGTTGGATGGGAAGCGTTGCAGCACAGATATTTTCAGGTCTCTTCAGAGATGTTTGATTGGATTCAAGTCTGGGCTCTGGCTGGGCCGCTCAAGGACATTCAGAGACTCGTCCCAAAGCCACTCCTGCGTTGTCTAGATTGTGGGGGGATTGTGCGTTGTCTAGATTGTAGGGTTGTTGTCCTGTTGGAAGGTGAACCTTCGCCCCAGTCTGAGGTCCTGAGTGCTCTGGTGCAGGTTTTCATCAAGTATCTCTCTGTACTTTGCTCTGTTCATCATTCTCTCTATCCAGAATATTCTCCCAGTCCCTGCTGCTGAAGAACATCCCCACAGCATGATGCTGCCACCACCATGGTTCACCGTAGGGATGGTGCCAGCTTTCCTCCAGACTTGAAGCTTGGCATTCAGGCCAAAGAGTTCAATCTTGGTTTCATCAGACCAGAGAATCTTTTTTTCTCCTGGACTGAGATTCCTTTAGGTGCCTTTTGGCAAACTCCAAGCGGGCTGTCATGTGCCTTTTACTGAGGAGTGGGTTCTATTTGGCCACTCTACCATAAAAACCTGATTGGTGGAGTGCTGCAGAGATGGTTGTCCTTCTGGAAGGTTCTCCCATCTCCACAGAGGAACTCTGGAGCTCTGTCAGAGTGACCATTGGGTTCTTGGTCACCTGCCTAACCAAGGCCCTTCCCCCCCGATTGCTCAGTTTGGCTGGGCGGCCAGCTCTAGGAAGAGCTTTGGTGGTTCCACACACAGACGTGGTACAGTAATGTACTACAACAAGCAGGCTTGACATCCCCTCCCCAAACACACACACACACACACACACACACATACTTCACATATTTACGCAAGGCTCATTCCATGGGAAATTAAATGTGTAGGGCTATTTGAACAGACCCCCTTGCAGATGCTCTTATCCAGAGCAATTTACAGGATTCGAACCAGCGACGTTTCAGTTACTGGCCCAACGCTCTAACCGGTGATGTAAGATACCTGTCTTTTAATATTCTCTCCCATCTTCTCTAACATAGCAGAGGTTAGGTAAGTCAGATAAATGTGACATAGTAGTAGAGTAATAGATTATTATTATTATTATCTGAAATATTTCCCCTGAGGGGTAAGAATGTATGGCAACACAGATAAGAGGAGAGATATCTTCCACTGTTCTGTTCTCTCCACAACATGCTCTTCCGCACACTCTGTGTGTGTCCCCTCCCCCCCCCACACACACACACACACATTCCCAGCTGCTGCAGACCTTAGCCTTAGAGTCCAGTCTGTTTGTGCCATCATGCCGACTCCTTTGACACTCATGATGATGCCAAATGTTTGGCTTGACAATGACAGCAATGGCGTTGGCAAGAGCACAAATTACCATGCCTCAGACACCTAGGTTTATTCCTGTAGCCAACTCACACTGCACCACAAACACACACACTAACCCCTCTACCCGTATGTCCCCCTCCATCTAGGAGGAGTAACTGTGTGGGTCTCTCGGCCCCGCCCTTCTCGACCCTCATCATGCCGGAACCTGTCCGTCACTCACGGATCCCTGACCTCCCGTTGGACAGAAGCCTGCTGTTTGAGTTCCTAATCTTCTTGTACCTGCTGGTGGCGCTGTTCGTTCATTACATCAACATATAAAGGAGCGCGCGGTGGTACCCATACAGTCACCCTGCCTCCTCCACGTCTCTGGTGAGTTGTAGTACAGACAGACAGACACACACACACACACACACACAATACATTAATATCTACAGGACCGTGTGATGTTAAACCTATAGTCATCCAGCGGCCTCAATGTCTCTGGTTAGTAGTAATATAGACACACAGAGTCTCACACACACACCTGCAGGCAGTCACAAACACACACACAGCCACCTGCTGCCTCTACCTCTTTGGTGAGCAAATGCACAGACACGCACACACAGAGCCAAGTCTCTCTCCCTCCCCCAGGATTGCTGAAGACACAGCCCTGGATAAGAACATCCATGAGTCTGTCAGCGACCAGATCGAAAGGAAGAGCACATGGAGGGTTGATTTCTCTTATTACATTCTCCTGCTATCAACTATTAACATTTTAAAATGGCATTTTACAATAAGGTTCCCTTTACAAGGGTTTTTTAAAGGGTTTATAATTCAATTAGTAATGGTTAATGAATCATTTATAAGTCCGTATCTCTCTGATGGGAATGCGTTTAGTCCTGCAGCGAGCATTTAATGCCACAGCGGTGGTCCTTCACACGAGGCGTCTCCAGCTAGATACCAGTCAGGAGGCTCCGAGCCAGACCCACCTGCCCAGCCCCTGTAGAAGACACCTGTTGCTGGCTGAGAAGGAACACACAGGTCAGGAGGCTCCCAACCAGACCCCCAGCCACTGTAGAAGACACCTGCTGCTGGCTTAGGAGGAACACACAAGTCAGTGGCTCACACCGTGACCCATTAGGATGACATGTAGTGGAATAGCAAAACAAGTGTCTCACTTACTAAAATTATGACACTTCTCACTCACTAAAACTAGTCAAGTTTTAGTAAAGAGCCTTGATTTCCAAGATCACTGTGTCTCTAGTTCTGAACTGTCCCTTTCTCTCTGTTTCAGAGTCTCCGTTTGAGGAGGCTGTTTCCCCAAAAAATAAGAATTAGGTCTCAGTTAATCCACAGAGGTCTCAGTTAACCCACAGTTTTACTCCTTGATGTTTAAATCACATTCCAACCTGAAAGGACAGTATGATCCTGTTGATACATACCATTTTGGGGGAGAGTTTCAGCGCTTTGAACTCGTCAAAACTGAATCCATTTAAGTTATTGAGAGCATGGAAGATGTAATAAGCTCAGCCCTCTTGCTTAACCTCAAGGAATAGAAGTGTTTGAATACAAAGCCCTTCCATGGATTTTTTTCTTCATTCATATTGGGTTGTTTTTTTAAGCCATTTTATGTGTACAGAGAGAACTTGAATTAAAAAATGTACACAATTTATCCAATTGGCTCGTCTCACTTCATCACTACATCTGTCACTCTCGCTCTCACCATAAGGTCATGTTAAGTTGTTGATACTTTTCATAACCTATTGCACATACAAACGTGGGATTTTATGTTATTCACTCGACTACCCATTTTCAAAAATGTTTTTCCCATTACTCTGATTAAATGTCCATCATTTTAATGTACAAGAAAAAGCTTGGCTACCTTTGGGGTCTCATGTGTTGGGATAAGTGGCATTGAAAAATCTGACATGGAATATATACCCTAACCTGTGTTCTGTGTAAGAGGTGAAATTTAGTGAGAAATTGTCAGTTGTAACCCTTTTGGCTGAGGTTTTCAGCCCTCTAACAAAATATTACAAATCACATGAGCTTAAAAGGGCTTAATTAATAACCTTTGGGGTCAAAGATGTTGAGTGAAGTGGAATTGAATAGTCTGACATGGAATATCATGCCTAACCCTAACCTGTGAAAAATGAATATACTACTTCAATATCCTACCTACCCCCAATTCAGTAGTGGTCTTCAGTGAGGTACACAGCTGCATGTTTCTGTCCTCCATAACTGGGAAAGGCATAAACAACCCTACATCCATCTCATTAGATCAGAACACTATGGATCAACAGTGATTCATATTTATGGTTTATAATATATTATATTCCCAAAATAGATTGTGTTCATTGTTTTCACAACCCTTTATGTAAAGAGAATAAGGACAGGTGTCATATGATTGATTAAACATGTTTGGAGAATTTAACTCTGATTTACAACTTGACTTCTTTGACACAAGCTGTGGCTTGGAGTCTTGCGTCGGCAGTTACACAACATGATCAAAAGTACGTGGTATTAATATGGAATTGGTCCTCTCGTTGCTGCTATAACGGCCTCCACTCTCCTGGGAAGGCTTTCCACTAGATGTTGGATGTCCACTAGATGTTGAACATTGCTGCCGGAACTTGCTTCCAGTCAGCCGCAAGAGCATTAGTGAGGTCGATTAGGCCTGGCTCGCTGTCGGCGTTCCAATTCCTCCCAAAGGTGTTTGATAGGGTTGAGGTCAGGGCTCTTTGCAGGCCAGTCAAGTCCTTCCACACTGAACTCGGCAAACCATTTCTGTATGGACCTCGCTTTGTGCACAGGGGCATTGTCATGCTGAAACAAGAAAGGGCCTTCCCCAAACTGTTGCCACAAAGTTGAAAGCACATAATCGTCTAAAATGTCAGTGTATGCTGTAGCGTTAAGATTTCCCTTCACTTGAACTAAGGGGCCTAGCCCGAACCATGAAAACCAGCCCCAGACCAATATTCCTCCTCCAACAAACTTTACAGTTGGCACTATGCATTGGCGCAGGTAGTGTTCTCCTGGCATCTGCCAAAACCAGATTTGTCTGTCAGCCTGCAAGATGGTGAAGAGTGATTCATCACTCCAGAGAACGCGTTTCAACTCCTCCAGAATTCAATGACGGCGAGCTTTACGCCACTCCAGCTGATGCTTGGCATTGCGCATGATTATCTTAGGCTTGTGTACGGCTGTTCAGCCATGGAAACCCATTTCATGAAGCTCCCGACGAACAGTTCTTGTGCTGACGTTGCTTCCGGAGGAAGTTTGGAACTTGGTAGTGAGTGTTGCAACCAAGGACAGACGATTGCTACACACTACGTGCTTCAGCACTCGGCGGTCCCGTTCTGTGAGCTTGTGTGGCCGTGGTAGGCCACGACACAGGAGGCAGATGGGTGGAGTCTTACAATGTTTATTAATCCAAAGGGGTAGGCAAGAGAATGGTCGTGGACAGGCAAAAAGGTCAAAACCAGATCAGAGTCCAGGAGGTACAGAGTGGCAGACAGGCTCGTGGTCAAGGCAGGCAGAATGGTCAGGCAGGCAGGTAGAAAGTCCAGAAACAGGCAAGGGTCAAAACAGGGACTAGAAAAAGGAGAAAGCAAAAAGCAGGCGAACGGGAAAACCGCTGGTTGACTTGGAAACATACAAGACGAACTGGCACAGAGAGACAGGAAACACAGGGATAAATACACTGGGGAAAACATGCGACACCTGGAGGGGGTGGAGACAATAACGAGGACAGGTGAAACTGGTCAGGGTGTGACACTGCCAATATTTTTCTATGGCGATTGCATGGCAGTGTCCCCGATTTTATACACCGGTCAGCAACGGGTGTCTCTGAAATAGCCATCTCCACTAATTTGAAGGGGTGTCCACATGCTTTTGTGTGTGTGTGTGTGTGTGTGTGTGTGTGTGTGTGTGTGTGTGTGTGTGTGTGTGTGTGTGTGTGTGTGTGTGTGTGTGTGTGTGTGTGTGTGTGTGTGTGTGTGTGTGCGTGTGTGTGTGTGTCTGCGCAATGCATGCTCCACTAATAAGGTGTAGCCTTTCATTGAATAAAATAATAATTTCTATGATTCCACTGGATTAGGCCTATAAAAATGTATTTGTGGTTTATTGTTATTGTTCTATCTGCAGGCTTCACTCTGTGGGGCCCTGAGAACTCCTGGAACTGCAACGCAGTGGACTTGGCTCCTAACAGGACCTAGTTGGAGAAGTGTCTGGAGCACTCAGAGCCCACAGCAACCTGTGTCTGGGACTGTACCACTCTCTGTTTGAGTGGTTTAATCTGCTTTACGAGCAGGACGCTGCCAACCTGTACACTACCAACCTCTTCCCCACCACTAAGACGCTGCCCGAGCTCTATGAGATCATCAACAAGTACAAGCCGGAGCTGCTGTGGTCCGATGGAGATGGGGATGCTCCTGATAAATACTGGAACAGCACCGGATTCCTGGCTTGGCTATACAACGAGAGTTACAGTCATAGAGATAATAGACAGAATCTACCACACCCTCAAAACATATAAGTGAAGGTGATGAAGGCAAAATGCAAAACTGGAGAAAGCAGAAAAGTCTCTGCACACTTTCAGTCAGATGCACATTTATTTTGATAGTAGCTGAGCTTTCGGTCAGTCGAACTCCAACAGAGCATATCCACAAACAAAACTGGGACCAGTCAGAGCGATAAAATATGATGTAATATGTTTAGGGAAATAATATACTATACGCGTTCTCTGATTTACAATGAGAGGTAGGGACTTTATGGGCTAGGACACAGATAATGCCTAGTCCTGGACTATAACACACTTTCAATGAAGATTGTCCATTCAACATGCTTTTTAGTGTGGGACTAGTTTTAATCTGTGTCCAGGGAAACTGTCCATAAATGTCTAAAAATCTACACCAATCTCTTTTTGCAGTTATAGGTCTATTTAATGTGTCAGTTAATGCTATGGAGTATGATGTATGCACCAACGGTGTAAACATCACATGCTTCAGCATTTGCATTAACAACACTGGTACAGAAATTGGAATAGCCCAGTGCGAGAGACCGTGGTGACCAATGATCGTTGGGGCTACGGCAGCATCTGTACCCATAGAGGCTACTACACCTGCGATGATCGCTACCAGCCCGGTTCCTGGGGTTACAGGAGAAATGCCCAGCTTAAAGACTACTTCACTATCGAGCAGCTTGTGGCGGTCAGTTTTAAATGGAACTGAAAAAGCACTTTATTTTATGGTAAACAGGAGACTTAAATCATTTAGGTCACGAAGGTTATTGCACTACCAGAACAAACTTTTTGTAGCTGAATATTCCTGTTTGCATATGATTTAGTATGACTCATAAACAGCATAATTTAACTGTAAAGTCCACTCAGTCTAATGTCTTTTGACTTGTTTGGCTTCATTCTTCTCTCCTAGACTAATAATTGTACACAACAGTAGGACATGTATGAAGCTAATAGGAATGTATTTGATATCGGGGAGACTGAAATTTGGTTACTTTTCCAGCCCCACACAATTAAACTACGCAACTAAATTTAACAATGCAGATTCAGCTGCATGCCTGCCTATGGAATATATTATAATATGTCATATAGCTGTAATAAAGGCTTTATGAATGCATACTTGGGGCCTGCGTGATTCAGACGTTGGTGGAGACAGTGTCCTGTGGAGGGAACCTGCTGATGAACATTGGACCTACGTCTGAAGCAGATGGGTCAGTGGCTGGGGGTCAATGGAGAGGCCATCTACAACACCACTGCTTGGAGGGCCCAGAACGACAGCATCCCAGCTAGCGCCTGGTCTATTCATACAAATAATAATGATTTAATAAATAATCATTTTTCCTCACTTGTTTCAGCTGTCCAGAAGGGGTTTGATGTTAGTGGAAGAAGTTTCAATTGTAAGAGGCGGAGTATGAGAACACTTTTTTACCTCGCTCCATAATGGGTGAGCTTTGGAGTTTTTAACAAACCTCAACACCCGATGGTACACAGTGTCCAGCATATGTAATGACTCCACAGGGGCAAACATGTACAAGCTATCGCCATAGTCGATTACAAGCAAGAAGTTAGCGAAACAAGTCTCTTTCTCGCTTCAAAATATAAACATGACTTATTTTGAAAATAAAGAACTAACTTTTTCATCTAACAAGAAACCCAGGTACTTGTAAGTTGATACGATTTCTATTTGCTTGGTGACTATACATGGAACAGCAGAGGGAGCACCCCCCTATCCACATCGACGGGACAGTAGTGGAGAGGGTAGTAAGTTTTAAGTTCCTCGGCATACACATCACGGATAAACTGAATTGGTCCACCCACACAGACAGCGCTGTGAAGAAGGCGCAGCAACGCCTCTTCAACCTCAGGAGGCTGAAGGAATTTGGCTTGTCACCAAAAGCACTCACAAACTTTTACAGATGCACTATGGAGAGCATCCTGTCGGGCTGTATCACCACCTGGTATGGCAACTGCTCCGCCCACAACCGTAAGGCTCTCCAGAGGGTAGTGAGGTCTGCACAATGCATCACCGCGGGCAAACTACCTCCCCTCCAGGACACCTCCACCCCCCTATGTCACAGGAAGGCCATAAAGATCATCAAGGACAACAACCACCCGAGCCACTGCCTGTTCACCCCGCCATCATCCAGAAGGCGAGGTCAGTACAGGTGCATCAAAGCAGGGACCGAGAGACTGAAAAACAGCTTCTATCTCAAGGCCATCAGACTGTTAAACAGCCACCACTAACATTGAGTTGCTGCTGCCAACATACTGACCCAACTCCAGCCACTTTAATAATGGAATTGATGTAAAAACAAATGTATCACTAGCTACTTTAAACTTTGCCACTTATTATAATGTTTACATACCCTACATTACTCATCTCATATGAATATACTGTACTCGATACCATCTACTGCATCTTGCCTATGCCGTTCTGTACCATCACTCATTCATATATCTTTATGTACATATTCTTTATCCCTTTACACTTGTGGGTATAAGGTAGTAGTTGTGGAATTGTTAGGTTAGATTACTCGTTGGTTATTACTGCATTGTCCGAACTAGAAGCACAAGCATTTCGCTACACTCGCATTAACATCTGCTAACCATGTGTATGTGACAAATTGGATTTGATTTGATTTGACTTGGTCAAGAAACATGAGCAATGGACATTAGACCGGTGAAAATCCAAATTACGGAGTCCAAATTTGAGATTTTTGGTTCCAACTGCCGTGTCTTTGTGAGACGCAGAGTAGGTGAACGGATGATCTCCGTATGTGTGGTTCCCACCATGAAGCATGGACGAGAAGGTATGATGGTGTGGGGGTGCTTTGCTGGTGACACTGTCAGTGATTTATTTAGAATCCAAGGCACTCTTAACCAGCATGGCTACCACAGCATTCAGCAGCGATACGCCATCCCATCTGTTTTACACTTAGTGGGGCTATCATTTGTTTTTCAATTTGCTATTTGACCAAGATGGAGTGCTGCATCAGATGACCTGGCCTCCATAACAGCCAACCTCAACCCAATTTAGATGGTTTGGGATGAGTTGGACCGCAGAGTGAAGGAAAAGCTGCATCTGTGGGAACTCCATCAAGACTGTTGGGAAAGCATTCCAGGTGAAGCTGGTTCAGAGAATGCCAAGAGTGTGCATAGCTGCCATCAAGGCAAAGGGTTAATACTTTGAAGAAACTAAAATCTATTTTGATTTGTTTAACACTTTTTTGGTTACTACATGATTCCATATGTGTTATTTCATAGTATTGTAGTATTGTATATTCATAGTATGTCTTCACTATTATTCTACAATGTATAAAATAGTAAAAAATAAAGAAAAACCCTTGAATGAATCGGTGTATCCAAACTTTTGACTGGTACTGTACATAACATTTGTATTTTAGAATTTTACCTTTGCCTATTTGATCTGGTTCTAACATAGGTCTACGGATTTACGCCATGATTGTCAAAAAAACATTACATTTGTGCTTCAGAACCAAAAAGTTGTGAGCCTTGATTGTTGACCAATAACCAGTCATCAGCATTAGCTCACAAAAGATTTGTCTGCAGAAAGCAGTTGTTTAATTTTCTCCGGTTTTGCCTGGCAAAAACAATATGACTACATTGATATTATCCATATGAAAGTGATCCATATACACTCTATATAGTTGAAGTCGGAAGTTTACATACACCTTAGCCAAATACATTTAAACTCAGTTTTTCACAATTGCTGACATTTCATCCTAGTAAAAAGTCCCTGTCTTAGGTCAGTTAGGATCACCACTGTGACTTCTGCCTCCTTGTTCGGGTGGTGCTCGGCGTCGAAGTCACCGGTCTTCTAGCCATCAGTGATCAATTTTTCATTTTCCATTGGTTTTGTCTTGTCTTCCTACACACCTGGTTTCAATCCCATTCATTACCTGTTGTGTATTTAACCCTCTGTTTCCCCTCATGTCTTTGTCAGAGATTGTTTGTTATTCAGTGTTGTGTTTTTTGTTTTGTGGCGTGAAGGGTCCTCATACCCATTTTGTTTATTGTTTACATTTAGGGTTTGGAGTGTTTTGTTTATCGTTATTAAATAACTCCATTACACACAGTTTGATTTTCATGCGCCTGACTTCCCTGCCACCTATACACACGACTCTGACAACCACTTTGTTTTAAGAATGTGAAATGTCAGAATAATAGTAGAGGAGGATTTATTTCAGCTTTTGTTTCTTTCATCACATTCCCAGAGGGTCAGATGTTTACACACACTCTATTATTTGGTAGCATTGCCTTTAAATTGTTTAACGTGGGTCAAACGTTTCAGGTAGCCTTCCACAAGCTTCCCACAATAAGTTGGGTGAATTTTGGCCCATTCCTCCTGACAGAGCTGGTGTAACCGAGTCAGGTTTGCGGGCCTCCTTGCTCGCACACGCTTTTTCAGTTCTGCCCACAAGTTTTCTATAGGATTGAGGTCAGGGCTTTGTGATGGCCACTCCAATACCTTGACTTTGTTGTCCTTTAAGCCATGCTTATTTTTAAGCATAATTTTTTTCTTTAAGCAATGTCTTTTTCTGGCCACTCTTCCATAAAGCCCAGTTCTGTGGTGTGTACGGCTTAAAGTGGTCCTATGGACAGATACTCCAATCTCCGCTGTGGAGCTTTGCAGCTCCTTCAGGGTTATCTTTGGTCTCCTTGTTGCCTCTCTGATTAATGCCCTCCTTGCCTGGTCTGTGAGTTTTGGTTTCCATTTTTTAATAATGGATTTAATGGTGCTCTGTGGGAGGTTCAAGTTTTGGATATTTTTTTTATAACCCAAACCCTGATCTGTACTTCTCCACAACTTTGTCCCTGACCTGTTTGGAGAGCTCCTTCGTCTTCATGGTGACACTTGCTTGGTGGTGCCCCTTGCTTAATGGTGTTGCAGACTCTGGGGCCTATGTACTGAAATCATGTGACACTTAGATTGCACAGAGGTGGAATTTAACTAATTATGTGACTTCTGAAGGTAATTGGTTGCACCAGATTTATTTAGGGGCTTCATAGCAAAGGGGGTGAATACATATGCACGCACCAATTTTCAGTTTACATTTTTTTCAATTTTTTGAAACAAGTAATTTTTTTCACTTCACCAATTTGGACTATTTTGTGTATGTTCATTACATGAAATCCAAATAAAAATCTATTTAAATTACAGGTTGTAATGCAACAAAATAGGAAAAATGCCAAGGGGGATGAATACTTTTGCAAGGCACTGTATGGGGCCACCACTTCTCTGTGAAATCATTCATCGCATGACCAATGGACCATTTCACTGATGTTCAGAGGCATGCAGTGGAAGTATGTTCATTTTTACAGGTATGTTGATTAAGCAATGTTTTATTCATATGTGCGTTGTTCATATGTATGAAACACTATTCAATGTAAGAACAAAGAATTACACACCAAGGAATTCATTCAAGATTTTTAAATGCATTGGCCAAATATTGCTACTCAGTGAGTGTGAAAAAGATAACCTGGCACAGATCTTGCCAACTCCATTGCCCACGCAAATGTTTAACATGACAATGAGTGACAAGGAGTTGGCATGATAGGCTATGAAAAAAGAGACACTAGATGGCACAATTGATCAACATTGCCTCCCAGCAGTCGCTCTCTGAGTTGTACACTAGGAAGGGACAAATCAAATCAAATGGTATGAGCTAAATACAACGGCGTAGACTTTACAGTGAAATGCTTGATTCACAACGATGCAGTTAAAAAGAGTCATAAAAAATAATAACACGAGGAATGAAATACGTAAGAATGAAGCTATTTACAGGGAGTGCCAGTACCAGATCAATGTGCAGGTGGGTATGTGTGTGTTTGTGTTATGTGTGTGTATGCGTATGTAGTGTGTGTGAATGTATGTAGGTTTTGTGTGAGAGTGTCAGTGTAGTGTGTGTGTGAGTGAGTTTACATACAGTATAGTCTGGTGAGTATGCATAGAATCAGTTCAAGATAGAGTCAATGCAGATACTCCGGGTAACCATTTCATTAACTATTTAACAGCCTTATGGCTATTTAGCGGGTTGGGGGCAGAAGCTGCTCTCGGAGCCTGTTGGTCGGAGAGCCGATGCCCCGGTACCGTTTGATGCCCCGGTACCGTTTGATGCCCCGGTACCGTTTGATGCCCCAGTACCGCTTGTCGTACGGTAGCAGAGTGAACACTCTATGGCTTTGGTGGCTGAAGTCTTTGGCAATTTTTCGGGCCTTCCTCTGACACCGCCTGATATAGAGGTCCTGGATGGCAGGGAGCTCGGCTTCAGTGATGTATAAAATAGAAATGATCAAATAAAACTGAAGAGGAGACATCGGTGATGTTGATGGGAATTGGACATATCCATCATGGTGGTTCAATAGAGTTACAGGTGTATTATGTTCGAGTGTTATAACATGTCATTTACAGTTTCTCCTATCTCCCTTTCTTTTTTGATTATTATTATGTGGTACAATCAATAGGCAGAATAAACAGCATTGGACAAATGACAAATGCATTGCCAGAGCATGTGCATATCACATGATAATTTATGTACATGCACAGACCTACTACCAAGTAAAAATGTATGCTGTGCTTATTGATTCACCATTACAAGTAAAACCAAAAACAATATAAAAATAAACCCAAAATAAAACACACCCCATCTCACCCCTCCCACCCGAGTGACCCGTTTAACTTAGCTCTTCATAGCAATTGTAACGATCTGGGTGTCGTGGGTGTGAAGTCAGGCGCAGGAAACAGAGAGTTCAAGGTAGTGCTCTTTAATGCACACATGGCGAACATAGGCCACCCCACGAAACACTGGGCGCTAAAAAACAAATGCCCCAAACACGGGGACTAAAACAGTCCAGCAAAAACCCACGAACAGGAACAAACACATTCGACTCCAACATACACAAATGTTACACAAACAATCCCGCACAAAGAAACAGACGGGCCGGGCCGGCTGACTAATAAAGTCCAACTAATCACCACAATGCATAACAGGTGTACACTGAAATCCTGTACATAGTAGGGCCCATCAACTTCAGTATCCAAGCTCTCTCGCAATATTTTTATTTATTTAAACCGTGTTCATTTGCATGTAAAATAAGGTTTATGAATATTAAACAGCCCCAATGTGTTGGATTGAAGAGAAGCCATTGGAGGAGTTTTGGCTAAAGCCTACTGAATGGTGCACAGGATGCAGTGAGAGAGATAGAAGAGCCAGATAACAGAAAGTGTGTCTGTGTCCCAAATGGCACCCTATTCCCGAGATCAGCGATGGGCAATTGGACCTTTTGTAGGCCAGCAGATCAATTCCCCAAAACAAAAATATTTTTTTATCTTGTTATATCAGTCACTAGCTAGGTGTCCATCCAAATGGTGACAGATTTTCAGTGGTGGAGAAAGTAGTCAATTCTCATACTTGAGTGAAAGTAGAGATACCTTAATAGAAAATGACTCAAGTAAAAGTGAAAGTCACCCAGTAAAATACTACTTGAGTAAAAGTCTAAATAAATATATACTTCAATGTCAAAAGTAAATGTGGTTGCTAAAATATACTTAAATATCAAAAGTAAAGGTCATAGTACGAATAATTAAAAAATCCTTATATTAAGCAAACCAGACGGCACAATTGTATTGTTTTATTTATTTACGGATAGCCAGCGTCACACTCCGACACACATCATTTAAAAACAAAGCATTTGTGTTTAGTGAGTCTGCCAGATCAGAGGCAGTAGGGATGACCAGGGATGTTCTCTTCATAAGTGTGCGAATTGGACCATTGTCTGTCCTGCTAAGCATTCGAATGTAACGAGTAACTTTGGGTGTCAGGGAAAATGTATGGAGTAAAAAGTACATAATTATCTTTAGGAATCTAGTGAAGTAAAAGTAAAAGTTGTAAAAAATATAAATAGTAAAGTACAGATGCCCCAAAACACGACTTAAGTAGTACTTTAAAATATTTTTACTTAAGTACTTTACACCACTGCAGATTTTCATGCAAATATTCTAAGATCTGCATAAAGAAAGTATGCTCATATACCCACCGTTGGTGGGCATCCACCAAACTGATTTGTTGTGGATAAAAATCAGTGCGTGATGACATAGTGCACACAAAATGTATTTTTTTGCTTAAGTTTTCATGTACTGAATAAAAATCTTAATATCAATGTGTAACCATCACTTTTTCAACTCTACAGTCACAAAAACTGTTGCGTGCATAACAAATGTGCCTTCTCTGGTCTTGGCCCATGCACTCTGTAGCCAACAGCTTGCAGATACAGTGCAGGGAGGCTGTGCAGGTAGGCTAGTCTACATGACGAGATTATGATGGATAAGAGCGACAATATTTTGATTTGTCAAACGGCAGTCAAGCATTGATCATCATGTCACCAGAATTAGACCCTCGATATTTATTGGAAAGGAGCATCAACCTCATCACTGTGAATTTTCACCACCCTGTAATTGATTTAATCTGTAGCCTAATAAACTGCATGGTATTCGGAGTTGTAGTGGAAGGACTACAAGTTCACTTCAATATGATTGTTAATATATCAATATTTGCTCATAAAGGCGTTTCCACTGACATCTCACATAATTAATTATACCGACACTAAAAGATCAAACCATATCGAACAAATATAATATTGCAAAATCTTCTCTCTGCCCCATGGCAAAATGTGTAGATGTCACGATTTCCGCCGAAGTTGGCTCCCCTGCCTGATCGGGCGGTGCTCGGAGGTCGTCGTCACCGGCCTACTAGCCGCCACCGATCCCTTTTTCGTTGTCTGTTTGTTTTGTCTTATTAGTTGCACCTGTGTCTATTTGTGTGCTTGATGGGCTTCCTTATTTAAAGTACGTTTACCCGCCCTTGTTTCGTGCGGGATTATTCTTGTGTTACGTGTGTGCGTTATTTAGGTGTGTTCGTGTTCTAGACCTGGTACCCTGTGTTTTGGGTGGTCCGTTTATTTCCGCGCCCTGTGTTGTGGGCCTTGCTTTTGTGCCATATTAAAGTGCACTTTTCCCTGTGGAACTCACTGCTCTCTTCGCCTGATTCTTCCTCACACACCTAGTCCCGCATGACAGTAGAATTGCAACAAACTTGCTTTAAAACAGCAACATTTGCTCTTATGCCCAATTGCAGTAAATTAACTTTAAACGTAAAAAAGGATCTCTGCTGTCAACAAATATTTTCTCTCCCCCCAACAAAGTTTTGCTTACGGCACCCAAAAGGCTAGGGCTGGCTCTGACTGCATGTGTTGGTACGGAGGTGGGTACTCAGACCCGCAAGCCACTGCGGCCCCTCATGATGAGATCCGATTTTTGTGGCCCCCACCCCCATCAAAGTTGCCCATCCCTGCCCTATATAGTGCACTATTTTAAACCAGAACCCTATCTGCCCTGGTCAATAGAAGTGGGCTATGCAGGGAATAGGGTGCCATTTGGGACTTAGACCGTGTATCTGGTGCCAGCCGCGCTAGAACTGTCTTTGGCGCCAATACAATAAACAACATAAAGTAGTATCTGGTGCTAGCTCTTCAACAGCATGCTGTGCCAATTCAATAAACAGTTTAGCTCGTCAGAATTTTTCATAGCACTGTGCGTAGCAGTATGTCAATAGAAAGGAGAGAGTGAATGAAAATAGGAGAATTTAAAACGTGTTAGGATGGGTTGAATAAAGGGACTTTCATTCACAATGTCACGTTTATGAGCATGTCATCAAGAATAGATGAGTTATTAATGAGATATTATGTGTTGATCCAGAATGTAAAAGTATTTGGGGCAACATCTTATCTTGACTCCTGAATCTAGGTCTCCTGGCTGTATTGTATCTAGGACGTAATCCATATTTAGAAGTTGTGTTACTTCTCCTCAGTCACTTTCCGCAGGCACACTTACTCAACTAACGACACCAAACCTGATCATGGTGAATACATACACACAGTATCAATCATACAGTAGGCTAATCATGGTGCCGTTAGATTCACAGTTTTCAAGATGAAGTTACTCTGAACATATAAGGTCGGTTTCCTGGACACAGATTAAGTATAGTCTGGAGTAAAAAGCATGCTCAATGGTGAATCTTCATTGAAAGTGTTTTTTTGTCGAGGGGTATATTTGTCCGGAAAACAGGCCGATATGTGACAGGCAGAAACCTGAATGTGGCCGAGTGCTATAGAGTGTAGGCAGTGATTAGCACAGCAACCAGGAGACCATAGGGAACAGATCCCTAGATGCACTGCGAGAGGTCTGAGGACACTGCAAAGTAAAGCTACAAGACAGCAAAGAGCAGATGGGATGTAAAGAGAACCTGTCTCTAATATACGGCATGTCAGAAAATACAGCATAAGGGTCAAGGTTTCACTTCCCCCAAAATTTGAAATATATTAATAAGCAACAACAAAATGCAATGTGTGGCCCAAAAATCTTTTCAAATTCGGGAATTGATTGCGTGACAGGGACAACAACTGTAAAGCTGCATACCCTTAAAGAGAGGAGAATATACATTGTATTCGGAAAGTTTTTAGACCCCTTAACATTTTCCACATTTTGTTACGTTACAGCCTTATTCTAAAATTGATTAAATTGTTTATTCCCCATATCACTCTACACACGAATACCCCATAATGACAAGGGCAAAACCAGGTTTTTAGACATTTTTGCACATTTGAAAATAAAATAAAACTGAAATATTTAATTTACATAAGTATTCAGACCTTTTACTCAGTACTTTGTTGAAGCACCTTTGGCAGTGATTACAGCCTCAATTCTTTTTGGGTATGATGCTACAAGCTTGGCATACCTGCATCTGGGAGTTTCTCCCATTCTTCTCTGCAGATCCTCTCAAGCTATGTCAGTGTAACGGCAGATTTCCTCCAGATTTTAATAAGAAAAGCACTGAACACTATCAAATACAAAAACAATAAACGAATATGTGAAATAACCAAACCGAAACAGTACCGTGTGGCGACAAACACACACACGGAAACAAACACACACAAACCAACAGTGAAACCCAGGCTACCTAAATATGGTTCTCAATCAGGGCCAATGATAAACAGCTGCCTCTGATTGAGAACCATATCAGGCCAAACACAGAAATAGAAAAAACATAGAAACACAAACATAGACTGCCCACCCCAACTCATGCCCTGACCATACTAAATAAAGACAAAACAAAGGAAATAAAGGTCAGAACGTGATAGTACCCCCCCAAAGGTGCGGACCTGGCCGCAAAACCTGAACCTATAGGGGAGGGTCTGGGTGGGCGTCTGTCCTCGGTGGCTGTTCTGGCGCGGGACGTGGACCCCACTTCACCATAGTTCTAGTGTGCCTCTTCGCCCGCCTCCGTGGCCTCTTTAAAGCGGCGACCCTCGCCACCGACCTTGGACTGGGGACCCTAGACATGGATCCCGAATGGACAGGGAATTCCGGCAGCGCTGGACAGGCGGGAGACTATGGCAGCGCTGGAGTGGTGGGAGACTCCGGCAGCTCCGGAGTGAAGGGCGATTCTGGCATCGCCTGGCTGACTGACGGCTCTGGCAGATCCTGGCTGACTGACGGCTCTGGCAGCTCCTGGCTGACTGGCGGCTCTAGCAGCTCCTGGCTGACTGGCGGCTCTGGCAGCTCCTGGCTGACTGGCGGCTCTGGCAGCTCCTGGCTGACTGGCGGCTCTGGCAGCTCCTGGCTGACTGGCGGCTCTGGCAGCTCCTGGCTGACTGACGGCTCTGGCAGCTCCTGGCTGACTGATGGCTCAGGACAGACGGGAGACTCTAGGAGCGCAGGACAGACGGGAGACTCTAGGAGCGCAGGACAGACGGGAGACTCTAGCAGATCTGGACAGACGGGAGACTCTAGCAGCTCTGGACAGACGGGAGACTCTGGCAGCGCTGGAGAGGAGGAAGGCTCTGGCAGCGCTGGACAGGCGGGAACACCTGTAGGCAGAAGGCGGAAAGACAGCCTGGTGCGGGGGGCTGCCACCGGAGGGCTGGTGCGTGGAGGTGGCACTGGATAGACCGGACCGTGCAGGCACACTGGAGCTCTTGAGCACCGAGCCTGCCCAACCTTACCTGGTTGAATGCTCCCCGTAGCCAGGCCAGTGCGGCGAGGTGGAATAGCCCGCACTGGGCTGTGCTGGCGAACCGGGGACACCATGTGTAAGGCTGGTGCCATGTACGCCGGCCCGAGGACACGCACTGGAGACCAGATGCGTAGAGCCGTCTTCATGGCACCTGGCTCGATGCCCACTCTAGCCCGGCCGATATGAGGAGCTGGAATGTACCGCACCGGGCTATGCGCCCACAACAGGGACAACGTGCGCTCCGAAGCATAACACTGTGCCTGCCCGGTCCCTCTTGCTCTCCGGTAAGCACGGGAAGTTGACGCATGTCTCCTACCTGGCTTCGCCACACTCCCCATGTGCCCCCGCCAATACATTTTTGGGGCTAACTCTCGGGCTTCCAACCGCGCCGCCGTGCTGCCTCCTCATACCAGCGCCTCTCCGCCTTCGCTGCCTCCAGCTCTGCTTTGGGGCGGCGATATTCCCCTGGCTGTGCCCAGCGTCCTCTCCCGTCTAGAATCTCCTCCCAAGTCCATGAGTCCTGTGTCTTCGGCCGCTGTTGCTGTTGCCCATTACCACGCCGCTTGGTCCTCTGTTGGTGGGTGTTTCTGTAACGGCAGATTTCCTCCTCTTCGTCTGAAGAGGAGTAAGGATCGGACCAAGATGCGGCGTGGTAAGTGTTCATGACGATTTTAATAAGAAAAGCACTGAACACTATCAAATACAAAAACAATAAACGAATATGTGAAATAACCAAACACACACACGGAAACAAACACCCACAAACCAACAGTGAAACCCAGGTTACCTAAATATGGTTCTCAATCAGGGCCAACGATAAACAGCTGCCTCTGATTGAGAACCATATCAGGCCAAACACAGAAATTGAAAAAACATAGAAACACAAACATAGACTGCCCACCCCAACTCACGCCCTGACCATACTAAATAAAGACAAAACAAAGGAAATAAAGGTCAGAACGTAACAGTCAGGTTGGATGGGGAGCGTCACTGCACAGCTATTTTCAGGTCTCTTCAGAGATGTTTGGTCAGGTTCAAGTCCGGGTTCTGGCTGGGCCACTCAACAACATTCAGAGATTTGTCCCGAAACCACTCCTGCGTTGTCCTGTTGGAAGGTGAACCTTCACCCCAGTCTGAGGTCCTGAGCACTCTGGGGCAGATTTTCATCAATTATTTCTCTATACTTTGCTCTGTTAATCTTTCCCTCGATCCTGAATAGTCTCCATGTCCCTGCCGCTGACAAACATCCCCACGACATGATGCTGCCACCACCTTGCTTCACCGTAGGGATGGTGCCAGGTTTCCTCCAGATGTGATGCTTGGCATTCAGGCCAGGGAATCTTGTTTCTCATGGTCTGAGAGTCCTTTAGGTGCCTTTTGGCAACAACTGTAAAGCAGCATACCTTTAAAGAGAGGAGTGTATAAAACATTAGGAACACCTGCTCTTTCCATAACATAGACTGACCAGGTGAAAGCTATGATCCTTTATTGATTTAACAGAATGTGCTGTTAATTCATGTATCCATTTTTGTAATTTTAAATGAATGATTTACACTGAGTATACAAAACAGTAAGGACACCTACTCTTTCCATGACATAGACTGACCAGGTGAATCAAGGTGAAAGCTATTATCCCTTATTGATGTCACTTGTTAAATCCACTTCAATCACTGTAGATGAAGGGGAGGAGACAGGTTACAGAATCATTTTTAATCCTCGGGACAATTGAGACATGAATTGTGTTCGCATTATGGGGCGGCAGGTAAACTAGTGGTTAGAGTGTTGGGCCAGTAACCGTTGCTATATCGAATCCCTGATCTGACAAGGTAAAAATCTGTTGTTCTGCCCCTGAACAAGGCAGTTAACCCATTGTTCCTAGGGCGTCATTGTAAATAAAAATTTGATCTTAACTGACTTGCCTAGTTAAATAAAGTTTAAATAAAAAAGTATGCCATTCAGAGGGTGAATGGGCAAGACAAAACATTTAAGTGCCTTTCAACGAGGTATGGTAGTAGGTGCCATGTGCAACGGTTTGAGTGTGTCAAGAACTGCAACGCTGCTGGGTTTCCCATTTGTATCAAGAATAGTCTGCCACCCAAAGGACATCCAGCGAACTTGACACAACTGTGGGAAGCATTGGAGTCAACATGGGTTGAATCCCTCTGGAACTCTTTCTACACTTTGTAGAGTCCATGCCTCAACGAATTGGTGCTATTCTGAGGGGAATATGTTAGGAAGGTGTTCTTAATGTTCCAAGGACTGTGGCCTCTCCTTCTCCGTGGCCGACGTGAGTAAAACATTTAAACGGGTTAACGCTCCCAAGGCTGCCGGCCCAGACGGCATCTCTAGCCGCATCCTCAGAGCATGCGCAGACCAGCAGGCTGGTGTGTTTACAGGCATATTCAATCTCTCCCTATCATTTGTTCCTGTACCCAAGAAGGCAAAGGGAACTGAATTTAATGACTATCGCCCCATAGCACTCACCTCTGGCATCATGAAATGCTTTGAGAGACTTGTCAAGGATCATATCGCCTCTACCTTACCTGCCACCTTAGATCCACTTCAAATTGTTTACCACCCAACAGGGCCACAGACGATGCAATCGCCATCACTCTGCACACTGCCCTATCCCACAAGAGGAATAGCTATGTAAGAATGCTGTTTATTGACTATATCTCAGCATTCAACACCATAGTACCCTCCAAGCTCATCATTAAGCTCGAAGCCCTGGGTCTTAACCCCGCTCTGTGCAACTGGGCCCTGGACTTTCTGACGGGCTGCCCCCAGGTGGGGAAGGTAGGAAACATCACCTCCACTCCACTGATCCTCAACACTGAGGCCCCACAAGGGTGCGTGCTCAGCCCCCTCCTGTACTCCCTGTTCAACAATGACTGTGTGGCCAAGCACGCCTCCAACTCAATCATTAAGTTTGCAGAAGACACAACAGTAGCAGGCTTGATTACCAACGATGACAAGACAGCCTACAGGGAGGAGGTGAGGGCTCTGGAAGCTACTTCCCACTCAACGTCAACAAAACAAAGGAGATGGGCTTCAGGAAACAGCAGAGGGTGCACCCCCCAATCTACATTGACAGGACCACAGTGGAGAAGGTGGAAAGCTTCAAGTTCCTTGGCGTACACATCACTAACAAACTGAAATGGACCACCCACATAGACTGTGTGGTGAAGAAGGCACAACAGAGCCTCTTCAACCTCAGGAGGCTAAAGAAATTTGGCTTGTCACCTAAAACCCTCAAACTTTTACAGATACATAATTGAAAGCATCCTGTCGGGCTGTATCACCACCTGGTACGGAAACTGCACCGCCTGCAACCGCAATGCTCTCCAGATGGTGGTGCGGTCCGCCCAACACATATGTCAAAGCCTACCTTCAAACTCAGTGCCTCTTTGCTTGACATCATAGGAAAATCTAAATAAATCACCCAAGACCTCAGAAAAAAATTGTAGACCTCCACAAGTCTGGTTCATCGTTGGGAGCAATTTCCATACGCCTGAAGGCACCACATTCATCTGTACAAACAATAGTACGCAAGTATAAACACCATGGGACCACGCAGCCGTCATACCGCTCAGGAAGGAGACGCGTTCTGTCTCCTAGAGATGAACGTACTTTGGTGCGAAAAGTGCAAATCAATCCCAGAACAACAGCAAAGGACCATGTGAAGATTCTGGAAGAAACAAGTACAAAACTATCTATATCCACAGTAAAACCAGTCCTAAATCGACATAACCTGAAAGGCCGCTCAACAAAGATGAAGCCACTGCAACTGCAAATGGGGACAAAGATCGTACTTTTTGGAGAAATGTTCTCTGGTCTGATGAAACAAAAATAGTATTGTTTGGTCATAATGACCATCGTTATGTTTGGAGGAAAAAGGAGGAGGCTTGCAAGCCGAAGAACCCCATCCCAACCGTGAAGCACGGGGGTGGCAGCATCATGTTGTGGGGGTGCTTTGCTGCAGGAGGGACTGGTGCACTTCACAAAATAGATGGCATCCATGAGGATGGAAAATTATGTGGCTATATTGAAGCAACAACAAAGTCAAGGTATTGGAGTGGCCATCACAAAGCCATTCTATTCTTAATTACATTCCTTAATTTAGATCGGTGTGTATTGTTGTGAAATTGTTAGATATTACTTTTTTTTTCACTGTTGGAGCTAGAAACACAAGCATTTCGTTACACCTGCAATAACATCTGCTAAACATGTGTACGTGACCAAAACAATTTGATTTGATTACAAAAACAGTGGTGGGGTGTCCGCTTTGTTGTGGTTTGAATTGCAGATTGCTCCTTTAAACACACCTTCTCCGTCTAGAGACCGTGACTGAGATGGGTCCTCTACACTGAATATAGCACACTCCAATATAGAACGCATCTCCGGAGGGTGTAGCACTAGCCTTGTGTTGCATTCTCAGATATTTCTTCAAGAAAGCATGCCAGAAAATGGGTCATGTTGACAATAACCTTGTCTTAGAGATCTCCTCTATCTGGTAGGAAAGAATGATATCCAAGAGTTTCATGAGGATAAAATAGAATTCAAATGTGTTGTCACTCAGTCTTATGACCATTTAAAGGGAGTGTCACAGCCACGGAATCACAGTCTGTGTGTTCCCGCTGGTCGGTTTATTGGCCTGCTGATTGGATCAGTGGATTACATTTAACATTACATTTAAGTCATTTAGCAGACGCTCTTATCCAGAGCGACTTACAAATTGGTGCGTTCACCTTAAGACATCCAGTGGAACAGCCACTTTATTTATTACCAGAAGATATGGGCTCAATCATCTCCATAGAGATGTTTCTTACAAACCCCACCCATACAACCCATGTAGCCTACTGCCCCACACCCATGTACTGATGATGGAATGTGCTGAAATCATATGTGAGGGTGTGAAATTAGAATGATATAAACGGACATGCCTGACACCTAATCCAGTGGGCAATGCTGGTTGAAATGACATATTTATGAGTTTACCCAGCTTTAAGCCTCCCTGTTAAAGTCCCTCTATCCCTCTGCCCCCTAAGTCCATTGTCTCTCCATGGTGGTACTAGCTGAGTCCATCGTCTCTCCATGGTGGTACTAGCTGAGTCCATCGTCTCTCCATGGTGGTACTAGCTGAGTCCATCGTCTCTCCATGGTGGTACTAGCTGACTCCATCGTCTCTCCATGGTGGTACTAGCTGAGTCCATCGTCTCTCCATGGTGGTACTAGCTGAGTCCATCGTCTCTCCATGGTGGTACTAGCTGAGTCCATCGTCTCTCCATGGTGGTACTAGCTGAGTCCATCGTCTCTCCATGGTGGTACTAGCTGACTCCATCGTCTCTCCATGGTGGTACTAGCTGAGTCCATCGTCTCTCCATGGTGGTACTAGCAGCATTTAAATGTTGCCTTGGACTGGCTCATGTTGATCCTGTCATTTTCGTTGTCTTTGCTGGACAGCCATCTGTCAATCCGCAGCATGTTCTCCATTAGGAAGGCTCCTGCCTCGTCAACATTGAGATTGTCCTAAAAGTCAGACATAGGGGAACATGGGACAAGGAACACTTACATTTTTTTTTAAAGAATGGTGAAATGCAACCTATTTTGGTCAGAGTCAGTATCAGGCTTGTTGTAGTTTTTCATTAAATTACAACAAAGTCATTCCACCTCAAAAAACACAAGAAAAAGGATTTCGACACCCACCTTCTAATTTGATCTTTGAGAAATTAAGATAATTGATTGCACCTAAACTGGCCATTTTAAATATAGGATTCATATAATCTTCAAAAATATAGTACCTAACATCAGATTTGGACCATCATTCTTACTAACAATGAGTAAGACGTGAGGAATCCAATGAAATGATCAAAAGCCACCCACAGACCTCCCACACCCCACGCCAATCTGCTTGGAGTATTGCTTCTTCATCCTTTGCAATGTATTGCCAGTGAATCTGGTGATGTTTTTTCCCCCTGTTCTGAGAAATTTGCCATTGAAGTCACTTGCATTATAGTGTGAAAGTGTGCTAGTGTGAACGTTTGGCCGACTAGATGCCACTGTTCCTGCTACTGCCACCAAACACTTTCATCCATGTTGCTGGTCTCTTGTGTTTATTAAATGGACCATAACATTTTCTTTGCAACTTTGTGTAGAAAGCCATTAGCGTTTGCACATGATGAAAATAGATTGTATGGTCAACCTCACAAGGAAACAGACCCTCTGTGTGTGGTTAACTCCCTTCAAAAAAGGGCCAAATTAGTTACTGTTAGACCATTTCTGGTGAACAAGCAAAAAATGAGGCTACAGCAGTTCTATTGGTTTCAATGTTATGGTCTCTAATGGTCTTCAATGGTAAAAGTCTCAAACACACACTGTATAGTGTTTTGCTATGGTAATGGTATTGGGTTGGGTTTAATGGTAAATAATCACACTACAATATCATTTTATTGAAAAACATACAGCATGACTGCCATGGGGCGGCAGGTAGCCTAGCGGTTAAGAGTGTTGGGCCAGTAACCGAAATGGTGCTGGTTCAAGACTGAGAGCCAGCAAGGTGGAAAAATCTGCTGTTCTTCCCTTGAGCATGGCAGTTAAACAACAAATGCTCTCTGAGCGCCGATGACACACCTCTTTGATTCAGAGGGATTGGGTTAAATGCGGAAGACATATCTTGGTTGAATGCATTCAGTTGTGCAACTGACTAGGTATCCCTTTCCCAATGGTTCCATCATTTTATTATTGTCACAACATTTTAGTCACAAGCCCATTTCTCCATAAAAGTTTGGGCTGGTAGGAAAAGTCTTCATATGAGAATTGCAACATACGCATAGCCCTCAGAGAGCTGCCATTTGTTGGACTATTCAAGGAGAGTTGGTTTGAAGCATTAGGTTGCTAATAGAAGGACAAGCTGATTTGCTTTCATGGAGGACTGGCTTGAGCACACAATTGACCACACAATTTATTTATTGGGTTTTCTATCCAAAGTTGCAAAGAAAATGTTGTGATTCATTAAATAAAACAGCAAAATTGATAAAAGGGTGTGGCGGCAGCAGCAACAACAGTGGCATCTAGTGGGCAAAACCTGGTACTTTCACATTCATTTATAGTAAATAATGCAAGCGACTTCAATGGCCAATTTCTTTAAACAGATGGAAAAATCCATCACCAGATTCACAGGGAATAGATAACAAATGGTGAAGAAGCATTACTCCAAGCCGCAGCTCCATAGTACTTGTCAAACATAGAGAACTGATACTGTATACTAGTTGTTGGGGTGGGATGTTTGATCTGATTGGCGTGGGGTGTGGGGGGTTCCGTGGGTGGCTTTTTACCATTTTAGTTGATTACTCAAGTATTACTCAATGATAGAAAGAAGTATAGTCCAAATCGGATGTTAGGTTAGTTACTATATTTGTTAAATATTACGTGAATCCTATAAATTAAAAGGCCCGATTTTTGGTTCAAATTCAATTTCAACAAAATAATGTTTCAGGAATGCAAATCTTATCTGTTTTTGTAACTACAGAAACTATTTCACAACCATCTGAGATGGTGGGTGTCATTGCTTGCTGAAATGACCCAACATCCATTAGTCCCCAAACTCTTTTGAGGGTGAACAGAGCTTTCACTAACAGATGAGATGTTGTTGCGTTGACAGCCAATACACTACATAATGTTTGCCTTGTACAATGCACAGCTCCTTTAAACCACAGTAAAGCACTGTAACTAATGTGACTCATGTTTAACACACCTTACATCTTTATGAGTACATTGTTACTGTGTTAAAGTCCAAAAATGTACATCACATGACTTCATTCTTTCTGACTTCCTCACCTTTGCTGACGTCTCAAACCAACCCAGGAAGCCTTTCTCTTTACAGTAGTTGTCCATGAGGGCAGACAGCTACTTGTTTCCCTCTGTCTGGTCACACTTGTTGGCTAACAGGACAGCAGGGACAGGGCTTCCACTGACCAGTCTCACTTTGCTATCTAGTTCATGCTTCCACTGTGAGGCAGCCTCTAATGTCTCCATCTTGGTCGTGTCAAAGACCACAAACGCCCCCATGGCCTCCTTGTAGTATACTCTGGACATGTTCCTAATCCTCTCCTGACCTTCAGGAAATAGAGAAAAACATAGTGTGTCCCTATGGGTCTTGGCCAAAAGTAGTGCACTATAAAGGGAATAGGGCGCCTGTTGGCACACAATCATACAGTTGTCATCTGCTTTGCATTCTTAATCCTCCTTAACTTTGATTGGAAAGCTGTTCACTTACATAAATGTTAATCTGGGGCTATGGAAAATGTACAACTTGGAAAGCAAAATGTTGTCTACAATCCATGGAGATAACCTAGTAAGGAAAGAGCTGTAACCCCGAATCAAATAACAAAAGCAGAGAAACACAGAACTGTGACTGTCATCATATTGTCAACCCCACAACCCTATAGATCACCCACAACCCCATAGATCATCAAGATCTCATTTCAGTCCACTTTTTTTCATGCCCAATTCTACACTTCTCTATATAGGAATATCGAAATGGTTATTGTTAATAGAGTAAACTTTTCTTTAGTTTTGAGTTAGTTGGATAATCTTATTTCTATTTCTAGGCTGTACATTTTTGAGTGAGAAAAACATGATTCTGCTAGCTGAAAACCTTATTTCACGTGTGTGTGTGTGTGTGCTCAACATATTTGGCTTACCTGCAATGTCCCAAAGCTGAAGTCTCACCACTGTTTTATTGTCCCATTCGATCGTTTTCAACGCAGTCAACTCCAATCGATGCCTTGTACTCCTCCTTGAACCGCATGTTAAAGTACCGCGTTATAAAGCTCGTTTTTCCAACACCCCTCTCTCCAATCACCAAAACTTTAATCAAACACTCGGTGCATACCGATACTGAACCCCCCGCCATGTTCAAATATCAACAGCAACATCAGTTTTGTTGTAGGCTAGCGATATAGACCAGAGAGTGGTAGCCTACACTTTCATTTTGGTATAGACAGCTACCACGAATGAATGACTCAGTACATGTGCAAAAACATTTGTTTATTTATTCTAACAAAACACATATCTTCAATAATGTGAACGAAAATGACTGTTTGCACGACTGTGTTTGATACATGTTGTAAAACAGAAAACATTATTTGACTCTATGAAGGCATATCTATCAAATAGCCTATTCATGTTACTAGCCATTGTTTATTACATTATATATAGTGAGATCATAACAATTGGTAAAAGTAAGAATTATACTGTACAAACCCAACAGTCACTATAAGCAACACACTTATAAATAGTAAAATAAGCGTAGTATTTCCTTTTAGTAAAATTAATCTAAATCGTTACCAAAATAGGATGCATACTACTACATACTGTACATTCACAAAAGTAACAAATTACATTTTTGGCAGTCGTATTATAATAGACACTGTTGCAAGTATGGATTTAGAGGAGTGTTTATAAAATATACAGACTTGCAATAGAAATTAGAGACATTTTAAACATGTTTTTCTGTAAATGGAAGCACTTGAATCCTTCTGGTTTTTGCTTGCTACATTCTTACAGTAGTTAGTTATTGTGTATTCCTCGGCATACACATCACAGACAAACTGAATTGGTCCACTCACACTGACAGCGTCGTGAAGAAGGCGCAGCAGCGCCTCTTCAACCTCAGGAGGCTGAAGAAATTCGGCTTGTCACCAAAAGCACTCACAAACTTCTACAGATGCACAATCGAGAGCATCCTGGCGGGCTGTATCACCGCCTGGTACGGCAACTGCTCCGCCCTCAACCGTAAGGCTCTCCAGAGGGTAGTGAGGTCTGCACAACGCATCACCGGGGGCAAACTACCTGCCCTCCAGGACACCTACACCACCCGATGTTACAGGAAGGCCATAAAGATCATCAAGGACATCAACCACCCGAACCACTGCCTGTTCACCCCGCTATCATCCAGAAGGCGAGGTCAGTACAGGTGCATCAAAGCTGGGACCGAGAGACTGAAAAACAGCTTCTATCTCAAGGCCATCAGACTGTTAAACAGCAATCACTAACATTGAGTGGCTGCTGCCAACACACTGTCATTGACACTGACCCAACTCCAGCCACTTTAATAATGGGAATTGATGGGAAATGATGTAAATATATCACTAGCCACTTTAAACAATGCTACCTTATATAATGTTACTTACCCTACACTATTCATCTCATATGCATATGTATATACTGTACTCTAGATCATCGACTGCATTCTTATGTCACTAGCCACTTTAACTATGCCACTTTGTTTACTTTGTCTACATACTCATCTCATATGTATATACTGTACTCGATACCATCTACTGTATGCTGCTCTGTACCATCACTCATTCATATATCCTTATGTACATATTCCTTATCCCCTTACACTGTGTATAAGACAGTAGTTTTGGAATTGTTAGTTAGATTACTTGTTGGTTATCACTGCATTGTCGGAACTAGAAGCACAAGCATTTCGCTACACTCGCATTAACATCTGCTAACCATGTGTATGTGACAAATAAAATTTGATTTGATATCTGTATAATATATTCATTCTGAAGTTATCTGATGAAGAAAGTGACTGTGACAATCTCTGTGCTTTTTTTTCTGAACAACACATACTTATTTTGAGCAAAACAACAAAACACATTCATCTAGAATATTTGACATTGTAAGGTTATAACTGTATTAGAAAACATGGGCCTACACAGTGCATACATTATTTATAGACATGTTTGTGAACTACAGGTTGGATAGTCTATTATGATAAACAATCTACTTTCAAGTGGTGGAAGTTTGCCTTAATGAAAACAAGCAACAAACACAACCATTATTGTAATACCTGATGATGGTCAAATTTACACTTGCATTGTACCCTTAAAATAACTGCTACTTACATGACTTCAATAAGCTACACGAAGAAGACTATAATAGCTTCAATAAGCTACACGAAGAAGACTATAATAGCTTCAATAAGCTACATGAAGAAGACTATAATAGCTTCAATAAGCTACATGAAGAAGACTATAATAGCTTCAATAAGCTACATGAAGAAGACTATAATAGCTTCAATAAGCTACATGAAGAAGACTATAATAGCTTCAATAAGCTACATGAAGAAGACTATAATAGCTTCAATAAGCTACATGAAGAAGACTATAATAGCTTCAATAAGCTACATGAAGAAGACTATAATAGCTTCAATAAGCTACATGAAGAAGACAATAATAGCTTCAATAAGCTACATGAAGAAGACTATAATAGCTTCAATAAGCTACATGAAGAAGACTATAATAGCTTCAATAAGCTACATGAAGAAGACAATAATAGCTTCAATAAGCTACATGAAGAAGACTATAATAGCTTCAATAAGCTACATGAAGAAGACTATAATAGCTTCAATAAGCTACATGAAGAAGACTATAATAGCTTCAATAAGCTACATGAAGAAGACTATAATAGCTTCAATAAGCTACATGAAGAAGACTATAATAGCTTCAATAAGCTACATGAAGAAGACTATAATAGCTTCAATAAGCTACATGAAGAAGACAATAATAGCTTCAATAAGCTACATGAAGAAGACTATAATAGCTTCAATAAGCTACATGAAGAAGACTATAATAGCTTCAATAAGCTACATGAAGAAGACTATAATAGCTTCAATAAGCTACATGAAGAAGACTATAATAGCTTCAATAAGCTACATGAAGAAGACACAATAATAGCTTCAATAAGCTACATGAAGAAGACTATAATAGCTTCAATAAGCTCCATGAAGAAGACTATAATAGCTTCAATAAGCTACATGAAGAAGACTATAATAGCTTCAATAAGCTACATGAAGAAGACTATAATAGCTTCAATAAGCTACATGAAGAAGACTATAATAGCTTCAATAAGCTACATGAAGAAGACTATCTTAGCTTTTTGCTTTCCTAATAAGACACTGAGCAACTTCAAAGCTGTTCATCTCTTGCATAAACATGGCAATACATTTTTGCAACAGGTTAAATCTTTTCTTTGTGATATTTATTATACGACAATAAGACCTTTTTAAAAGTGTGTCCGGTGCTTTTTTTGCTCACTTTCATCCCTGTAAACACACACTTTTGCTCATAGATTTCATGAGTCAACCAATATAGTCCAGTCAATCACTCAATAACGTATTCAAGACATTTTGACCATTTCTTACTGGTCATTAAATGGAACACAAATAATATGCTTACAAGTCATCAGCTACAAAATGGCTCTATATTATTCTACCATGTCTACAGTACTCGCTCACAGCGTTGAGCTTTGTGTGTAGTCCTTCAGAATGACGGAGGCATAGTTTGGAGGGGTGCACAATATGGACTCGGACACGGGTGAGGCGTTATGAAAGGGGCTCCCCATGCTCGCTGTATCACGAAATGGGGAGGGGGGCATCAGGGCCAAAGAATTCTCCGTTGCTAATTTGAGCTGAACGAGGTCGTCGTCCTCTTCTTCTTCGTGAATCAGGGCGTTGTCATACATGTATCCATGGAGGAGGCCAAACCGCTCGTTCTCCACCACTACATCCTCCTCAATCTCCTCCTCCTCCTCCTCCTCCATCTCCAGGTGGGAGGTGTGCTCCTCGTCGTCGAATGAGCCAAGGTCTAGTTGCAGGGGCAAGACTGCATGCTGCTGGATGAGATGAGCCTGGTGGTACACAGGCCTGCCATGACTGCTCCCAGACCTGCCCCCAAAACCCTCACCACCACCAACAGGGCTGGGCGGAATAATCATGTCCATATCATTGAGCTCGGGTATGATGAAATCACTGTTGTACTTGCCCACCACCTCCTGTAGCTGTAGGTGGTCCATAATGACTCTCTGCTGGGGGATCACTCTGCTCTGTGGCAGGTGCGGGGGCATGTGCTCAACAGGAGGGTAATATTCAACCACCTCCTCGTCCACCTCTTTCATCGGCCCACCAGTGGTGGGCATTATCTGCCCATGGGCCATCATGTGGGGACTAAGGGGAGGATTGTATCTGACTAGGTCGCTCTCGTCCTCCTCAGCTACATTGTACAGAGTCTTGGTGCTGAGGTCAGAGAACTCCATGGCCATGCTGCTGCCTGTGTTATGGTAGGTGTTAGTTAAGGGTCTGATGACGGCCATCTGATTGGAGCATCCTGCTTCCTGTCTCTTCACGTGCACAGACAGTCTTTGCCAATTGTGCTCCCCTTTTGGAGCATGATGTCTTGCACCTGGTTCAGACCATGACACAGACTTTCCATTAGAACTATGAACAGAATAAAGATGGCTGTTAGCTATTTCATAGGGACTCATAAAGGTGGAGACAACAACTGTGTTTCTGGTTCATGTAATAACATTTTTAAAAAGGAAAGTTAAAATCTCTAACAGATCAATTCTATGTTGATGGTGACTTTACAAAATGCGTATTTTTGATTTGATTTACTGAGGATTGTATATTTATTTATATATTCAGATGAATGTATTTCCAATATACTATACATCCTAATTCTGTGGTACAGTGTATCCTGATAGTGATCCTTCAGTACTCATGGGTATGCTGGTATTAATTATATTCAGCAACAGATCAACGGCGGTTGTTAATTGAACATTGACCTGGATCTGGCATAATATCCTGTAACACTCTCTTTGTGTCCCAAATGGCACCATATTCAATACATAGTGCACTATTTTGGCCCAGGTCAAAAGTAGAGAACTAGCCTATATAGGTTGCCATTTGGTACGCAGACTCTGCCCTCTGTGCGTGAATTACTGTAAAGCAAAATCAGCATCCCAGTGGTACCTCAGGAGCCGGTATTCACAAAGCGTCTCAGAGTAGGAGAGATGATCTAGGATCAGATCCCCCTGTCCAGCTTATCTTATTCATTATGCTCTAAAAGGCTAAACTGATTCTATATCAGCAGTCCTACTTTGAGACTCTTTGAATACAGGCCCAGGAATGACTCATTTCCATCAACTTACTTCTCAGAGTTCTTCTTCCGTTTGAACATGTCGAGCAGGCTGTTGCTCCGGCAAGCAACATTGCCGTCGCCGACGTGCATGCGCACTACATCTGAGGTGGTGAACGCGCTGCGCACATTCCGCTCCGGTTTGGCGAGGATGATATAGATCTTTGGTGAGAACATACAGCCCAATGCCACAGTCACACTCAGGCTCACTGAGAACGATGTAGTGATGATCTTGTAGTTAGAGCCAAAGTAGATGGGCACAAACGCCAGCCAGATTATACAAGTTGTATACATAGTGAAGGCGATGTACTTGGCTTCGTTGAAGTTAGCCGGAACGTTGCGCGTCTTGAAGGCGTAGTAGGTACAGCTCATGATGAGCAGGCCGTTGTAGCCCAGTGGCGCTACCATGCCCACCGTGCTTGTGTTGCAGATCAGGAAGACCTCCCTGATGCTGGGGTAGGACTTGACGGGCATAGGCGGCTCCAGGATGATCAGAGTAACCTCCAGGGTGAGCTGGACACTGACTAGGAGGCCGGCGATCACCAACTGATTATACAAAATAAGAAGAACACACAGGATTTATATGCCTCTTTTTTTCAAGGACACAAACACATACCAAAGACAAAACAATAGGTGCGTCTGAAATGGCATCCTATTCCTTATAGTGCACTACTTTTGACCAGGGTGTGCCATTTGGGAGGTATCCAATGTCAAAACCAACAAATGAAAACAAGAACAAAGAGAAATCTAAATAAGTCTATATAATCACCTGGGCCCAGGCGCTCATAAACCGCGGCTTCCTGGTACAGATCTTCTTCTTGCTGCCAGCCAGGATGCGTGCGATGCGGTTGGTCTTGGTGACTAACGCTGAGTAGCACATGGTGGCTGAGAGGCCCACCAGGAGGCGCTGCAGGTAGCAGGAGGCCACGGTGGGCCTGGCGATCAGAGTGAAGGGGCAGATGTAGCCCAGGAAGATCCCGGCCAGGATGATGTAGCAGAGCTCGCGGCTGGAGGACTTGACCACAGGCGTGTCCCGGTAGAGGACGAAGATGAAGGTGACAAAGGAGGTGACCAGGATGCCCAGGCAGGCAAACACCACCTGGACGATGGACTCTGGGTTCCCCCACTCCAGGTACCGCAAGGTGATGGGCTCGCAACCTGGGAGAAGACACAGATAAAGAGAATAAGCGTGAGACCTTTCTCTGAAGATATTTCACTTGAAACAAAGCACAAATGCTCTTTCTGTATGCAATAGGCTAACTGATTGATGGATGGATTGATTGATTGATTTAACCTAGGTCCCAGACAGTGTATGTCTGACTTGACACTTCTTAATTCCAAATTGACAAAACTACCCAAAATCACAAAGGATGAAATAAACGTATAGTGGATAAAAAAATGTTCATTCTGCACAGTTGAATATTAATTAAATATGGGTAGCCTATAGCATTTTTCTTTCTCCAAATCAACCATCTGAGAGCCTGTGTAATCGCTGCCTCCAGTTGGAAAACACACCAAGTATTAAAGTAGGTTTTCAGCTCAACTATAAATAAACCCTTTCTCTACTTAGGGAGGGCCAGTGCACAGCACAGCTAGCCATGGGGAGGGAGAGGCAAGCTGTAGTACAAAGCGTAGCCATTGGATGCGAGGGGGAACGACAGGACTGCAGCAGGAGTCAGTAAATCACTGCAGCATAACACTGGTCCAAGCATCCAACATCACCACAGTATTCATCCAATGACACAGCTAACTAATTGCAAATATTTCACTGACCAAATTTATATTAAAGAGATAATTCAGGGTTTTGGAAATGATGCCCTTTATCCTTTTCCCCAGAGTCAGATGGACTTGTGGATACCTGTTTTATGTCGCTGTGTCCAGTATGAAGGAAGTTAGAAGTAGTTTCGTAAGGCAATGCTAACTAGCGTTAGCACAATTACTGGAAGTCTATGGGTATCTACTAGCATGCTAGCAGATACCCGATTCCTGTAGACTTACAGTCAATGCGCTAATGCTAGATAGAATTGGCTCGCGAAACTACTTCTAACTTCCTTCATACTGGACCCGGAGACATAAATATGATATTCATGAGTTCATCTGAGTCTGGGGAAGTAGATAAAGAGCCTCAATGCCAAAATCATGAAGTATCCCTTTAACGTCAAACAGCAAAAAGGAAATAATCACACAAGGTCATTAAGTAGTTTGTGTTATGGTTGTTAAAATAATTGCTATCTAAACAAAATGTTCACTTTCACAAAGTTGATGACAATTCTTTTTGGTTAGTATCATTGTTTCATGTCTAATGAAATAATGTAGACTAGTGGTTAGAGTGTTGGACTAGCAGCCGAAAGGTTGCAAGTTCAAATCCCTGAGCTGACAAATCTGTTGTTCTGCCCCTGAAAAGGCAGTTAAGCCACTGTTCCTAGGCCTTCATTGAAAATAAGAATGTGTTCTTAACTGACTTGCCTAGTTAAATAAAGGTGAAAAGTAGACATTTAATTTAAAGGAGAGCATCTTATCTTATCTGCCATAAGCAGTAGCAATAAGAAAGGTAGTGCTGTCTGATACATGTTGAATATGATTGATGGTTCTCTGGTGTCGTGTTTGAAAATAGGAAAGCAGTATAGGCCAGATGGGTGAAATAGTGCTGTTACCAACAATCATGGATGAGTAATTTTCATCATCGGTACACTTCAACTATGACAGACAAAATGAGTGAAAAAATCCAGAAAATCACATTGTAGGATTTTTAATGAATTTATTTGCAAATTATGGTGGTAAAGAACTATTTGGTCACCTACAAACAAGCAAGATGTCTTGCTCTCACAGACCTGTAACTTCTTCTTTAAGAGGCTCCTCTGTCCTCCAAATCAAATCAAATCAAATGTATTTATATAGCCCTTCGTACATCAGCTGATATCTCAAAGTGCTGTACAGAAACCCAGCCTAAAACCCCAAACAGCAAACAATGCAGGTGTAAAACCACTCATTACCTGTATTAATGGCACCTGTTTGAACTTGTTATCAGTATAAAAGACACCTGTCCACAACCTCAAACAGTCACACTACAAACTCCACTATGGCCAAGACCTGTCAAAGGACACCAGCTGTCAAAGGACACCAGAAACAAAATTGTAGACCTGCATCAGGCTGGGAAGACTGAATCTGCAATAGGTAAGCAGCTTGGTTTGAAGAAATCAACTGTGGGAGCAATTATTAGGAAATGGAAGACATACAAGACCACTGATAATCTCCCTTGATCTGGCGCTCCACGCAAGATCTCACCCCGTGGGGTCAAAATGATCACAATAACGGTGAGCAAAAATCCCAGAACCACAGAGGGGGACCTAGTGAATGACCTGCAGAGAGCTGGGACCAAAGCAATCTTGCAGTGCCAGACGTGTCCCCCTGCTTAAGCCAGTACATGTCCAGGCCCGTCTGAAGTTTGCTAGAGAGCATTTGGATGATCCAGAAGAAGATTGGGAGAATGTCATATGGTCAGATGAAACCAAAATAGAACTTTTTGGTAAAAACTCAACTCGTCGTGTTTGGAGGACAAAGTATGCTGAGTTGCATCCAAAGAACACCATACCTACTGTGAAGCATGGGGGTGGAAACATCATGCTTTGGGGCTGTTTTTCTGCAAAGGGACCAGGACGACTGATTCGTGTAAAGGAAAGAATGAATGTATCGTGAGATCTTGAGTGAAAACCTCCTTCCATCAGCAAGGGCATTGAAGATGAAACGTGGCTGGGTCTTTCAGCATGACAATGATCCCAAACACACCGCCCGGGCAACGAAGGAGTGGCTTCGTAAGAAGCATTTCAAAGTCCTGGAGTGGCCTAGCCAGTCTCCAGATCTCAACCCCATAGAAAATCTTTGGAGGGAGTTGAAAGTCCGTGTTGCCCAGCAACAGCCCCAAAACATCACTGCTCTAGAGGAGATCTGCATGGAGGAATGGGCCAAAATACCAGCAACAGTGTGTGAAAACCTCGTGAAGACTTACAGAAAACGTTTGACCTCTGTCATTGCCTACAAAGGGTATATAACAAAGTATTGAGATAAACTTTTGTTATTGACCAAATGCTTATTTTCCACCATAATTTGCAAATAAATTCATAAAAAATCATACAATGTGATTTTCTGGATTTTTTTTTCTCGTTTTGTCTGTCATAGTTGAAGTGTACCTATGATGAAAATTACAGGCCTCTCTCATCTTTTTAAGTGGGAGAACTTGCACAATTGGTGGCTGATTAAATACTTTTTGCCCCACTGTATCTGCGCTGAGCTCTTATTAAAGGGATATTTAAAGGGATACTTCAGAATTTTGGCAATTTCTCCAGAGTGAGATGAACACGTGGATAGCATTTTTATGTCTCTGCGTGCAGTTTGAAGGAAGTTGCTATCTAGTGCTAACAGAATTTCCAGCTAGCGTTAGCACAATGACCAGATACCCATGGACTTCCAGTCAGATGCCCATAGACTTCCAGTCATTGCGCTAATGCTAGTTAGCAACTTCCTTCAAACTGCACGCAGACATATAAAAATGTTATCCACAAGTTAATCTGATTCTGGGAAAGCAGATAGATGGCCTTATTGCCAAAATCCCGAAGTATCCCTTTGATATTATACAGCTGAACAGAAAGGTTGAGTGCATCACATGAGCAAGGAAGTAAATGTAAATATTGACTTTAAATTGACAATATACTTTGGGCCTACTGTAATGTCATGTAATAATATACATGGATGTAATAGTATACGATAACATATGGCTAAAAATCCTCTGATGTATATTAACCAGGTGTACAGTGCATTCGGAAAGTATTCAGACCCCTTTACTTTTTCCACATTTTGTTATGTTACAGCCTTATTCTAAAATAGATTAAACAGTGCCTTAGACCACTGCACCAATCAGGAGGCCAATCCCATTCTTCTCTGAAGATCCTCAAGCTCTGTCAGGTTGGATGGGGAGTGTCGCTGCACATATTTTTTCAAGTCCGTGATCTGGCTGTGCCACTCAAGAACATTCAGAAGCCATTCCTGCATTGTCTTGTGTGCTTAGAGTCGTTGTCTTGTTGGAAGGTGATTCTTCACCCCAGTCTGAGGTCCTGAGGACTTTGGAGCAGATTTTCATCAAGGATCTCTCGGTACTATGCTCAGTTCATCTTTCCCTCGATCCTGACTAGTCTCCCAGTCCCTGCCGCTGAAAAACATCCCCACAGCATGATGCTGCCACCACCATGCTTCACCGTAGGGATGGTGCCAGGTGTCCTCCAGACGTGACTCTTGGCATTCAGGTCAAAGAGTTCAATCTTGGTTTCATCAAGACCAGAGAATCTTGTTTCTCATGGTCTGAGAGTCTTTTAGGTGCCTTTTGGCAGACTCCAAGCGGGCTGTCATGTGCCTTTTACTGAGGAGTGGCTTCCGTCTGGCCACTCCACCATAACGGCCTGATTGATGAAGTGCTCCTGAGATTGTGTCACGCCCTGATCTGTTTCACCTGTCTTGTGATTGTCTCCAACCCCTCCAGGTGTCACTTATTATCCCTGGTGTACAGTCGTGGCCAAAAGTTTTGATATTAAAATATTAATTTTCACAAAGTCTGCTGCCTCAGTTTGTATGATGGCAATTTTCATATACTCCAAAATGTTATGAAGAGTGATCAGATGAATTGCAAAGTCCCTCTTTGCCATTCAAATGAACTGAATCCCCCAAAAACATTTCCACTGCATTTCAGCCCTGCCACAAAAGGACCAGCTGACCCCATGTCAGTGATTCTCTCGTAAACACAGGATGAGTGTTGACAAGGACAAGGCTGGAGATCATTCTGTCATGCTGATTGAGTTCGAATAACAGACTGGAAGCTTCAAAAGGAGGGTGGTGCTTGGAATCATTGTTCTTCCTCTGTCAAACATGGTTACCTGCAAGGAAACACGTGCCATCATCATTGCTTTGCACAAAACGGGTTGCTGCCAGTAAGATTGCACCTAAATCAAGCATTTATCGGATCATCATGAACTTCAAGGAGAGGGGTTCAATTGTTGTGAAGAAGGTTTCAGGGCACTCCAAGTCCAGCAAGCGCCAGGACTGTCTCCTAAAGTTGATTCAACTGTGGGATCGGGGCACCACCAATACAGAGCTTGCTCAGGAATGGCAGCAGGCAGGTGTGAGTGCATCTGCACGCACAGTGAGGCGAAGACTTTTGGAGGATGGCCTGGTGTCAAGAAGGGCAGCAAAGAAGCCACTTCTCTCCAGGAAAACATCAGGGACAGATGCAAAAGGTACAGGGATAGGACAGCTGAGGACTGGGGTAAAGTCATTTTCTCTGATGAATCCCCTTTCCGATTGTTTGGGGCATCCGGAAAAAAGCTTGTCCGGAGAAGACAAGGTGAGCGCTACCATCAGTCCTGTGTCATGCCAAAAGTAAAGCATCCTGAGACACATTCATGTGTGGGGTTGCTTCTCAGCCAAGGGAGTGGGCTCACTCACAAGTTTGCCTAAGAACACAGCCATGAATAAAGAATGGTACCAACACATCCTCTGAGAGCAACTTCTCCCAACCATCCAGGAACAGTTTGGTGACGAACAATGCCTTTTCCAGCATGATGGAGCACCTTGCCATAAGGCAAAAGCGATAACTAAGTGGCTCGGGGAACAAAACATCAATATTTTGGGTACATGACCAGGAAACTCCCCAGACCTTAAACCCATTGAGAACTTGTGGTCAATCCTCAAGAGGAGGGTGGACAAACAAAAACCCACAGATTCTGACAAACTCCAAGCATTGATTATGCAAGAATGGGCTGCCATCAGTCAGGATGTGGCCCAGAAGTTAATTGACAGTATGCCAGGGCGGATTGCAGAGGTCTTGAAAAAGAAGGGTCAACACTGTAAATATTGACTCTTTGCATCAACTTCATGTAATTGTCAATAAAAGCCTTTGACTGTTATGAAATGCTTGTAATTATACTTCAGTATTCCATAGTAATATCTGACAAAAATATCTAAAAACACTGAAGCAGCAAACTTTGTGAAAATTAATATTTGTGTCATTCTCAAAACCTTTGGCCACGACTGTATATATCCCTGTGTTTCCTGTCTCTCTGTGCCAGTTCATCTGGCATGTTTTTCAAGTCAACCAGCGGTTTTCCCGTACTCCTGCTTCTATTCTCTTTTGCTAGTCCTCCCGGTTTTTGACCCTTGCCTGTTTTCTGGACTCCGTACCCGCCTGACCATTCTGCCTGCCCTGACCTCGAGCCTGCCTGACCATTCTGCCTGCCCTGACCTCGAGCCTGCCTGACCATTCTGCCTGCCCTGACCTCGAGCCTGCCTGACCATTCTGCCTGCCCTGACCTCGAGCCTGCCTGACCATTCTGCCTGCCCTGACCTCGAGCCTGCCTGACCATTCTGCCTGCCCTGACCTCAAGCCTGCCTGACCATTCTGCCTGCCCTGACCTCAAGCCTGACCATTCTGCCTGCCCTGACCTCAAGCCTGCCTGACCATTCTGCCTGCCCTGACCTCGAGCCTGCCTGCCCCTCTGTACCTCCTGGACTCTGATCTGGTTTTGACCTTTTGCCTGTCCATTCTCTTGCCTACCCCTTTTGGATTGTTTAATAAATATCAAGACTCAACCATCTGCCACCTGTGTCTGCATCTGGGTCTCGCCTTGTGCCCTTATAGATGGTTTTTCTTCTGGAAGGTTATCCCATCACCACAGAGGATTTCTGGAGCTCTGTCAGTGACCATCGGGTTCTTGGTCACCTCCCTGACCAAGGCCCTTCTCCCTTGATTGCTCAGTTTGGCCGGGCGGCCACCTCTAAGAAGAGTCTTGGTGGTTCCAAACTTAATCCATATAAGAATTATGGATGCCACTCTGTTCTTGGGGACCTTTTAATGCTGCAGAAATGTTTTGGTACCCTTTCCAAGATGTGTGCCTCGACATAATCCTGTCTCGGCGCTCTACGGACAATTCCTTCAACCTCATGGCTTGGTTTTTGCTCTGACATGCACTGTCAAGCATGGGACCTTATATAGACAGGTGTGTGCCTTTCCAAATCATGTCCAATCAATTGAATTTACCACAGGTGGACTCCAATCAAGTTGTAGAAACATCTCAAGGATGATCAATGGAAACAATATGCACCTGAGCTGTAACATAACAAAATGTGGAAAAAGTAAAGGGATCTGAATACTTTCCCGAATGCACTCTCTTTTATCCTTCATTGGCTTTGTGTATATGTTGATGTAGGCACCTCTACAAAGACAGAAAAAGCTAAAAGCAAACACCATACACTCCTAAATAACCCAACAACTCGATGGTACTGTTTTGGACCCATTCATGCACAATTCTGTAGATATGAAAGAGGGAAGGGAAGGGCACCGTTACTATACCTTCCAGTTCAGGGTCCGGCCACCAGCCCAGGTCGCAAGCCGTACAAGTAAACTCATCCTGAACAATCTCGTTGTCTTTACAGGCTGTACAGATCCAGCAACAGCTCACCTCTCCCTTCCTGATCACCTGTTTCGTTCAAACACATAGACAGGATGAGATTGCACTGTTGAAGTCTCTCAACTCACTCAATTTACCCATACAGCCGGTCACAGTTCTCTCCCTAGTCCCTACTCCTTCCCCTTGGCCTTAACCCAGATATGCAGCATCTGAATAAGTATAACCAGGGTAGTGGTGGGGTGTCCACCATATTGCTTACACCTTACAGATCTGCAAAATGGAAGGTTTTGCAGATTGCTAATGTGCAAGTTGGGCTAACACGAGTTATGGGAAGGGAAGGAGGAGGAGGTTGCTTTCGCAATGGCATGCAGATTTATTTTAATGAGAAAATCAAGCGCCCGTGGGCGTCCTAGTGTTAATGAAAGTCAATGGGTAAATAAATAATTATGTTCAGTAGCATCCGACCAGCTGGACTGTTGACACCTACCTTGATCTCTCCCTTGGAGCAGGGCTCGCTGCAGACGGAGAGGACCATGTCACTGCGGTTTATCTGCATCATGTAGTCATCAATGCTGAGCTGACCCTCGTGCCAAGAACCCACATTGATGTAGTCGAACGCACCAGGCTCCACATACTGTAGGTTCATTATTTCATACCTAAAGAGTGGAGGGAAAGTTGCTCTGAAACTTGTATCTGATTCAAGTGTACAGAGACTTATTTTCATAGTGAAAGAGAAAGCAACAGATTAAATTATATTGATTGATCATGGGCAGGGGACTTTGGTATACATAGGTATTGATATTGGTTATGTTTCAGGAGGATTGGTTGTCTTCTGGGCACGTCATCCTAATCATTTGGAAACAGTATTGTCACTGTCAGGGGATTTTTGTTGAGTACTAAGAGTAGATGCTGTACTTGTCGGATTCACACCGCAGTCATCTCGCTCAGGAAACCATCGTCTTAACCTTTAGTTTAAGAGGAAATTCCCTCTTGGGCTGAGGGTGACACTGGTTTTATGTCTCGTTGGCAGGGCTATCTCATCATGAGACCCTGACTCTGCATCACCTGGGCTACACCTACCTGCCAGGTGTGTCCCCATTTTCATCAAACCACACATCTTCTCCAGACACCCCAGTGAAGGAGGTCCTCATGAGGAACTCTAACAACTGGCTTCCATCGATGGGGTCCATGGCTTTGCATAGTCCCACATGGCCGGGGCAGAGGTGGCTGTGCATGTCATGGAGACCCTGAGCCATGGCGTAGATAGCATTGATGACGAATCCCATCTTACTGTCCTGGACATAGTTGTCCTCTAGACTTTCGTAACCTGTGGAATACAGTTAAAACAAAGGAAGGAAGATTAGGGATGCATTGTTTCCTCAAAGTAATTTGAGAAAAAAAAGTACTTCATGTTTCAGTTCTGTAAGCGTTATACAAGGAATATACAATGTAATGCAATGCAAAGTGAAATAGATAGTCATAGCTGAATATGAAATAGACTATTTTTCTATTGTCAAACATCTTTTGCAGCGCAACATCGACTGAAATATTACCAAGGAATGATAGGGTGTCCAAAGACACATGCTTATTATTCTTCTTGGGTTTTGTGCAGCAGAAGGACACACTGTGCTGTTCTGTTCTGTGTCTGGGAGCATTACAGGGCAGGCATCATTATGTTATGGCATCAAAGAAATGCTTTTTACCATGGAGCCACCAACCATTTTGTATTCGCAACTCGCAATTCAATTAGGTGTAAATAATGTGGTAATATTCTCATTAATTGACAGAGGAAGAAAATCTATTATTCTCATTTATTCCTTCCTCCCTCGATCCAGTTGCGTCCCCGTTTGCCAGAAAGACAGGTCTTGTGAATAAAACGGTTTGACACATTGTGCAGTATGTTAAAAGATAGAGACAGTAGAGTAACACTTTGATGATTTACCTAGAATTTGAAGAGAACAATATAGAACTGGGTCCAGGGACACCCTATCGATTAACAAGCGTGAAGCAAGCTAGAAGCAATATAAACAGCACATACTGTAGCTGATCTCGGTCTTATACTAATCACAATATTAAAGGGCAACTCCACCACTTTTCAACCTGATATTCATTATCTCCAGCACCGAACCAGTGTCTACGTAATCGGTGAAAACAGCGAGTTTCTATGATCTGTGGTTAAACAGATAAGAAGAAAGGCCCTGAAAAATGCGTATCTGTGATATCACATGGTAGGATTAAAAGTAACAAAAAGTGTGAGTATCAAAAGCTGCAGCAGGTTTCTAGCCAGAGGGAGGGTAATGTTCTTGCTCCCCACGTCACCGCGAATCTCGTAGTTTGTTTTAACTTTTGCTTATGGCATCGTGTAGAACTTCTTAACGTTCTGTTTTTTCTTGTTCTACAAAATGTAGAAATGCGCAGTTTTCACACATGTCGACACTGGTTTTGGTGCTGGAGATAATGAACATGAGGTTGAAAAGTGGTGGAGTTGCCCTTTAATAATAGTATCCGGTACAGAAAGAATCAACAATTTGACTCATATCAATTTGTGAATCAAACGGTTCGGGCACAATGATTGCTCAGTTTTCAGATGTGTTTGTTTGTAGCCAGGCTTGTTTTTAAAAATTGTTATATATCAACTTACTGAATGTTACAAGTACAAACAAACACACCAACAATCGATTGGATAGGGTTGTGGATAGTGGTATGAAGAGTGAGAGTTATACACTGAGTGTACAAAACATTAAGAACACCTTCCTAATATTGAGTTGCACCTGCTTTTGCCCTCAGAACAGCCTCAATTCTTCGGGGCATGGACTCTACAAGGTGTTGAAAGCATTCCTCAGGGATGCTGGCCCATGTTGACTCCAATGCTTCCCACAGCTCCATCAAGTTGGCTGGATGTCCTTTGGGTGGTGTCCATTCTAACCCCATGGTGTCTTAACGTATTGGGCCAAGGTCCATATAGGAACATGCAGCTTGAAGTTCTACAAGGCAGACCAGCCAGTTCGCATCTCATCTAATGCTTTCAAATGTTATTGGGCTTATGTTTTATACAGGCAATCTCAAAACCAGGAGGATGTGAGAATACACAGCATGTGAGGGAGACCAGTTGTTGTGCTCTCACTGCAATGCATAAAATCCCCCCAATAGCTTTATATAGTAGGGGTCAACAGATATACATTGATAGCGTTGAATTTCAGGGTTGATATGCCTCTGGTTTGGTATCTATGCAGGTTAGGAAAAACCATCTTAACCATAAAGGTTAATGACTTCCCATCAAACAAATCATTGAGTTTTCTATTGATGATACACTATATCAGTCGACCTCTATGTATATTGCCAGAGTGATGTGCTTTAAGAGTTCGTTCAGAGAAATACACACTCACCATTTTGGAGCTCTATACAAAGGAACGACAGAACAGCAGACTATGACTCTATCTCTGATTATCACAAATGATCAATATCCTTGTTATAAATAGTGCAGAATGTAAGAGAAACTTAGTGCTTGATTTATTAGTGAGGAGGTGGATATACATTAAAAAAGATAAAACTAGTCTTTGAAAAGGAGATGTAAAATAGAAACGTAAATTCATGCTTAATATTTAAAAAAAATATATATATATATATACTGTTGCATGCTTTGTTTATATTTACCTTTCACTTGAATCAAAATATTTTTTTGAAAACATCAGTAATTTCTATAGAAGTCATCACTGGATTTGCTAAACAATGGTAACCAACTTGTAAATTAAGTTTGAAAACGCACAGTAGCAGTCAAAAGTCTGGACACACCTACTAATTCCAGGGTTTTTCTTTCTTTATACTATTTTCTACATTGTAGAATAATACTGAAGACATGATTCCATATGTGTTATTTCATAGTTTTGATGTCTTCACTATTATTCTACAATGTAGAAAATAGTACAAATAAAGGCAAACTTGAATGAGTAGGTGTGTCCAAACGTTTGACTGGTACTGCATATAGTTCAAAAGGAATAGAAAAGTGCAAGGTGGGGAAAACAACATTTTGAAGACATGCTTTTTGAGCATTGTTTCAAGTGATCAACACAGCTTGAGCTAATCAATTCATCTGATTATTAACTTTTTTTTGGAGATCCAATGTGCCTTTTAAATTCAATTTACCTAGATCATCTTTGGTTGGCCAGGAGAATGTTTTAGAAATAAAATAAAAACAAAAACAAAACATTATTGTATGGCTAGATGCACAGAGACGATTTATTTGCTCCAGTTTCATGAAACTTCTAGCCATTTGAGACAAAAATACCATGTAAACATCTAAAAAATCGAATGTAATTATAGTTGAGACAACAGAAAGTATACCATATGCTAGTTCACATTGCAAGTCAGCAACCCTTCTGAAGAAACCATTATCGTTCTCTATCATATCATTTCCTCCCCATATCTACCTGAGCAGTTTTTCCTGTAGTTCATGTTCTCCTGTGGGTGCCCTGGGATGCGGCACTGGAACCTGTGCTGCCAGAACTCAGGGAACCATGGGTTCCTGGTGTTGGTGTTGAGGCGGAGCTTCAGGAAATAGTCATCGAAGGACGTGACCTCCTCCGAATGCAGCTTCACAGTGATACCGCCCACAGCCTCCTGTTCATAGCCCTCGACCACCTCATCTCTGTCTGCCCAGCCATCACTGTGGGGAGAAACACAGTAACATTAACGTTAGGACTACTCCTTTACCACCCCTAAATGGGTGGTCTTTTAGAGCAATTCAATGGTCCCCTGAAACAGATGTTGAGAAAGTTTTTAGATGACTCTGGTAGGGACTGGGGACAAAATGGTTGCATTTCCATTTGCTTGTCTACATCATATAGATGCCAGACAAGTTGGACAGCCTCAGGGAGATGGCAAGACCGCATCTTCAAGAGTCACAACAAAAGCATAAGGTATGGCGTGACAAAAAATGCAAGAGAAAGTGAAAGGAAGTCTGAGCAGAAGGTGCTACTACTTCTACCTTCTGATTCAAGTAAACTGCTTGCCAAGTGGCAGGGGCCATGAACAATGGTCAGGAAGACAGAGTCTGTGTAACCTATGAGATTCTTTTTCCGGGAAAGCTTCTTCTCAACCAGAGAATATCAGAAATAAAGTTGACGAATATATTCTCTGTGTTGCGTGTACTCATTTCACAGCTTAGGGAGGAGTAATGAGCATGCACAGCCTCCTGCTCATAACCCTCCACCACCCCATCTCTGTTTGCCCAGCCATGTCTATAGGGGACAGAACATTTCATCAGTAACACAATACAGAGGAATTACACACCTTGCCACTTGCCAGGAGAGTATGCTAATCATATTATATTTTTGTGTAGCACACAAAAATAAACAATTGACTAATGAATGCCCTCCTCCCTCCTCCAGCATGGCAACATCACCAATATCTAGCCATCTGTTTCACAGCGCTACACACACACTACGCTCCAAGAACCTGCTGCTCTGACGTCAGCACATTGAAATCATCATTCAAACCATGGTATGAACAAAAAAACACTCAACCAGGCCATACCACCTCCATGTGGGATACTGGGTATAATTGTTGCATTGTCTAACCTTTACATAGAAGGAAGCCTGTAGCTTATATACCCAAATCAAAGACAATGGCAAATGTAATGTCAGCATTTAACAATAAAGACCTCTGCTATTTAGAAAAGGCATCTTGTTTCTTACAGGAATCACATACACATATAGGGTGCAAAACATGTGTGCACTAGACTGTACTATAAGTAACATTGTATTTTACAATCTACTGTACTGTATGCTGGGTAAAAGCATTTGCAACAGTAAGTGGATACATACTGGATGAATGAGGTCCACGCTGCAAACAAGCCTTTCCTCTCATCCTCCACACAGCCCAGGATAGATGGATGGCCCTCCCCAGCCTCCTCTATCATAGATGGACCCAACGCAATGGGCTGGCTGCGTTCACTTACCGCACTGCTCTACAAAACAGTCCTTTTTTTCAGTCGCTAGTCTCCTTGACCCAGAAAGAAACAGCCGCACCAATCCCGTGTCCTATTTATCACCCGCGAAGACGTCACAAGCTGCATAACTCAACTGCCGAGAGTTTAAAGTTTTATAGATTTGTGTTTTATCGTCGGTGTTTCACACTGTATCCTCACTATCACCATATAACAGTGTTACATCACTTACTTTGTTTATATATACAATATGTTTCTGTCTTTTGAGGAGGAATTGTCCAAACTGTAATCCAAGGCTAGCCTGCATGGTCCAACTGTATTGTTATTGTGTGAAAGGAAACAATAAAAACCTACAATTGAAAAAAGACCAGGCTAATTCGGGACAGTTGTGGCTGCTGCTGGAGCTTCACTAAGACTAGGTCTTCAAGCTAGCTAGCTCCATCACTGCATAGCTACAGTCTTACTACAGTGAGGGGGTGTCTACAAGCTGATCTGTGCTTTGATGCTCAGTCGTCCTCACCACTGAGCTCTGTGCTGGAGGTGCTGTCCCATATTACCCTAGTCTCCCACTGAGTCTGTGATCTGACAGGGGGGGGGGGGGACAAGAGCTGTCCCATATTACCCAAGCCTCCCCAGTTTGCCTGTGATCTGACAGAGGAGAAATAGAAAGATAGAGAGCGGTAGAAATAGATAGAGAGCTGTCTAACCATGCATTATTCATGAGAATGAGTGTGATTAAAAGCTTCTTTCTGTTTTCAGAAGGACCTCCACTACTGCTAGAATAATGATTATTATTGTGTTCAAGTATAAACTGAGTAAACCATCGGGGTCCTTGGTATGATATATCAAAGGGAGAAACAGCACCTCAATGCTTAGGACAACCCTCAATGGTCATGGCAATAATTTCGTTATACTATATGATAATAATGAGGTCAATCACTCCACTAAATGGAGTAAGGTAAGAACAGCAAATTTGCCATTCTATGTTCAGATTGATCTGATCTGGGGCCTAATGAATCATGTGTTTTAGAGTAGGAGTGCTGATCTAGGATCAGGTCCCCCTGTCCATGTAATCTTATTAATTGTGATCTAAACTGATCCTAAATCAACACTCTTACTTTGAGATGCTTGATACACAAGGCACCAGTTTGATATCTCCCTTTGACCCATTGCTAACGACTGATTATGAACATATAAAATGATCTAACTTGACCTCCCGATGAGAAGGAACTCCCCTGCCACCCCAAGTCGTCTCATAGCCATGAGCAGTCCACGGACAGTCATGCCCTCGCAGAAGCAGACGACCACTCGGGCCTTGGGCAGGCGTTCTCTCAGCTTCCTCAGCAGCCTGTCAAAGTGCTTCTCCCCAGCATTGCTGTAGATCTTGTCTGAATGGGCGATACACAGCCCCTCCTGAGAGGCCAGCTCCTTAAAAGCTTCCATGCCACTTTCTCCATAATTACCTGGGGAATATAAACAGCATTAACAAACAAAAAAACAACACTATATCATGGTCTTTAAAGGTAACTATATATTTGAACACAATATTATTTAAAAGGTCAATACAATATTCTACATTCGGAAGAAGTTTAAGACATTTTGTACTATAACATCACCTGTAAGTACTGCCAACGAGCCAAACACAACAGCACTGCAACCTATAACTAGTGACTGCATTTCAAACGTTCAGTCTGTCTGCCATGTCATGTCACTGTAACTCAAATCACTTGTTTATTGAATAAAAACACATATCATTCTACTCATCGGTCTGGTAAATAACGAAGGTGCAACAGAACAGAAATGTAATTGGGTTTTAATGAGTTCACCAACAACTCTCTGCCTGAGTCCTCTGAGTCCCTCACTGCAGGTAGATCAAAGGTTACATTGCAAATGGCACCCTATTCCCTTTATAGTGCACTACTTTTGACCGGGACCTATAGGGCTCTGTTCAAAAGTAGTGCACTATACAGGGAGGGAATATGATACTATAGGACACAACCTGTGACTATGCACAGCAGGCAGGCAGCTATAAACCTTATATCATTCAGACATCTCATCATCGGGGCATGGAATCTTAATTATTGTATAATAGTCTATCCTACTGCCTGGCTCTTATTACTGTACTGCAGAACCGAACTGTAGCTACTAAAGCCGAGAATTGTCTTGTTTTCTCAGTCTCATATGCTGTAGTTGTTCAATACTCAAAAGGTGGAAAACATGAACAATATATATATTTCTTATTTCCGGTAGTTTATAACATTGAAGTGAACTAATCGGAAAAATGATTCATCTTGACTGAATTACATCATGTTGCAAAGAGTTTGTGGATAAGGACTGCATATATATTTCTATCTAACCTCTTAAATGCAGTCATTTACCAACAGTCGTCTCACCAGGATACTTTCTGACAGCTGGATACCTGGTGGATTACTTGGTGAATTACCTGGTGGATTAGCTGGTGGATTAGCTGGTGGATTACCTGGTGGATTACCTGGTGGATTACCTGGTGGACTACCTGCCATCACCTCCCCAGTAAGATTTAGTAGGACAGACATTTCTGAAAGACTTGGTTCCCGAAATCCTTCAAAGATTCAATTCATGTAACTCAAGAATTTTGTGGAGTTGAGGCAGTGACTAGTGAGTTGTGGTAGTATGTTGCACACATTCATTTCGAAACAGAGGTCAGGAGCAAGTTGTAAGTATGCTATTGCCATGATAAACCAACAAAACAAAATGATATCTTTGGGAACATCAACACAAATCATTGCAAGGGCTGCCGTCATGTAAAAGCCTCTATTGTAGTACCTTTATGTGGGAGATGAAGTACACTCTTAGAAAAAAGGGTTCCAAAAGTGCTCTTCAGCCGTCCCCATTGGAGAACCCCTTGACAAACCTTTTTGGTTCCAGGTAGAACCCTTTTGGGTTCATCAAAGGGTTCTCATACGGGGACAGCCGACGAACCCTTTTAGGTTATAGATACCACTTTTTTTTCTAAGACTGTAGTCATGATTGCTATTTGATCTGCTTCAACGATGTAAAACTGAATTATGATGGAAAATAACAAACTGTTGCTTTCAGTATTGCGGCATCCACTCAAACGGATCATACAAAAAACTCATGTGTCCAGCTGTACGCCCATCTGATTGAGGCTTGTAAAGTCATTTGATATAGCTTTTGTGAAATGCAAATGAACAGTTGGGTTCATGGACATGAACTGGTATAACTGACCATTGCTGACTGGAAAAATAGAACCCAAAGATCCAGGCCTGTCATAATCATGTGCCAACCTCAAACTATAAGTAGACCAGTGACGACCCGTCATTCAGGGTAGGTGGGGCTTCGAGCCCCACATTTTTAGCAACAAAAGTTATAATAATATTTTTGGGGGGCTTTCCTGTTATTTATCCTGTTATTTTGTTACATATCAGTTTGCAAACAATGTAAAATATATATATCATTGAGTTAATAAAGCCGCATACAAACATGGTCTCTTTTTTGTTTTCTTGAGTAAGGCAGCTCCAAAATGCAGGTGTTTCAGCCTAGTTCAGTGCTTTCTGGTGGTGGTGGGGCAAGCCAGCAGATTGGCTAAGTGTTCTGTCACTCATGGGGACACTACGTCACTGCCAAGTCTAAGGGTAGAGCTAAAACATTCTAGCCTCTCTGGTGCTGCCATAGAGTTACATTAGAAGTGTCCATCCAAAAGGCTCAAGGGCATTGGCCACAGATAAAATTATGTCAAATCACATCACTGTAGCTTCTACAGTAGCTATGTCAACATCATACTTTCAAAATCTTATCTAGCAGTCATCATCATGAATCAAGTCAACAATCTACTAGCAAATCCTTTTAATCCTTGTCATATGAAGAGAAATAATGAAGAGAAATTATAGATAAAACATACCGGTGCTCATCGGCCATTGGACATAAACATTACACAAGTTGGAAATCGCAAATTCAACAATGAGTGGTTTGGAAGGAACCAGTGTGGCTAACTGCAAGCAAATCAAACCTTAGCCTGCTATTCAGTGGAGTGGCTGTGTGGTCCCAAGTCTAAGATTTAGGGTCTCTTTTCCTAGTTTATATTTTTATAAACATTCAACATTGGCCATGCTGTCAATGAAGCATGATTTGTGCCGAAAATTCAAAACAACTGTTAACTCGGAACTACAAAATCTGACATTAGTGAGTTCAAGACAACTGGGAACTCGGGAAAAACGAGCTACGACTGGGAAAATATGTTTTGAACTTTCATCCAATCGGAATTGTAAATTCAGAACTTGGGCCTCTTTCTAGAGCTATGACCTGAAGAACAATGACGTCACCATGATTCAACCTTTTTTTTCTTAGAGTTCCCAGTTGTCTTGAAAGCACCATAAATCCAGAGAGTGCCAGACTTTGATGACAAAATTTACCCACGAAGGACCAATTGTCAGTAGAAACCACATTTGTTGACGCAAGTCAGCCATATCGGCTATTTTATTTTAAAAGGCAGTAAATGAGGCTGAATGAACTGTTTGGCTTCTAGACAAGACTCTGCTGATAGCCAGATGTAGCAGTGGTAAGGTGTTAGGACTGCTGTTGGGACTCTGCTGTTGGGACAGCTTTATGTAGGCCCTAACAGTTTGTGGGCACCGTTTGTCACCGTTATAGTGCAATGAATGTATTGTTTAGTGTTGTGTAGTGGCTTTGCTGGCATGCAGGCATTCCACATTATTATTTTTTTGCTCCACCACGATCTACATGCTAAAATTGCCACTGAGATAGAATATTCCGTCCTCCCTAACCAACAGCTGAATCCAAACATTGCCCTCTCTTCACCCTGTCTGACACTTCTCTCCACATCCAATTAAGCCCTTGAAAAGCTTCCGGCTAGACCAGGGTTAATGAACTTTAAAGTGCTAGGAGCAAGCATAGAATTTGACCATGAAAAAATGACTTCTTCCTACAGAGGCTTCAACGTCTATTTCACGTTTGTTCAATGTAATTGAATTGAAATGACGTGGAAACAGCGTTGATTCAACCAGTGTGTGCCCAGTGGCTTGTACCTTTTCAAGGATTCTTCCTGAACTGTAGGCCTAAGTTAGAGGGATGAGGAAGGCCTGAATGAACAAGCACAGGCTATAAGCTTTGGTGGATTATGTTGAACCCCCCTGCTTTTTGAGCTAAATCCATTAGGATTATGAATTATGACAAATCTTAATCAATTGTACAGTAACACATATCTGACATGAGAGTATCCGCAGCTCTGCCAATTATTTAAATCCCCAACACTTAATCAAATTGTGTTTGAATAGATATTGATGGCAAACATGCAACATGCAATTACTTTTGTAAACAAAAAAACATACAGTAGGTCTACAGACAGTGACTTACCCTCTGTATGGACTGCTGAGACATATGTCCAGTTATAGCGTTTCACAATGTCCAGGATGGCTCTGGCTTGGAGAGTATCAGAGGGCACAACCCTAAGGAAATACTTGAAGAGAGTTTTGTCACTCAGATCTATGCTGGTTGCAGAATATGCTATCTGGGGGATATTGAACAGCTGCAGGAGGTTCTGAACTTGAATAGCCACTGAGCTTGACCCAGGTCCGATAACTCCTGCTATGGGTCTCTTGGTGGCGGGTGGCTGACTCACAGGCATCCCTTCAATGCACCACTGTCTGGAGGTACCATCCTTGTTGTCATCATCCCGGATCGAGATGAGAGAGTCTCTAATGAACTCAATACTCTGCTCCAGAGCCACTGAGGAGTGCCAGCAGGAGTCCCTGATCTCGCACCCCAGAGTGATGTTGGGTAGAAGATTCGGGTTGGAGTTGATTCGGTCCAAGGTGTGGAACATTGCTTCTACTCGTTGGATTCCATACTGTTCCCGAACCTCACCGCATTTCCTCTCCGCTACCTGCTCTGTTGACGGTTGGTGGTGGACCGAGAACAGGGCACCAATTATAATGTCCCCATCCATTCTGGCCACCAAGCGGGACGAACCAGCTTTAGGAACCACTGACCTCTCAAATATGTTACTGGGGGAGACGAATGCGTCATACAGTAAAATAGGGAAATACAAAAACCTAATGGCATTCAAGTACATCATATTCCACATGGTGTGAACGGTCTTGGTGATAGAATCATGTCCTCTTTGCCATTGGGAAGAGCTGTGGGTCCAAGTTTAATCGAAGATCCATCATCTCCTTACCATACCTCTTTCACTGATGTCTTTTCTGCAGATGAGATACGTATATTAATTTAAGTTTTCTTTAGAAACAAGTGATGATAAACAGCTGTCTGTTGCCAATCTATCTTTGGCAAATTAACAAAAGGAAAATATCCCACTGGACACAGACGTAAATTCAACGTCTATTTCACGTTGGTTCAATGTAATTTAATTGAAATAAAGTGGAAAAATCAGTGTGTGCCCAGTGGGAGAGCTATAATGCAGAAGCGAACTTGACATTCAATCATGAATAATCAAAATAATAATAGCCTAGTCTACAGTCATTTATAAGTATATAATGACATTGAATGCCTCTGATAACATGTACTGCAAAAACAGCTTGCCGGAGGCTGATTAAAAGTTGATTGGTCTGATGGGCGGCAGGGTAGCCTAGTGGTTAGAGTGTTGGGCTAGTAACTGTAAGGTTGCAAGTTCAAATCCCTGAGCTGACAAGGTACAAATCTGTTGTTCTACCTCTGAACAGGCAGTTAACCCACTGTTCCTAGGCCATCATTGAAAATAAGGATTTGTTCTTAACTGACTTGCCTAGATAAATAAAGGTAAAATAAATAAAAATAAAAAATGGTTGGTTTGCATGGCTGGTTTCAGCACCTAGTCATTGGACAGCACTCAGTGCTAATTTGCCTGTTGAGTTTACAGTAATTTACCCACACTGAGCTACATATATTTCTGCTTAGAAATGCTGCTAAAATGACTCATTGAAATTATCAGATCTCGTATAATTTACTACACCTTGAGGCCTATGTACAGCACCAGTCAAAAGTTTGGACACACCTACTCATTCAAGGGTTTTTCTTTACTTTTACTATTTCTACATTGTAGAATAATAGTGAAGACATCAAAACTATGAAATAACACACATGGAATCATGTAGCAACCAAAAAAGTGTTAAACAATTTTTTTAACCTTTATTTCACTGGGCAAGTCAGTTAAGAACAAATTCTTATTTTACAATGACGGCCTACCTTGGCCAAACCATCCCCTAACTCGAACGCCCCTGGGCCAATTGTGCGCCACCCTTTTGGACACCCGATCACACCCGGTTGTGATACAGCTTGGGATCGAACCAGGGTCTGTAGTGACGCCTCTAGCACTGAGATGCTGTGCCTTAGACCGCTGCGTCACTCGGGAGCCCCAAAATATATTTTTGGTTTTGATTCTTCAAACTAGCCACCCTTTGCCTTGATGACAGCACTGCACACTCTTGGCATTCTCTCAACCAGCTTCACCTGGAATGCTTTTCCAACAGTCTTGAAGGAGTTCTCACATATGCAGAGCACTTGTTGGCTGATTTTCCTTCACTCTGTGGTCCAACTCATCCCAAACCATCTCAATTGGGTTGAGGTCGGGTGATTGTGGAGGCCAGGTCATCTGACTCCATCACTCTCCTTCTTGGTCAAATAGCCCTTACACAGCCTGGGTGTGTGTTGTGTCATTGTCCTGTTGAATAACAAATGATAGTCCCACTAAGTGCAAACCAGATGGGATGGCGTATTGCTGCAGTGGTAGCCATGCTGGTTAACTGTGCCTTGAATTCTAAATAAATCACTGACAGTGTCACCAGCAGTGTCACCAGCAAAGCACCCCCACACCATCACATCCCTTCCTCCATGTATCACGGTGGGAACCACACACGCAGAGATCATCCGTTCACCTACTCTACGTCTCACAAAGACACGGCGGTTGGAACCAAAAATCTCAAATTTGGACTCATCAGACCAAAGGACAGATTTACACCAGTCTAATGTCCATTCCTCGTGTTTCTTGGCACAAGCAAGTCTCTTCTTATTATTGGTATCCTTTAGTAGTGGTTTCTTTGCAGCAATTTGACCATGAAGGCCTGATTCACACAGTCTCCTCTGAACAGTTGATGTTGACATGTGTCTGTTACTTCAACTCTGTGAAGCATTTATTTGGGCTGCAATTTCTGAGTTTACATCCGAGGTTACTCTGGGTCTTCCTTTCCTGTGGCGGTCACCGTGAGAGCCAGTTTCATCATAGCGCTTGTTTTTGCAACTGCACTTGAAGAAACTTTCAAAGTTCTTGAAATTTTCCGCATTGACTGACCTTCATGTCTTAAAGTAATGATGGACTGTCATTTATATTTGCTTATTTGAGCTGTTGTTGCCATAATATGGACTTGGTCTTTTATAAAATAGGGCTATCTTCTGTATACCCCCCCCACACACACACACACACACCTCGTCACAGCACAACTGATTGGCTCAAACGCATTAAGAAGGAAAGACATAAGAAATTCCACAAATTCACTTTTAACAAGGCACACCTGTTAATTTAAATGTATTCCAGGTGACTACCTCATGAAACTGGTTGAGAGAATGCCAAGAGTGTGCAAAGCTGTCATCAAGGAAAACGAAACGTTGGCTACTTTGAAGAATCTCAAATCTCAAATATATTTAGATTTATTTAACACTTTTTTGGCTACTACATAATTCCATATGTGTTATTTCATACTTTTGATGTCTTCACTATTATTCTACAATGTAGAAAATAGTCAAAATATCGAAAAACCCTGGAATGAGTAGGTGTGTCCAAACCTTTGACTGGTACTGTATATAACCTATTGAGATTTTCAAAGTCTAACGGACATTCAAATTGACAATAACTTACAAACGTTTTAGGTCAAATAGGCTATTTCACAGTTTTTCATTGATTCAAATGTTTCAGACATTTGTGAATGAAATGCCATATTATTAATATAGGGTGAAGTCTGCATTAGTGGGACATCAGGTGTAGTGGGACATTTGTGTTTGAGAGTACTGTACTATGGTCATTTTGCAAACCAATCACAACAGATGTTATTTTGGGGTTGCTACTGCATATGTTCTGTGTTGGTTAGTGTGACATCACATCATTGATGGACATACCCATCATTTATGGTCAGGTTTCTTAGGTGGGGAGACCCGTTAAAAATGATGAAAAATCGCTGTACTATGAAACCTTACACTAGAATGACAAGGCTGTCATTCTGTCAATTATAATTTAACCATCTAGCATTTCAGTGTTAAAATGAATAGTTATTGATAGCGTTTTGAAATATAATAAACATTCATGTAAACAGCTTGAATATTTTATGAAAATCTGATTTATAGTACTGTCCCATATCTAATGAAGGAAATTACTGACAGGGAACTTTTCAGCTATAAAAATGCACAACATAAACCTTTAATCAATTTAAATATAATTTACTTCATTAGATATTCTAAAGTACATTGAAATATGTTGTTGTAGTTGTTCACAACATCTCAAAATCAAGTCTAGACGCTATATAGCACAATAAACATCATGGGATGACAGTGAAAGGAATGAAAGGGAAATAAACAAGGGTGGTAAGGAAAGAACGAAAGAACAATGACATGAAAGAAATGTAGGCTAGAAAAGAGCCTCAATTTATGAAAGGGGACAGCATTTAGGGAATAATAGAGGTGATTCCGGATCAATTAAAAGCTGAGCAAGCTCCTGTAGATAGATTTTCACCAAGAGCTTGGAATGTCCCCAAATCAATTTCCAAATAGCATTGATGAGAGGGTCTAATAGAAGATCAAGGACAACATAAAACATCAATAAAACAGAGAGTGTGTTATCTATATGCCTCTACAAAGTCTTATTTATGATTTCATAACAAGTGCCAGGTGAAGTGGGATAGTCATGTATTTCTAATGAGTAAATAGCGTCCCACTACATCTACTTAAATGTCCCACTAAAACTTAAAGCCACGCTTTAGCAAAAGTAGGGGTCTGATGTTCTTTTAGGGGTATTAGCATCCACTGAATAATACATTATCAACATGCTTCATCATCACAATGTAGATCAGACCTTAATTCATTGAAATAAACATACATTGAGTAGGGGTAGACTTGTTTTTATTGTGTACACAGCCATTGACCAAAAAGTGGCCCACTCATTGCATATATCACCCTAACCAAACAAAATGCTACCATCACTGATGTTCACATGAAGAGCAGTCTCCTCCATTCATGTTACGTTGCACATTTTGAAATCCTTAGCATAAAACACCTTCAATATCATAACGTTAGAGTGTGAACATACCTGCACCTCCTGCCTCGGGAACATTGCGTACCTCCTCGTCCCCTGAACCTCTCAGTTTGGAGCCCACGTTAAGCCTTTGCCGCGCCAATACAGGGTTTCTCTTTTTGCCTCTCTCTCTCTCTCTCTTTTAAATGAGGCATGGGTGCCCCCCTTCTATTCCTTTTGATCATTGCATGCATCTTTAAAACCGGGTCACATAAACTGCATTGCATGTCCCCGATAAAATACAGTATGCAGAGATATACATAGTATTTATTGTAAGCTACATTAAAAAAGTTAATTGCATGTACAAGCTTGCTTTATTTATTTTTCAAAATAAAGGTATGATCATGTCATTAGGCTATAGGATCCTGCAGCTATTGGCTAATAGCAGTAGGCTAGGCTAGTCAGTGGTATAAGCTGATATGTAACATATCTAAATAGACAACAGCATCTATTTGTTTGGCGGCGCATCTAATGGCTGCGCATCCAAGTTAAGCTTCCCCTAAAGTAAATTGAATTGAACTTGCCATAATGATATACTTACTGCTGTCTAAACAAAAATTAAATGAAATAATTCAAAAGACCAGACCAGTGTGCATGATTTAGCCACAGAGGATCAATAGCTTCTTTAAAAAAATATATATGTTGATTGATTGCTTTAAATCCCAGCGCAGCACATAACCTAAACTCGGGAAACGCGCAATTTGGGCAGCGCGTGTAGCAAATATCAAATAGCTGATTGTTCATTTACAGCTGTCCGTGTAAAGTATCTACAATCCTAAACCTATCACAATATTTCAAAATTAAATTGCGGGAAAAAGCACAAACGAGAGGAGACAAAAACACATCTCTAACCTGTTTGTCTTTAGTTAAACTAACAAAAATCTCAAATTCCAAAGGAGCCTATTATATTTGCACTATAGCAAAGAGCGTCGTTGAATGCATATTCACTGTCTTTATCAATGGGTGAGTCCGTGCCACTGGTAGGTTCTTTTTAGGACAATCATTTCCTCCTCTTGGCTAGATGGACGTCATAGTCTCCCCTTTTCATGGGCCTCGATTAGATGGTTGCGTTCAAGACAATGTCGTTTTTATTGATCTCAGCTTTTGATCTCAGCATTTTTGTGATATTAAAAATTCGGACATGGAGAGTAAAAGTCGTAGATTTGCATGAAATGTGTTTGTAAAAGGCAAAAATGTTCTCGCATCATACATTTAAAAAACATTTTTTTATCGGGGGCTGAGCTCTGGACCTGTGCAAAGAAAGGAGTGGGAAATCAGAACAGACTTTTTCGCGAACAGTTATTTAGGTTATATTCTTAGCCTAATTTATGACTATGCAATATACTCATCAGATTATACGAATAGTAGGCTATTTTACATCAGTCTGCACAAGCGACGATAGATGCATGCAATGCTTTATCATTAAGGGGACGTTTCTCGTGAAAATATAGCTTCCCCAAACGTTAAATTCACGCGCCCCCTATGGTTTGACAGAATTATTATAATTGTGTGAGACGTGATTGGGGCAAATTGAAGGCAACTAGAAAGAGAGCAAAAGCCATATTTTGTTAAACTCTTTGCAGACAGAGAGCAATGCTGCGACCTAGTGGTTGTGGCCCGACGGTTCTGTTTCAACCTTGTTGTGACGCTACCTCACTTCCGTCCTGTACTATGAAAACATGGCGCATCGCAGCGGCGGAGGAGCTGGCTGTTCAAGAAGACAGTAAAGTCCATTCTTGACTGATTTCGATCAACCAGACCAGTCTATTACTTCGTCTGCAGGGACCAGGAACAGAGACGACGCTTTGTGAGAGATAAAAAGTAAATGTTCAATGTTTGTTAGAGCCAGACACTAGACAGATTTGCTATCAAAGCCAGACAACAATCACAGTGCACCTAGAAGCGGCACTGTGGTGTTGCCTACTCGTTACATTGTAACAAAATGTTGCAGTATGGGATTTCTACATTGCAGAGCCATTGTTGACACTTTGTAGTTCGATAATCAATCAGTGAGCAGCTGTCGTAATGTGAAGACAATTAGCAAGTTTACACCAAGGATTTAGAACGTCAGGATAACGGAATTGCCCAACCACGACGTTTTATGGTAATCTGGAATAGACTTCAATGGTATAAGTAGACCTGACAGGTGTTTGTTTTTTTATCCATGCGTGTCCATAACGTGGGTTTTTGCTTTGATTAACTAACCTCAAATAACTTTCATTGCATGGTTCTTCATAACTCAGTTCCCTCCACTTTTTAATCTGGGCATGCTTTACTCATCATAAACATTACAGCAGTGAGTGACTTTCCCGACATCCTATGCTCTCCTAGGCTGCCACCATGAGCAACAGAAGGAAGCGTGCCCCACCGGTGAGGGTAGATGAGGAGGCCAAGAAGAAGCTGAACTGGAACATGCACGAGGACCGCAGGATTGAGACTCTACTCCAAGAAGAGGAAGACCAGATTCCAACCAGCTCATTTCTGTCCACCAGCCACCACATCCCAACTGCTTCCCTTCTCTTCACTGGCGACAAGATTTCAACCAGTTCCCTTCTTTCAACCACCCACCAGATCCCAACCGGTTCTCTTCTCTTGAGCGTCCAGGAGGACTGTGAGGCAAGCTGCTCCAGCTCAGGAGCTCTGTTGTCAGACCTAGGACTAGGAGAGGACCCCCAGCTTCCTGCTTCCTCCTCCACAGACACCTCCTCCTCCACTTTCCTCTCCCTCACTGTGCTTCCTCTTTCTGACCTGGCTCACATCTGGAAGTCTCTGATCGGGGAGTTCAGCCTCCGTCCTCCCCCTCTGTGGGTTAATCCCCCAGGCTGTGACCAGAGGGCGTTCACCCTTCGTAGGACAGGAGATCAGTTGTGCCTCAGTTTGACCAGCAGCAGCGAAGAGAGTAGTACAAGTACAGGAGGACTGGAGATGAGGCCTCTGGATAGGACCTGCCCAGTGGAGTGTTTCCTGGCTGGAGGGATAGTATTGGAGGAGCTGGACTGGCTGCAGAAGAGAAGAGCTGTGCAGCTGTGTCATCAGCCAGGGGAGGATGAAATTAAGGTGTGCACTTTCACTTTATGTACTCTGTGATCACTTGGAGAGTAGTGTCAATATTACTTTTTTTCTTCAGTTCTTCACAAGAGCTTCAATGAAATGTGTAGTTTATTCAGCATGGTGGCTGATGTAGTCACCCATCAATTGTGTTCGGCCATTATGTTTATGAATATGGAATGAATGATTAAATTGCCTATTATTTTTGCTGTTTATATTTCTTAAGAAGTGCAGTGGTGTTTTTTTTCTCCTGTGTTTGTCGGCCTTCCCGCGGCAGGTGGGGATATATGTACTGGAATCGGGATTGGGAAAGCCTGAATTCCTCAGCGAGGGAAACGGACGGATCAGAAAGGCAAATCAACTGATACAGAAGTTAATGGAGTTTTACTATGACTTTATCATCCCTGGTAAGTAACTTGTATCTCTTCTTCTTCCTCCTCCCTCTCCTCCTAAGTCGTTCCACCAATTCAGTGCATTTTGTGAAGTGTAAACTTGGACCGTTATTTTTTTTTATTTCACCTCATTTTAACGTTCTGTCATAAATAGCACATGTTCAACTTAAAAACAAAAAACATGTTTTCCCATCTCAATTTTTTTTACTATAGTAAATGTCTATTAAGTGCCAAATAAAGTAACAAGGTTGACCGTAATGGGGTTGATCATTTCATTTTAAATCCACCATAAAACCACTTGTGAAAGGGGGAATGGAAGCTTGTTGTGTGCGACAGGGAGTGGCAATTGAATGCAAAAAACAAAACATTTCTAGCCTGTCTATCATGGTTAACAAGGTTTTTTTCCACCACAAAACACCAGAAAAAAGAGTAGAACCAGCTCAACTATGATTTGACTATTAAAATATTTAATAGGGAATAGTTTCACCATATTACAATGAGAGTTCAGTTCACGTCACAGGGTTGACCTTTAAATGAGGGACAGATGTAAATGAATTACTAATCACATGAAATAAATCATCTTCAGAAATTGTCAAGGCAACAAAATAACTAGGGCTTTACAACAATGGTGAAAACTTGGATGGGTTTTGAGGTTAAGTGGGTTAAAATATAGAGAGTGCCACGGAGGGGAGTCATAGAGGGTGCACGGAGAGGCATGTAAAAATGCTGGATTTTGGCGGCAGGTAGCCTAGCGGTTAAGAGCGTTGGGCCAGTAACCGAAAAGTTGAATCCCCGAGCCAACTCTGTGAAAAATCTATCTGTGCCCTTGAGCAAGGCACTTAACCCTAATTGCTCCCTTAAGTCGCTCTGGATAAGAGCGTCTGCTAAATGAATCTTTTTTTTTTTTTTAAATAACAAAAATGGCACTTTAGCTCATCTTTAATCACAATAAAAATCTGCTTTATTGAATTCTCCATGTGGTCTATATTAAAGGGCACTTCATTTCATATAACAGGCTTTTAAAATTCAATATTGTTGCACAATTTCTACTTAATCAAATGGACGCAAAACGTACTCATTTCGTAGGAACAAACCTCCTTACTTCTCCTCCTCAATTGACCCATGACACTCTGTGTACCATTTCCCTGGTCCCATGGTAGAAGTGGTGTCGACCGAGGAGGAGGAGTGTGACACTGACTTGGAGAGGCAGAACGTGGAGGAGCTGTATGATTACGTCAGACACCTCCACCAGAGAGAGAACCAGGACGTGAGCATAGATGTACAGCACAAGGCTCTTATCCCAGTCCTCAGGCCATACCAGAGTCAGGCTGTTAACTGGATGCTGAGGAGAGAAAAGTACAGGAGCAGTAGCGCTTCTCAAGGTATATACGTTCTCCCTGCAGGCAAAACAGGTTGACATGAATCTATTTTGCCTGCCAGGTTGTACATTATGGAACTAATTCCAAATGGGAAAGTATTTTCTATTTTGATTATACTGGACAATAGTAACAATATGTAATTTCCCCTTCCCAGAACAATCTCTAAATTTCCTATGGAGGGAGCTTGTCACATTGTGTGGGAAGAAGCTATTCTACAATCCATATACAGGCTGGTATGACCTTATCTACAAATATCTTCATTATCAAACACTGGCAGATAACACAAATTATAAACATAACGAAATATAATCAATCAGCCTCTGCGCTGTGTTTAATACATTGTTATTACATGGATATCACATTTTATTACAGTTTATATTGTCAATGTCATGACCCTATCTCCCTGTTGCAGCCTGATAGTAGTTATTACAGTGTTTTTACTGTTTTTAAATACATACCAACATACATGGACCATTTCTTGGCTATTGCTCTAATTCTCCCTGCAGCCTGATTCGTGAGTTCCCCCTGGCTGGGCTGGAGTGGCCTGGGGGGATCCTAGCTGATGAGATGGGGCTGGGGAAGACTGTGGAGGTCCTGGCTCTTATACTGAACAACAGCAGACAGGGCCTGAAGCAGGAGGCCCTCACCCTGCCTCTGGTGAGAACCATGTTATGATGGTGCTGGAGGGGGTGGCTGCCGTCTTATTGGCTCTTAACCAACCATGCTATTTTGTTAGTTTTTTCGTGTTGTTCGTAACTTGTTTTGTACATAATGTTACTGATACCGTTTCTTATGACCGAAAAGAGTTTCTGGACATCAGAACTGCGATTACTCACCTCAGATTAGACAGAATTTTTCTTCAATGAGTCGGACGGGAGGGATATACTACAGACACCCGACCAGGCCCCGATCCCCATCATTCGCTGGAGAAGGAAACTGAGATTTTGCGGAAAAAGACCAGGGTGCCTTGTGAGGATCAGGCGACAAGTGACTAATCTGCCTTTGCCTTCCATCCTGCTAGCTAACGCTCAATCGCTGGAAAATAAATGGGATGAACTGAAAGCACATATATCCTGCCAACGGGACATTAAAAGCTGTAATATCTTATGTTTCACTGAGTCGTGGCAGAACGACGACATGAATAACATACAGCTGGCGGGTTATACACTCTATCGGCAGGATCGAACAGCAGCCTCTGGTAAGACACGTATGTAAACAACAGCTGGTGCACAATATCTAAGGAAGTCTTATGGATTTGTGCTTGCCTGGGGTAGAGTATCTCATGATAAGCTGTAGACCACACTATTTACCTAGAGAGTTTTCATCTGTATTTTTCGTAGCTGTCTACATACCACCACAGACCGATGCTGGTACTAAGACCACACTCAATGAGCTGTATACCGCCATGAGCAAACAGGAAAACGCTCATCCAGAGGCGGCGCTCCTAGTGGCCGAGGACTTTAATATAGGGAAACTTAAATCAGTTTGACCTAATATCTATCAGCATGTTAAATGTGCAACCAGAGGGGAAAAAAATTCTAGACCACCTTTACTCCACACACAGATGCGTACAAAACTCCCTCACCCGCCATTTGGCAAATCTGACCATAATGCTATCCTCCTGATTCCTGCTTACAAGCAAAAATTTAAGCAGGAAGCACCAGTGACTCGGTCTATAAAAAGTGGTCAGATGAAGCAGATGCTTGCTAAACTACAGGACTGTTTTGCTAGCACAGACTGGAATATGTTCCGGGATTTGTCCGATGCCATTGAGGAGTACACCACATCAGTCACTGGCTTTATCAATAAGTACATCGAGGAAGTCGTCCCCACAGTGACTGTATGTTCATACCCCATCCAGAAGCCATGGATTACAGGCAACATTCGCACTGGGCTAAAGGTTAAAGCTGCTGCTTTCAAGGAGCGGGACTCTAACCCAGAAGCTTATAGGAAATCCCGCTATGCCCTCCGACGAACCATCAAACAGGCAAAGCGTCAATAGAGGACTAAGATCGAATCGTACTACACCGGCTCCGACGCTCGTTGGATGTGGCAGGGCTTGCAACTATTACAGACTATAAAGGAAAGCACAGCCGAGAACTGCCCAGTGACACGAGCCTACCAGACAAGCTAAATAACTTCTATGCTCGATTCGAGGCAAGTAACACTGAAGCATGCATGAGAGCATCAGCTGTTCCGGACGACTGTGTGATCACGCTCTCCGCAGCCGATGTGAGTAAGACCTTTAAACAGGTCAACATTCACAAGGCCGCAGGGCCAGACGAATTACCAGGAACTGTACTCAGCATGCGCTGACCAACTGGCAAGTGTCTTCACTGACATTTTCAACCTCTCCCTGTCTGAGTCTGTAATACCAACATGTTTCAAGCAGACCACCATAGTCCTTGTGCCCAAGAACACTAACGTAACCTGCCAAAATGATTACAGACCCATGGCTCTCACGTCTGTAGCCATAAAATGCTTTGAAAGGCTGGTCATGGCTCACATCAACACCATTATCCCAGAAACCCCAGACCCACTCCAATTTGCATACTGCATCAACAGATCCACAGACGATACGATCTCTATTGCACTCCACACTGCCCTTTCAAACATGGACAAAAGGAACACCTATGTGAGAATGCTATTCATTGACTACAGCTCAGCGTTCAACACCATAGTGCCCTCAAAGCTCAACACTAAGCTAAGGACCCTGGGACTAAACATCTCCCTCTACAACTGGATCCTGGACTTCCTGACGCCCCCCCCCCCCCCAGGTGGTAGGGTAGGTAACAACACATCCGCCACGCTGATCCTCAACACGGGGGCCCTCAGGGGTGCGTGCTCAGTCCCTTCCTGTTCTCCCTGTTCACTCATGACTGCACGGCCAGGCACGACTCCAATACCATCATTAAAGTTTGCTGATGACACAACAATAGTAGGCCTGATCACCGACAACGATAAGACCTGGCTGTGTGGTGCAAGGACAACAAGCTCTCCCTCAACGTGATCAAGACAAAGGAGATGATTGTGGACTACAATTCTCATTGACGGGGCTGTAGTGGAGTGGAGCAGGCTGTAGTGGAGCAGCTTCAAGTTCCTTGGCGTCCACATCACCAACAAACTAACATGGTCCAACTACACTAAGACCGTTGTGAAGAGAACACGACAAAACCTATTCCCCCTCAGGAGACTGAAAAGATTTGGCATGGGTCCTCCGATCCTCAAAAGGTTTTACAGCTGCACCACCGGTTGCATCACTGGCTGGTATGGCAACTGCTCGGCCTCCTACCGCAAGTCACTACAGAGGGTAGTGCAAACGGCCCAGTACATCACCGGGGCCAAGCTTCTTGCCAACCAGGACCTGTATACCAGGCGGTGTCAGAGGAAGGCCCTAAAAATTGTCAAAGACTCCAGCCACCCTAGTCATAGACTACACTCTCTGCTACAGCACGGCAAGTGGCACCGGAGCGCCAAGTCTTGGTCCAAGAGGCTTCTAAACATCTTCTACCCCCAAGCCAAAAGACTCCGGAACAGCTAATCAAATGGCTACCCAGACTATTTGCATTGCCCCCCCCCCCTTCTACGCTGCTGCTACTCTGTTATTATCTATGCATAGTCACTTTTATTACTCTATCTACATGTACATATTACCTCTACACCGGTGCTCCCGCACATTGATTCTGTACCGGTACCCCCCTGTATATAGCCCCGCTACTGTTATTTACTGCTGCTCTTTAATATTTGTTTTTCTGATCTCTTACTTTTGGGGGTGGGGGGGGGTATTTTCTTAAAACTGCATTGTTGGTGAATGGCTTGTAAGTAAGCATTTCACTGTTAGGTCTACTACACCTGTTGTATTCGGCGCATGTGACAGATAAGGGGGCATCAAATGCCACTTTGACTTTCTCTCCTGTCTTGACTTTATTGGCACATCAGAGATGGGAACATTGTTTTTCAAAGATACTCCCATTGATTGATGAACGCATAGGGTTGTCTCTCTTGTGATTTTCAGGGAAAGTCAGTGAATTATTTTGTACCGCCTCCACGACCAGAAGAAGAGGAGATGCATATAATTCACTGCAAGTCAGAGGCTCAACCTAAAGTGAAAATATCCTACCCAAGTAAGTCACTGTTGATGTTAGCTACATCCTTTCAAATGAGCGTTTTTGATGTTTGTTTTTTTACAACCTGTTGTGTGTTATCTCTGTGCAGCTGTGCGTGTGATGCTGCTCACGGCAATAAAAGAGATGAGGGTTGGTAAAGGAGCGTCGGTCAATGCCATCTTTGCGTACATTCGCACCACGTACCGGTACGACCTCTTGAAGAACCGCAACCACATCAAGAGGGCCCTGGTCAAGCTGCTGAACGAGGAACTAGTAGAGAGAGTCAAAGGTCGCGGTCTGGCCGGATCCTTTAAACTGGGGAAGAAATACAAGGAAACCAAGAAGAAGACCACCACGGCCAAGTCTGTACGTATTGGAGTCCTTGCAGAAATGCATATTGTCTTCTCAGTTACACTGTCTTCCATAAGATGTAGAGAGTTTGATTATAATTGTGAAATACCCTCGCTGTGTAAGCCTCAAATCTGTTTTTCTGTTCTTCTAATGGCATGCACTGCGTTCAGATTACTGCTGTTAAACCCATTGATGGTCTTTGATGGTGTTTGGTTTGGTTTTGCAGCAGAGTCCCTCCGGAGACAGTGGGCCCAGGAGAACTTCCCTAAGGCGCGCAGGAAAGAAGGGGAAGACCTCTTATAAAGACCCTGATACCCCAGACCTCTCTCCCTCAGAGGATGTTAGCCAGAGCTGCCTGTCCCCTGACGGTCCTGCTTCTGCAGAGGACAGTAGACATGAACAGCAGGAGGGACGCCTTGAGGAAGAACGACGCAGCGACACGCTAAGCGCCTCACAGGATCTGTCACCTGTTGCGGAGGCAGACCGCCCTGAGGAGGACGACAAAGAGACACTCCACAACTCCCAGGGACAGGCGACGGAGCGAGTGGATAAAGTGGAAGATGTCCCTGGAGAGAGTAAGCAGCAACCAGGTCCACCTGTCACTCCGGAAATGCCGCCGGCCACCCGGGTGTCGTTCACCCCCTTCAACACCCCAGACTACCGCTTTGAGTGTATCTGTGGCGAACTGGGTCTCATCGACTACAAGGCCCGGGTGCAGTGTCTCAACTGCCAGCTGTGGCAGCATGCAGAGTGTGTGAACTACAAGGAGGAAAGCCTAGACACCACACCATTCTACTGTCCTCACTGCCTGGTCGCCATGACACCTGTCCCGACAGGAGCTACCCTCATCATCTCCCCTTCGTCCATCTGTCATCAGTGGGTTGAGGAGATCAACAAACACATCAGCTCCTCATCACTACGAGTACTGGTAAGGACTTTTATAAGTTTGGACTTTTATAAGTCTGCACTAAACAGTTATATTACAGTTGAACTTTTACAAATAGTTGAGTCTTAATTGTTAGCTTATATTCGCTTATAAATCTGTAATTAAACAGTTATATAACTTGATGGAAAGTGCTGCCAACACTGCTGTTTGTAGTAGCTGACATTGACCCGAGTTGGTCCACCCATCCTGCGTTGGTCCATCCTTCCATTCATCCTTCCATCCTCCCTCCATCCCTCCCACCATCCCAGGTGTACCAGGGGGTGAAGAAGCATGGCTTCATCCAGCCTCACATGCTGGCTGAGCAGGATGTGGTCATCACCACCTATGACGTGCTGCGCTCGGAGCTCAACTACGTAGACATCCCCCACAGCAACAGTAAGGACGGCCGGCGCTTTCGCAACCAGAAGCGGTACATGGCTATTCCCAGCCCCCTAGTGGCCGTAGAGTGGTGGCGCATCTGTCTGGACGAGGCCCAGATGGTGGAATGCACCACTGCCAAGGTGAGATGACTGGAAGGAGAATAATAATTATGGGCGGTGGTAGCCTCAATGTTGGAGAGACTGGTCGGAAACTGGAGTGCTCTTCAGATGCCGTAAATGTTATAGCAACAAGAAAGATGGTATTCCTACCATTTTAGTTAATTACCCTTGGGCTTTTGAGCATCTATGCTATTGTTTCCATTGTTACAGATTGTTCATTGTTGTTTTTCTTCATCAGGCGGCAGAAATGGCTCTGCGTCTCTCGTCAGTCAACCGCTGGTGTGTCAGTGGAACTCCTGTACAGAGAGGCCTGGAAGGTTAACTTCTAAATTCAAATTTATAATTCATTGATACCTACAGTAGTTTTCAATAGTTACCATATCATGCTTCCCCGGTCTTCACATGACTGATCTGTCTCTGTTCTGTCCAGATCCGTCTTGCCTTGTCCTGTTCTTAACCCTAACCTGACAGACTGCTTTGTTCCTAACAGATCTGTATGGCCTGGTTCTGTTCTTGGGGGTCGACCCCTACTGGGTCAAGTACTGGTGGGACCAGCTGCTCTACCGACCCTATCGCCGTGGAAACACAGAGCCACTCTACAACCTGATTGGTCAGCTGCTGTGGCGATCGGCCAAGAAAGATGTCATTGATCAGGTAAGTTGGATAATAACACATTTTGAATGATACAAAGGTCTTCGTAACATAACAAGTACCTAGTCTAGTGCCTTATCAGGTCGTTATTGTGAAATAGAATGTGTTTCTAATAGCTTACCTGGTTTAATGGTGTAAAGTAAGTTTAGCCTTTTTAGATTCACAAGTATCACTTTTCACTGTTTTCCAGATTCAGATTCCCCCTCAGACAGAAGAGGTCCACTGGCTGCAGTTCTCTCCAGTGGAGGGTCACTTCTACCACCGGCAGCATGAGGTGTGTTCCCAGGACGCTCTGGTTAAGCTGAGGAAGATCCAGGACTGGAGCCTGAAGCTGGGCAGCCTGGACAGACGCACGGTCAACACCATCCTGTACCCCCTGCTCAGACTCCGTCAAGCCTGCTGCCACCCGCAGGCTGTCAGGGGAGAGTTCCTGCCCTTCCAGAAGAGGTAAAGGTTTAAAGATATAAAATATATATCTCATCGAGAAGATGTTGGTATGATGAGCTTGACAGATGAGCCTGACACTGTTACTGTTCTAGTAGGGAAAAAAAGAAGATTTGCACTTGAAATTGTATAATTGTGTAAATGTTTGGACCTAATTGTGCAGTTTTCTTTTCTTTTTTAACCTTTACTGTGTTACAAGGCCCCATTCACTGTGTAAAGTGGGGTTGGGTGGCCAACAGAAAGGCTATTGTCTGGTCATGCTGTCTTTGGCGAATGAATTGTTCTTTCTTATGTATCAGTTGGTTCACACAGAGCCCAAATTACCAGCTGGTAATTGGATGGCGTCACACATAGAGATAAATAGTATCTATGGCCTCACGTTTGTTTGTTTGTTGGTTGATAGATAAAGCCCTACAGTTTGTCTGGGTTTTGTTTGGTTCTGTTTGCCAGTTGGTGAGGTCATTCCTACAATGTGTTTCCGTGGCGCTGTTTGGTTTTGTTGGTCAATAAAGGATGCCTAAAGTGCGTTTCAGTCTCTGGTGCTGCGGTTTGGTTTTGTGTAGATTGCAATGACGTTAGTGACTAACGGATCCTTATGCCCCTAAAACAGCACCATGACCATGGAGGAGCTGCTCAAGTCCCTGCAGAAGAAATGTCGAGTGGAGTGTGAAGAGGTTCACAGACAATTGGTGTGCGCCCTCAACGGCCTGGCAGGCATCCACATCATCAGAGGTAGACAACAAAACTCCTCCTCGCTACCTCTCTCCAGTGGTTCTGTCTCCTCATCTCTTTCCCATGGGAAACTGACCTGGGAGACTGTGACATCATTGATCTGTGCTTGTCCCTATAATAATGAGCATCCTTTATGCTCGTGCTGTGTGCGGTAGTATAGCATGACGCATGAAAGTGCTGTATAACACAGAGCGGTGTGGCTTTAACGAGGGCTGCTGTTGTTGTTGTTGTCGGTATCGCCACCTGTAGATGAGTTTGGTGAGGCAGTGGAAATGTACAGAGATGTCCTGAGGTCTTCGGAGGAACACAAAGGACGACTGAAGACTGATTCCCTGCAGGTATGCACTACAGCCACGCAGCCGGCGTCTACAGGCCCGCTCTGGACTGTCAAAACCTATTCAACATCAGATTTGCAACCTTTCTGCTCATATTAACTCTCTCGTTTGCACGTGCCATCTGCTTGATGCTGGTTAGCAGCAGAAGGAAACTCTTCTGAAGTCCTGAATGTTTCCGTTTTTGTCTTTTTGTTTCTGTGTTTTTATAAACAGAGGCTTCATGCCACACACAACCTAATGGAGCTGCTCAACGCAAAGCACCCTGGGATACCGCCCACTCTGAGAGACGACCGGCTGAAAGAGGAGGTGAAACACCCGCTGATGATGGTGTCGTGTGTTTGGTTCCTCCCTGACCCCGGTCTCCGCGTTGTGTTTCTATGACGCGGCCAAAGAAATCGAAATGTCTTTCACTTTCCTAGGATTCGGCCTACCTGTGTACTATCATGTCTTTCCAGTTATACAATTGTGCGCGAATGCTCGTAGAAAATGTATATCTGTCCCTCTGTTATGTGTGTTATTACATAGGCAGAGCAGCTGAGGCAGCACTACATGACCAAACACAACGCCGAGGTGTCTGAGGCCTACCAGAATCTACAGCCTGTACTGCAGAACATCAAGGAGCTCAAACGCAAAGTAAGAGACCCTTTTGTGCACAGTGCCACTGCTTGTTTTGACAAATTTAAGCAGCGCTTGAGGTGGAGGTGGGGATTTTAACCAGTAGATTTGTAGTGGTTTCCATTTCCAGCTGTGTCGGGTCTCCAGAATCAAGTCGAATAGCAAGCTAGTGTACGCAAGATTTGGTTCTGGGTTCCAAGATGAAGAGCCCCTTAACCTAAACATTACTGTCTCCTCTCATCGCTGTTCTCTATGCCAGGTCAATCTACGATCCCCCTGGTGGCTAGACGTGGTACAGCGGGCCATACAGCACAACGTCGATGACGACCTGGTTTCCCGCATCCAGAACGAACTGACCTGCAGCTACAAACAGCAGGCCAACAAGTTCTCCATGGCTGACAAGTATTTGGATTTGAATTGACTATATTTATAACAATACATTGATATTTCCTGTGTTAGTTTTGGCATCTACAGTATTTTAGATTTTAGTCTTAAAATACCTTTTTATTCTTAGTCACATTTTTAGCCATTTCATCCTTCGCTTAGTTGTAGTTATTATCAGTCGACTAAAACTCCGGACAATTTTAGTTTAGTTTTAGTCACAGCCATTTTAGTCACATAATAGTCTGTGCATTTTATTATATTAAATAATGACTATTTAGGCTACCTCTAACTTCTATAATTTGCACGTTCAGATAGCATTGTCCAGCTAGGATGACTGTCCCCTTGTATACCTTAGCTGGCAACATTCATCATTTACAGTCATTATTTACATACATTTTCTACTTTTTCTTCACAAGAGCTTCATAATAAAAGTAATAATAAACAAAGAAAATCTGTTAATCACAGGCAGCAACCTAACAAGAGTTATTCATTAAGGCTCTCCGTTTGTAAGGCACGGAGATAATATGCCTCTCTGTAACAGCAATAGTTTCTCAATCACCGCCTCTCTTAAGTGGCTGTACAATTTCTAAACCCTGGAGCCTCAGTTCGCAACTTGGCACACATCTTGTCCGGCCGCATTAGTGTCTGGCTACAGGGGACTTCTCGTCACCAATTCTGATGTTGCTCTTATGCTCTGTAATATGAACTTTAGATTTTCTGTTCGATTTTCCAACATAATAATAGCCACTTCAGTAACTAGACTATTTCAATTCTACCCCTGGCTTACATTTTACATTTACATTTAAGTCATTTAGCAGATGCTCTTATCCAGAGCGACTTACAATTTCTTTCCCGTATGAGGATGAAGGAAGAAATGACCCTTGATCATCGCATTAACGGTTCACACAATTATGACGTGGAAAATTGCCCGAGGGGAGGATAGATCAAACATTCTGAGAGGGTACATATTCATCTGCTCTTACCAGTCTCTCCCTCAGGTTTCTAGCACGCTTGAAAGCAAATCGAGGGATGTTCTGAAAAGCCTGGCCCACAGAGGGGTCCGTAGACAGGACATGCCAATGCTTTTGCATTTTAAATGTTTTATTTATCTGTATTTAACCCCCTTTTTCTCCCCAATTTCGATCTTGTCTCATCGCTGCAACTCCCCAACGGGCTCGCGAGGCAAAGGTCGAGTCATACGTGCTCCGAAACATGACCCGCCAAACCCGCCCGCTTAACCCGGAAGCCAGCTGCTCCAATGTGTCGGGGGAAGCACTGTTCAACTGATGACCGGAGTCGCTAGGGCGCTATGAGCCAAGTAAAGCTCCCCCTGGCCAAACCCGGACGACGCTGGGCCAATTGTGGGACTCCAAATCACGGCCCGTTGTGACACAGCCTGGGATTGAACCCGGGTCTGTAGGGACGCCTCTAAGCCTTAGACCGCTGCGCCACTCGGGAGGACCATACCAATGCTTTTTAATGGAATATTTAACAGCCTGAGACACAAATACAGTAGGTTGATCATTAGAAAGGGCAGGTTTTGAACCAATATTTCAAAAGGGGGTAAAAACGAATTACCATTAAAAACAAAATCTTCTTCAAGCTTCCCTATGAACAAATGTGCGTAATTCGGTATGAATGGGTACCCCATCGCAGTGCGCTGTGACTGGATTTGGAAATCATTCTCAAACGTAGTCGTTTTTGAGCCAGTTCACATAAAAAGTCAGTAGGGGGCACCTGTTCGTCTCTCTTTTACATGAAATAACTAATAGTATCAAACCCATGGGGGGGGGGGGGGGGGTCAGCCTATTGGGGGGGTTAAGTTGCTTGCTCAAGGGAACATCGGCGGTAGATGGCACCTGAGACATTGATGCCAGCAACCCTCTGGTTGCCACCTCACTCCGGACAGATTTCTTCAGTAGTGGGATTCGAACAGGCAACTCTCTGGATGCTGGTCCGCTCCTCTAACCTCGAAGCTACCACGTCCCATTTTCTGAGTCAGCGATACCAAGGCATTATTGACTCAGACATTGTGCATACAATGTCTGAGTCAGCAATGCCTTGTACAGAGTTCAGTTAAGGAAGACCGTTGTATCCTTTAAATATGAAGGTAACAGCCGGCTTGATGTGATAATCCTAGCATGGAGACGTGGCTTCAGTGTCTGAGTGCCAGCAGCAATGTGACGTCTGGGAACAGGTTCTTGGCAACTATTGTGAATATTTTGAGTTGTATAAAATTGAGGTCAGAGAACGTGTTACTGTAACAAAGTTAGACTCACATTCTGTGGGATGGCTTTGTCCAAAATAACTTTGGTATTCGCCCAAGAACTTGGCGGTAGGATCACAACTCAAGGGGGAACTCCAGTCTCTGTTGCTTAATTGATTCAGTGTTTCTCCTCGACATGATTCCTTTTTTTTTTTTAACAGTTGCGCCCCTTTATTTGCGGGTTTGATAACCACACTGTCGTCTTTGGATAGGGAGCGTAAAGCTTGCCGCTCACCAAGTGACAGGCTCTAATAAACAATTCTGAACCTCATCAGGAACAAAAAGAGAGGATGCATGCTGGTCAACTAGACGACGACAAGTATCTACAGAAGCATTCAGAGCAGGGGGGATGAAAGGGCTCTTAAACCGTGTCGTTGTCGTAGGACTGGTGACGAGAAGGCCCCTGTAGCCAGACATGATGTGTGCCAACTGAGGTTCCGGGGCTTAGAAGTTGTACAGATACTTAATAAGAGAATAACTAATAGAGAGAAGTTGCTGTTACAGAGAGGCATATTATACCCATGCCTTACAAACAGAGAGCCCTGGAAGCCTTAATGAAGAAATCCTGTTAGGTTGCTGCCTGTGAGCAAAGGGCGCATTTTTTGGGGTGGGGTTTGTTTATTATTTGGATTATGACGCTCTTGTGAAAAACAATAGAAAATGTATGTAAATAATAGAGTGTAAATAATGAATGTGAAAAAGAAGGAAGCTGTACTACAGTGTGACTTCATCTACTATATACATATGGGTGGATGTCTATCGTTCTCCAAACGCTGACGAAGGTGCCGGGCCAAAACGCGGCCATTTTGTTTTGACCTGTGCTGCTAAGAAATAAGATATAAGAAATAAGATTTCAGTGACTGCACGTTTTTCCTTTCGTCCGGTAATATGCCTTTTGATCCCAGCACCCAAAGCTGAGAACACCATTTTCTCTTTTTAATATTGTAACCAATGTCAGACATAATTAACCATATAGACTAAAAGGCAGGGGTCGGCAACAGTGATTATTTTTTTTAGGCGGGGGGCCCAATAAAATAAAATAAAAACTAAAGTCACCAGGAATTGATCAAAAGAATTTAGCATTCGCACAAATAAAAAAAGAGACGGGATCGTGTCTCAATGTAATCAAGGTATGAAATTATGTTATTTGAAAAGAGCAATCTTTTTGGGGGCTTGGTTGTGGTCAATTTCCAGTATACAAATGATTATTACTAATCCCCCCCATCTAGTTGCCTATCCCTGCTATAAAGCCTCAATCAGACCGCGCAACTCAAAGATGTCAATTCTGCCATGAGAGGATTGCATGAAATAATCTCAACAGATGAAAAGGAGCTTCATGTCAAATTAAATGTCCATTAGTCTCACGTGGAATTGTTATATACTATATAGAATTTATTTAAAAAATAAAAATGTAAAAAAATAAATATATTTTTTTTAGGGTATATCGTTATTGTCACAGTTTTAGTCCTTGTTGACAAGTATGTTTTCGTTGTAGTTATTGTTGACGAAATGAACACGGTTGGAATATATGCCACGTAGCAGACACTTACAGCGACTTTCAGTACAGCTTTGGTATATGTAGGTGATCCCTGCAGGAATTGAACCGCCGACCATTTGGGTGAATGTGTGCACTCAACCATTATGACTCCTGTAGGTTCCGAGATGGGCGTGGCCTGCAGTTCCTGCTCAGCACTCAGATGGAGGATCTGACGAAGTCCCAGAAGTCTGTGCAGGACGCGGTGAAGAGGCTGGAAGGCACACCATCAGAGGCTGTCATAGAGGAGACTGTTCTCTGTCACCTCAGACCTGTCCGCCTGCCACTCAATAAGTAGGCCTCAATGCAAAAAAAACAAATAATAATACATTTTAATAATACATGGTAATTTGACTCTTGTGACTCTTGTATCTTTCCAGCTGTGTGTTTTGCAAAGCAGACGAGCTCTTCACTGATTATGAGTCCAAGCTCTTTTCACACACGTAAGTAAAAGAAACACAGATTTACAATAGATGTACAATAAATTAGCGAATCTGAACCAACCTCGTTGCTCTCTTAATATCTCTGATATCTCCCCCTGTCAGGGTAAAGGGTCAGACGGCTATCTTTGAGGAGATGATTGAGGATGAGGAGGGGCTGGTGGACGACCGTCTCCCCACCACCAGTAGAGGGTTGTGGGCTGCCAGCGAGACAGAGCGGGCCCTGAAGGCCATTCTCTCCTTCTCCAAGGCCCGACGCATGGACCACGACCTGGTGGAAGAAGGAAATACCTTCATGGAGCTTTTTGAGAACTGGAAGAAAGAGTACAAGGTATCCTGACTGACTTACTGTATGTCTGTGTACAGTACATTCTTAAAGTATTCAGACCCCTTGACTTTTTCAAAATATTGTTGTGACAGCCTTACTCAACAACAACAAAATAATAATAAAAATGTTCCTCATCTATCTACACACAATACCCCTTAATGACAAAGCGAAAACAGGTTTTTAGAAATGTTTGAAAATATATTACAAATTAAAAAAGAGATACATTATTTACATAAGTATACAGACCCTTTGCTATGAGACTCCACATTAAGTTTCCATTGATCATCCTTGATGTTTCTACAACTTGATTGGAGTCCACCTGTGGTAAATTCAATTGATTGGACATGATTTGGAAAGGCACACACCTGTCGATATAAGGTCCCACAGTTGACAGTGCGTGTCACATCAAAAACCAAGCCATGAGGTCGAAGTAATTGTCCGTAGAGCTCCGAGACAGGATTGTGTCGAAGCACCGATCTGGGGAAGGGTAGCAAAAAATGTCTGCAGCATTCCAGAACCCCAAGAACACAGTGGCCTCCATCATTCTTAAATGGAAGAAGTTTGGAACCACCAAGACTCTTTCTAGAGCTGGCCACCCGGCCAAACTGAGCAATCGGGGGAGAAGGGCCTTGGTCAGGGAGGTGACCAAGACCCAATGGTCACTCTGACAGAGCTCCAGAGTTCCTCTGTGGTGATGGGAGAAACTTCCAGAAGGACAACCATCTCTGCAGCACTCCACCAATCAGGCCTTTATGGTAGAGTGGCCAGACGGAAGCCACTCTTCAGTAAAAGGCACATTACAGCCTACTTGGAGTTTTCCAAAAGGCACCTAAAGGACTCTCAGACCATGAGGAACAAGATTCTCTGGTCTGATGAAACCAAGATTGAACTCTTTGGCCTGAATGCCAAGCGTCACGTCTGGAGGAAACGTGACACCATCCCTACGGTGAAGCATGGTGGTGGCAGCATCATGCTGTGGGGATGTTTTTCAGCGGCAGGGACTGGGAGACTAGTCAGGATCGAGGGAAAGATAAATATAGAAAAGTACAGAGATCCTTGATGAACACCCCAGTCTGAGGTCTGGAGCAGGTTAAGGTTCACCTTCCAACAGTCCAACAAGCCTAAGCACACGGCTAAGACAACGCAGGAGTGGCTTCGGGACAAGTCTCAATGTCCCTGAGGGGCCCAGCCAGAGCCCGGACCTGAAAATAGCTGTGCAGCAACGTTCCCTATCCAACCTGACAAAGCTTGAGAGGATCTGCAGAGAAGAATGGGAGAAACTCCTCAAATACAGGCGTGTAACATCATACCCAAGAAAAATCGAGGCTGTAAAAGGTTCTTGAACAAAATACTGATTAAAGGGTCTGAATACTTATGTAAATGTAGTATTTCATGATTACATTTTTTTAATTGCAAAAAGATTTAAACACCTGTTTTTGCTTTGTCATTATGGGGTATTTTGTGTAGATTGATGAGGGGGAGAAACTATTTCATAAATGTTTTAATAAGGCTGTAACGTAACAAAATGTGGAAGAAGTCAAGGGGTCTGAATAGTTTCTGAATGCACTATAGATTAGGTCTAGATAGTACTTGTGCTATTAAGAACAATTCAAGCCTTTACTTCCACAATTAGTGTCCAATATTTACAGAAATGCGATTCAGGTTACCACATAACAACTAAAATAAATATATATATTATGAGTCTATTGTATTTCATAAATGCTTAATCTAAATCATATTGCATATATGTGTTTCTCACCAGGTGTTGCATGAGTACTGGATGGTACTTAGGAACAATGTGTCAGCCATTGATGAGCTGGGAATGGCCACAGAGAGGCTGCGTGTGAGGCTGCCTGATGAACCCAAACCCAAAGTACCCGTACTGCACATCATAGAACCACACGAGGTGAGATAGCTACACCAGGGGACTGGGGGCTGCAGGTTGAGGGACTGTTGGTTCAACTTGTATTTTACATCCATTACCTGTTTTGTTTTTTGCTCATATTATGCATGACATAAGATATAATTAAATATTGAAAGACTGTGATTCAGTGTAATTGAATAAATAAATCAAATTAAATGCATTTTACTGCGCTGCTGTAATTTCAGTGCCTATTTCACTAATTGCTGTTTTCTGTTTCTTTCTGGGTGTAGGTGGATCAGAACAGGGTGAAACTGTTAAACGATAGAGCAGTGGCAAAGTCTCAGCTCCAGAAGAAGCTGGGCCAATTCCTTTATCTCTCAAATCTAGAGAAGGTAAGCCTGCCATTCGCCTCGGACCATTTTTTGTTTCTGGTCAATACCAGAGTTTCTCTTCCTAGGCTTTAAAATATAATAGCAATGGTTTTGTTTTTGTCGATTTAGTTTTGTCTTGTCTTTGATTTAGATGTCAAACTCATTTTGCCCCGGGGGCCACGTTCATTCTTCAAGAGATCTTAAAGCTCTTAAAACGTGTTATATTTCCTTGCCGTCAAAATTTGCAAAAGATAGTCCTCTATCGCTTTTAGAATTTCCGATACTCCCTGACTGTCTAGCTTTAATTTAGGTGGTTTATTAGTGAACTGGACACAGTCAAGAAACTGTATAAATGTAGGACTATTATCATTAAAGTATTCTGCTTTCCCGCAGAATTGTTTTGTTGCCTTTTTATATTTTACTCAAACCACCCGCAGGCTAAATTCGACCCCCTCACGGTCCAGATCCGGGCCACGGGCCATATCTTCGAAGAAGTGTCCTACATTCTGTAAGGAAACAAAGCTAAAGGTAAATGTTTGTGTCGTTGTTTTGTTTCAGTCCCAGGACAAGGAGACAGGAGGACTAAATCCAGAACCGTGTCCTATCTGTGCCCGTCCTCTGGGTCAGGAGGTGAGACATGTTATAATCTGCCCATTTACAACACGACTCTGATCAATCTGATTCCCCTTGAGACGAGTGTTTTTCTATCTGTGTCTGTGTCCCCTATCTACCTCGTGATCTTTACCACTCTTAATAATAATAATTCTGAACTGTGATGCTTGGTGTGTATGTGGTGTATGTGTAATACATACTCAGCCTTTTCATGGATGATTCATGCTGTGTGTGTGTCTCTCTCTGAATCCCTCTGCTCCAGTGGGCGGTGCTGACTTGCGGTCACTGTTTCTGTAACGAGTGCATCGCCATCATCGTCGAGCAGTACAGCGTGGGGTCGGGCACGCGGCGGAGAGCCATCAAGTGTGCCATCTGCAGACAGACCACGTCCCACGCAGAGATCTCCTATGTCTTCACCACCCAGACAGACAACCAGGGGACAGATATCCCTGTCAAGGTATGCAGACAGACGCACACCTTTGCCGAACATGTAAACTCAGCAAAAAAAGAAACGTCCCTTTTTCGGGACCCTGTCTTTCAAAGATAATTCGTAAAAATCCAAATAACTTCACAGATCTTCATTGTAAAGGGTTTAAACACTGTTTCCCATGCTTGTTCAGTGAACCATAAACAATTCATGAACATGCACCTGTGGAACGGTCGTTAAGACACTAACAGCTTACAGACGGTAGGCAATTAAGGTCACAGTTAAGAAAACTTAGGACATTAAAGAGGCCTTTCTACTGACTCTGAAAAACACCAAAAGAAAGATGACCAGGGTCCCTGCTCATCTGCGTGAATGTGCCTTAGGCATGCTGCAAGGATAAATTGCAATGTCCGTTCTGTGAGACGCCTAAGACAGCGCTACAGGGAGACAGGGCGGACAGCTGATCATCCTCGCAGTTGCAGACCACGTGTAACAACACCTGCACAGGATCGGTAAATCCGAACATCACACCTGCGGGACAGGTACAGGATGGCAACAACCACTGCTCGAGTTACACCAGGAACACACAATCCCTCCATCAGTGTTCAGACTGTCTGCAATAGGCTGAGAGAGGCTGGACTGAGGGCTTGTATTCCTGTTGTAAGGCAGGTCCTCACCAGACATCACCGGCAAAGATGTCGCCTATGGGCACAAACCCTCTGTCGCTGGACCAGACAGGACTGGCAAAAAGTGCTCTTCACCGACGAGTTGCGGTTTTGTCTCACCAGGGGTGATGGTCGGATTCGCGTTTACCGTCGAAGGAATGAGCGTTACACCGATGCCTGTACTCTGGAGCGGGATTGAAGGGTCCGTCATGGTCTGGGGCGGTGTGTCACAGCATCATCGGACTGAGCTTGTTGTCATTGCAGGCAATCTCAACGCTATGCATTACAGGGAAGACATCCTCCTCCCTCATCTGGTACCCTTCCTGCAGGCTCATCCTGACATGACCCTCCAGCATGACAATGCCACCAGCCATACTGCTCGTTCTGTGCGTGATTTCCTGCCAGACAGGAATGTCAGTGTTCTGCCATGGCCAGTGAAGAGCCCGGATCTCTCTGCATTGGTGGAAGAGTGGGGTAACGTCTCACAGCAAGAACTGGCAAATCTGGTGCAGTCCACGAAGAGGAGATGCACTGCAGTACTTAATGCAGCTGGTGGCCACACCTGATATTGACTGTTACCTTTGATTTCGACCCCCCCTTTGTTCAGGGACACATTATTCCTTTTCAGTTAGTCACGTGTCTGTGGAACTTATTCAGTTTATGTCTCAGTTGTTGAATCTTGTTAAGTTAACACATGTTAAGTTTGCTGAAAATAAACGCAGTTGACAGTCAGAGGACGTTCCTTTTTTGCTGAGTTTATATGGACAATAAGTGAACTTCCCTGTATCTGTGTCTTTTAGGGAAGCCACTCTACCAAGGTGGAGGCGGTAGTCAGGACTCTGAAGAAGATCCAGCTAACTGACCCAGGAGCCAAGTGTCTTGTCTTCTCCACGGTAACGCATGTGTGCTTTGCAAACAAGGTGTAAAGAATAACAGAGTAAACAAACTCATTATCACACTTATTGTGACTGTCATTTATTGGCCATGCTGTTTAAAACATCAAAGTAGGATGATGTTGTTGATGATGTGTGTGTTCCTTTTCCCCAGTGGCAGTGTGTGTTGGACATCATTGCCAAGGCTCTGTTCGACAACAACATGGAGTTCTCTCAAATCAATGGCATTCACAAATTCCAGGTTTGTGTTGCATGTCACTCCAATCATAGTTTCTGTACAACTTCTCAGTGGCACAATCGCAATGCTTTTCCCCCTAAATGAAGAATATTTGTTTTACTTGTAGAGCGAGAGCTGCCACTGAGAAGCTTTTTATCCCCCCACGCTGTCGCAGCATCTCTCATTTCCAAATTCAAACCTGTAGATACATTTGCTCCAATTATGAAGTTACGGCACGTCTTCATCTCTGTGTCTTTAACCTGTGAATTGATCGTCGGTGTTTCAGGAGAATCTGTGTTCGTTTAAATATGAGGAGAAGATCAACATCCTGCTCCTTCCACTCCACACGGGCTCCAATGGGCTCAACATCATCGAGGCTACACACGTCCTATTGGTGGAGCCCATACTCAACCCCGCCCACGAGCTGCAGGCCATTGGCCGGGTGCACCGCATCGGACAGACCAAGTGAGAACACTGGGTTTGCTTTATTACTTTTTATAAGTATGTATAGGCCATTATGTCTTATTAAGGTTTATAACATGTTATTTCTGTGTCCTCTAGACCCACCTATGTCCATAGATTCCTCATCAAGTCCACTATTGAGGAGAGAATGCAGGCTATGTTGAAGACTGCAGAGAAAAGGCGAGGGCCTTTTCTTATACTAAAAAATGAGGCCAATGTTCTATTTCATAGTCATAGGACAACATGTATATCTAAAGATGAAATTGCATCGTTAAATGATAATATAACTAGGTAACTATAGCTTCTATAAGAATTAGACTACCGTTCAAAAGTTTGGAGACACTTAGAAATGTACTTGTTTTTGAAAGAAAAGCAATTTTTTTGTCCATTAAAATACGATCAAATTGATCAGAAATACAGTGTAGACATTAATGTTGTAAATGACTATTGTAGCTGGAAACGGCAGATTTTTTATGGAATATCTACATAGGCATACAGAGGCCCATTATCAGCAAACATCACTCCTGTGTTCCAATGGCACGTTGTGTTAGCTAATCCAAGTTGATCATTTTAAAATGCTAATTGATCATTAGAAAACCCTTTTGCAATTATGTTAGCACAGCTGAAAACGGTTGTACTGATTAAAGAAGCAATAAAACTGTCCTTCTTTAGACTAGTTGAGTATCTGGAGCATCAGCATTTGTGGGTTCGATTACAGGCTCAAAATGGCCAGAAACAAAATTCTGTCTTCTGAAACTCTATTCCTGTTCTGAGAAATGAAGGCCATTCCATGCGAGAAATTGCCAAGAAACTGTAGATCTCGTACAACGCTGTGTACTACTCCCATCACAGAACAGCTCAAACTGGTTCTAACCAGAATAGAAAGAGGAGTGGGAGGCCCCGGTGCACAACTGAGCAAGAGGACAAGTACATTAGAGTGTCTAGTTTGAGAAACAGACGACTCACAAGGCCTCAACTGGCAGCTTCATTAAATAGTACCCGCAAAACACCAGTCTCAACGTCAGCAGTGAAGAGGCGACTCTGGGATGCTGGCCTTCTAGGCAGAGTTACTCTATCCAGTGTCTGTGTTCTTTTGCCCATTTTAATCTTTTCTTTTTATTGGCCAGTCTGATATGGCTTTTTCTTTGCAACTCTGCCTAGAAGGCCAGCATCCCGGAGTTGCCTCTTCACTGTTGACGTTGAGACAGTTTTCAGCATAATTGCAAAAGGGTTTTCCAATGATCAATTAGCCTTTTAAATTATAAACTTGGATTAGCTAACACAACGTGCCGTTGGAACACGAGTGATGGTTGATGATAATGGGCCTCTGTACGCCTATGTAGATATTCCATGAACAATCTGCCGTTTCCAGCTACAATAGTCATTTACAACATTAACAGTGTCTACACTGTATTTCTGATCAATTTTATGTCATTTTAATGGACAAAAAATGTGCTTTAATTTCAAAAACAAGGACATTTCTAAGTGACCCCAAACTTTTGAACAGTCGTGTAGCTAGTTTTGATTTGAAACGTTGTTCAGACACCACAGTCACAGTGCAATGCGACGCCGTTAGTTCTGAACATTGTAAATGTTGTCATTACCACCACAGCAGCCACAGTGCGACTGCCATGAAGCACTCGGAGGCTGCAGTCCTGACGGTGGCTGATCTGGCTGATCTCTTCACCGAGGACAGCCTGGAGTAAAACCATGCCACGACCGCACCTGGCCCTGGTGTGAAGCTGAAACCTGTCCACCAAGCCACTACAATACTAATCCTAACCCCATCAGGGGCTAGAGCCACAGACGAGGCCGTCGTACAGATAAGCAGGCTCAAAGCTAAGCAGGCTCAAAGCTAAGCAGGCTCAAAGCTAAGCAGGCTCAAAGATAAGCGCACACTGCATCCAGCACACAGTGTTAATAGTAGACGGAACAGTGATATTACACGTAAGACACAATGGAATTGTTGTTGAGCATATTCCACTTTTTACGTAGCTGTTCCAATGGCATCACATAAGTTATATGGATACAGAAGAAAACGTAGAAAAGGGAAGCCTGTAAGTAAAGTACCAAATATCACTTTGTGTCTTTTTAAACTATGTGAAGTGGCAGTTTAATGGTCTTGTTAGATCTCTCTGTCTGGTACAGTATGTTTAGTTCACTTGTTGCCACAGATTGGTAAACTGTGAGGTTTTTAATGGGTGTATATATGTCTCCCTGCAACACACTCAGATTCCACATAATTCGGATGAGTAGCTGCTTTTATGATTCCATTTGATTAGGTTTCACTGAAATATTGTGTTGTTTTACCTCAGTATTCCCTACGACCCACAATGCATCTAACAGTAGGTCATATATTATGTTAATAGACATCAAACATGCTCCTTCTCCAAATGTTGATATTCTGATGAGGGAAAAACATTCCAGATGATGTAATCACTTTGGTGATTGGTTGAGGTATTCCATCCCTTTTTAAAGAATAAAAGGCTGACATAGGACAGTTGTTTTGAGTCTGCTTCTTTTGTCTTATAAGTCACGTCAAACTCAGCCACGGTTGTTAATGTCCTTGTTGTAAAAGTTTGCAGGGAGGAAGGAAGCTGTTGTCTTTTACAGCATGAGTGTATTTTGTATGTTTTGCGGGAATCTCTTCTGTTGAGAGGATCAACTGAAGCTGGTTGTCGGGTGGGATAATGACAGACAATCAGTCTAACTGTTCAGCTAGTCTTATTTGCAAGAGAGAAAAAAAGCACATGGATTCCATGTCCGTAAAACTTTGCCTGTAAAGTCAACTTGTAAAAATTACAAATAATTTTCATCAAATGTTCCTCATGTTCTAGCTTTCTAGCTTCTTCCTCTATGGTGCTCCTTGTCTGTTACAGCCTCACACACTCTCACACACACACACGCGCACACACACGCACACAGAATTAGACCATTGGCAGTGTCAGTGAACTGCCCTTGACTCATCAGCAGACCTTCTTTTCCTCTCACGGGGTGCATCCCAAATGGCGCCCTATTCCCTATAGGCCCTGGTCAAAAGTAGTGCACTATAGGGAATATGGCGCCATTTGGGACAAACACCGTTGACTGGGGTCCACGCAGCAGTAAAGATTTCCCCATGGCCTTTAAAAAAAACGCATGGACAAAAGACAGCAGATAAAAAAGCAGTACCACCCCTGTCATATTGTCTCTGTTGACATGTTAATGAGTTTGCTTGTTGATGTGCGTAGTAAGACGATGTAGTTGCGTAGTGCAATGTTTACGAAGAGGGCATCGCCGGCCACGGCCCAGTAGTATGGCGACGTCCCCAATGGCTCCCGTTTCCCTACATAGTGCACTACTTTTGACCAGAGTCCATAGTAGTGCACTATATCAGGAATAGGGTGCCATTTGGGATGCAAATCTATGTGTGTTACCTTGGACTCCCCTCGGCTCCCCCTATTCATGTGTGGAATCTCATTGTTGGTGGGGACATCATTCAGGCTAGTGTTTTAAGGTCTGGAGAAAGGGAGGGAGGCTGGTTCTCGGTCCTAGTTCATTAGAGCTGTGTTTGGAGGACTGCACTGAGAGTGGGCACTACGTCTGAACCTGACAGCTACACTTTGGTGAATAGGTTAGAAGATTCACAGATCTGTGGGAAAGGGCCAAGAAGACAGTAGTCTGAGGTTTGGAGTATCTGACCGTAGAGAAGCCAGAGAGCACGAGTCCCTTTGAAGATGACACCTGCCAGTTTGGTGTTAGCCTGGCTCCTGCTCGCTGTGAGGACAGTCACCACTGCTGTGTATCTGGAACCCGAGGAGGAGGGTGAGTTCAGTTCAACTACTTCATGAGAAGGGTTGCTAAAATCCCCCAAATCCACTGGGGGTTTTCTTCTCAGAAACCCCAGTTGCAAGATTTCTGGAATCAGCAGGGAATAAGTTGATAGTAACCTCCAAGCTGGAATTTCTTCAACCAGGATTTTTGAAAAACCAGGGAATTTTGGGAAACGTTTTAGGAGTTTGCAACCCTATTCGTAGGCAAATCTCAAGTTTACATCTAGAATCCTTAATTGAAACAATAAACAAAGCGCCACCCCGCCTCTGTTTTGGTAAAAAGCTGAGGGATGGCCTGGAGAAATGTACCCACTCTCAAATTCATAGACGGATATATGGATGCAAGAACTGATCATTCATGCTATCAAAATAATAGTTTTAAATGCGTTTTGAGGCGACACAGCGTTTATTTACATTTACGTTGTATACAAACATTGGAGTTAAACAAGCTTATGTTGGATTCTTCAAGAATCAATGGGTATATATCATTAATTTATAAGTCCATAACTTGATGTAATGTGTTGTTGTTGTTTTTTTTGGGGGGGGGGGGCTGTTTCTTGATGTGGTCTTAATGTTGATTGGTCTTGTTAAACAATAAGCACCTGTTGAAATCTAGTGACCACATATATAATAGAGGGGGAGCCCAGAATCATGTTTTGACTGAGGAAACATTTTGGAGTTTGGGATGGAGCATATAGGAGAATGGAATCTGTAGTTGTTATTTCTCCGTGACCATATTGATGTCACAACTGCCCTTCATAATAACTGGGATAAATCTATTTTATAAATAACTCTTGAACTGTATACTTGCAAAAATGGAATAACAATGCATCACATTTCAAATTCGTAACATATTTCAGATGATCTGATATCATGTCAGGGTCAGGGGGACAGGATTTTTTAAATATTGTCCCACTGACCCCTTCCTCTCTTCTAGAGCTCAATGAAACTGTCCTCTGCACCAATGACCAGATGGAGGTGGTCATTCCCAGTGCCTTCTTCCTCAATAAATTGCCACCCATTTATGTAAGTTCAGTGTCAACCCGAATCGATATTTCTCTATATTACAGCTTACCTACCATTAACTCACTGTGAAGTTTGATATAATAAATCACTGCCTGTGTGCTGTGCTGTGTTGCTGTGTTCTCTAGTCATTTCAAGAACCAAATCAACATTTTAATATTAAGGCTGTCAGGTGGGTCTACCGTAGCTCTCTAGTCAGGTCCCTTCCTCTCTTTCTTAGGTCTGGGATTTGCACCTAAATGACCCAGAGTGCCGTGGTGTTGAGATTGAAGATGACTATGTCTTCAGCATCAAGACTAATCTCTCTGACTGTGGGACAATCATGGTAAGACTTTGAGCTTTACCCCCCTAGAAATGCCCTTTCATATTTGGGGAATTTCATTGCCATTCTCTGATAATTGCTTTGGGAGATTAAGATTCACTTGTCTACGCCAACTATGAAGGATTTAAATCCGTAAAGTAAACAAAGTAGTAACCTTTGTCGTTCAGAGCAACCCTGACAAAGAAGACAAACATAAGCACCAGTAACATGGAGACAAACTACAGTTTGGATCTCTTTTACCAGCCACATAAAATCCCCATCACAGTAAATTATCTAATTTTACGATGCACCTCTGTTGTATTGAGCTCTGGCCTGACGCCTGGTGTAGTATTGTAGAACTTCTCTGCACTGGTTTGTGCCAGGAAAAAGGACTTTTAATGTCTCTGTGTCCAGCATGGAGGAAGTTAGATGTAGTTTCGCAACTGGCGTTAGCGCAATGACTGGAAGTCTATGGGTATCTGCTAGCATGCTAGTATATACCGATAGCCTTCCAGTCATTGCGCTAAAATCCCGAAGTATCCCTTCAATGGGAGTTTGGATACACGCAATGCTCATAATAACTAGCATGAATAACACCTCTTTTCCTTTATAAGTTGCGTACATGGGCCTCCGCTATCAGTTTCCTGCAATGAAATGATCCCATAATCTGTAAAAAATTTTAAAAAATTTAAAAAGCGTGAGGGAGAGACCCAGACAGAGAGAAAGAGAGAGGGGAGGGATAAGTAGCCTATATTTAAAAGAAAATGGGAGTGTTGTTCCTTTGCCCTTCTAAGAGCCACTGGACTTTATTCAAAGCAGCGAGGAGTGGGTGGGAGCTCTAAATTATCCGGATTGACATGGAAATGAGCGTGTTTTCAGGCCTGCTGAATAGCCAGGCTATAATTCATTGGCCCACTTTGTAGTCGTCCCTTTTATACTGCCTCCCAGCCGCGTCTCATACAGTGGTGGCAGGAGCACAGCTCCGAGGACAATTTTAACTTTGGCGTGGTATAAATTTGTACTCAAGACCATGAGTGTCATTGAAACACTTGCTTAGAATGCACAGAGGCATTTCTTGTAAAGCAAGCAAAAGGTTAACACAGCTTTGTGTGTGTGTGTGTGTGGGGGGGGTCGGGTCTCTCCCTCCTTTCTCTACCCTCTGAGGTTTTACAAGGCTTTTGCTTCAGCAAACCAGCCCTAGTGAAAGTAGTAAGCCCGCTTTGCTTCTGGGATTAGACACTGTTGGGAAAAGAAGGGAATGCCATAGTTAGCAAACACTCCTCCTTTCACCTTGAGAGGTAGAAGTAGACCCTCTTGAACCCCACAGACAGAGAGAATAGCAAGTGGGAATGTAATGACTCTCCAAAATAAATTGGACTTGAAGATTTTGTCACCCATTGCCATAATCATTGTGGTCTCTTTGTCAAATTGCATGAGTTTGTTAATGAACCATTCATAAGAACCCAAAGTCAGTGAACAGAGCATTATTCCTACAGAATAATGAAGACGTTAGTGCACTGTGTAGGGAATAGGCTGCTATTTAAGACGCAGCTTCTGTGGGTCAGACAGTAGGCCCTGTGTATTTACCCTGGGGTAATAAAACAGTACTGGACAGTCGGGACAAGGGGCAATTCATCCTTCTCAATGGCCATGGGACCAGTCCTCCAGTTGCTCTCAACGGGGTTCCGGACACAACCCAGTCACAACCTTTTCATCCAACCCCTCTTTATGGTTTCTGCCTACGTCAGTAGTCTTCTACTAAACATTTTAATTGTATTACTTGGAACCCAGAACCAAATCTTGCATGGGCTGGCCAGCTACTCAATTTGATATTTATGTTAACAGTATGTCACAGGAAATTAAGAAAAGAGTTTGCTGAAGAGGGGTAACTTTTGGTGAATGTAGCAGGGTTTGGGACTTGTAGCGTGTGCTAGCTCACCCTTTCATGGTTATCAATCTGCAGTTACAGTGCATTTGGAAAATATTCAAACTGCTTTACTTTTTCCACATTTTGTTACTTTACAGCCTTATTCTGAAATGTATAACAATATAAAAAAAATCTCATCATTCTACACACAACACCACATAAAGACAAAGCAAAAACAGGTTTTTAGAAATGTTTGCAAATTTATTACAAATAAAAAAAACTGAAATATCACATTTACAGCGGCTTGTGAAAGTATTCACCCCCCTTGGCATTTTTCCCATTTTGTTGCCTTATAACCTGGAATTAAAATAGATTTTTGGGGTGTTTGTATCATTTGATTTTACACAACATGCTTACCACTTTGAAGATTCTACAGCTGCAAGTCTCTTTGGGTATGTCTCTATAAGCTTTGCACATCTAGCCTCTGGGACTTTTGTCCATTCTTCAAGGCAAAACTGCTCCAGCTCCTTCAAGTTGGATGGGTTCCGCTGGTGTACAGCAATCTTTAAGTCATACCATACATTCTCAATTGTATTGAGGTCTGGGCTTTGACTAGGCCATTCCAAGACATTTAAATGTTTCCCCTTAAACCACTCGAGTGTTGCTTTAGCAGTATGCTTGGGGTCATTGCCCTGCTGAAAGGTGAACCTCTGTCCAAGTCTCAAATCTCTGGAAGACTGAAACAGGTTTCCCTCAAATATTTCCCTGTATTTAGCGCCATCCATCATTCCTTCAATTCTGACCAGTTTCCCAGTCCCTGCCGATAAAAAAATAAATAAAACATACCCACAGCAGGATGAATGGTGTTCACGGGGTGATGAGAGCTGTTGGGTTTGCACCAAACATAGCATTTTCCATGATGGCCAAAAAGCTCAATTTTAGGCTCATCTGACCAGAGTACCTTCTTCCATATGTTTGGGGAGTCTCCCACATGCCTTTTGGCGAACACCAAACGTATTTGCTTATTTTTTTCTTTAAGCAATGGCTTTTTTTCTGGCCACTCTTCCATAAAGCCCAGTTCTGTGGTGCCTACGGCTTAAAGTGGTCCTATGGACAGATACTCCAATCTCCGCTGTGGAGCTTTGCAAGCTCCTTCAGGGTTATCTTTGGTCTCCTTGTTGCCTCTCTGATTAATGCCCTCCTTGCCAGGTCCGTGAGTTTTGGTGGGCGGCCCTCTCTTGGCAGGTTTGTTGTGGTGCCATATTCTTTCAAATTTTTAATAATGGATTTAATGGTGCTCTGTGGGATGTTCAAAGTTTCTGATCTTTTTTTTATAACCCAACCCTGATCTGTACTTCTCCACAACCTTGTCCCTGACCTGTTTGGAGAGCTCCTTGGTCTTCATGGTGCACTTGCTTGGTGGTGCCCCCTTGCTTAGTGGTGTTGCAGAATCTGGGGCCTTTCAGAACAGGTGTATATACAGTTGAAGTCAGAAGTTTACACGCACTTAGGTTGGAGTCATTAAAACTAATTTTTCAACCACTCCACAATTTTCTTGTTAACAAATTATAGTTTTGCAAGTCGGTTAGGACATCTACTTTGTGCATGACACAAGTAATTTTGTTTACAGACAGATTATTTCACTTGTAATTCACTATATCACAATTCCAGTGGGTCAGAAGGTTACATACACTAAGTTGACTGTGCCTTTAAACAGCTTCGAAAATTCCAGAAAATTATGTCATGTCATTAGAAGCTTCTTATAGGTTAATTGACATCATTTGAGTCAATTGGAGGTGTACCTGTGGATGTATTACAAGGCTTACCTTCAAACTCAGTGCCGCTATCCACAGTAAAACGAGTCCTATGTCAACATAACCTGAAAGGCCACTCAGCAAGGAAGAAGCCACTGCTCCAAAACTGCCATAAAAAAAGCCAGACTACGGTTTGCAACAGCACGTGGGGACAAAGATCGTACTTTTTGGAGAAATGTCCTCTGTTCTGATGAAACAAAAACAGAACTGTTTGGCCATAATGACCATTGTTATGTTTGGAGGAAATAGGGGGAGGCTTGCAAGCCAAAAAACACCATCCCAACCGTGAAGCACTGGGGTGGCAGCATCATGTTGTGGGGGTGCTCTGCTGCAGGAGGTCTGGTGCACTTCACAAAATAGATGGCATCATGAGGACGGAAAATTATGTGGATATATTGAAGCAACATCTCAAGACATCATCAGTCAGGAAATTAAAGCTTGGTTGAAAATGGGTTTTCCAAATGGACAATGACCTGAAGCATACTTCCAAAGTTGTGGCAAAGTCAAGAAAGTGGAGTCGCCATCACAAAGCCCTGACCTCAATTCATATAGAACATTTGTGGACAGAACTGAAAAAGCGTGTGCGAGCAAGGAGGCCTACAAACCTGACTCAGTTACACCAGCTCTGTCAGGAGGAATGGGCCAAAATTCACCCAACTTATTGTGGGGAGCTTGTGGAAGGCTACCTGAAACGTTTGACCCAAGTTAAACAATTTAAAGGCAATGCTACCAAATAATAATTGAGTGTATGTAAACTTCTGACCCTCTGGGAATGTGATGAAAGAAATAAAAGCTGAAATAAATCATTCTCAACTAATATTTTGACATTTTACATTCTTAAAATAAAGTGGTGATCCTAACTGACCTAAGACAGGAATTTTTACTAGGATTAAATGTCAGGAATTGTGAAACTGAGTTTAAATGTATTTGGCTAAGATGTATGTAAACGTCCGACTTCAACTGTATGCTGAGATCATGTGACAATTAGATTGCACACAGGTGGACTTTATTCAACTAATTATCTGACTTCTGAAGGTAATTGGTTGCACCAGATCTTATTTAGGGGCTTCATAGCAACGGGGGTGAATACATATTTACGCACAACTTTTCCTTTGTTTTTTAGGTTGTTTTTTTCAATTCACCAATTTTGACTATTTTGTGTATGTCCATTACATGAAATCCAAATAAAAATAAATGTAAATTACAGGTTGTAATTCAACAAAATAGGGACAACGCCAAGGGGATGAGTACTTTTGCAAGGCACTGTACATAAATATTCACACCCGTTACTCAGTACTTTGTTGAAGCACCTTTGGCAGTGATTACAGCCTTGAGTCTTCTTGGGTATGATGCTACAAGCTTGGCACACCTGCATTTGGGGAGTTTCTCCCATTCTTATCTACAGATACTCTCAAGCTCTGTCAGGTTGGATGGGGAGTGTCGCTGCACTGCTATTTTCAGGTCTCTACAGAGATGTTTGATCATTTTCATGCCCGGACTCTGGCTGGGCCACTCAAAGGACATTCAGAGACTTGTCCCGAAGGTACTCCTGCGTTGTCTTGGCTGTGTGCTTAGGGTTGTTGTCCTGTTGGAAGGTGAATCTTTACCCCAATCTGAGATTCTGAGCACTCTGGAGCAGGTTTTCATCAAGGAGCTCTCTGTACTTTGCTCCATTCATCTTTCCCTCGATTCTGATTAGTCTCCCAGTCCCTGACGCTGAAAAACATCACCACAGCATGATGCTGCCACCCCCCCATGCTTCCCCATAGGAATTGTGCCATGTTTCCTCCAGAAGTAATGCTGTCAACTGTAGAACCTTACATAGAGAAGTGTGTGCCTTTCCAAATCATGTCCAATCAATAGAATTTACCACAGGTGGTATCCAATCAAGTTGTAGAAACATCTCAAGGATGGTCAATGGAAACAGGATGCAGCTGAGCTCAATTTATTTGTATTTTTTTAATATATGCAAAAAATTCTAAAAACCTGTTTTCACTTTGTCATTATGGGGTATTTAGAATAAGGCTGTAACGTGGAAAAAGTCAAGGGGTCTGAATACTTTCCGAATGCACTTTACTTCCAAAGTGACTCGTTGACTTGCTTCCAAAGTTGCACCATCCACAATAACGATTCATACTTCTCTTTCTAGGCATCGGATGATACACACATTATGTTCATTAACACTATACGCAACAACGATTTGGATGTCATCACAAGGAACTACATAAACATCACGTTTGTCTGCCGCTACCCAATAAACTACATGGTCCAGCAACCTAATGGGGAAAACATGATCAGGGTGGATGTCAAGTAAGATGTCTAGTTATGGCCTTTAAAAAGGGTGGTTTAAACTTTCATTAACATTATTCACATAATCTTAATCTACAAGCATTTAGCTACACCCACAATTACATCTGCTAAATATGTGTATTTGACCAATATCATTTGATTTGATGTAAAAGAGGTCGCTTTATGTTCTAAGTAGTGCTTGCAGTTTGTAGAATACATCAATCCAATCACTTCTAATCGAATTTTGGACTTGTAACTGTAACTCATGCAAATTGGACCTGTAACTGTAACTCAAGCACTGCATCTGTACAATCTCTACTATTCTGTCCAGGATGATCACTCTGAACACGGAAGATGGGAACTTCTCTGTGTCCATGTTGCTATATAAAGACAAGGACTTTGAGGACAAGTGGACCACTGTTCCCTCACTGACACTGGAAGACAACATCTACGTTAAAGTTTTCATGGTAAAGGTCATCATATGATTTCATTCTGTTTGAAATTGTTTTGTTTTTTTCCAATCTGGACTCAGGGGTAGACGTGACATAGTAAATGTAAATCCAGGACACCAAATTAGTATGACATGTTGCGTTTTGCATGGTATGTATTAATTTGTGGATGTCTATCATCCATTTGTTATGATATGTTACAAATTGCAATTCGTACAATGTTACAAATGTGCAAAACATATGATGTTACGAATTACAATATGTTGTGGCTAACGTTAGCAAGGTGGTAACTTTCTGTCTTATGTAACCATACCAAACGTAACATATCATACTAATTTGAGTGGCCCGGATTTACATTTACTATGTTACTTCTAGTCTGAGACCAGGCTGATTTGTTTTCTTATTGTCATTGCAAGCACACGTGACACCATCATAGTCTTCTAGGAATGGTGTTGTTGCAATATGAAATCAGAGCTGATCATGACCAGCAGATATTTAGTTAGGCTGGTTAACTGAAGTACCAACCAATGTGGTGTAACTTTCTGTGCAGCTTTTGAATGTTAGAATAGGCCCAATTAACTGTAAGCTTACCTTGGTTGAGACATTTCTCCCTCTTGCTAGATAAAGATGAGCACCTTTAGTGAGTGTTGCGCTGAAGACCAGTCTTTGGCCCTGGCAATAGACATACGGTACATGTCAAGTATATTGGCCCTGGTCCAACGTGATTGTCTGTTGCTCCATCTTTGGCTTCCAAGAAACCCTAGTTCCCACTGTTGTTTACTCTCTCTTTATCTGTACATCTGTTGACCTGCTGACTTGGTCAAAATATTTACTGAGTGCAGTGTAGGCCGGAGACACCTCTCTCTACTTGTGTGTAGGGGGGTGTCAATTAGTCACTGACTGCAGTCCCGGTTTGTCTCTCTCTCTCTCTCTTAGATACCGGCTCATCTTTTGCTGCGTGTGGAGAGATGCTGGGCTACCCCAACCAACGACCCGTATAGCAACATCCAGTACACCTTCATTAAGGACAGGTATTTTAAGAAAGAAAGACATTTTTAAGAAAGAAATGAAGAAAGAAAAGTTTAACATTATATAAGCCCTGTCACCACATATTGCTCTTCATTCTGTTTATTAAAATTCAAAAATGTGTTATGGAGGCATATCTTTTTCCACATTTTGTTACGTTACAGCCTTATTCTAAAATGTATTAAATTAAATGTTTTCCTCGTCAATCTATGCAGAATACCCCATAATGACAAAGCAAAAACAGGTTTTTGGAAAAAACAGATGCCTTATTTACATAAGTATTCAGACCCTTTGCTATGTGACTCGAAATAGAGCTCATGTGCAACCTATTTCCATTGATCATCCTTGAGATGTGATCAAACTTGATTGGAGTCCACCTGTGGTAAATTCAATTGATTGGACATGATTTGAAAAGGCACACACCAGTCTATATAAGGTCCCACAGTTGACAGTGCATGTCAGAGCAAAAACCAAGCCATGAGGTTGAAGGAATTATCCATAGAGCTCCGAGACAGGATTGTGTCGAGGCACAGATCTGGGGAAGGGCATTAAAACATTTCTGCTGCATTGAAGGTCCCCAAGAACACAGTGGCCTCCATCCTTCTTAAATGGAAGAAGTTTGGAGCCTGGCCAAACTGAGCAACCGGGGAGGAGGGCCTTTGTCAGGGAGGTGACCAAGAACCCAATTGTCACTCTGACTGAGCGACAGAGTTCTTCTGTGGAGATGGTTGTCCTTCTGGAAGGTTCTCCCATCAGCCGTCATTGAAAATAAGTATTTGTTCATAACTGACTTGCCTAGTTAAATAAAGGTCAAATTAAATTAAATACCCAAGAAGCTGCCAAAGGTGCTTCAACAAAGTACTGAGTAAAGGGTCTGAATGCTTTTGCAAATGTGATATTTAAAAAGTATATATAAATAAATTTGCAAAAAAAAGTGGGTAATGTGTGTAGTTTAAGGAAAAAAAATATTTAATACATTTTAGAATAAGGCTGTAATATAACAAAATGTGGAAAAAGTCTAGGGGTCTGTATACTTTCCGAATGACCTGTATATTTTTGTAGTGTCACACATCAACCACACTTGACACCAGCACATAATCCTCTGGGAATGGCGTTGTTGAAATATGAAATAAGAGCTGTTGAAATGCTTAGACTTAAGAGTTGGGGGTAACACAACAACCTCAGACCCGTCACGTGATCTAGGACCCAGATCAACAACTGTGCATGTCCTTGACAACCAGGACATATGTTGTACTGTTAGCAACAGCACAGCAAAGACTTGCACAAGGACTTCTGTTTACTACATCTGAGAAGAAAACACTTAAGAGGATCTTCCTTGTCTTTTCCATAATCCTAATACTTTCCCATTATGAAAGATGGATATGTCAGTCACAAAGTGCTCTGCTCTTACATCGCATATGTTTAATGTAAACAAGCAAATGGATATTCTTTGTCGGGGTTTTGTTTCAGATGTTAGTATAGCATACCAGGAATGATTGTAATGGATTTGATTAACCAACGCATTCTAAAATGTATGATATCTTATTCAACCGTTGCACATGCTGCCTCTGATACTGATGCGATCCACTGCCTGCTCTCTCTCTCTCGCTCTCTCTCCTCTCTCTCTGGTTTTCTCTCTCTTTCTCTCTGGTGTGTGTGTTTCAGCTGCCCCGTGTTGTCAAACGAACAGACGTTGACAGTGCTGAAGAATGGACAGGGGCCAGAGGCTATGTTCAGGATACAAATGTTCAAGTTCGTGGGCAGCTCTTACAAGGATGTGTTTCTCCACTGCAATGTTCAGATCTGTCACAACACACCTGGGGTCTGTCAGCCTGTGAGTGATCCCTCCCCCTTTCTTCATTCTGATGATGCTCACTGGCTTGTTCAAACCCTAGTTTAAAGCAAGGGCCTACTGCTGTCACAAATAAAGACAATGAAAACACATCGTTTTCCTTTTTTTATTTTTGCAGTCCTATTATTTCAACTGGTATTAATTAAAGAAATGTGATAATTTTGGAAAATGTCAAAGGAAAAGTAAGTAGGATAATAATGCTGTGATAATACTAAGCTATACAAATGCTTGTTGTACCTTAACATTTGTCCCTTCATGTAACAGAACTGTTCTGTTGAGGATAGCTCCAGGCGGATGAGAAGAGATGTTGCCATGTCCCATACAGTATCTTATGGACCAATCAGGCGACGTCTGCCTGAGAGTGACCAACCCACTCTGAGTAAGTCTCACAATATAGGCCCTTTATTTATTATCACCAACATACTGTACTGGGTTGTGTTCAGCAGAGATAAAAGTTTTGTATTAGAGTGAAACAGGTAGGTGTTAACATGAGCTTGTCCAATAAGAACAGAGCCAAATTCAGGAGCCAAATATTGTTAAACATTGTAGATAGAAATGCCATGATAGAGCCAAGATGATTCCTTATTCTACATGGCAGAGACAGACCTGAATTGAAATGCATGTGTACAGTTGAAGTCGGAAGTTTACAGGTTGGAGTCATTAAAACTCGTTTTTCAACCAATCCACAAATATCTTGTTAACAAACTATAGTTTTGGCAAGTATAAACACCATGGGACCACGCAGCTGTCACACCGCTCAGGGAGGAGACGCGTTCTGTCTCCTAGAGATGAACGTACGTTGGTGCGAAAAATGCAAATCAATCCCAGAACAACAGCAAAGGACCTTGTGAAGACACTGGAGGAAACAGGTGCAAAAGTATCTATATCCACAGTAAAACGAGTCCTATATCGACATAACCTGAAAGGCCACTCGGCAGGGAAGAAGCCACTGCTCCAAAACCACCCTAAAAAAAAGACAGACTACGGTTTGCAACTGCACATGGGGACAAAGATCGTACTTTCTGGAGAGATGCCCTCTGGTCTGATGAAACAAAAATAGAACTGTTTGGCCATAATGACCATTGTTATGTTTGGAGGAGAAAGGGAGAGGCTTGCAAGCTGTAGAACACCATCCCAACCGTGAAGCACGGGGGCAGCAGCATCATGTTGTGGGGGTGCTTTGCTGCAGGAGGGACTGGTGCACTTCACAAAATAGATGGCATCTTGAGGAAGGAAAATGTTGTGGATATATTGAAGCAACATCTCAAGACATCAGTCAGGAAGTTTGGGTCTTCCAAATGGGCAATGACCCCAAGTATACTTCCAAAGTTGTGTCAAAAGGGCTTAAGGACAACAAAGTCAAGGTATTGGAGTGGCCATCACAAAGCCCTGACCTCAATCCTATAGAAAACTTGTGAACAGAACTGAAAAAGCATGTGCGAGCAAGGTCTACAAACCTGACTCAGTTACACCAGCTCTGTCAGGAGGAATGGGCCAAAATTCACCCAACTTATTGTGGGGAGCTTGTGGAAGGCTACCTGAAACGTTTGACCCAAGTTAAACCATTTAAAGGCAATGCTACCAAATACTAATTGAGGTTATGTAAACTTCTGACCCACTAGAAATGTGATGAAAGAAATAAAAGCTGAAATAAATCATTCTCAACTATTATTCTGACATTTCACATTCTTAAAATAAAGTGGTGATCCTAACTGACCTAAGACAGGGAATTTTTACTAGGATTAACTGTCAGGAATTGTGAAACTGAGTTTAAATGTATTTGGCTAAGATGTATGTAAACTTCCGACTTCAACTGTATTTCTATGTGAACATTCCAAAATGTTTAACAGCTTACTTATGTTTTCCATTTCAAAATGTTTTCCTACTTCTGTGTTTTGCTAACGTTGTGCCCTAACAACACATCCCTGCATCTCTGACTTGTGGTCTCTTGCCCTGCAGACTCTGGAGGTGTGCTTTCGGTGGAGACGTTTGTCCTGGGAGGACTGCTGGTGGTCCTACTGCTGATCACTGGAGTGTTCGGGAGGCTGTGGCTGAGAACCAGACACTCTTACCCAGCACAGGAGGCTGCTCAGCTCACTCTGTCCAATATACACCACATCTCAGAGGTAGCCTCCTAAGATAGCCTGAGCAGACCAGTAGTCCAAGCTATGAGAACAGATGTCAAATGGTGCATTCATACATACATCTACAAAGGCAGACACACAAGTGTAAGCATGCACAGGCATGCATGCAGTGGTGTAGTGGAGGGTGTATGCAAGTATACGCCGTATACACACTTATTTTTCAGTGGGCATTGCGTATACTCACTTCTTAGTCCCCACAATGTGTGTTGAAGTAGTATAGGGGAGGTATACGCTGTATCAATTAATACGGCTGATGGAACAGATCGGAATGTTTAGCTTAAAATGTTGATAGACTATTATTTCTTCATATTTTAGGTGCAGCAATGTGCTCAAGGCTGTAGGATATACACTAATGTTCCAAAATGGAATTTGCGGGAAAACTCTGTTCTAAAATGCACACCAGGTTTAATGGGCAGAGATGGAAATATCAGTTAGACATTTTTAAAGAGGCAAGATCTAAAGGTGCAACAACAATCATGGGTTGATAATATGACTAGGATAATGCCTTTGGCTGCTAGACAATGGAAGGATGTTGAAAGAAAACCAATAGAACAGGAGAATGCATATGAGGAAGTCTTTATAAAATAATTGCCTCCACATTTCTATGATTTCAAACAATGAAGGAACACTAAAAATATAGTGATGCTAATGATAGGCCTAAACATCTTCTGGTAGATAAAGTCTTTCCCAAAAACCTTCACAATTAAATGTTAACTAGCTACAAAGTAGCCTATGCCTTCCTGGCAGAATGATTGCATGATTATTTGCATTAATCCAGTGGCCATTTGTTTTCTCCATTTCATGTCCTACAGAAACACTGCTAACAAAGCAGCAGTGCTAGGTGCCCGTTCACTTGAATTAAAGGATAACTACACTCAAAAATACAAATGTCTTAGATTTTTCCCAGACCTCAAAAAGGGGTCTCTGGATGTGGTTAAAGCATTGTTGTGGTCTTAGAACATCCAATTGTGTTTTTCTATTTTGAAAAATGTACTTTGAGAGCATAAACCCTTCTATTAGCCTACTTGCACAGTACAGATTGGGTTGGCCTGATTGTGAAAGACCAATATGGGATTTATCATATTAGTCCATTCAAAGTGTATGTCACAATTTCTCATAGAATTTTTCACACATGGCGCCTTTCCTTCACCTTGTGGGCCTTTTGGTAAATTTCTGGCAAACTTTGAGTATACCCACTTCTCCAGTCACCACTACACTCACTTCATGCTTGCACGTGCACCCACACAAATTAAAATGTTGGATAAGGAAAGAGGAAACCATGAATTTATTGTACGTTTGGGTGTTTATAAAATATCAGTGTAGAAATCAGGGATTTTGAAGATGTGGTATAAAGTAACATATGGGTTTTTTGTAAAGAAAAAAAATAAAGGTATTTCAAAGAGCTGTCTTTAATTGAACTATTTCTGACCTTTTCGATGTCTGAAACAACATATTTATTGGAGATGTAGCTCGCTAAGTATTCTTGGGGTATTCCCCATCTATTTCAGGCGCACATCTCTAGCCAAACTTCGCTGTGGTCCGGGTCCGCTGAATGATGACGCAATCAACTTGCGCCACTTGTAGATATTAGGAGCTAGTCACAGATGAGCTTGCTAGCATTTTACAGCAGAAGTCACAATAGTGACTCGAGGCGGAAGAGACGACGTCAATATTTGTAGCCGACTACAAGCTAGCTGCTACAATATTACCTACCGAACTTTTAGTTAATTGTGTGTGGCTAGTGTTACTGCCGAATATAAGGACAAGACTCAGATATCAACGATTTGCTGTCTCGTTATTTAATACGGGTAAGCCAAATGGTATTGTGACATGTTTTTTTAAGTTAAATAGCTAGCTACCAAGCTAACTTTAGCTAGCTCAGTGGCTGGCTAAAATTGGACATTTGGAGAGCCGCCGGATCCAACCTCCATCTCATTTTCACCCGTTAATCAATATTGGGTATGTTAGCCGCTAGCTAGCACAGCTAAAGTTGGTTGGTGTTGCTAGTAAATCTAACGTTATAGAGTAAAAAAAAAAAAAAAAAGTTTAACCAGTAAGTAGGCCGGACATTACACTTGCCAGTGGCAAAAATAACTAGTTAGCTAGTTCTTTAACTGTGTTACTATTGTGTTAATCCAAATAGCCAGTTACTACTATGTGTTACTTGTGTTAGTTAGCTAGTCGTTTGTTTTTGTTTATCTTGCGCAATCTGACATGAGGCCTGTGAAGCCAGACAACTCAGTCATGCCCAGTCAAGACTGGCAGTGTAACGTTTCCCCTTACATGGTTGGCTGACAGTTGCTTAGACAGGTCACCAGGTTTTGTTGTCATCAAGCTTTGAGCAGGCCACTGAACCGTCTGTTTCATAAAATATTATGAATGAATATACTAACAAGATACACGGAGTGTACAAAACCTTAAGGACACCTACTCTTTCCAATACAGACTGACCAGGTGAAAGCTATGATCCTTTGATGTCACTTATTAAATCCACTTCAATCAGTATAGATGAAGGGGAAGAGACAGGTTAAATAAGGATTTTTAAGCCTTGAGACATGGTTTGTGTATGTGTGCCATTCAGAAAGTGAATGGGCAAGACCAAATATTCAGGTGTCTTTGAACAGGGTATGATTATGGTGCCAGGCGCACAAGTTTGTGTCAAGAACTACAACGCTGCTGGGTTTTTGTCAACCGTTTCCTGTGTGTATCAAGAATGGCCCACCACCCATTTTTACATTTGAGTAATTTAGCAGAAGCTCTTATCTAGAGCGACTTGCAGTAAGTAGTGAGTTCAAAATTGTCATACTTTTTTCGTACTGGTCCCCCGTGGGAATCGAACCCACAACCCTGGTGTTGCAAGTGCCATGCTCTACCAAGACCTGCAACGCTGCTGGGGTTTTCATGCTCAACAGTTTCCTGTGTATATCAAGAATGGTCCACCACCCAAAGGACATCCAGACAACTTGACAACTGTGGGAAGCATTGGAGTCAACATGGGCCAGTATCCATGTGGAACACTTTCGACACGTTATGGAGTCCATGCCACGACGAATTGAGGCTGTTCTGAGGGCAAAAGGGGAGGAGGTACAACTCAATATTAGGAAGGTGTTCTTATTGTTTTGTACACTCCGTGTAAATGTCTCTCCGCCCTAATAATGGGAGTCCGTAAAGCGGCACGGTGGGCTTTCTAGCTCCCGCCCATCATTTCTTCGAAGTGGTGGATACATCGCATTATTGTAATCCTTTTGTAAATATTTGATGAGGGTTGGTGACATCAACTGCCTGTATTCAATGGAGAGAGACGCTATGCTTACTAGCCTGATTTCACGAATATGCATAGCTATCTCCAGAGAGCTCTGATTATAAAGTTGTTTTTTCTCTGTTGCCGCGATGTTACTTGTCCTACTTGTATCAGTACACTCTTAACGACTTAAGGATTACTAAACTTCTATTTGGTCAAATAAAGCTCACGTAGCAAATAAGCTGTTAACCTCCATACAAAAACTCCTTGCTAGGTGGGCAGAACAATGACAAAACACCTGCTGGAGGGAGATTTTCCACAGAGTTGGGCTTCTCTCCATCCCTGGCTTCATACAGCCTCAGCCAGGGGTTAAAGGTCATGGTCCTTTAGGCTAGATCCTAGAACTGGTGTTGTGGCCATGTACTGTAACCCAAGAAGAGTGTTGTGAAATGTCATGTGGCAGCTTAAAGATTTAGTAAACAGAAATACTGAGATGGGAGCAGGTGCTAAGTTATAGAATGTGATGCTGGTTTTTAAAGGCATGGGACGCCATTGCCACGTGTTTGGTAGGTAGAGAGCTGGCCCTAGAACTGTCAGTGGGATAATTTAACAGGACAGGATGTTTCTAGGAACTGGGACATGGCCTGGTTGCTTTTTCTATTCATTAACTGACTGGTTCAACTTGAATTTGTTCACATCTAATTAGACCTAAATCTTTACTAAAAACGGCATGATTTTAAAACTTTTTTTCTCATTATTTCAGGGCAGGCCACTTCACTCATTCCTCCTTTTAAATCTAGAATATCAGCACCACAAAGATGGAGGCGCTCCATGCCCACTGCATGAAGTGTGTAAACCGGAGGTGTATGATCCGCCCAGAGACTGGTGTGTCCTGTGATCTCATTGGCTGCCCTCTCGTCTGTGGAGCCGTCTTCCACTCCTGCAAAGTGGAGGAGCATCATTTACTATGCCCGTTTGAAAGAGTGCCTTGCCTCAACACTGGATTCGGGTGCCCTTTCACTATTGCTCGGCTCAAAATGGCTGAACACCTAGAGACGTGCCCAGCCAGTGTGGTGTGTTGCACCATGGAGTGGAACCGTTGGCCTGTGAGCTATTCAGACAGGAAGTCCTATGAGTACCTGAGCAATGTTGAAGTGGTGGAGCAGCTAGACATGGCCCTGGCTCTCCAAGATCAGAGGATGCTACTGGAGTCCCTCAGAGTCACCACCAACACGTCAAATAACGGATATAATAAACCAGCTGTGGAAACAAATGAAAAGATGGCTGATGTCGTGTCAAGTGTACCAGAGACTGCAGTTAGTAATGGAATGGTTGAAATGGACGAGGCTGCTGCTTTGACTAATGGAGTGATTGAAATGGATGATGAGGAGTCCTATATTTCGGTACACAAAAAGAACTTAGCAGCGACCTTGGAAGTTCTCAGAAGTGCAAAGGAAGTCAACTTGATCAATGGAATTATAAATGGGGGAAAAACAGAACGAAATGGGGTTCTCCATAATGGAGAGAACAGTGATGATGACTTGAAGAATGTAGAGATGAAGGAGAGTGGCACACAGTTGGACTGTGAGCTCGGAGCAGTGGGCGGAGTGTCCGTGGACTGTGGAGTCGGAACAGGCAGACAGGGAGATGAGAGCCACTGGATAGAGCTCGACGAACTAATCAAGTCTTCAGAGGAGGTGGAGAAGGACGGCATGATGGGTCTAGCAGAGGTGGGTCGTCCTCCTCTCAGTAACGGTTTCCACCATACAGGAGACGACCACAATCACTTGAGACGACGTGAGCGGATGGATCTGAGCAGATCTCCACCCAGGCGCTCAGAAGTCAACAGGTCTTCAGACTTCAGGCCGGTGATGCCTTATCTCTCCATGCCTAATATAGTAGCACCACGGGAGCCCTCTGGGCCCCACCCTCCACCACTACCCATCCACCTGCCTCTTCCCATGCCTCTCCCTAATCTGGAACCCTACAACGTGCTCCAGCACCTGCCCTTAGAGATCGAAGATAGGTGGCTGGAGAGGAAACTACAGAACCTCCAGGTGCTCCGAGGGATGAGTGTGTTTACGTTTAACGGGCGCAGGGCTATGATGTCTGATCCCTATTTGTTCAGAGCTAAAATGGAGGACAAGTCAGTGGACACCTCAGACCTGGAGGTAACTGACGATCCATTGGGGCTCCATGGGATAGACCTGATCACGGCAGCGCTGCTTTTCTGCCTGGGTGATTCCCCCGGGGGCCGCAGCATCTCAGACAGCAGGTTTGTAGACGGTTATCGCGTCGACTTTGGTACCCAGACCTTCTCCTTCCCCTCGGCAATACTGGCCACTAACACCATGGTGGGGGACATCGCCTCAGCGTCGGCCTGTGATCACGCCAGCCCGCAGCTTTCCAACCCCAGCCCCTTCCACACCCTCAGACTGGACCTGGTGCTGGAGTGCGTGGCCCGCTACCAGACCAAGCAACGCACCATGTTCACCTTTGTGTGTGGACAGCTGTTCCGCAGGGATGAGTTCTCCTCGCATTTCAAAAACGTTCACGGGGACATCCACGCCGGCCTGAACGGCTGGCTGGAGCACCGCTGTCCCCTGGCCTACTACGGCTGCACCTACTCCCAGAGACGCTTCTGTCCCTCTGTGCAAGGCTCCAGAATCATCCACGATAGACACCTGGGCTCGTTCGGGGTGCAGCCGGGTATGCCCCCCCGGTTCGGAGATAAAACTCTCCCCAGGAATGCCTGTCGGTTCGGCTCCACCTGCGACCACCTGAGCTCCCTGCCCTTCGAGGTGCAACAGTATGTGGCTAGTTTCCTGGATGGCTTCAGCCTGTGCCAGCTGTCCAGGGTCTCGCGTACCATGAGGGATGTGTGTGGCAGCTTACTCAAGTCCAGAGGCATGGTGGTGCTTCTCTGGGAGAACACACGACGGGCAGATGGGTCTTCCTCATGGCAGATCCAAAACAAGGTTAGTCGCTCACTGCATTTTAAACATGTGCATTAACATCTGTATTGAATTTTACTTTATTGCATTTTCCCATAAATCTATGATCAATGGGTAATTTCAGAGATGTACGACAGTTTGAGACACGCATGGGGATCTCAAGTTAGAATTCACTCCTATTTCCTGACCACTGAATGCATGCTGTCCTGTATTAACACAGTAATCAATTACATTAAAGGTGTTGCGTTGCAAGCAGGCATACCATATTACACACATAAATGTCTTCATTACAACTAATGAATTTCAATTACTCTCTTTTGTGAACCAGGTGTGGCGATTCAGTACGGCTTTCGGTACTGTGAACGAGTGGAAGTTTGCCAACATCGCCAATATGGCCGAACATCTGAAGAAGTGCAAGTTTAACACCATCACCCGTCGGGACGAGGCAATCCCTCTGCCCTGCATGTGCTTCACCAGAGAGCTCACCAAAGAGGGACGCTCACTGCGCTCAGTCCTCAAGCCAGTATTATGAGTTGCCCTATAACAGGGTTGTAGTCCATGGGTATGTCTGAATTGGCATTCTATTCCCTATATATAGTGCACTACCTTTGAACCAGGGGCCATAGATATAGAGCGGCAGGTAGCCTAGCGGTTAAAAGAGCATTAAGCCGGTAACTGAAAGGTCGCTGGTTCGACTATGTGGAAAATCTCTTAATCTCTTAAGCAAGGCACATAATTGCTCCTGTAAGTCGCTCTGGACAAGAGTGTCTGCTAAATTGCTATTAAATTGAAATGTAGGAATAAGGCTGCCATTTTGGACTATGCCCATTTAATTTCAGTCCATTCAGGAAGTTTTTACTGAATTGAAATGGACTCCCAACCCTGCTTTTTTTCCAGCCTTGACAGAAAGAACCTGAATTGTTTTCAATGCCATTTTGTAATGTCATATTGTTACCAATGTACTGAAGAGATTAACTTTTACATACTCTGTCAATGTGTAAATAAAACAAATGTTACTTTATTTTTATATGAATAACTAGCGAAGTCAGTACTGTGCCACGTTGACAAAGAAAGAAAGTGGAGCCTTATGATAAACACTTGCTTTCTGGTCATACGAGGGTTTTGACGAAGACCTTTTAAAGAGATTTTTCACTAACTCCCAGCTAGAGCGATTTACACCATCTTATTGTCGTGCACGGTTTTACATACTTAGGGTCATCATGGTTTGAGTTAGCGGATAATGTCATTACCTTATCTGAATTTTAAGATTCAGACCAAACTTGATGTCCACACTACAGGCCATTATCAGAATGGAACATTTTACTATGTAGCTATTTAACTCTACAACCAGTATCAGACCGGGCAACCAATGTTGGCTGGTTAAATTAAGGGTGATTGGTTGTCTTTTATCTACTTTCCTAATTTGAGAAATGGTACTTCTGTGAAAACCATTTGTGTGAATACTAGTTATTGGATCTGTTTGAGTCCAGTGAATCCTGCAGGTCGGGGAACGTGGGCGTACTGTCGCTTCTGGGGATGAGAGTTGATCAGTATTGAAACTGATCATGGCGACTAATAATCAATCATGTTCCTGTCTATAAGTCATTTTAGTGTTCATCTTTATATTTTTCTCTTGGCACTACGTAGACACTGCTCAGAAGTTGCCTGCTGTGTCTCAGGGTTTGTAAAACATGCCTACCTCCAAAATAAGACCCTATTCCCCTATATGGTGCACTACTTTTGACAAGGGCCCATTTTAGGGCTCTGGTCAAAAGTAGTGCACTATAAAGGGAATAGGGTGCCATTTGGGATGCAGACAAGACGCTGTATCAATAAGTGCTGGCCATTACGTGTACTGTATTGCCTGCTTCACACGACAGGTTCCACCCAAACTGTACTGTACAGCTCTGCTTGGTTTTTGGTTCGGCTCTAGAGTGTGAATCAGGCTCGTGTGTAAAAGATACACCAATCTACCAGTCTTCACATGGAACAGTCACTTTAAAGTCATGGTTATAGAGTGGGGTTAGTCAGGACTGATATACCGGTCAGTATTATTGTGTTTTATGGCAGTGTTGGTACTGACACATTAAATTCCATGTCCTCAATAGATCTAATTATCAATAACCTACCTATCGTTTGACTTGATTTTTCTCTGAGTTGAGTATTAGTTGAAAGTCTTTGGATTTGGAAGTGTGTAGAACAAGATGTAATTATTCGGACAGATTGTGCTGTAGAAATGAAGGCTGGGATTCAATCCGATCGTGAGTTGTAGACAATGCAGCTTTAAAGGCTATGTTCGGAGCTCGCATTCCTGGTAAAGGCTGCATATATTGTTTCAATTAAGTGGTACATTGTCGACAAAGCGTAATCGGATTGGAGTCCAGCCTTCGTTCATGGGTCTAAGATTCTGTTGTAGAAAATTGAGGGCCAGACATGGATCTTAAGGGCATAGTTTGCATCCTGTTAAAAAAAAAGAAGTAAAAGACAAATCACTTTATTTGACCTTAAGTTCTTCTTCTCGGAATCCCTGTACAGTTTATTCTACAGTTGTATTCCATTTGGGGGGGGGGAGACCTGTGCAGACTTTGCATGGTTGAAAACATGATTAGCACCCCAGATGGATAGTTTGAAACATTTGTTTTGTGTGTGTTAACTTCCAAAATATGCATCAATCCTGCGTGTGTTTTGTGATATTTTATTTGTATTGTCAGAACTCAACTCTTTTTGTATTCTTCCATGCAACCCTTTTTTTAATGTCCTATTATCTGGTGTAGTTTCTAATCTGATGAACATGCCACAAATATTAGACTGTTCAGAGGATGCTATGGTTTAACCTATTGATCATCCCCACATTATAGCCTGGTCCCACATAAGTTTGTGCTTTTTAGCCAAGTCAGATGGTAGGCAAATGACTGTAGGCAAAACGCCATAAACAGATCTGAGACCAGGCAAATCATGTTTTTGCTCAAGTCAGATTTAATTTCCCCTGCATGTGAGTGAAGAGATTAACAGTCATTCTTAACCTTACATGTTATGGATAAATCAGGTTATGTTTCCTCTACAATAACCCTTTTAAAGGTTGTGTGTGAATTGAGCCTGGATACACTGGGCCTATGTAGTTCTGTCTCAACTGTTCATATTTGTTTTGTCTTACTATATTTGTATGGTAGCATCTGCAACAATGAGATCACACCAAGTTATAGCTTTAAACAAGGTGTCTTACCACTGTTTTACAATGTTTTTGTTTCTTGTTTTAGCCGCCCAGGTGTATAAAGGTCCTTCACATACTGTGTATCATCTAGATCATTTTCATCACCAATAAACGTTTGTTTCCATTACTTGTTACAACATGGTTGACATTTTTCTACAGGAACAGCATCATTTTTGCTGAAGGTGTGTGAGGAGACTAGAGGAGGTTGGGCCTCCATCAGTGAGGTTTGGTAGCAGGGCCTCCGTGGTGAGGATACGCAGGCGAGGCGGTTCCTGACAAAACACACAAACGATACAATTCTATTGGGGAAACGAAGCCACACAAAAGTTCACTGGTTACTAGGCTGTTATATGCCAAGAAGAGATACTCACTGTTTTGGGTCTCTCCAGCTGGGTGGTAGAATCCCTCTTGCTATCGTCCTGCTGTGGGCCAGTGTGTTCTGGGTTTCTGATGCTGGATCTGTTGTGAGGGAAAGTGTAACAAGATGTCTTGCGTCGCCCTGTTGAGAGAGAGCACAGGCTGAATCAATGGCTAGCTGCAGCATAGTGAGTTATTCATTAAACAGTGTGTTATGTTTTGTACTGGGCACATACACTACTCTAGAAGTGCATAGCGTAGTGGTTCTCAATCCTGGTCCGCTGGACCCAAAGGGGTGTGTTTTTGCACTAGCACCACACCTGATTCAAATCATCAAAGCCTGATGACGAGTTGATGATTAGAATCAGGTGTAGTAGTGCTAGGGCAAAAACAAAAATATGCACCCCTTTGGGTCCCCAGAGCCAGGATTGAGAACCATTGCCATAGTAAGTTACTGCTGTATGGAAAGGGAGTGAGTGGAACACACTGAAGCTGAGCCATTACCTGCTGTGTAGGTACACCTGGAGAGAGCAGTCTCAACATCCTCTACCTGGCTCTGCAGCTTGTCCACCCGCTGGAAAGCCTCCTGTTTGAGGCTGCGTTCCTGATGAAGCTGGCCCTTCACCTAAAGCCACAGTGGGTGCCTGGGTTAATGTCCATTACCATTACACCAATAATCTAAACTTGCTCTGTCTAATTTACGGTAAATGTGCTCCCTTCATCAGGGAATATACACATTTAGATAAATTATTCCCAGGGCCAGGGATTTTCCATGACCATATAATCTGACCAGGAAGTTTATACCTACGGGACACATACACTGCTCAAAAAAATAAAGGGAACACTAAAATAACACATCCTAGATCTGAATGAATGAAATATTCTTATTAAATACTTTTTTCTTTACATAGTTGAATGTGCTGACAACAAAATCACACAAAAATTATCAATGGAAATCAAATTTAGGTCTGGATTTGGAGTCACACAAAACCACACTACAGGCTGATCCAACTTTGATGTAATGTCCTTAAAACAAGTCAAAAGGAGGCTCAGTAGTGTGTGTGGCCTCCACGTGCCTGTATCAAATTCAAATCATATAGCCCTTCGTACATCAGCTGATATCTCAAAGTGCTGAACAGAAACCCAGCCTAAAACCCCAAACAGCAAGCACAACCCAAGGGGGGGGGGGGCAACCCAGACAGGAAGATCACATCAGTGACTCAACCCATTCAAGTGACGCACCCCTCCCAGGGACGGTATGAAAGAGCCCCAGTAAGCCAGTGACTCTGCCCCTGTAATAGGGTTAGAGGCAGAGAATCCCAGTGGAAAGAGGAGAACCGGCCAGGCAGAGACAGCAAGGGCGGTTCGTTGCTCACCTTCCCACTCCTGGGCCAGACTACACTCAATCATATGACCCACTGAAGAGATGAGTCTTCAGTAGAGACTTAAAGGTTGAGACCGAGTTTGCGTCTCTTACATGGGTAGGCAGACCATTCCATAAAAATGGAGCTCTATAGGAGAAAGCCCTGCCTCCAGCTGTTTGCTTAGAAATTCTAGGGACAATTAGGAGGCCTGCGTCTTGTGACCGTAGCGTATGTGTAGGTATGTACGGCAGGACCAAATCAGAGAGATAGGTAGGAGCAAGCCTATGTAATGCTTTGTAGGTTAGCAGTAAAACCTTGAAATCAGCCCTTGCCTTGACAGGAAGCCAGTGTAGGGAGGCTAGCACTAGAGTAATATGATCACATTTTTTGGTTCTAGTCAGGATTCTAGCAGCCGTATTTAGCACTAACTGAAGTTTATTTAGTGCTTTATCCGGGTAGCCGGAAAGTAGAGCATTGCAGTAGTCTAACCTAGAAGTGACAAAAGCATGGATTAATTTTTCTGCATCATTTTTGGACAGAAAGTTTCTGATTTTTGCAATGTTACGTATATGGAAAAAAGCTGTCCTTGAAACGGTCTTGATATGTTCTTCAAAAGAGAGATCGGGGTCCAGAGTAACGCCGAGGTCCTTCACAGTTTTATTTGAGATGACTGTACAACCATTAAGATTAATTGTCAGATTCAACAGAAGATCTCTTTGTTTCTTGGGACCTAGAACAAGCATCTCTGTTTTGTCCGAGTTTAAAAGTAGAAAGTTTGCAGCCATCTACTTCCTTATGTCTGAAACACATGCTTCTAGCGAGGGCAATTTTGGGGCTTCACCATGTTTCATTGAAATGTACAGCTGTGTGTCATCCGCATAGCAGTGAAAGTTAACATTATGTTTTCAAATGGCATCCCCAAGAGGTAAAATATAAAGTGAAAACAATAGTGGTCCTAAAACGGAACCTTGAGGAACACCGAAATGTACAGTTGATTTGTCAGAGGACAAACCATTCACAGAGACAAACTGATATCTTTCCGACAGATAAGATCTAAACCAGGCCAGAACTTGTCCGTTTAGACCAATTTGATTTGGGTTTCCAATCTCTCCAAAAGAATGTGGTGATCGATGGTATCAAAAGCAGCACTAAGGTCTAGGAGCACGAGGACAGATGCAGAGCCTCGGTCTGATGCCATTAAAAGGTCATTTACCACCTTCACAAGTGCAGTCTCAGTGCTATGATGGGGTCTAAAACCAGACTGAAGCATTTTGTATACATTGTTTGTCTTCAGGAAGGCAGTGAGTTGCTGCGCAACAGCCTTTTCTAAAAATTTTGAGAGGAATGGAAGATTCGATATAGGCCGATAGTTTTTTATATTTTCTGGGTCAAGGTTTGGCTTTTTCAAGAGAGGCTTTATTACTGCCACTTTTAGTGAGTTTGGTACACATCCGGTGGATAGAGAGCCGTTTATTATGTTCAACATAGGAGGGCCAAGCACAGGAAGCAGCTCTTTCAGTAGTTTAGTTGGAATAGGGTCCAGTATGCAGCTTGAAGGTTTAGAGGCCATGATTATTTTCATCATTGTGTCAAGAGATATAGTACTAAAACACTTGATCCTAGGTCCTGGCAGAGTTGTGCAGACTCAGGACAACTGAGCTTTGAAGGAATACGCAGATTTAAAGAGGAGTCCGTAATTTGCTTTCTAATAATCATGATCTTTTCCTCAATGAAGTTCATGAATTTATCACTGCTGAAGTGAAAGCCATCCTCTCTTGGGGAATGCTGCTTTTTAGTTAGCTTTGCGACAGTATCAAAAAGGAATTTCGGATTGTTCTTATTTTCCTCAATTAAGTTGGAAATATAGGATGATTGAGCAGCAGTAAGGGCTCTTCGGTACTGCACGGTACTGTCTTTCCAAGCTAGTCGGAAGACTTCCAGTTTGGTGTGGCGCCATTTCCGTGCCAATTTTCTGGAAGCTTGCTTCAGAGCTCGGGTATTTTCTGTGTACCAGGGAGCTAGTTTCTTATGAGAAATGTTTTTCGTTTTTAGGGGTGCAACTGCATCTAGGGTATTGCGCAAGGTTAAATTGAGTTCCTCAGTTAGGTGGTTAACTGATTTTTGTCCTCTGGCATCCTTGGGTAGACAGAGGGAATCTGGCAGGGTAGCCTAGTGGTTAGAGCGTTGGACTAGTAACCGGAAGGTTGCAAGTTCAAACTCACAAGCTGACAAGGTACAAATCTGTCGTTCTGCCCCTGAACAGGCAGTTAACCCACTGTTCCCAGGCCGTCATTGAAAATAAGAATTTGTTCTTAACTGACTTGCCTGGTTAAATAAAGGTAAAATAAAAAAAATAAAAATAAATCCTTGGGTAGACAGAGGGAATCTGGAAGGACATCAAGGAATCTTTGTGTTGTCTGTGAATTTATAGCACGACTTTTGATGTTCCTTGGTTGGGGTCTGAGCAGATTATTTGTTGCAATTGCAAACGTAATAAAATGGTGGTGCGATAGTCCAGGATTATGAGGAAAAACATTAAGATCCACAACATTTATTCCATGGGACAAAACTAGGTCCAGAGTATGACTGTGACAGTGAGTGGGTCCAGAAACATGTTGGACAAAACCCACTGAGTCGATGATGGCTCCGAAAGCCTTTTGGAGTGGGTCTGTGGACTTTTCCATGTGAATATTAAAGTCACCAAAGATTAGAATATTATCTGCTATGACTACAAGGCCCGATAGGAATTCAGGGAACTCAATGAGGAACGCTGTATATGGCCCAGGAGGCCTGTAAACAGTAGCTATAAAAAGTGATTGAGTATGCTGCATAGATTTTATGACTAGAAGCTCAAAAGACGAAAACGTAATTTTTTTTTTTGTAAATTGAAATTTGCTATCGTAAATGTTAGCAACACCTCCGCCTTTGCAGGATGCACGGGGGATATGGTCACTAGTGTAGCCAGGAGGTGAGGCCTCATTTAACACAGTAAATTCATCAGGCTTAAGCCATGTTTCAGTCAGGCCAATCACATCAAGATTATGATCAGTGATTAGTTCATTGACTATAATTGCCTTTGAAGTAAGGGATCTAACATTAAGTAGCCCTATTTTGAGATGTGAGGTATCATGATCTCTTTCAATAACGACAGGAATGGAGGAGGTCTTTATACTAGTGAGATTGCTAAGGCGAACACCGCCATGTTTAGTTTTGCCCAACCTAGGTCGAGGCACAGAGACGGTCTCAATGGGGATAGCTGAGCTGACTACACTGACTGTGCTAGTGGCAGACTCCACTATGCTGGCAGGCTGCCTGGCCTGCACCCTATTTAATTGTGGAGCTAGAGGAGTTAGAGCCCTGTCTATGTTGGTAGATAAGATGAGAGCACCCCTCCAGCTAGGATGGAGTCCGTCACTCCTCAGCAGGTCAGGCTTGGTCCTATTTGTGGGTGAGTCTGAGAAAGAGGGCCAATTATCTACAAATTCTATCTTTTGGGAGGGTCAGAAACAGTTTTCAACCAGCGATTGAGTTGTGAGACTCTGCTGTAGAGCTCATCACTCTCCCTAACTGGAAGGGGGCCAGAGACAATTACTCGATGCCGACACATCTTTCTAGCTGATTTACACGCTGAAGCTATGTTGCGCTTGGTGATCTCTGACTATTTCATCCTAACATCGTTGGTGCCAACGTGGATAACAATATCTCTATACTCTCTACACTCGCCAGTTTTAGCTTTAGCCAGCACCATCTTCAGATTAGCCTTAACGTCGGTAGCCCTGCCCCCTGGTAAACAGTATATGATTGCTGGATGATTCGTTTTAAGTCTAATACTGCGGGTAATGGAGTCGCCAATGACTAGAGTTTTCAATTTGTCAGAGCTAATGGTGGGAAGCTTCGGCGTCTCAGACCCCGTAACGGGAGGAGTAGAGAGAAGAGAAGGCTTGGCCTCTGACTCCGACTCGCTGCTTAATGGGGAAAACCGGTTGAAAGTTTCTGTCGGCTGAATGAGCGACACCGGTTGAGCATTCCTACAGCATTTCCTTCCAGAAACCGTGAGAAAGTTGTCCGGCTGCGGGGACCGTGCGAGGGGATTTATACTAACATTACTATCTGTACTTACTGTTGGCACAGACGCTGTTTCTTCCTTTCTTACACTGAAATTACCCTTGCCTAACGATTGCGTCTGAAGCTGGGCTTGTAGCACAGCTATCCTCGCCGTAAGGCGATCGTTCTCCTGTATATTATGAGTACAGCGACTGCAATTAGAAGGCATCATGTTAATGTTACTACTTAGCTTTGGCTGTTGGAGGTCCTGAGGAACCATGTCCAGCGTCCGGAGTGAAAAAGTTGAGGGAAAAAACAAAAATATAAACGGTAATTAAAAAGTAAAAACCGTAAAGTTGTCAGGTAGCAAAGTAAGGTTGGCAACAAAACGCACAGCAACACGTAAACAAGTCTGCAAGTTGTGACCGGAAATGGCGTACCATGTATGACCTCCCTACAACGCCTGGGCATGCTCCTGATGAGGTGGCGGATGGTTTCCTGAGGGATCTCCTCTCAGACCTGGACTAAAACATCCGCTAACGCCTGGACAGTCTGTGGTGCAACGTGGCGTTGGTGGATGGAGCGAGACATGATGTCCCAGATGTGCTCAATTGGATTCAGGTCTGGGGAACAGGCGGACCAGTCCATAGCATCAATGCCTTCCTCTTGCAGGAACTGCTGACACACTCCAGCCACATGAGGTCTAGCATTGTCTTGCATTAGGAGGAACCCAGGGCCAACCGAACCAGCATATGGTCTCACAAGGGGTCTGAGGATCTCATCTCGGTACCTAATGGCAGTCAGGCTACCTCTGGCGAGCACATGGAGGGCTGTGCGTCCCCCAAAGAAATGCCACCCCACACCATGACTGACCCACCGCCAAACCGGTCACGCTGGAGGATGTTGCAGGCAGCAGAACGTTCTCCACGGCGTCTCCAGACTGTCACGTCTGTCACATATGCTCATTCTGAACCTGCTTTCATCTGTGAAGAGCACAGGGCGTCAGTGGCGAATTTGCCAATCTTGGTGTTCTCTGGCAAATGCCAAACATCCTGCACGGTGTTGGGCTGTAAGCACAACCCCCACCTGTGGACATCGGGCCCTCATACCACCCTCATGGAGTCTGTTTCTGACCGTTTGAGCAGACACATGCACATTTATGCCTGCTGGAGGTCATTTTGCAGGGCTCTGGCAGTGCACCTCCTGCTCCTCCTTGCATAAAGGCGGAGGTAGCGGTCCTGCTGCTGGGTTGTTGCCCTCCTACGGCCTCCTCCACGTCTCCTGATGTACTGGCCTGTCTCCTGGTAGCGCCTCCATGCTCTGGACACTACGCTGACAGACACAGCAAACCTTGCCACAGCTCGCATTGATGTGTCATCCTGGATGAGCTGCACTACCTGAGCCACTTGTGTGGGTTGTAGACTCCGTCTCATGCTACCACTAGAGTGAAAGCACCGCCAGCATTCAAAGGTGACCAAAACATCAGCCAGGAAGCATAGGAACTGAGAAGTGGTCTGTGGTTATCACCTCCTTTATTGGGGGTGTCTTGCTAATTGCCTATAATTTCCACCTGTTGTTGTTGTCTATTCCATTTGCACAACAGCATGTGAAATGTATTGTCCATCAGTGTTGCTTCCTAAGTGGACAGTTTGATTTCACAGAAGTGTGATTGACTTGGAGTTACATTGTGTTGTTGAAGTGTTCCCTTTATTTTTTTGAGCAGTGTACAATGTAATTGTTTAAAAGTCTGGGAATTTAAGTTATTATCCATCTCTGTTTTATGTTGCTCCAAGCCGGATGATGTCTGTTGTAGTAATACTAGAACAGATCATTTTATATTATGTGTTGGTGTGTTTGTACTGCAGGGATGAGAACGAGTGTCACCTGTCTGATGTCTTTGGCACTGCGTTGTCTCAGCAGCCGTCTGTCTCTGCTGCTCCTGTCCAGCTGAGTCCTGAGGTCTTGGAGCTGTCTGTCTCTGTCCCCCACGCCCTCTCTCAGCTGCTCCAGGCTCTGCAGGTGGTAGCTGTCCAGCTCCTGTCTGCTCTGGACCTCCTGAGCAGAGTGATGCCTCACCTCATGGAGCTCTGCGCTCTGTGGGCATAAAAATATCTCTACTGTCAGACCAGACAGGCAAATATCTCTAGATCTGGTTATTAAAATCGGCTATGACAGAAAATATCACACTATTTACAATGATGTAAAATGAGAAGAAAATGTGAAGATTCATTCCACTTGTTATCTGTAATGTTGTAGAAAGAAATGCATGTGAATGAGTCAGAGTGAGGATATAGCTAGCTACCTGTTTGGTGAGCAGTCTCTTGGTGCGGTTGTACTCCGTCTGACACTGTGTCATGGCCCGCTGAGTGACTTCCAGTTCCTGCTTCAGTACGATCACTTCACCCTCTGACATCATCTTCATTCGCAGTGCCTCCCTCTGACAGGACATCTCCCTCTAGACACAACACAAGTCACAGTCGCACAAAACGTCAGCAAAAAAACATGAAAAGCCACAGCCATTCTGGTGCAATCCATATGAGTCTCTACATTTGTATTCATATTACAATAATTTAGCAGAGGCTCTTATGCACAGATTAACATCTGTGCATTCAACTTAAGTAGGTCAAATCATAAAACAACCGCGATGTCACCGTCATTGCAAGTCAATACACTTGTGTGATTTTGGGGACACTCCTTTCCAATCCTCCTAACCGTACCTGCTGGCTGTGGAGCAATCTACGGTGCAGCTTGCCCTGTCCAACCACCTGTCTCCAGTGGCCCAGTGCCTTCACCTTAGACAGCAGGCCAGTCAGCAGACTGTTCTCCATGCTCAGGTCATGGAGCTCCTGCTTCTGATGGAGGAGAAGAAGAAGAAGAAAGATTAAGGAAGAGAATATCTGTTAGTCATGAATGCAATAATTCTGTAAACAGCTGAGTCACAATTCAGTCACTTGCTTCGAAAACAACTTTGGGCCCCAATCGTCTCACCTCCGACTGCGTCGTAAGAAGAGCTTCATTGCCTTTAGTGGAGCCAAACTTCTTCAGCTTGATGATGTTATCCACTCCCTCTCTCCTCACTTTGCTCACCAGCTGAGTAACATCCTGGTCCATTCGCACATGGTACTCATCAAGCCTGGCCTGTGATCCATCCAAGTAAACAATAAAGTAAAAAGACGAGAGGGTGTGCGTTATGGTGCTTTTAGCATGGCAGTGATGTGGTCAAAAGTACGACGCGACCAAACACCAACTATTTTCCAAATTAATCAGTTATTGTGGATCAAAGTTAGTCAGGATCATTGTGAGGTGATACTAAGAGACCATAAGGTGCTCATACATGCTTATGTCAAGTCTTATAATGCATTCTAACAGCATCATAATGCATTATACCTTCAAGCTTTAGATAGTTACCGTTATGATAAAAAGATAGGTTTTAAAAGCGTTTCGTACCTTCAGTTGAATGCAGGTGGAGAAAAGTTGTCGGACCAGGGAGTCATAGCGCTGTCTGTATTTTAGGCTAATCTGCTGCTCCAGACCTCCCTGTTCCTCCTCCAGTTGGGTGACCCGGGTACGCAGGGCTGTGGTCTGCAACATCATCCCACGACAGAGCCCACTGACCTCGCTGTAAGGGTTGATGGTCTGGGACTGGGACGCCTCAAGGTTCTTCACATCCTGCAGGACAAATATTGTACAGAGAGAAGTCAAAGAAGCAAGAACTTAAAGATACGTTTGTGTGCAGTTTAGCAAATGAATGGTATAAAGCCCCGGAATCAAACAGGGTTTGGAACCCTGCTCACGTGATAACTAACCTTGCCCGACACCGGAAGACTAGCGTTATCTCCCAGAGGTTCTAATCCCAGTCGTTCACACATATACTGTATTACCAATGGAAAAAAGGCATTGCATATCTTGACACACGTCTTATGCGCTGAACTGCTGAAGTACAGTAGAGTAGGATACCTGTTCTCTGCGGTAGAGCAGCTGGCTCTCCTGCTGTAAGATCTGTTCATAGAACTGGGAGTAGAGGAGGAAGCTGCTGCGTTCTCTCTCCATCACAGAGTGGCCCAGAGTGGACAGACACCGCTGGAGGTGGGCCGCGGGGAAGGTCAGCTGGCAGGAGACGTATAACATATATTTTTGTCATGAAACTGTTCTCACGTTCTTGGTGCTTGGAACCTATGAACCTGTGACAGCCAATTTTTTATTATTTTTTTTCTGAGAAAAAGGACCAGACTGCTACCCATTGTTTTAGGGCTATTGTCTTGCCTGTCTGTCCATTCTGTGTTGGGTTTCTCACCTGTCCCTCCTCCGTCTGCTCAGCACACTCCATTAGCTGCTGGGTGAAGTGCTCCACTAACTGAGGTCTCTCTGGGGACAGACTGTACTTCATGGGGCCTTGCTTCCACAATTCTGGACGACAGTCGTAACAGTGATTAGTCAACCATTACACCTAGAATCTTTCGACTCATACTCGTAGCTGTTTAACCTGTTCGTGATGTAACAGTAAAATGTAAAACATCTTCAAATGTTTTAAAGGACAACAGAAATCCAGATCCAACATTGGTTACTGTCTCCGTGAGACATCCTGAGAGGTGGGTAGTGTACCTGTGGGGAGGCCTGTGTCTTGGCGTGCCCGCTCCGAAATCACCAGGGTCAGCTCTCTCGCGATCCTCCTCTGTACCGCTCGGATCATATCACACTCCGTACTCTCCAGCAGCCTGAGCAACTGAGGCACCATGCACAGACTCAATGAGATGTTCCTCATCATCTTGTTTGCCACATTACAGATATAACCTATTGCTCAGTCCGTAGAAACTGATTGAGCCACCATACTTAGAGTCAACAGAGAAACCAATGTTCATGTTTATCCTCATTTTCATTACACAATTTACAACCTGTTCCTCAGTCTGTAGCACTACTCGACTAGTCTGGGTTCCAACCTTTAAAAAAAAAAAGTGTTATTTAACCTTTATTTAACTAGGGAAGTTAATTTAAGAACAAATAATTATTTACAATGACGGCCTGCCAAGAGGCAAAACGCCTCCTGTGGGGAAGGGGGCTGGGATTCCAAGTAAAAAATGTAGGACAAAACACACATCATGACAAGAGAGACACCGCAACACGACACAAAAGAGAGACCTGCGACAACAACACAACATGGCTTAAACACAACATGGTAGCAACACAACATGACAAGAACATAACATGGTAGCAACACAACATGGCAGTAGCACAACATGGTAGCAGCACAAACATGGTACAAACATGGTTAGGCACAGACAACAGCACGAATGGCAAAAAAAAAGGTAGACTCAACCTGAATCAAGGCTTTATTTTGTGAAGTGAAACAATGGTGAAACTGGATTCAGTTCGGATCCTAGACTACTACGGTATATGGATTGTTACACGAATACAGTGGCTTTTTATGTCCATCAGACGTTATGTGTGTACATTTTTGATAAAACACTCAAGTTAACAGTTGGATCACGTACACTGAGTGTACAAGACATTAGGAATACCTGCTCTTTCTATGACAGACTGACCAGGTGAATCCAGGTGAAAGCTATGATCCCTTATTGATGTCACCAGTTAAATCCACTTCAATCAGTGTAGATAAAGGGCAGGAAACAGATTCAATAATTCTTTTTAAGCCTGGAGACACTTGAGACATGGATTGTGTATGTGTGCTATTCAGAAAGTGAATGAGCAAGACAAAAGATTTAAGTGCCTTTGAACGGGGTATGATAATAGGTGCCAGGCGCACCAGTTTGTGTCAAGAACTGCAACACTGCTGGGTTTTTCACACTCATCTGTTTCCCATGTGTATCAAGAATAGTCCACCACCCACTTTTACATTTTAGCAGATGCTCTTATCCAGAGTGACTTCATACATTTTTATACTGGTCCACTGTGGTAATCAAACCCACAACCCTAGCGTTGCATGCGCCATGCTCAACCAACAGAGCCACACGGAACCACCCAAAGGGCATCCAGCCAAATCGACACATTGGAGTCAACATGGGCCAGCATTGCTGTGGAACGCTTTCGACACCTTGTAGAGTCCATGCCCTGACAAATTGAGGCTGTTCTGAGTTATAAAGGGGGCCGCAACTCAATATTAGGAAGGTGTTCTTAATGTTTTGTGAACTCAGTGTACATTTGACTCTCTACCTAAACTAAAACAAATCCAATTGTATTGGTCACATACACATGGTTAGCAGATGTTATTGCGAGTGTAGCGAAATGCTTGTGCTTCTAGTTCCGACTAAACCGTGTTAAAAGATTCCAATAGAGGTCAGGTGTGTGAGTGAGCTATCATGGTGTGCTGCAGTAGTACAATACTTGGAATCTCTTGATGTGAACCTCGGAAGCTCCTGCAGGAGGCAGTAGAGGCTGGCTGTCAGACAGCAGAGCCTCAAAGTCCTTCTCTTTACCCATCTTTTGAGCCAGGGCTCTCATACTTGGGCACTGGATGTCTGCTCTGAAATGTAGAAGCATGAGACCCACTGAGCTACATATTAACGATGAGACGACATCATCTCACAGTCAGGATTAATAAACAAGGAACAATCATTTCTATGTGAACGTTTGTTAATGTCGCTGTTGCTTATCCCCCCCCCCCCCCAATACACATATTGAGCAGATGTTATTGCGGGTGTAGCGAAATGCTTGTGTCCCTAGCTCCAAACGTGCAGTAATATCTAACAATTCCCAACAACACAATACAATCTAAAAGTAAAAGAATGGAATTAAGAAATATATAAGAAATATGTATTGCATGGTATGTCAGAATATCACATCAAGTAAAAACTTTTTCATGGACAATACTAACTAACCTGTAGAGTCTTGAGAAGTGCCTGTGGATCTTCGTGGTATTGATCTGTTCCACCCCTAGCTGTCGCCTTCCCCAGCTCTCCTTAAACACCTCCAGCTGTTTGGTGAGGAGCAGGAAACCCTTTAACACAGACAGCACCTGGAGAGGGTCCTGGAGGGGAGCAGAGGAGATCCCCTTCTCTTCTTCATCAACACTGTCATCCACACTACTACCATCCTCCTAGTATTAAGACACAATACTGTCAGCCAGTGCAACAAAAAACAAAACTGTTCACAGCGTTGCTTACATGGTGCTTTTTCTGCCGGTAAACATAGATGTTACATACATGTTTAGGCCTACATGTGTTTTGAATGCAACTATGTACCTAGTAACCCATATATTTTAACACACCCCAAAGAAAAGACCTTCTAACACGTATGTAAATATACTTCCTCGGGCTTTCCACGTGAGTCCCCCCCCGCCTTGTTGTCATGGAGACGTAGCGGTGCTGCCCCTCTCCCTCCGCTGTTCAGGACATCCTCCATTAGTAGAGACACACCCAGGATCGCTCCATTGGCCTCCATCCTGCTGCGGTCACCCAGCCCACTCAGACACAGCTGGATTACAAGCAGCATAAGACCATGAACACCCACAATATAGTCATTTAGCATCGTAGATACTCTTATCCAGAGCAGCTTACAATGCATTCAACCAAAATAGATAAAACAATCACTATCGCGATCATTTCTAGTTGCCTCTATTTGCTAAATCACTTGCTAGTAAGAACGGAAAAACAAGAAATATCATAAAGGAGAGTGGAAGTCTACCTGCATGCAGTACTCAATGGGTGGGATGCCCCAAATGTCTACAGAGTGCAATCCATGACACACCAGAAAACTTCTCCATGGGTACATCCTTTGAGCCTAGAGAGCACAAATACATGATGACCTCACAATTGTCTAAGAGTACAACCCTGCCTGAGCAGTAGAAAACTATCAAAAGTAGCATTAACTATACTGTGTTTCCCATTTACTCTGGATAGTAACGCAAACACTGTCTGGGCTTTAGAATTGTAAACTTTATAACAAACCCGGGGGCTGTGAGGCTCCATTGGCTCTGGTAAAGACAGTAGAGAACTGTGATTGGTTCTGACGCTGTCACTCAGCGCAGGGAGGGCGTGTCCCATGTTGTCACTCACGCTCTGATAGGCTACGATGTTACCAGAGGAGAGAAACGCCTCTCTGAGAGAGAGAGAGCATATCAAATACTTTGTGTTTTCACTTTTGATCTCCATTGGTCCCATTGAACTGATTTAGCTAAATCAAGCTCAAGCGTTTGAAAGTTGTTGACACATAATGTATTTGACCAAGGTCTGGTTCTTATACTCCATTACACTTATCGAAACCAGCTCACTGATGGCATATATCAACATCTTCTACCTTTCTCCACTCACCTGATGAGGTGCCTCACAGCGGTGTCGTACTGCAAGAAGAGCACGTGTCTCCGTAGTTGAAGCAGGCGACCCACAGCCTCAGGGCTACCAGGGTCACAAAGAGAGTCAACCTGTTTCTGGATCTCCCACAGCTCCGCACCTTAACAATAACAGCATGGTCATTTAGAGGATGCTTTCCTCCACTGTGACTTACAGAACTGTAAACAGTGACACAGATAGTATATGTGTTCGAAGCGGGGAAATCAAACTCACAATCCTGCACCATGATTTAACCCACTGAGGCATTGGAACCATGGGTCTGTTTATGACTAAAACATACCGATGCCTTCAGCGCCGCCCCAGTCAGCTGTAAACTCTCCCCCTCCTGCTCCTCCTCCTCCTCTCTTGGAGCTGAAGACTCCTGGGTTCCCCAGTCGGGCGAAACTGACCAGGTAATAGATGATGTCATGCAGGGCAGAGACTATCTCCAGACTATGGTGAAGAGCCCGGCAACATGCCTGTAATGCAACAAAAGGAAACCAGTTCAAGATAAAGATCAACGTGCTCTATGCCGAGATCATCAACTAGATTCAGCCAAAGGCTGATTTAAAAAAAAGAATTTGCGGTTGGTCGGGGGGGGCCCGGTATGTAATTACAAATCATTTGTAGACTGCAAATTGACCACAATAAACCCAAACAGATTTAATATTTGACTAAAAGATAACGATTTCAAACCTTGCTCACGTTTGCATACGATCACGTGTCTCTCTGTTATGAGTGGGAGTACTTGGGAACAGATTTCCTCAATTAAAATCACTTGGAGTTGATTTCCTGGTGTTTCTACAGTCTTTTATGTCCACCAATAAAAATTTAAAATTTAAAATAAAGAAATCCTCCGAAAACGTATGAGGCCAAATAAAACCGCCATTTAAGAAACCCTGCTCTAGAGTCTTAGAAACATTCCATTGTTCTTGATTTAGTTTTCATTTGCATACAGGAAAGATAGACAGAGATGTAGCAAGGCCATGGTTTTGTTTTTTGACTGATATCACAAAATCTAATTTGAATCCACTCCTCCATGCATGTGTCTGTGTCCATCTGTAGGTTAACACAATGTAAAGCAGGTTAGAACCTCTCACCGAGTCCTCCAGGGTTCTGAACATGAGGAGAACCTCAGTGTAGTGGGGGAGGAACCACAGGTTGAGGAACATTCTGCCGTCGGCTGACAGCAGGCGCCTAGGACGCCGCTGGAACTTCCTGTCCAACCAAGTGGAACAAAAATCATCTCTGAGCAAATACACTACCACAGGGTGTCTTCACACTCCTAAAATATTCTCTCTGTTAACATATGCAAGGTTTTCTGAAGCAAGTATTCTTATATGATCATTGATGTAGTGGATGTTTACCCACCTATTTTTTTTACCACTACATCCCTGAATTTCATGCTACAAAACGCTCTCTCACACTGGTCTTACCTGGGGTCAGGGCGAACACCTAGTCCTGAGTCCATATCGCTTTTCAACTCATGGTCCTGGCCAATCAGGAAGTGGGACTGGCGGATGTCTGGCAGCTCGTCCAGTAAGGTGGTCAGGCTGTGGTACAGGCATATGATCTGCCCTCTCACACAACACTGGGACATGCGCAAACTGAATCTAGGAAAGAGTTGACAGACACAGACAACATGTTACAGGTACACCTGGAGGAAAGTCAGACTTCAGGGAAATAAAGTCCCCAAAATGTGATGAAACAATCGGGTCTCCTGTGAATAAACACTTCCAAATGAGTCATGCTAGGCAGCTTCACTTTAGCATGTCTGAACATGGCAATCATGATCATCAACTTCTACTACAGATGTACATACTTTCGACAGAACTCAATAATCAGCCACCTCTTGATTTTTGCTACTTCATCCTGCGGTGAAAGAGAAGGTCATGAAGGTAAACAATCAAACAGTAATATCTGAGATCCAACATAGCCCCTGCCCCCTCTGACCTCTATGACATTTCACTTACAGGGTTCATCATCACAACACCCATGATCTGTCTCCTCTTTACGAAAGAGTTCAACATCTCATCTCGTGGACCCACTTTCTCCAGCTGGATGGAGACAAACGCCTCGGTCAGCCTGAACAAACACAACAGTCAAATCACATGACATAATAATTATATTTAACTGTAATAATATTGATAATTACAAAACATGGCCATCATTGACCCTCCAACTCACCTCTCCCTGGTTCCTGCGCCAGTTATCTTTGGTTCACTTGTATCTTTGCGAACTTTGGGACCCTGCTTAGCTAAGGAGCTTGCATCGCCACTAGAACAAAGAACCGCCTAAATCAAAGAGAGAGAAAGAGAAGTAATTTGATCCCAGCAAACAGGCCACTGGATTAAAGTATATGTGTAGTGATGTAAGGTACCTCTGGAGAGCCTGTGAAAGTCTCTGACCAATAACATAGACACGCCTGCTTCACTGCACCAATCAGAGCGTTCTTCTGAGTCACCTGACAGGCCAGAGTCACCTGCAGGTTCTCTATGGCTGACCTATTCATGAGCTGGAGAGAGAAGACCGGGACTGAGGTGACCCCTATAAGATCACGTGTGAATCATAATGGGTAACAGCTATAATATGGCTTCATAAAAAGGCAGGACTCTCTCTTGACATTGATTTACACAAAAGGTTGTGGCCTCTTATCTCAACTCTGAATCAGGCCCAAAGTCTCAGTTGACCTTACATGCACTACTGTCTCTTCAGAGTAGAAGCTGAATTTTCCAATCTGGTTCTCATCAAGCTCCTGGATGCTCAGTGGAAACTTAGATGGAGTGTACCTACAGGAGTCGGGAATAACAAACATAAGAATATAGCTGCGAGCAGCAATAAATAGGGTTCAGAGGATGACAGAAAGGACACATGATCAGATGTGACAAAGCCAGCGCTCTATCATGTAGGAACTCACGAGTCTAAATGCAACATCTGGAGTGAATTTTAATACCTCAGCCATCCTTTGACCAATCCCTTAGCTTTTCTCAAACTAAGTTAAGACCTGTACCATTGGCCTACAAGCAGAATTTGGTGTCATTTGGTCTACGGTTCACGAGAAGAAGATTTTTGAAGTATTTCTTGCATATTTGAGCAAATTAGCGTATAGTGTGGTCATTTGAATGCATCAACGTTATTTTCTCAAACTCTTTAGGAGTTATTATTGTGAGGAGTCCAAAGGCCAAATGTGGAGTGAATATGACTTTAAGTCCGTGAGAAGAAGGTTTTTTATGATTGTTTTAAGCATTAGCGTTACATTGTCAAAAAAGTGAATTGTTAATAGTTCCCTTATTTTTCAAGACCTACTGTAGATATACAATTTACTAAGAAAAAAAAGAAGGTAGCTTCACATCTATCTATGTTAGCAGCGTAACAGGGTAAGGAGGGTACCTGTCCAAACAGCTGTCGTCCTGCAGTAGTGCCGTAACAAACAGAGGTCTATGCTCTGCCTTGTCTCTCTGGACAGCAAACTCAAACTGCTCCGGGCGCACATACAGGTGGAACTCATCAAAGCCCAGCTCCAGAGCTTGTGTTTTGTATAACCTAGGAGAGCCAGACCATAATATAAACACTACAGAATGGACATTTTATACCATAAACACATTTAGTAACACTTACATCAAAGCCTGCAAATACAGTGACGATAATCTCAGCGTAATGTAGTTTCAAATCCAATTTCCTGCAATTATATGCATTTTGCCATGGCTAATGCTGTGTTCCTCTGCTCAAACGTTATAACAAAATCAATGCATGTGGGTTGAATGCCCTTTTTTAATGTTATTCTCCCTGACTGTCTAGCTCTTCTTTGGTTGTTAGTTCTCAAAGATGGTATCATTTAATAAATACACTACCGTTCAAAAGTTTGGGTTCACTTAGAAATGCCCTTGTTTTTGAAAGAAAAGCATTTTTTTGTCCATTAAAATAATATCAAATTGATCAGAAATACAGTGTAGACATTGTTAATGGTGTAAATGACTATTGTAGCTGGAAACGGCTGATTTTGAATGGAATATCTACATAGGCGTACAGAGGCCCATTATCAGCAAACATCCCTCCTGTGTTCCAATGGCACATTGTGTTAGCTAATCTAAGTTGATCATTTTAAAAGGCTAATTGATCATTAGAAAACACTTTTGCAATTATGTTGGCACAGCTGAAAACTGTTGTACTGATTAAAGAAGCAATAAAACTGGCCTTCTTTAGACTAGTTGAGTATCTGGAGCATCAGCATTTGTGGGTTCGATGGCAGGCTCAAAATGGCCAGAAACAAATAACTTTCTTCTGGAACTCGTCAGTCTATTCCTGTTCTGAAAAATTCCATGCGAGAAATTGCCAAGAAAGAAATCTCGTACAACGCTGTGTACAGTACTACTCCCTTCACAGAACAGCGCAAACTGTTTCTAACCAGAATAGAAAGAGGAGTGGGAGGCCCCGGTGCACAACTGAGCAAGAGGACAAGTACATTAGAGTGTCTAGTTTGAGAAACAGACGCCTCACAAGTCCTCAACTGGCAGCTTCATTAAAATTAAATAGTACCAGCAAAACACCAGTCTCAACGTCAACATAACAATGAAGACGCGAATCCAGGATGCTGGCCTTCTAGGCAGAGTTGCAAAGAAAAAGCGTGTTATGGACAGATGGATCTAAGTTTGAGGTGGTCGGATCACAAAGAAGAACTTCGTGAGACGCAGAAAAAATGAGAAGATGCTGGAGAAGTGCTTGACGCCATCTGTCAAACATGGTGGAGGCAATGTGATGGTCTGGGGGAGCTTTGGTGCTGGTAAAGTGCGAGATTTGTACAAGGTAAAAGGGATCGTGAAGAAGGAAGGCTATCACTCCATTTTGCAACGCCATGCCATACCATGTGGACTTAATTGGAGCCAATTTCCTCCTACAACAAGACAAGGACCCAGCTCCAAACTATGCAAGAACAATTTAGGGAAGAAGCAGTCAGCTGGTATTCTGTCTACAATGGAGTGGCCAGCACAGTCACCGGATCTCAACCCTATTGAGCTGTTGTCAAGCCAATCCAACTTGTGGGTGATGCTTCAGGAAGCATGGGGTGAAATCTCTTCAGATTACCTCAACAAATTGACAACTAGAATGCCAAAGGTCTGCAAGGCTGTAATTGCTGCAAATGGAGGATTCTTTGACAAAAGCAAAGTTTGAAGGACACAATTATTATTTAAATTAAAAATCATTATTTATAACCTTGTCAACGTCTTGACTATATGTCCTATTAATTCTGCAACTAATTTCATGTATGTTTTCATGGAAAAAAAACATTTCTAAGTGACCCCAAACTTTTGAACGGTAGTGTATATATATATAAAGTTCAATATCTTTTCTGCATGCTTTCTGGCCTTGAAGCTGATACGTAAAGCTGCTCTTGCTAGTATCACTGCAAGAGCAGTGTGCGTGTTTCTTATTTTTTCTCATCTTATTCAACTGTTACCATGCACCTGCAAAAAAAAGATAGCTCAGATTTGCGAGTGCCTTTCGAATTTTGGTCATTTAGGTTGACCCTGAAACTGTTTTTCCATCCCGAAAATCACCACTTAGACGGCTCGCCTAAGAATTTTCATTACAGAAAAAAAACTTTAATTAGCTCTAATGACTGTAATTTCCTTCATATTAAAGGGATAGTTTGAGAATTTGGCAATGAAGCCCTTTATCTACTTCCTCAAAGTCGGATGAACAAGAATAGCTAGCATGCTAACTGTTCCTGTAGACTTTCAGTCATTGCGCTGAAGCTAGTAAGCATTGGCTCATGAAACTATCTCAAACTTCCATCATACTGGACGCAGAGACATAAAAATGGTATCCACGGTGGTAGTCTGCTGGAGCTAGCAATATTCATAAAATAATAATAATAACATTCAGAATTCAAAAAAAGATTTACAAATCGCAGACCCCTTGCAGTACATACCCCTGAAATAACTAACTACAATCAATATAGGAAGAATCAACTCAACTGTGCCAGATGTGCAGTCTCTGCTGCTGACTCCATAAGGCGATGGCGGATGGTGACTAACTCCAGCAGCTTGGCGAAGGTTTCCACAGCAAAGAACTGTTTCTCCTTCCCCTGCTTCATGTCCTGCTCCTCAGCCGATCTGATCAGAGAGACCCCCAACGCTCGGACCAGGGAGGGGTCCTCCATGAAAACATCTGAAAACAACTGGAGCGAAAGAAAAACAATCTGCTGCGATCTGTTTGCAATCATTGCACATAACAATATTGATATAGATTACGTGTTTTTTTAACCTTTATTTACACAGTTGAGTCAATTAAGAAAATATAATTTGACTCGACTCACATCCTTTTGAGTTTGAGAGCTATAGTAGGCACCGGGAGGATCCAGGGAGTGCCAGTGCTGCAGAGCCCGCTGTAGGAGTCTCTGTTCCAGGGTGACTCTCTCAGTCACCCCTTTGGCACGGTGGAGCTGGCAGAGCTCAGTGTGAGCCTGGGTCAGGGCCTGGTACATTTCAGAGGCCAGGCTTAGGGAGTGGTGCACCTCCAGAAGGAACACATTCATCAGGGCAGGACTGGTAACAAGAGGACAGACAGGCAGGGGTGTGCGCACACATTTTTACATTAGCTATTTATTTATACTGTTTAACATGTTTGTCTGTTTTGAGGTGACATCACATTACACTGTGATCAGTCTATAATTCATGGGTAGAACTACGACTTGCCTGCCACCACCGAGGGACACCAGATGTTTGGCCACATAGTTAGGAGGAAGACCATAGTCACAAGGAGTAGCTTCCTGTCCCTGACCTCCTCTCCACACCCGGTGGAGGTATTGCCGCTGACAATCTATCTAATAGATAGAGAGACCTTTAGAACACATGGCATGGAAAAGTGAATATATATTAGACCTCAAAACCTATTGCTTTTATTGGCTTTGCTAATGGGCTATCCCGGCCAATAGTTTATTAATGGTCCTTCAAGCCAGATACACCTGTTATGATTCAACTATCCACACTGGCATCAATAGCTCTCTAGGCTGTGCCACAATTTTTCAGAAACAATTACTTGGTTGTTCAGCATGGCTCTGATGAGTTGCTGGTGTGTCTGCATGCAGACCATCTCTGCCCGGTAGGCCTGAACAAAGTACTCTGCTCCCATGTCCAGGTGTAGCCGAGGCCTTCTGTGCATGATGTCTGTGATGACCTGTGCCAAGGAGAACCTCTCCTCTGGTCCTGTCACATGCTGGTATGCCTCAATATAGCAGTTCAACAACTGGAAATTAACAGAGGGGGCATGGTTCACATAATGACACACAATATACTAGACTTAAAATAAATTGATTATCACCTGGGTCGTGTTCCTTAGGCATCAATGAGAAGAAAACAGACTGAAACAGGGAGGGACTAAATGTACATGTCCAATGAGAAATGTGAATTTTTGTTTTCCGTTTCAGAACATTTTAAGATGTTTTCTGTTACGTGCCCTAATGAACACGGCCCCGTTCAGCATATTTGTTAACCTGCACTTTGCTCTCCAAAAAAGCAGCTTCGCACGTCCACAGGTCTAGGAGAACTGCAACTCTATCCACATCTGTCTGAGCCCAGGCAGAGTGAAGGTCTGTCGCTGCAGAGCTAGGTGACCTCTCAGATTGACCCTTGACCCTGCTGCCCTCAGACTGGCCCTTGACCCTCCAACTACTCCTATGGATGTAGTGTGAGCCCAGAAGAATCAGTGTGTCTTCCAGCTCCTCCAGGTCCTTCAGAGCCACGTCGTACACCACATAGAGCCCTCGCTGGTCCTGGGTGTGGACATATCTCTCCTCAGTGGTGTAGAAATCATGAAGATTCTCCACCTCTGGGTACTCCATGAACTCGGAACAGTGAACCTGTAGTCACAGTAAAACCGATATCAATTCCCGAAAGAAACTTTGACATAGCAGACGCACTCGCTTAATCACTCACTTACTCACTCACTCATGCACACACACACACACACACACACACACACACACACACACACACACACACACACACACACACACACACACACACACACACACACACACACACACACACACACACACACACACACACACACACACATACACACATACACACACACACATTCATACTACACCCACGGGCGGCAGGTAGCCTAGCGGTTAAGAGCGTCGGGCCAGTAACCGAAAGGTTTCTGTTTCGAATCCCTAAGCTGACTACGTAAAGAAATCTGTCTATGTGCCCTTGAGCAAGGCACTTAAACCCTAATTGCTCCTGTAAGTTGCTCTGGAGGAGAGTGTCTGCTAAATGACTAATATTTACATCACAACTTCTGCTACCAGACTCTTATTCTGATTGCACAATTAAACACAATTAAACACTTGCCCCCCCAAAACACGTGTAAATATTGGACGACGCTTAGAAAAAAGGGTTCCAAAAGGGTTCTTCGGCTGTCCCCATAGATCTTATTTTCCCCCCCAGTTAAAACCCTTTTGGGTTCCAGGTTGAACTCCTTTGGGTTCAATGTAGAACCCTCTGTGTAAAGGAAACTTTACATGGAACTCAAAAGGGTTCTACCTGAAACCAAAAAGGGTTATTCAAAGGGTTGGGGACAGTCAAAGAACCCTTTTATGTTCTAGATAGCACCTTTGGTTCTAAGAGTGTATCATTTGTGCTTTCCTGCATAACACTTATGCTCAAATGTTTATTCTATTCTACTGAACCATTTACTTTGTGTTCTTATTCTTATGTGTGGTGGGAATTCTACCTTTAACTAATATTACTTTGATGGAAAACGTATTATAATAAGGAGGCTGGTCCCCGCAGGTGAGATGGAGTGAAAGCCCAAATAACAGACAGAGTACAGGAGCATCATATAGTCAAGCTACCCCATGCAAGCATCTGCAAAACATGCGACCCTATGTATGTGTATGAGCCTGTTGCAAGTGGGTGAGGACAACAGGGGCCAGAATGACAGGAACCAGACATACGTCCTCTAACCGTAGCTCCACGGTTCCCCCAAGTTTAACGGGGTTTAACAGAAGATTTCCCTCACATATGTTCATTATATTTTATCGCTGTTGCATTGTCAGGAAGGAACCTGCGAGAAAACACCCTGTGTAAAAACACCCTGTGTAAACACCCTGTGTAAAAACACCCTGTGTAAACACCCTGTGTAAAAACACCCTGTGTAAACACCCTGTGTAAACACCCTGTGTAAAAACACCCTGTGTAAACACCCTGTGTAAACACCCTGTGTATCCCATACATACGACTAATAAAACGTGATCGTTCACAAGAAGTCTGGAAGTTGTGGAGAGAGTGGGGTTTAGGGGGTGTTGTGTTTGTACAATACTATTGTGCTGTGGTTCCAGATATTGTTAAACGAAAAACATTGGACACAAAACAACATCGACCACCTTAAATATCAGGTCATATCAGGTCCCCACTGTCCATGGGATCTTATTCATTGTGATCGTGAGGATTAAAACTGGTCCTAGATCAGAGAAACTCATTTGAATATGTGGCAGACAGAAGGGAACTTTGTGGAATCGAACTCAGTCCAACACAGGACTGAGTCACTTTCAGTTTCATTTCCTGTACACTGTGGTCTTCGTGGTTAGTCCTGCCTCCTTATTGCACAACACACTCATAAACACTGTGAGATGGGTCAAATAGCTGTCATTACAGGTCTTTTAGATGTGAGGAGAGGAAGGAGAGCAGCACCACAACACCAGCAAAGCGTAAGTTACTGTAAATATAACATATTTGATGTGTTATCTTGTTTGTGTTATCTTGTTTGTCCATATCAGGTGTGTATACTTAAGAGCCACTGAACAGTGTGTTTTTCTGTTGCTCATTAGAAAAACAAGATTTCAGTCTTAGAGGTGTGTGTGGACAGAGCCACTAAACCTATTTTTCACACCAATGCAACTTTTTCTACCATAAAAGCGTTGTAAGAGATGGCCCTCTATTAATTATACAACATGGTTGAATATTTTCCTTAAAGACCCAGGGCAGTTGTTTTTTTTCTTCATCTCAATATCAAATCATTTCTGGGTAACAATTAAGTAACTTACTGTAATATTTTCCATTAAAATGACCCGAAAAGAAACAAACATGTTTTTTTTGTTGCAAAAAAAAAAACTATTTCTCAAGCAAGAATTTTGCCTGGACTGTCTGGCAGTTGTCTGAGTGAGGCACCTAAGAGGAGGGGACTCATGGGAGGGATATTTAACCTGAAAACAAACTGTTTTTGACAGAGAGTTAGAACTCTCTTTGTTATTGGTGTATGAACAATCTAAAACGCCATCCATGCAAAACCTGCTGATTAGAAGGTCCTGGCTAAATTGTATTTTAAACAAGGCACTATTCAGAAATAACACTGAACACATTTTTCACGCGTTTATAGAGATAGTTTCATCAATATTATACAAAACACAGGTAAAGCGGAATGTTGACTGCACTGGGCCTATGAAGTTCCATGGTATGCACTATTCATCTCGAACGGCTAGATGTTCTTTACCATTCGGCCATCAGATTTGTCACCAATGCTCCTTATAGGACACATCACTGCACTCTATACTCCTCCGTAAACTGATCATCTCTGTATACCCATCGCAAGACCCACTGGTTGATGCTTATTTATAACCCTCTTAGGCCTCACTCCCCCCTATCTGAGACATCTACTACAGCCCTCATACACCAGGTTACTCATTACACCAGGTTTCACCAGGTTACTCATTACACCAGGTTACTCACATCACACCAGGTTACTCATTACACCAGGTTACTCATTACACACATCCCTGGGTCGCTCCTCTTTTCAGTTCACTGCAGCTAGCGACTGGATTGAGCTGCAACAAAGACACTCTTACTGACAGTTGTAGCTGTTTTGCGTGATGCATTGTTGTCTCTACCTTCCCTTTGTGCTGTTGTCTGTGCCCAATAATGTTTGTACCATGTTTTGTGCTGCTACCATGTTGTGCTGCTGCCATGTTGTTGCTATGTTGTGTTGCTACCATGCTGTGTTGTCATGTGTTGCTGCCTTGCTATGTTGTTGTCTTAGGTCTCTCTTTATTGTAGTGTTGTGTTGTCGCTCTTGTTGCGATGTGTGTTTTGTCCTATATTTATATTTATATTTATATTGTATTTATTTTTAATTTTTAATCAACAGGCCCCCGTCCCCCCAGGAGGCCTTTTGCCTTTTTCTTAGGCCGTCATTGTAAATAAGAATTTGTTCTCAAAATACTTGCCTAGTTAAATAAAGGTTCAATAAAAATAAATAAATAACATATTATGGGATTTTATTGCACACAATCACACCTACTAAAGTTCTCTAAATTTCTCTCTCAAGGGTACCACCATGGTTCGAGGTACGTTGAACACTATGGAAGATCTAAGACTCTCTGGGTTTGGTCGTCACTTGCCCAGACATGGACTCAAGCTCCTGTTCTGGTTCGCCAAGAATTACATCGACTTTGATATCATGGGTGAAATGGCTGCAAGATACAACCCCAACGAGGGGGGCTTTGATTTCCATCCCTTCCAGAACAGACCGGAGTGGGACTACAGCAATGTGACCACAACTATAGCCGTAATTACCTGCAATTATCTGCTCCCCGATAATGTCCACCCATACTATATAGTGGGCAACCTGAATCTGGAAGAATCCAATTGCCTTCCTCAGTATGTGAGAAAAGACTTTACTGGTGACCAAGACGACAGTAACATGGACCGCCTCATCATCAGTCTGCGTCCCGACGGGACTGTGGATAAGGTTTATGTGACCCAGCATGACGATGACGGTCTGAGTTTTGACCCTGACAACACCTACCGCGTCACCAGGGGTCTGCTCAGGGAAATCCGTGGCCTAAAGCTGCGTAAGTTCCTCAAACAGGCAGGCTATATCAACCGCCAACCAATCCTACGCATGAATGATTATGAGGACATTCTGAGTTATTTTGAAGACTTATTGAGACTGTAGTGTAGTACAGAGCTCTTTAACCATGATTCCACTGTTAATCTGATTCTGACGTGAAAGGACAGGACAGGAAAACAGCAGTATAGTTTTGCTTAGCCTTTTTCAATGTGTATTGTGTAGGTAACTGATTGTATTTTCATTGTATGCTGTTGTAACCCCCTCCTGTCTTGTTCATTGTTTTGTCCTTTAGCTTTTTCATGATGAAATCGATTTTTGAAAAAAGAAGAAGATCTATTTAGCATTACTATGCTATTGGTAATACAACAAATATATAAATATTTTCTATACAACATTATTGTATGTGTGTGTGTCTAGCTCATGCAAATCCTATGTAATGAATAGTGCCTCTTGGCTCTACCATAATACCTTTCTGTTTTTCCTGTGTTTTGTATCATTTTGTACAACAGCAGATTAAACTAACACTGTAAAAAAATATATGCAAATGTAATCAGTGTTATTTTCTGATAAATGCTATTTGAAAATACAATCTACACAGGACCTGGTTCTGCATGGGTGGAGATTCGGTGTGCCTCGTGAAATCCTCAGGCAGTATAAGTTAATAGACCAATAACAAATGGAGTTCCAAACCAGAAGAGGAACAACTGTGTGGAATGAAACAGCCCAGGGTCAGATTAGCCTGGTCCTCAGACCAGGCTGCCAGGGTTACCAGAACTGCTTGAGCTAGTGACCTCCATTGGCTGTAACTCACACACTTTTGGGCCCGTATTCACAAAGCGTCTCAGAATGGAGTGTAAATACGCGAAAAACCGCCATTTTGATCCTTTTTTATTTAATGCAAGTGTTTACACTGCTTTTGAGGAAAAATGTGTTGAAAGTTTAGGGTGCATTATTTTACTCACCTCTAATGGTGAGCGTTTACTCACTTATTTTCTTCACCCCTACAAATCACTAATGTCATTAATGTCTCAGGTTGTACTGTAGCTGTGATGCCTTACCTTGTAGTCAACAGGAGTGTTGTGGCTGTAGAGGTGAGAACCCAGACCTCCGATTGTCCCACTGCACCCTCTGGCCGCATTCATCCAGCTTGACTCCTCAGTGGTGCTGACCAAATCACCTCCTCCTCCTCCTCCTCCTGCTTCCCCTCTTCCTCCTCCTCCTCTTCCTCCTCCTGCTCCTCCTCCACATGCTCCTCCTCCCGCCACACTCATCCCAGCTGTGTCAAAAGTCAGGGTTCTCTCTATGGACCTCAGGTAGTTTAGAATGCCTAGGGAGATGCGCTTTAAGGGAGAGAGACAGGGTAAGACAGCTCAGGCTCCAGAGGGAATGGCAGGGTCAATAATATGACACAGTAGATAATGGATAGCAGTTCAGCATCCCAAGAGAGACTCACTGGGGAAGAGATGACAGCTCAGGGTTCAGTGGGAGCGACAGGAGTATAGAGAGCAGTCCCTAACAGTCTAAAAGTCTACCCTGAACCTCCCTTGTGGTCTTGTGTGGCGCTAGCTACGCCAAGGTCATCGTTTCAATTCCAGCAGCAATCACGTAAGTCTCCTTGGATGAAGCTCACCTGCAGTTCCCTGATCTTGAGGTGTCGAAGGTAGAGGAGTGACAGGTAGGCTCCCCTGGCTGTGACGGTGTCCGAGGTACCCTCTTCCCCTTCCTGGCCCTCATCCAAACCCAACAGCTGCATGCTGCTCAGGTAGCTATAGCTGGGATGAATGAGAGAGAAGGGACGCCAAATAAGCAAAAGGCATTCCGTTTTATTTCAATGAGACCCACATCCAAGTGATCCTATTCTGTCCTTCTTAATAATGTACCTTTCATTTACTTTCTTGACTGAAGTGGTTCTGCTCTTTGTGTTGCTTTTTTCCTGTCCTCCACATCCACTGGATTCCTAGCAGGGGGAAAAATGCTAATTGTGGTTGGAATGAACCCAGACACAATCCATTTTACATGATGAAAAAGCATGTTGTCTTTGTAGCACGCATAATCACATCTCTGACTAGGTAATTACATGCCTGATAAAGATTGGCAGCGCTGTAAATGCTGGTCCAGATCTGCAAGGTGTTGTGTCTGTTGGTGTGTGACGATGTCAGAGATGATGAGGGCTGGATGGCCTGAGGGTCACATACCTGGGAAGCATGCTCCCTCAGGGCCTCAGTCACTACGACAGGATCTGACAGCTGGGGAGGGAGAGAGTGAGGGGAGAGAGAGAGAGAGAGAGAGAGAGAGAGAGAGAGAGAGAGAGAGAGAGAAAGAGGTGTCACTGTGAGTATGTAAAATAACACGATTGAAAGTAATTGTAGTTAGCCCATACTTCGATACAAACTATAGAGTTGAACGTTAATAGGTCATTTATAAAATCCCTCCTTTAGGTGTTAGACTGTTTACCTGGAGAAACCTGTGGTGAGTCCTCAGCAACTCATCATAAGACTGGAGCTCCTTCAGCTTGGTGACAAGTTTCTGTTGCCAGGGATCCCGTTTGGGCTTCACCTGTTTTGTTAGTGTTTAGTCAGAAAATAAACATTAGGGATGGGATTTAAGGGTTTTGGGCACTGGTCAGCCGGGCTAGTAGGCTGCAATTTGTTTTTAGCCTAGGTCCAAAATCTGTGCCATGCCATATTTGCTAATACAACATTTGACTAGTTTGGCACATTTTCTTCTAGCCCAGTCTGAAAAGTACTAGCCTCTGGATAAAGGGCTAGCTCAATTTCCATCCCTTATATATCAGCGTTCCTGACACCTTTTCTCCAATCATCTCTGAACTAACTTGTTAGCACTTCAAGTGTTATAAAACCAAGTACTATGCAGGACAAGGATTGACAGGAGAGAGAGATCACGACAGAGACCGGGACAATCCCTCTCTCTCCAGACCTGAATGTATGGTATCCAGTTAGCACTCTTCCTCAGAGCCATGGTGCTCCTCTTCGTCCCCCACTGTCCCTCTACAGCCTCTGTCCCATCATACTGGAGGAAGGTCTTCATCACCTCCTGCTGTCTGAAGATCACCCTGAACTCCTTTGAGATCTGACCAACAAACAAAGGACCAGATTCCGAGTTGAGGTAAATGCGAACAGCTCAGACGTTCGCACAACTTATTCATTGACGCCAATGAGAAAAGTATGTGCGGATCTACACCAAGAGAGGTACACGACGGACCAAATAACTTGACATGTATGTTACAACGGTACTACCATGCTGAAGAGCTCCATCTCGTCTGCGGTGTTCCTGACGTTTTGGGTGTCGTAGGGCAAACGGAAGTAGGAGACCAGGCTTTGTAGTTCTGGGAGGAACTCCTCCAGGTTCACAGTGTGCATTGGAACTTGGTTAGCCAGTCTAAACATCCCTACAGAAAGGAACGATCACGAGCATGAATGAATCTCTTTTGTACCCACATGTAGAGTTACATCGAGTTCAAGTAAGACATTTAAATGTAGAGGTTCAATAAGGGTAACAGTCAATGTTGGTGTTACCCTCAAGCCCAGCCAAGATTTGGTCTTTATCTTCTGAAGATGTGTGGACACATTCAACCAGCACTGGGGAACTTGATGGGGACTTCCTTAATAACTCAGAAGATTCTTTATCCCTCTTCTCAGAGGCTGGGATGTAGTGGATCACCTGTAACCCATCATATAGTGTGAGGTAACAAACGGTCTTATTTCTAAATAAATCTATTACAAGGTATTCATCCACCCATCCCATAAGTCAACCAAGCTTTGGGGTGTATCTCAGTGGTCTAAAGTGACTTCCTCTCCTTGTCTCTTTTTCTTTATCTGCTCTAATCTAAACTAGCCTTTGATTTCAGCTACATGGCGATGAAGGAGAGGAGACGAATAGAGGAAGCCACTTTTAGACCATTGAGATGCAGCCATAGGATGCACCCTGAATGGTACCTTCTTCCCTGAAGCACTACTTTTGACCAGAGTCCTGTGATCCCTGGTCAAAAGTAGTGCACTATATAGTGAACAAGTTTAGATTTGGGACATACACATAGGGCAACGTAGTGAAAAAGCAATGTGTTAAGTGAAAATTGTACCATCAACCTCATTGTAATCTGGCAACGAGATTTAATTTGAAACTTTTTTTCAACAATGTGCATTTCAACAAAGAGGCAACTATTTATATATTGCTTAATCTCCTCCTTATAATGCACATTGTTAAAATTATTTCACAGTGCCAGATTCCAATGAGGTTTACGGTAACTTTTGCACTTAACACATCACTTTTGCGCTACAAAAACATCGCCCATAGTCTCTCTGATGGCCTTACTGTCAGGAAGTGGTGGATGGTCTTGGAGGCATGCAGGTGACAGACCAGCCAGGTGAGGTAGATGGTCACATCTTCCTGGGTGACTGTGTTGATGGGGTTGCCCCGCCCTGTCAGGAACTTCTCCCTGGAAACAGCCAGTCTCCTGGCCCGCTGGACAGCATCCTCATACTCACTGACCAGGTTTGATACCTGGGCCTGGTGGAACAGTATGGTGAAAGAACACACCCGACCTGGGTTCAAATAGTATTGGTTTTCTTTCAAATACTTTGGTGCTTGATTTAGCTTTCCTGGTGGAACACCACAGAAATCAACTGTTCATGTAAAAAGGGATTTATTGATTGATCCATTATCCTCTATTACTCATGATAAACTAAGGTGATTTATTAAATATCAACGTGCCAGGTTACCTTGTAGAAGGGATACAGCTGCTCAATGATGTGGGAGTGACGACAGAACCTTCTCCATCTCAGCATCAGCAGGTACTTGATCTGGGCCAACTGGTAGCATCGGTCTGCATAAAACTACCATAAATGCACTGAGTGTACAAAACAAAACACCTTCCCAATTTTGAGTCGCACCCCCTTTTGCCCTCACAAACACCTTCAATTTGTCAGGGCAGCCGCGGGGGCCCTGAGCGTCACCAATGTGATCCCAATGACATTATAAATCAGCCCAGTTTACCTGGTGCAGGAGAAGAGGCAGACTCTCAGGTGTGTACTCCAGGCTTAGGCAGCTTTGCAGCTCTCTCTGTAGCACATCAGACAGAGGCACCACTGGCAGTGCTTCTGCCACCTGAAGACCTCTCCTCAGGACCTGCTCTCTCTCCATACGAAAGTACGATACATCTTTAGGAACTGGAACTGAGCTATAGTACGATGAAAAAAAAAATATATAGAATACAATAAAATACAATAGAACATCTACAAAAAAAGGCAGCCAGTATCAAACAGAAGAAAATCACAATCACTGGCATTTTAACTGGGCAACTTTATTTTGCTCACAGACCTCCCTCATATCCATGTGTCCATCCATACCTGTAAGACTTGGAGGGTGTTTCCAGGGGAGATCCATTCTCCTCTATTTCAGTTCGGAGAACTGACAGCTGGACAGACAACTCTGCTTCCATCTGCTCTACCTTGGCAGTGGAGGAAACTTTGTACACCAGCTTGGACATGATGGGATGTCCTGGATACTATATAAGTAACAAACCCCAAAAATAACTCTATTGGTGGTGTTATCCAATCAAAACATCTCTGAGGAGAAATATGGCTGTTTGTGGGGAGGTTTATATAGAAAATGTTGAAGTTAGTTAGATTTCTCAATAGGTCTTCCAAAACAGAAAATAAACTTGCCTGGCTCCTGAAAACAACTCCAAACGGGTTCCCAAGCTTGTTGTCCAGTGTCACCATGGAGACTATGGTGCCATAAAAGTCTAAACAGACCTACACATACTTTAGAACTCTAGAGGGCACCAGAACTTCAATAACGCCCCTTGATCCAACAGGATTGCTGACCTATGCAAATCGAAATGTTCTGATAGACAATGACCATTTGCCAAAATGTATTTTTCAAATGTATCAATTTGTGGTAATATTTGTCTGTGGTGTTTCTTTCATTTCATACACTTAATTCTTAATACACTTAATTATCTTTGAATAATTTCACTTATGCTCTTGTAAAATATTTTCAGTGATAATCTTTTTAGCAGATTTTTGTTTTCCAAAAAGAATAAAGACAATTACATCACTCAATGAAATCACAATGATAAAGTTCTGTTTTACATTTCCAAAGCAATGATCAGCAATTTATATAAGTCAGGTGTACCTTGCAGCAATACAGTGCAATGATCTCTTGGTGGTAGACATTTACCTACTGTACATTTCAAATACTTCATTATTCTATTATCAGCTCCCCTAGCTGGATTTAAGTAGCTCAACATGCTCACTTCTCTTGGATACAGGAAAGCCGATTGGCTCCAACAGAGGATGGGCACATCCAATAAAAAATGGTCACAAGGTGCACTTCTACCAATAAATACTCAAGGACAAGGGAGTTTCATCATTCCTTTGTCACCAGCAGGAGAAGAGAGGCTGTGATAGCCTGGACTGAACTGCATGGTGACTGTGATTGTGGATGGAGGATTAACAAGAATGCAATATCCTGGTGCCCCCTTGATATCAAATCATTTTTGGGGTGAGGCAGGTAGCCTAGTGGTTAGAGCATTGGGCCAATAACCATAAAGGTTGTTGGATCAAATCCCTGAGCTGACAAAGTAAAAATCTGTAAAAACCCACTGTGTCTCAGTAGGCTGTCATTGTAAATAAGACCTTGTTCTTAACTGACTTGCCTGGTTAAATAAATAAAAAAACATGGCTTTGTTGTTGAATTTATGAATTAAGTGTGCGTCCACACACCGTGCTATTCCTATCACAAATAGGCAGTACTCAGTTTTTATTTAACCATCTGGTTGCTATCAATCCCCCATTTTAAGATGGCATGTTTCCCTAGCAACCATTTTCTATAGCATGATGTCTGAGGACAAAGGACATATAGGAAATCGAATAATGTTCTTAGAATGCGCCCTTTTTGTCTTCAATCCATTTTTGCTAGGTTACACTTGCAGTAGCGGTGGAGTATTTCAAAAAAAGAATACATGTAGAGACGGATATAAATATTCAATACAATAAAAGAACAAGACACATTTTCAAGACGATTTATAGTGTTTCACAAAGCTTTTATTTACATGCACCATTTCTTAGACCGACGTTACATCATCCAAAGTGGAAATACATAAGGAAATGCCAACAAAACATCAAGTAGAGTGACGTCATTTAGGACCAGCAAGGTTAATAAGATCATAGGTAGGCAGTGAGTGATCTACAGTACGAGAAATAATACTGCAATATTACTTTAATGATGATACTAAACAAAAATTATTTCAGCATAAAACCAGCCAGTCAAATGGTTAATATCTAAATCATCGTGAAACCAATCCAAGTACTGTAATCAAAATATGTTGTATCAGGTCTAAATCCATCTACATTTATTACATAGAACTCCTATGTCGGTAGCGTTAAGAATTACATCGATGTCAAGAAAATAAGGAGTCATTAAAACTCCTAACATTTTCAATACAATAGCATTGGACACCCGTAAAGCTTGTACAATGTATGTTGACTTGAAATTTTGGTAATAATCTCTTCACTTAATCTTATTCCATGTGAGAAATCAGCTCATTATATTATTTTTGGGGGCAATAATTTAAACAGAATGTTAAGAGTTTATTGCTTCTGATTCTGTAGGAAATATGGGCCATTCAATAATCTGATATGTCAGGCTTTGCCTAAATGTCAATATTTAGCATGAGTAACTGCTTATCCAATGTACAAAAATAGGATTTTTGTAAGATGTAATTCCTTTGGTGTTTCAAAATAAGTAAAAATACAAAAGTAGATCCATTCTCATTGGATGAGATTGTAAACTTAACCCTTAGGTTGACCCTTTTTTGCTCTTACAAAGTATATTGGAAAACCACGAGTTCAATCCATTGTTCAAATTATTGTGACAGTCGTTTTGCCTGTAGAATTTCACTTTATCCCTTATTTCTACTAAAGCGCGTGCTCAACAAAGTACAGTCTCAATGTTTTCGTTTATTGGATTTCTTGAACGTGGAAAAGATTTGTCAAATATTCAAGAAGATATTGTACTGTTATTGTTCCCTACTTAAAAGCCATCTAAAATGGTATGCTACCATGCAACTGCCAATGCTTTTTATACAACGCGTTTCCTTAAAGGTCCTGCACGGTCAATCCAACATCTGCAACGGCTGTGCAGCATTCAGAGCTATGCGGCCTCCGCAGAAGTCAGAACATTTAAACTTCTTGCGCTTCGCAGAGCTGTTGGAAGTCGTCAAGGAAGTTAATATGTGTTTATAAAGCACCTTCCGCCCCCACGTACCGTCGACCAATCATGTCAATGCAGAGCCCTAAGTATTATTACAAAATTTGGGAGGCGCACTGCGACGCGGTGCGTAGCTCGATTTGGCCTCTGCAAGCCTCCAAGAGGCTCTGCAATTGCGTCAAAACCTCCATACGGAGCATCTGGATCGCATTTCCAGAGCAATCACGAATTGCTATAAGGACTGACAATCAAGCAACACCCAGGCCTATATTCATAAAGCTTCCTAGAGTAGGAGTGCTGATCTAAAAGGCTAAACTGATCCTGTATCAGCACTCGTACTCAGAAATGCTTTATTGAATACAGGCCATGTTATAGTGCAGAGTCTGACGTTGCAACTTTACAAAGCAGAGACTTCTCTCAGGAGTATTGAATACCAAAATCACCGAAGAAAATGAACCAAACATCACATACATACAGTACAATTAACGCCATGTGGTTCACCTTGCTTTTGATGATGTTAAACATTTACAAGCTAAATGCTGTACGATACAGGTGCATGGAATGGTTCTTTGATGCAAAAGGCGTTTCAAAGATACACAATTGCTTTTCCCCCCCCTTATTTCTTTAGTCCTCTTTTCTGCTGAGAACATACCGGTAAAAGCATACAAAGCTGAATCAAGTATATACAAAATAATGGTAACATTCTCTGGAGCTTGTTATAGATGTAAACAGGCAGTCAACCACACTGGAGTGACGGCTGGTTTGGCAAAAAAATATTGTGTTGGTTAATGTATAGTTAAGAAATATGACATGGGAAGCTGGGTAAAAATAAAATAAAAAACATTTCATTTTAATATCAGTGTTTACAAATCACCACATAAGGATAAATCCCTGAGACTTAAAATAAGTGTCTATTTCACATTTTAACTTCACATTTACTAAAATCCCACTGATAATACGGATGGTTCCTGTCTCAACTCCCAACACTAAACAGAGCTCCACAGTCCTGGGCCTGTATTCACAAATCATCAATGCAGTCAGCGTCCATCAGCTCATTACGGATGATAGTGTCCATGTCACAGTCCAGGCTGCTGTTGAACACGTCCAAATCCAGATCGTCAGGGATGGGAAAGCGGTCTGGAGCGATCAACTGAAATGGGTTTTCAGAGGTGCTGTTGTTGGTACCAGAGCCACCAAGCTGCATAGAAGAGTTTCTACTGGGAGACGGTAGGTGCTGGAGAAGCTGCTTGGCCTGCTGGTCCAAGTCATTGCTTGAGCACAACACTTCATTGCTCGGTGTAGACAAGCCAGCCTGAGCCCGCCAACCAGGCATTAAGGAAGTCTGGGAATTCAGACCCGCAGCACCGTCCCAGTTTGATGACATCATAGGGTCCTTGCGAAGCAGCATGGCATTCCGCCGGGAATTCTGGGACAAAGTGACAGAGGCGCTGGCTTGTGACATCAGTGGGTCAGAGTGCGTGAGCATGATGTCGCTGACATGGCTGCCATGTGTCTCCAGGCTCAGCAGGTCCTGTAGGGCGTGGTGGTGGTTGAAACGAGAGGACAGGCAGGAGAAGGAAGCTTGGTGGTTCTCCTGGATGGTCTGCATGGGGGACTGGCGTAGGGAGGTCACTGAGGAGGACGGGGGGCTGAGCTGGAAGATGGAGATGGCAGACCCGTAGCTGCCGGAGGATGGGATGCCCAGACTACTACTACCACCTCCTGAACAGCTGAAGGTTAACACTGAGCTCCCCATCTGATTGGGTCCTCCGCTCTCCACCTCCTGCCCCAGGGGCTGCTGGGACGCCGTCAAGCTGATGTTGTCCAGAAGGTCGCCCATCAGATCGTCAGGGAGCCCATCATTGAGGTTCATAGTGAGGGCTAGGTCGGCCAGACCTAGGGGGCCAGTGGAGGGGGACAAACTGCTGGGACTGGAGTAGAGCATGGGGGAGAGGGGAGAAATGGAGTCGTCATCCAGCGCCTCGTCCAGCTCTGGGTTGGCCAGGATGGGGGAAAGGCGCCCGCTGATTGTGCTGGCGTTGGAGTTGGTGCGAGACCTGAAGTCCGTCCAGGCATCCAGTTCGTCGCTGCTGCGAGACGTGGGACTTCCTGTCCACTTGGACAAGCTAGAGGATAAGGATAAACTCTCGGAGCTGCCATCTTGGACGGCCTGTAGGCCTAGAGATGCTTTCTTCTTGGCGGCGCGGCCTCGAGCACCTTTGATCAGCTTGTTGCTGTTGTCCATGGATACGGCCCGTCGTCGTGGAGCTTTGCCGCCTTTCCCGCCCTCAGGGTTGACCATCCACCAGGAACTTTTCCCCGTTCCTTCATTCTGCACCCGCATGAAACGACTGTGGAGAGACAGGTTGTGTCGGATGGAGTTCTGGAGAGAGAGGAAAGGGTTAGTTTTGTGTGACACTTTAACAGGAGTTTAATACAATATTGTTACGTGTTTAATTACAGTGTTACTACACAGATCTAAGAGAAACATTATATAAAAACACGTTTTTGATGGAGAAAGAGCCCAATGCATGTGAATTTTTGCAGTATTGATTTCATTCCTGATGTAAATGTGTGGATTGTCTTTGATGTTAAAGATTCTTGGTGGTAAAATTGCTCCAAAAAAAAGCAGTTTTTATATGGAGACTTGTGAAAAAATGTTTTTAAACCTCTGTATAAAACAAATTACATTACATTTTTTTAAAAGGCCTGTGCTCAATCATACATACACACTGGACATAAAGCTGAGAAGCAAAGTAAAGGGAGAAAACAATAATATACACACACTGGTTAGTACACTGCAGTTATACAATGTGTGGCTCTTCTACTCAGAGAGACAGTATTCCACTGCAACTGTGACCTATTTTCTGTCTGCTGCTGTAAAAGGCCTAACAGATTTCCCTGGAGATATTCTCCACCATGTAGCTTCTAAATGAAAAGGGCTGGAGTCTGTCTGTGCATTCAGGTTACACTAACAGGGAGTCCTGCCACAGAGCGAAGCAAAAGGAGAGCAGGGGAGAGGAGGAACCGCGGTAAGTCATCTCTGGGTATGCGGCACCAGGGATTGGAGAGGGGTGGGTTAATGAGAGATGTACGGATAAGTGTGAGTCCTAAGTCAAGGGTAGTCCTAAGTGCCTCTACCATTTTGCCTAGCAAAATCTGATATGCACACGTCTGCCTACTATGCAAAGCTGGACATTTCTGTGATGTGAGATAGATCACTGTCCAAACCGGCCTATTCTTTCCTATGGGTCAGTGGGCTGTTTTGTCTATATTTGAATATGGGTCAATGGTTTGGTCTGTTGACATCAAACTTCCCGAAAACCCCTCGGTCAGTGACTCGCTCCAAGCCAATTACATGATTAAACTAAGCAGTGAAACACTTTAATCATCCAGTCAGGAGTGAAACATGCTTCTCTTTTCCTGCACTGTTAATGCATGACTCATCAGCCGTTCTTTTACTTATTGACTAGCCTGGCAGGGTTGATACGACTTTGCAACATGCCAACAACTGTGGGTATGACTATGGTTAGCTGTAAAGCGGGGAATTGGCAGGGACCTCCATGATACAATATCACGATACCTACACTACCGGTCAAAACTTTTAGAACACCTACTCATTCAAGGGTTTTTCTTTATTTTGACTATTTTCTACATTGTATAGTGAAGAAATCAAAACTATGAAATAACACATATGGAATCATGTAGTAACCAAAAAAAGGTGTTAAACAACATTTTATATTTAAGATTCTTCAAAATAGCCACCCTTTGCCTTGATGACAGCTTTGCACACTCTTGGCATTCTCTCAACCAGCTTCATGAGGTAGTCCCTTGGAATGCATTTAAATGCATTTAGCAGGTGTGCCTTGTTAAAAGTTCATTTGTGGAATTTCTTTCCTCCTTAATGCGTTTGAGCCAATCAGTTGTGTTGTGACAAGTTAAGGGGGTATACAGAAGTTAGCCCTATTTGGTAAAAGACCAAGTCCATATTATGGCAAGAAAAGCTCAAATAAACAAAGAGAAACGATAGTCCATCATTACTTTACTTTTTTGGTTAGTACATGATTCCATGTGTTATTTAATAGTTTTGATGTCTTCACTGTTATTCTACAATGTAGAAAATAGTAAAAATAAAGAAAAACCCTTGACTGAGTAGGTGTTCTAAAACGTTTGACTGGTAGTGTAGGTGCTGACATGACATGCACTGCGATTCTCAATGTACTGCGATTCTCAATGTACTGCGATTCTCAATGCACTGCGATTCTCAATGCACTGCGATTCTCAAAGCACTGCGATTCTCAAAGCACTGCGATTCTCAAAGTACTGCGATTCTCAATGTACTGCGATTCAATACTGCCATTTAATATACAGCTGAAGCGTTTACATACACTTAGGCTGGAGTCATTAAAACTTATTTTTCAACCACTCCATAAACGTATTGTTAACAAAAACTAGATCTTTGTGCATGACACAAGTAATTTTTCCAACAATTGTTTATATACAGATTATTTCATTTATAATTCACTGTATCCCAATTCCAGTGGGTCAGAAGTTTACATACACTAAGTTGACTGTGCCTTTAAACTTCTTGGAAAATACTAGAAAATGAAGTCATGGCGTTAGAAGATTCTGATAGGCTACTTGACATCATTTGAGTCAATTGGAGGTATACCTGTGGATGTATTTCAAGGCCTACCTTCAAACTCAGTGCCTCTTTGCTTGACATCATGGGAAAATCAAAAGAAATCAGCCCAAGACCTCAGAAAAAATTTGTAGACGTCCACAAGTCTGGTTCATCCTTGGGAACAATTTTCAAACGCCTGAAGGTACCACGTTCATCTGTACAAACAACAGTACGCAAGTATAAACACCATGGGACCACGCAGCCGTCATACCGCTCAGGAAGGAGACAAGTTCTGTCTCATAGAGACATTGGTGCGAAAAGTGCAAATCAATCCCAGACTTTGTGAAGATGCTGGAGGAAGCAGGTACAAAAGTATCTATATCCACAGTAAAACGAGTCTTATATCGACATAACCTGAAAGGCCGCTCAGCAAGGAAGAAGCCACTGCTCCAAAACCGCCATAAAAAAAGCCAGACTACGGTTTGCAACTGTACATGGGGACAAAGATCTAACTTTTTGGAGAAATGTTCTCTGGTCTGATGAAACAAAAATAGAACCGTTTGGCCATAATGACCATAGTTATGTTTGGAGGAAAAAGGAGGAGGCTTGTAAGCCGAAGAACACCATCCCAACCCTGAAGCACGGCGGTGGCAGCATCATGTTGTGGGGGTGCTTCGCTGCAGGAGGGACTGGTGAACTTCACAAAATAGATGGCATCATGACGGAAAATTGTGTGGATATATTGAAGCAGCATCAGTCATGAAGTTAAAGCTTGGTCGCAATTGGGTCTTCCAAATGGACAATGACCCCAAGCATACTTCCATAGTTGTGGCAAAATGGCTTAAGGACAACAAAGTCAAGGCATTGGAGTGGCCATCACAAAGCCCTGACCTTAATCCCATAGACAATTTGTGGGCAGAACTGAAAAAGCATGTGCGAGCAAGGAGGCCTACAAACCTGACTCAGTTACACCATCTGTCAGGAGGAATGGGCCAAAACTCACCCAACTTATTGTGGTTAGCTAGTGGAAGGCTACACGAAACGTTTGACCCAAGTTAAACAATGCTACTAAATACTAATTTTAGTGTATGTAAACTTCTGACCCACTGGGAATGTGATGAAAGAAATAAAAGCTCAAATAAAATCACTACTATTTTTCTGACATTTCACATTCTTAAAAGTGGTGATCCTAACTGACCTAAGACAGGGAATTTTTTACTAGGATTAAACTGAGTTTAAATGTGTTTGGCTAAGGTGTATGTAAACGTCCGACTTCAACTGTACAATACTGCCAAAGATATTGCTCACCATGTCTGCTGCAGAGGGACAAGAGAGAGCCATAAGAAAATGAGTTGTGATCAGACATAGGAATAAAAAAGTGCTGGAAACATGCTGGCTCACCATTTTAAAAAGAAGATAGAGAACGACAAATTCCGGAGTTTTGGCACAGGTACAGCTGACTAGCGCTAGCGAGATTAAACTACTTATTATTATCATCATCAATTATTTTTGATACTTGGAGTCAAGATATCGCAATACTCTGCTGTATCGATTTAGCTGATTAGGTTACACAAACCTACCGTATTCAGATTTAAATCTATACATTGTTGTAGTATTATTGTTATTTTCACATGTATAATTGCAAGTAGAATGTGATCTCTATATTTTGATTTAAAAAATATATATTTTTGACCTTTATTTAACTAGGCAAGTCAGTTAAGAACAACTTCTTATTTACAACGACAGCCTACCCTGGCACAAACCCGGACGACATTGGGCTAATTGCGCGCCGCCCTTGGGACTCCCAATCACGGCCAGTTGTGAGCCTGGAATCGACCCAGGGTCTGTAGTGACGCCTCTAGCAGTGAGATGCAGTGCTTTCTGTAAAAAGACAGAACTAAAAGCACCCACTGTAGCGCTCCCCTCCCCCACCCTGTCATACAACAGCAGCAGCCGGTAGCAGCCTTTGATCAAAGCCTCCTTGTGAACAGACCGACAAACCGACAGACAGACAAACCGACAGACAGACAAACCGACACAGACACCAGAATTCTGCCAGTCTACACAAAGCAACGCCAGATCCAGAGTAAACCGGCAGCACGCCTCTTCCCCCTCTATTTCTCACCCCGCTCACATCATCCCTGTCTCTCCCTCAGACACCCTCTATTTCTCCCTCCTATCAATCTCTCTCGGTCCCATCTCTCACTCCCTCTTACTGCTACACATTGACCTACATAGTTTCCAGTCAGCTGATTCTGATTCTTGTGCTCAGGCCACCAGCCAATAAAAAAAGAAATGGAGGTATGGAGCACAGCAGCCAATGGCAAGACTCCAATTGATTAAAAACAAACCATAGTAGGTAGACCCATAACACTGTACCAGGACAATAGCTACAGCAAAGGGTGCATTGTCTAGCAACCAGACATAATGCATCAATTCTGTAAAAAATAAGACTTAAACTAAATGTTTCAGGACAAATGTGCACTGAATAGGTAAGTTATGGGTTGACTGCAGGGCTAAATACAAGTATATTCAAGGTTGAACAGAAGCACTAATGTATGACATAAAACATAGCGTTATTATCAAAGTGGGAGCTGAATTACCCACTGTATAGATTGACAATGTCAACGATTAGCCCCAAACCACTCTTCATAAAGGACATAATGCACCGACCTTGCCCCAGCTCAGCCGATACAGATAGACAACCTAAATCTTATATTCCTTAATGCCACACTGTCCTAATATGCAGACTAAACCTCATCTTATGTGTACAGAGTATCAGTACACTACTGTACCTAACCTATAGAAACTAAGACCTAAATGGTGATCTCTAAAGCCATCAGCATGCTTCAGTTCAGCTGGAGGCAAGCCGAATTGTTGTTTGAAAAACTAGAAAAAAAGCGGCAATAGTACTGTTTGTCCATTTTGAGACGCCGTAGCCAGTATACACGTCCTCAAAATAATTAGAATGAATCCAACTCAACACATCTGTCATTTTGACATTTTTGCTAAGATCTTAGCCACACACTTTTACATAACATGTTTGGTGCAGTATTTCTCAATTTAAAAAATCTCTCTTGTTGAATCACAAAGACTTTATTGAAGAATCCCTACTGTTGACCAATCACCGACGAAGGGTCATAGAATTCGGCAACAGACTTTGGCTTGCCTCGAGAAAAAAATGCTGTGTGCCCGATAATTTTTTATCATAGGTACACATCAACTGTGAGAGACGGAATCTAAAACAAAAATCCAGAAAATCACATTGTATGATCTTTAAGTTATTAATTTGCATTTTATTGCATGACATAAGTATTTGATCACCTACCAACCAGTAAGAATTCCGGCTCTCACAGACTTGCTTCTTTAAGAAGCCCTCATGTTCTCCACTCATTACCTGTATTAACTGCACCTGCTTTGAACTAGTTACCTGTATAAAAGACACCTGTCCACACACTCAATCAAACAGACTCCAACCTCTCCACAATGGCCAAGACCAGAGAGCTGTGTAAGGACATCAGGGCTAAAATTGTAGACCTGCACAAGGCTGGGATGGGCTACAGGACAATAGGCAAGCAGCTTGGTGAGAAGGCAACAACTGTTGGCGCAATTATTAGAAAATGGAAGAAGTTCAAGACGACGGTCAATCATCCTCGGTCTGGGGCTCCATGCAAGATCTCACCTCGTGGGGCATCAATGATCATGAGGAAGGTGAGGGATCAGCCCAGAACTACACGTCAGGACCTGGTCAATGACCTGAAGAGAGTTGGGACCACAGTCTCAAAGAAAACCATGAGTAACACAATACGCCATCATGGATTAAAATCCTGCAGCGCACGCAAGGTCCCCCTGCTCAAGCCAGCGCATGTCCAGGCCCGTCTGAAGTTTGCCAATGACCATCTGGATGATCCAGAGGAGGAATGGGAGAAGATCACGTGGTCTGATGAGACAAAAATAGAGCTTTTTGGTCCAAACTCCACTCGCTGTGTTTGGAGGAAGAAGAAGGATGAGTACAACCCCAAGATCACCAAAAACAACCGTGAAACATGGAGGTGGAAACGTCATTCTTTGGGGATGCTTTTCTGCAAAGGGGACAGGACGACTGCACCGTATTGAGGGGAGGATGGATGGGGCCATGTATCGCGAGATCTTGGCCAACAACCTCCTTCCCTCAGTAAGAGCATTGAAGATGGGTCGTGGCTGGGTATTCCACCATGACAATGACCCGAAACACACAGCCAGGGCAACTAAGGAGTGGTTCCGTAAGAAGCATCTCAAGGTCCTGGAGTGGCCTAGACAGTCTCCAGACCTGAACCCAATAGAAAATCTTTGGAGGGAGGTGAAAGTCCGTATTGCCCAGTGACAGCCCCAAAACCTGAAGGATCTGGAGAAGGTCTGTATGGAGGAGTGGGCCAAAATCCCTGCTGCAGTGTGTGCAAACCTGGTCAAGAACTACAGGAAATGTATGATCTCTGTAATTGCAAACAAAGGTTCCTGTACCAAATATTAAGTTCTGCTTTTCTGATGTATCAAATACTTATGTCATGCAATAAAATGCAAATTAATTACTTAAAAATCATACAATGTGATTTTCTGGATTTTTGTTTTACATTCCGTCTCTCACAGTTGAAGTGTACCTATGATAAACATTACAGACCTCTACATGCTTTGTAAGTAGGAAAACCTGCAAAATCGGCAGTGTATCAAATACTTGTTCTCCCCACTGTATACACAAACTCTTCCGAACTGTTTCGGCTGGGAAGCATGCGGACGCCTTAACAGTGTGAGCCACCCACAAGTAATCATGAGTGGCTTGTTGCGTGACTATTTCCATGACTAGTTAGGTTCCCATCCAATTGGCGACAGACTTTCATGTGAATATTCAAAAATCTGCATGATGAAAATATGCGCATTTTCCCACCAGTGGTGGGTTTCCACCAAACCGACTTGTTGTGGATAAAAATCTGTGCGTGACAACATTGTATGCACTTTCTCGCTTACGTTTTCAGGCACCGAATAAAAATGTAAAGTTCGATGTGCTTCCATCGCATTTTAAACTCAACCGATAGTTGTCAGAAACTGTTGCGTTAAATAGAAAATGTGCCTACTCTGGTATTGGCACAACTGCGCCCTAACAGCTCACAGATACAGCGCAGGTAGGCTGTGCGGGTAGGCTAATGATTCAACCATATACGCATCAGCAACCACAGCTAATGAAGTCACTGAAACCCTTAACAAAGAGTTGCAGTCTGTTTTGGAATGGGAACATCTCCAAAACTAAGAGCATTGTATTTGGTATAAATCATTCCTTAAGTTCTAGACCTCAGCTGAATCAGGTAATGAATCGTGTGGCTGTCGAACAAGTTGAGGAGATTAAATTACTTGGTTTTACCTTAGATTGTAAACTGTCCTGGTCAAAACATATAGATTCAATGGTTGTAAAGATGGGGAGAGGTCTGGCCGTAAAAAAGAGATGCTCTGCTTTTTTGACAGCACACTCAAAAAAGCAAGTCTTGCTGGCTCTAGTTTTGTCTTATCTTGATTATCGAGTGGTCCAGTGCTGCAAGGAAATACCTAGTTAAGCAGCAGCTGGCCCAGAACAGAGCGGCACGTCTTGTTCTTCATTGTAATCAGAGGGCTGATATAAATACTATGTATGCCAGTCTTTCTTGGCTAAGAGTTGAGGAGAGACTGACTGCATCACTTATTTTTTATAAGAAACATTAATGTGATGAAAATCCCAAATTGTTTGCATAGTCAACTTACACACAGCTCTGACACACACACTTATCCCACTAGACATGCCACCAGGGGTCTTTTCACAATCCACGCAGTGCACGCTGACTAGGTCGCTAGGTGTCAGAGCACGGTGTTTCCTCTGACACATTGGTGCGGCTGGCTTCCGGGTTGGATGCGCACTGTGTTAAGAAGCAGTGCGGCTTGGTTGTGTTGTGTTTCGGAGGACGCATGGCTCTCGACCTTCGTCTCTCCCAAGCCCATATGGGAGTTGTAGCGATGAGACAAGATAGTAACTACTAACAATTGGATACCACAATCCACAAATCCAGACAAATTCAAGAAAGCGTAGTATTATATAGAGCCCTTATTGTATGGAACTTCCTTCCATCTCAAATAAACAGCAAACTTGATTTTAAAAAACAGATAAAGCACAACGCCTTTCCCCTATTTGACCTAGATAGTGTGTGTAGGCTACATGTTTTGAAACGCTCTAACCACCTGCCTTACATTGCACTCCACGAGGAGCCTGTGTGGCAGGCTGACTACCTGTTACGCGAGGGCAGCAAGAAGCCAAGGTAAGTTGCTAGCTAGCATTAAACTTATCTTATATTAAAAAAAAATCTATCTTGAAATAATCACTAGTTAACTCCACATGGCTGATGATATTACTAGTTTATCTAGCGTGTCCTGCGTTGCATATAATCGATGTGGTGCCTGTTAATTTCTCATCGAATCACAGCCGACTGACAAATAGGTGATGATTTAACAAGGGCATTTACGGAAAAAAAACAGTCGTTGCACCAATGTACCTAACCATAAACATCAATGCCTTCTTTAAAATCAATACACAAGTATATATTTTTTTAAACCTGCATATTTAGTTAATATTGCCTGCTAACATGAATTTCTTATAACTAGGGAAATTGTGTCACTTCTCGTGTTCTGTGCAAGCAGTCAGGGTATATGCAGCAGTTTGGGCCGCCTGGCTCGTTGCGAACTGTGTGAAGTCCATTTATTCCTAACAAAGGCCGTAAATTAATTTGCCAGAATTGTACATAATTATGACACAACATTGAAGGTTGTACAATGTAACAGCAATATTTAGACTTAGGGATGCCACCCGTTAGATAAAATACAGAACTTTTCCGTATTTCACTGAAAGAATAAACTTTTTGTTTTCGAAATTATAGTTTCTGGATTCGACCATATTAATGGTATCGTATGGTATTTCTGTGTGTTATTATGTTATAATTAAGTCTATGATTTGATATTTGATACAGTACTATGGCTCAGTCAGACTGCTCTATCATTTTTAATCATTTTAGTCAATAAGATTCTTGCTACGTAAGCTCAACTTTCTGAACATTCGAGACGTGTAGTCCACTTGTCATTCCAATCTCCTTTGCATTAGCGTAGCCTCTTCTGTAGCCTGTCAACTATGTGTCTGTCTATCCCTGTTCTCTCCTCTCTGCACAGACCATACAAACGCTCCACACCGCGTGGCCGCGGCCACCCTAATCTGGTGGTCCCAGCGCGCACGACCCACGTGGAGTTCCAGGTCTCCGGTAGCCTCTGGAACTGCCGATCTGCGGCCAACAAGGCAGAGTTCATCTCAGCCTATGCCTCCCTCCAGTCCCTCGACTTCTTGGCACTGACGGAAACATGGATCACCACAGATAACACTGCTACTCCTACTGCTCTCTCTTCGTCCGCCCACGTGTTCTCGCACACCCCGAGAGCTTCTGGTCAGCGGGGTGGTGGCACCGGGATCCTCATCTCTCCCAAGTGGTCATTCTCTCTTTCTCCCCCTACCCATCTGTCTATCACCTCCTTTGAATTCCATGCTGTCACAGTTACCAGCCCTTTCAAGTTTAACATCCTTATCATTTATCGCCCTCCAGGTTCCCTCGGAGAGTTCATCAATGAGCTTGATGCCTTGATAAGCTCCTTTCCTGAGGACGGCTCACCTCTCACAGTTCTGGGCGACTTTAACCTCCCCACGTCTACCTTTGACTCTTTCCTCTCTGCCTCCTTCTTTCCACTCCTCTCCTCTTTTGACCTCTCCCTCTCACCTTCCCCCCCTACTCACAAGGCAGGCAATACGCTCGACCTCATCTTTACTAGATGCTGTTCTTCCACTAACCTCATTGCAACTCCCCTCCAAGTCTCCGACCACTACCTTGTATCCTTTTCCCTCTCGCTCTCATCCAACACTTCCCACACTGCCCCTACTCGGATGGTATCGCGCCGTCCCAACCTTCGCTCTCTCTCCCCCGCTACTCTCTCCTCTTCCATCCTATCATCTCTTCCCTCTGCTCAAACCTTCTTCAACCTATCTCCTGATTCTGCCTCCTCAAACCTCCTCTCCTCCCTTTCTGCATCCTTTGACTCTCTATGTCCCCTATCCTCCAGGCCGGCTCGGTCCTCCCCTCCCGCTCCGTGGCTCGACGACTCATTGCGAGCTCACAGAACAGGGCTCCGGGCAGCCGAGCGGAAATGGAGGAAAACTCGCCTCCCTGCGGACCTGGCATCCTTTCACTCCCTCCTCTCTACATTTACCTCTTCTGTCGCTGCTGCTAAAGCCACTTTCTACCACTCTAAATTCCAAGCATCTGCCTCTAACCCTAGGAAGCTCTTTGCCACCTTCTCCTCCCTCCTGAATACCCCTCCCCCCCCTCTGCAGATGACTTCGTCAACCATTTTGAAAAGAAGGTCGACGACATCCGATCCTCGTTTGCTAAGTCAAACGACACCGCTGGTTCTGCTCACACTGCCCTACCCTGTGCTCTGACCTCTTTCTCCCCTCTCTCTCCAGATGAAATCTCGCGTCTTGTGACGGCCGGCCGCCCAACAACCTGCCCGCTTGACCCTATCCCCTCCTCTCTTCTCCAGACCATTTCCGGAGACCTTCTCCCTTACCTCACCTCGCTCATCAACTCATCCCTGACCGCTGGCTACGTCCCTTCCGTCTTCAAGAGAGCGAGAGTTGCACCCCTTCTGAAAAAACCTACACTCGATCCCTCCGATGTCAACAACTACAGACCAGTATCCCTTCTTTCTTTTCTCTCCAAAACCCTTGAACGTGCTCAGATTATCCTTGGCCACAGAAGCTCTCCCGCTATCTCTCTCAGAATGACCTTCTTGATCCAAATCAGTCAGGTTTCAAGACTAGTCATTCAACTGAGACTACTCTTCTCTGTATCACGGAGGCGCTCCGCACTGCTAAAGCTAACTCTCTCTCCTCTGCTCTCATCCTTCTAGACCTATCGGCTGCCTTCGATACTGTGAACCATCAGATCCTCCTCTCCACCCTCTCAGAGTTGGGCATCTCCGGCGCGGCCCACGCTTGGATTGCGTCCTACCTGACAGGTCGCTCCTACCAGGTGGCGTGGCGAGAATCCGTCTACTCACCATGTGCTCTCACCACTGGTGTCCCCCAGGGCTCTGTTCTAGGCCCTCTCCTATTCTCGCTATACACCAAGTCACTTGGCTCTGTCATAACCTCACATGGTCTCTCCTATCATTGCTATGCAGACGACACACAATTAATCTTCTCCTTTCCCCCTTCTGATGACCAGGTGGCGAATCGCATCTCTGCATGTCTGGCAGACATATCAGTGTGGATGACGGATCACCACCTCAAGCTGAACCTCGGCAAGACGGAGCTGCTCTTCCTCCCGGGGAAGGACTGCCCGTTCCATGATCTCGCCATCACGGTTGACAACTCCACTGTGTCCTCCTCCCAGAGCGCTAAGAACCTTGGCGTGATCCTGGACAACACCCTGTCGTTCTCAACTAACATCAAGGCGGTGGCCCGTTCCTGTAGGTTCATGCTCTACAACATCCGCAGAGTACGACCCTGCCTCACACAGGAAGCGGCGCAGGTCCTAATCCAGGCACTTGTCATCTCCCGTCTGGATTACTGCAACTCGCTGTTGGCTGGGCTCCCTGCCTGTGCCATTAAACCCCTACAACTCATCCAGAACGCCGCAGCCCGTCTGGTGTTCAACCTTCCCAAGTTCTCTCACGTCACCCCGCTCCTCCGCTCTCTCCACTGGCTTCCAGTTGAAGCTCGCATCCGCTACAAGACCATGGTGCTTGCCTACGGAGCTGTGAGGGGAACGGCACCTCAGTACCTCCAGGCTCTGATCAGGCCCTACACCCAAACAAGGGCACTGCGTTCATCCACCTCTGGCCTGCTCGCCTCCCTACCACTGAGGAAGTACAGTTCCCGCTCAGCCCAGTCAAAACTGTTCGCTGCTCTGGCCCCCCAATGGTGGAACAAACTCCCTCACGACGCCAGGACAGCGGAGTCAATCACCACCTTCCGGAGACACCTGAAACCCCACCTCTTTAAGGAATACCTAGGATAGGATAAAGTAATCCTTCTCACCCCCCTTAAAAGATTTAGATGCACTATTGTAAAGTGGCTGCTCCACTGGATGTCATAAGGTGAAGGCACCAATTTGTAAGTCGCTCTGGATAAGAGCGTCTGCTAAATGACTTAAATGTAATGTAAATGTAGGCAGCAGCAGGCTCGTAAGCATTCATTCAAACAGTACTTTCGTGCGTTTGCCAGCAGCTCTTCGCAATTCTTCAAACATTGCGCTGTTTATGACTTCAAGCCTATCAACTCCCGAGATTAGGCTGGTGCAACCGATGTGAAATGGCTAACTAGATAGCAAGGTGCGCGCTAATACCGTTTCAAATGTCACTCGCTCTGAGACTTGGAGTGGTTGTTCCCCTTGCTCTGCATGGGTAACGCTGCTTCGAGGGTGGCTGTTGTCGATGTGTTCCTGGTTCGAGCCCAGGTAGGAGCGAGGAGAGGGACGGAAGCTATACTGTTACACTGGCAATACTAAAGTGCCTATAAGAACATCCAATAGTTAAAGGTATATGAAATAGAAAAATAGTATAGAGAGAAATAGTCCTATAATTCCTATAATAACTACAACCTAAAACTTCTTACCTGGGAATATTGAAGACTGTTAAAAGGAACCACCAGCTTTCATATATTCTCATGTTCTGAGAAAGGAACTTAAACGTTAGCTTTTTTCAATGGCATATATTGCACTTTCTTCTCCAACACTTTTCTTTGCAATATTTAAACCAAATTGAATATGTTTCATTATTTATTTGAGGCTAAATTGATATTATTGATGTATTATATAAAGTTAAAATAAGTGTTCATTCAGTATTGTTGTAATTGTCATTATTACAATTTTTTTTAAATAATATTGGCCAATTAATCGGTATCGGTTTTTTTGGCCCTCCAATAATCGGTATCAGCGTTGAAAAATCATAATCGGTCGACCTCTACTATTGATGTTCTGTATTATGTTTCATGTGGACCCCAGGAAGAGTAGCTGTTGCAACAACTAATGGGGATCCTAATAAAATACCAAATATCTACATGGAGATATTATGGATAACAATATGTTTGTCAAACAATGATCATCAGGGCCATGTCCGAATACCATACTTAAAACTGCATACTATTTAGCGCGTACCGTTTAGTAAAAAGTATGCAGTATGCCACAACACAGTAGCGGCTTCTGATTGGCTTAGGTGGGGAGGGGCCGAGTGCGGTTGAATTTTTCCATTAACCAGCCTAAACTCTGAATAGAATAGGTTAGTTATAGGCCTCAGGCTGCCTATAACATTTGACCTACACCGTAGTAGACCATATAGCCCATGTATCCCGTTTAAAAAGGGCTGAAGTCAAACAGATCAGTTCCATTTCGACATATTTAGTGAAACCAAAGTGCTGTAACATATAAATGAAATCAAATAGCCTAGTACACACACCAAAACTTGGACAGCAACATAATAAACTAACACACTCATTTTTGGGAAGGAGATCAAAATGATCCATAAACTAAATAGGTAGACTAGACAACAAAACTAAAACAATCCACATGTTCAACTCAAAAGCAGCCATTTCCCGAGTCCCCGGTGCCGACAGATTCAGAAATCAAAAGATGGTTTAGTATTTCATTTTAAAGCTCTGACGAAAGCCAAGGGAACAAATAACACTTCAGTGAGAAACTAGTAATCCACTTTGGGATTTGTAATTTTATTTTTTAAGAACGTTTCCAAAGATGCAATACTTGTGATCATTTTAAGGAGAACAAAAACTACTTAGCCTACATTTGAAAACCACCAAAAGAAGCGTTGTGCATCTTCCCAATTAAGTAGCCTAGTTTTGTTGTTTGCTACTTGAAGAGAACTTGCAGCCCACCTCTTCCAATGCAATGTGGAAAAGTGTGCATCAAATTCTACTAGACGACGAGCCAGAATGAGTATAAAATCCTGGGATTTAAACCATACTTGATTTTCGAAATGTCACATAGTATTAAAACATTCTATATTTGCATACTGAGAATGCGTCATTGCGTTGTTTCCCGCTATTAGTTGATTTTGGTAGCGCATTCCCATATCTAAATGATCAGCTGTTGTCAAAGCCGAAACGAGTATGACGTCCAGGCATTAACAGTATACTTGATTCTCAACATGTCGTATACTATTAAGCTTTATTTTTTTGCATATTCAAACAGCCTACTATTGAGGACGCAAGTATGTATTCAGACACGGCCCATGTCACCAGAATAAGACCCTCGTTATTGATTTATTGTTATAACTATGATCATTATTATAGTAATGATCCTAGTGGGGTTGCGGTCCAAGGCACTGCATCTCAGTGCTAGAGGCATCACTACAGACCCTGGTTCGATTCCATGCTGTATCATAACCGGTCGTGACTGGGAGTCCCATAGGGCGCCGCACAATTGGCCCATCGTCTTCCGGGTTAGGGTTTGGCCGTCATTGTAAATAAAAATGTGACTGACTTGCCTAGTTAAATAAGTGTTAAATAAAAATAAAACACAAAAACCTCTATCCAACAGTTGCACAGGATTACAAACCTAGACTATTTATATTTCCAGACCTCTTTTTTCCATTTAAATCCAGCAAAGCTGTAGCTTTCATTAGACTCGATTCCATGACGGATGGATTGGTTTTCCAGGCCAAACTAATCCCCAGAATCAAACGGAGGCAAGAGACAACAGACCAGAGAGAGCCCTTTGCAGACCAAAATTATAGGCTTAAAGGGATATTTCAGGATTTTGGCAATGAAGACCTTTATCTACCTCCCAAGACTCAGATGAACTAATGGATACCATTTTTATGCCTCTGCATCCAGAAGGAAGTTGGAGGCAATTTTGTGAGCCAATGATAACTAGCTTAGCGCAGAGACTGGAAGTCTTCGGGTACAGCTAGCATGCCACCAGTCTTTGTGCTAAGCGAGCGCTAACGCTAGTTAGCATTTGGCTTCCTTCACAGCCAAAATCCTGAACTATCCCTTTAACCACCAGGTTATAAGGGCACTAAAAGAGAGGCCTCTGATGAGAGGGACTATCTGAACTAATGAATACTCCTCAGGAAAAACAATACTAATAAAATGGGAAAAGGTGGATGAAGAAGTATCTCAACTCGGGAGAAATTAAAGGAAAATAACTACCTTCATTGGCTGTTGAGGCCAGGTAGTGGGGTCTTTTGTTTTCGTCCTCAGCTGTATGCATCCATTTTAAATAATCAATGGCTATCATTCACCATCTACCATCACAATGAATAGCCCATCATTGGGTGCATCCCAAATGACAGCCCAATCCCTACATACTGTAGTGCATTGCATATGACCAGGCCCTACGGGACCAGAGTAAAAACAAATGCACTATAAAAGGAAATAGGATGCCATATGGGAAACAAATGTGTTTAACTGCGCCTTTGTTCTAATCGTGTTACTGAAAACTGCTCTAATAAATAAACTCAGATCAAAAGGACACCATAACATAAAAATTGGTCACCCTAAATGTGTTTTAATTTAATAACATTTTTTAATTTTCAACTGCTGACAAATATTCCTTTACAAGAAAAGTGTTTGTTGTAATTTGTTGCACTGAGCCGAGATCCCCTGCAGGCCAGAGGGCCTCTTCTACATGCAAGTACTCTGATAAGAGCGTCTGCTAAATGACTTAAATGTAAATGTAAATAAGACGGTGGCAGTCAGAGGAACTCTCCACTCAGTGTTACAGTACGAGTAGCATAAAGTGAAACTGAACAATTCAGTTTGAACCCAGGCTGACAGTATATAGCCTAAGTCTCCTAAACCAGAGCCATAGTGTAGGTCTATATGGTTCTGTCCTAAACTCGAGACAGCATCTGATTGCCCAGCTTTCTCTGAATGGTCTTCATCAAGAGGGCTGAATGACAATGTAGGTATCCATCTGCTTCTATTACAGCACTGTCATAGGCCGAGTGACAGGAGTGGTGTTGGCTGCACTCAGGAGGAGCCTCATGCAACAGTGATATCTGCATGGGGCGTCCCTTGTTTCTATCAGGCAGCCACACACTTTCCAATCCCAGCTGGTTATCATTTTTTTGTATGCTTTGTAATTCCAGAAAATGTCCATAATATATCTGCCGCTGATTAGTGGAATGATATTGTTTTACAGTATTACTTACCCGCAATTGTTCGCTCAATTTCAGTTTATGTGAGAAACCCTCCACTATGCAGTGCTTGGTATCATTGTACCATCTAAATCGCTGTGAAATATATTTTCAATAACAAAAAATATATAGTTTTTATAGTTGTTTGAAGCTGGCGGACCAAAATGAGTTGGTTTCAGTTTTGGTGCACCAGTTTCAAACTGTAAAAACGATATTTGTTACTGAAAATATATATTTCACAGCGATTTAGATGGTACAATGATAACAAGAACTGAAATTGAGCAAACAGTAGAATTTTTGCAACCAGGAAATGACAGCGATTTCCACTAGATAACACAGCCACAAAGTCAGAACAGCTTTTCTCAGTTTGACAACATATGCCAATCCAGCGGGAGAACTCAATTGGCAAAAATCCCAGCCAATGTGTAGCACCTATAAGAACACTATGACCTCAGGCCATATAACCCCAGGAATTACAGGAAATTAGCTTTAAAATGCATATTGTTCACTCCGCCCCATGGCAAAATGTGTAGAATTGCAGCAAACCTGATTTAAAAACTAAAACATTTTCTCTATGTCCAGTGTAGAATTGCAGGAAATATACCCTAAAAACGATAGTTATTTATTTTATCTCCGCTGTCAAGAGGGGGGCACTACTCGCAACAAATTTCACGTGGGGCCCTCAAAAGGCTAGGGCTGGCTCTGACTACATGTGTGGATGTGGGTAAGTAGACCCGCGAGCCACTTGCGGCTCCTAATGCGTTGAGCTTTTGTGGCCCCCACCCCTATCCCTGGTCTAGATGGAGGAAGACGTCACACCAAAAAAACATACTGTGGTCCTTGGTATGTGTGTGTTTGAATACCCCGAGTGTGTCCCCTCACTACAATATGTACAGTATGTAGCCTACCTAAAACACATTAACTCCAAGTGAAAGCATTGTAATATCTTTATCAATTCAGATGCCACCTGCAGATGACAGTACACACTAAGAACACATGGGCTAACTCACACAGCCTTTGTTACAGTGTTATTACTGAAAGCATCATCCCATATCAGTGATGTCACCCTGCTGCTCACCTTCCAGCCTGCAGAGCTGTTGCTGTCTCCTTTGTCCTTGAAGTAAGGGACAGACCTCACCATCCACTCATAGATCTGGGATAATGTCAGCCTCTGGTCCGGGGAGCTTTCTATGGCCTGGGTGATGAGGTCCGCATAGGAGTAGTTCCCCCAGGCATTCCTCCTAGCTGAGGACTTCCTAGGTTGGGAGGCCAGGCCATTGAGAGCTGAGACAGCATGCGTCTGTGTGGACAAGGAGGACCCATCGATGTCATTCCCCTCCTCTTTGGAAGTGGGGTTTAGTACTTCTTCCTTAGTGGTGGTGGTGAAGCATGGGTGTTTAGAAGAGTTCTTTGTGTTCTGATGTATGGCTATGCCACCATTCACATTATTGACAGTATACGAACTAGAGCTGCTGGGTGCTGTGACATCATCATCCTCTTCCTCGGGAATGATGTCATCGTTTGATTCGGGCTTCCCTACATTGGACTCTGGTCGAGGCAGAGGCCAGGTGCAAGACCGTGGTCGTTTCTGGGGCTCAAAGTCTGGATCGATGTCAATATCCTGAGAGAGTGGTTCATTGTGTGATACTTCAGCCATATTCCCCTCCTTGGTTTCTTGCTTGTATTCGGTATACACTGATCAACAAAGTTGCATTCCATTAATAATAGGCTATTATTCGTTTGGTTATCATGCATAATATTAGCAATCAATCACCAGACTAATTTAAAGCATGTATAATGAGTCAAATGTGTCCAAGGTCTACATTCCACACCTCCAGCTGCTGATAGAACTCCACGTGCGTCCCGTCGACTGTCTTTTCTCTGATGATCGCAGCAACTTGATCGTGCGATTCAAAAGGCCATTGTTTCATGTGCATGTATTACTGCAGCGTCTGTCTGTAAACAAATTGATTTATTATACATACGGCATTTTAAGTGATACAACAGAATTCCATCACCTATCTTGGGAATGGCGTGTAAGCGCACCCTCTAGAATAACGTTAGCTAGCTACTGTATACAATCAACAGCGTTCCGTGTTTGTTTACTATTTCCAATATGCAGGTTACATTTTTTTTTTTAAATAGCTCGCTAGCGATAAGAATCCACACCTTCACATTCCAAATGGGGCTGCCATCTTGACCATTTCCTTTCCAAATCCTTTATTAACCGTGTAGCTATGAGGAGCACCGCCGAGAGCTTTCATTCCCTGCCTCCAGTGAGCTACTGGTTACCATCGATAAATTATTTTCAGCGTTTGCAACAAATGAAGAGTCCAGCTACTTACACAATGTTGCATGTCGAATTAATAAAACATTCGCTCTGCCTGTGATTCTGCTCCCTCTCCTCATCCCGAGCAGCGGTGCACACCACAAGCACAACCTCCAAGGCCATCTCCAGCTGGCTACTAATACTGTAGTCCCAGATGAAAGAAAAGACCTGCCCCCTGGATTGCACTGAAGGAATCGGAGTTAAAGTGACACGCTCACTCTATTGCATCATATTGATAGGTTGAAACATTTCAAGTAAAGGCAACATACCAAGACATTTAATACAATAATTATGCATAATTACAAAAGGTACTTAACTTACTTAGTATTTCAAATAATAATTATAACACTATTATAATCATGGAAGGCAAAATTACACATGGTACTACACAGTAAAGATATATATATATATATACACTATATATAGTGTATAGAAAAGTATGTCCAAATTAGTGGATTCGGCAATTTCAGCCACACCCGTTGCTGACAGGTATATAAAATTGGGCACACCGCCATGCAATCTCCATAGACAAACATTGGCAATAGAACGGCCTTATTGAAGAGCTCAGTGACTTACAACGTAGCAGATAGAATGCCACCTTTCCAACAAGTCAGTTTTTCACATTTCTGCCCCGGTCAACTATAAGTGCTGTTTGTATTTATTAAGGATCCCCATACTCTTCCAGTGGTCATACGCAATTTTAAATATTACATGACATTTCATAAGACTTTATACAATACATTAAGTGTTCCTTCGGGCCACTACTCTACTATCAAATATCTACAATACCTGTTATTGTGAAGTGGAAACGTCTAGAAGCAACAACGGCTGAGCCGCAAAGTGGTAGGTCAAAAAACAATTCGAATGGGACTGCCGGGTGCTGAAGTGAATCGGTCCTCAGTTGCAACACTCTACCAAGTTCTAAACTGCCTCAGCACAATAACTGTTAGTCAGGGGCTTCATGACATGGGCCGTACACAAGCCTAAGATCATCATCGGCTGGAGTAGCTTAAAGCTCGCTGCCAGTGGAAACGCGTTCTGGAGTGATGAATCACACTTCACCATCTGGCAGTCCGACGAACTAATCTGGGTTTGGCGGATGCCAGGAGAACGCTACCTGCCCGAATCTATAGCGCCAACTGTAAAGTTTGGTGGAGGAGGAATAATGGTCAGGGGCTGTTTTTCATGGTTTGGGCTAGGTCCCTTTGTTCCAGTGAAGGGAAATCTTAACGCTACAGCATTCTAGAAGCTTCTGTGCTTCCAACTTTGTGGAAACAGTTATGGGAAGGCCCTTTGCTGTTTCAGCATGACAATGCCCCCGTACATAAAGCAAATTCCATACAGAAATCATTTGTTCGAGATCGGCGTGGAAGAACTTGACTAGCCTGCAAAGAGCCTTTACCTCAACCCCATCTAACACCTTTGGGATGAATTGGAACGCCAACTGCGAGCCAGGCCTAATCGCCCAACATCAGTGCTGACCTCACTAATGCTCTTGCGGCTGAATGGAAGCAAGTCCCTTCAGAAATGTTCCAACATCTAGTGGAAAGCCTTCCCAGAAGAGTGGAGGCTGTTAAAGCATCAAAGGGGAGGACCAACTCCATATTAATTCCCATGATTTAGGAATGAGATGTTTGACCAGCAGATGTCCACATACTTTTGGTCATAAAGTGTATGTCATGTCAAACTACACAATTGTGCCCAGTAATCTGTGTTTCCTAGCCTGATCCTAGATGTTTGTACTCTTTCCCACTCCAATTATTTGACTTGACAATGAGTGACAAAGAGGTGGCATGACAGCACAGCATAGGCTGGCACTCAGTTACAGTCATATCTGTTTGCTAAATAAAACTTAAAAACCATGAAGGCAGGATGTTGCTTTCAACATCAGAGACAAGCAGCCTTACATACATCCATGTGAACCATACTGTAGTCATCACTCTATGATCGTCTCAATAAAATAATACAGTACATCACTTATTAAAATAGACAATCCTTTTCATTAGAAGATATAAAATAACAAATGTACCTTGAACCAGTAGTTCCATTTGTAGAAGTGGATTTCATTGAACTTTTTTTGCAAAAGCCATTCACACAATATACCCTATCTACCGTATGTGTACAGTATAGAAAGAAATCCACAGATAAAAGTTTAACTTAAAATGTTCTGCACAATATAGTCAGTTTGTAAAGTGCAATGGCAAAGTAAAATCATAAAGGCTTGAAGTCATACTTTCTTAGTATAATAAATATATTCCATTGTTTGGAGTCCCTCGTGGTAGTGTATGTGCATGTTTGAGATGTCCGACTGCAAAGTAGTCCGGCGTAGAATCACTGATCTACAAATCACACTTATTATATGTGATCATGATTGGTGATTCTGCGCCTCACCACGCTCAAACTGATCCCGTCAAATTAACTGATAGTCTGTACTGGTGAGGTGGTTTTCACTGTCCTTGCAGGTAGTGGAGGGTTGGTGAGGGGTACTGTACAGCTACGTGGTGATGGTGCTCCTGTCCCCTTCCAGCCAGTACTCTTCAGTCTGCATCTCAGTGAGGCGAGACACTGTCCTTTGGAAGGCAAAGATCTCCTCTGCTCCACTGAAGATAGACAACTCACTGGCTGCATCCTGATCCAGGAACAACACATGAGGGTGTAAATGCATTCAATAGAAAAACACCATTAGTGAGAGTGTTTGGTATTTTCCTAAAGCCTGAGAACAAAGCAGTTTTGGAGAGAAGCTGAGAAGTCAACAAACAGAAGGTCATAGTGTACAAAACATTGGGAACATCTGCTCTTTCCATGACCAGGTGAAAGCTGTGATCCCTTACTGATGTCACCTGTTAAATCCACTTCAATCGGTGTAGACCAGGGGGCTCCAAACATTTCTAGCATGATTAACTACTTTTTTAAAATAAAACATGTCGCAAGATACTTTTATAGCTTTCAAATAAGCACATTATTCTCTTCTCCAGTGTCTTTAGTGTACCAGAGAAATTAATGCACTATGTACTGTCAATATACCTGGTAAACTAAATGGTTAATAAACCACTAAGGGGGCCCTATAAAATCTGTGATTTCCCCCCTCCCCAAAATTGTTTTATAATTTTCCCAAATTATGTTCTCAGTTGTATTTTTTTTGTCTTTCACTCTCAAAATTACAATTGTTCATAGAGAAACAACAAAATAGAATGTTCTATCTTTGTTCTGGAAGACTGGAATAAATTCCCCTTAAATTGTGCATCTAGTGAGTAAAAGAATATGCCTTCTAAGGCGCCAGTAGAGTGATGATTCTGTATTGCTACTGCTCATTTAATGGGAAAGTTTGAAAATAACAAATAATAGATACAAATGATATTTGTTAATGACAGTTTACGGTGGAGTACTTGAAAATCACATATACTTTCAGAATTGTTTGGCGAGCTACTCAAAGGTGGGCTGCGGTTAACCTTTTAGGAGACCCCTGGTGTAGATGAAGGGGAGAAGACAGGTTAAAGAAGGATTTTTAAGCCTCGATACAATTGAAACATGGATTGTGTATTTGCGCCATGTAGAGGGTGAATGGGCAAGAAAAAAGACTTAAGTGTCTTTGAACGGGGTATGGTAGTAGGTGCCCGGCGCACCAGTTTGTGTGTGTCAAGAACTGCAACTCTGCTGAGTTTTTCATGCTCAACAGTTTCCTGTGTGTATCAAGAATGATCCACCACCCAAAGGACCTCCAGCCAACTTGACAACTGTGGGAAGCATTGTAGTCAACATGGGCCAGCATCCTTGTCGAAGGCTTTCAACACCTTGCCCCAACAAATTGAGGCTGTTCTGAGGTAAAAAAATGGGGTGCAACTCAATATCCTTATGCTTCGTACACTCAGTATATTGTAGGTCATATACTCTCTACCTAAGTTAGAGATCAAGAAAATAATGTTGGGAGTATTTGGCTGAAATTTGTACCTTTTTTAGGTTGAGATCATCCATGAGTTCATGATGGTGGTGTTCGTGATCTCCGTCGTGTACAAAGATGTCATCCAGAGGGTGATCGGCCAGAATCACCACTCGTACCTGGGGGACCCAGGATGAGACATTTACTGACACTGGTTGTTCTCATCAAGCCTGGTCCTAAATCTGGGACCAGGCTAGTTTTTAGCAACTCAAAAAAAAGTGCATCCAACAAAATGCTAATCAAAAAACCTCAGTGATACATATAAAAAGCACACTCATATCAAAGGATAGTCTCAAACAACAATCACAATGTGTTACAATAACAGAAGATGTGAGATAAGAATTTATGGAGCAAAGACAAAAGTTTCCTTATAAACCATACTATATTAAAATGATCCAGCCTCGAGCTTAGAAATAAAGCCCTCTGTTTCAACCTCCCTGTATGATTATGCTTGTTGATTTGGTTTCTTATTAGGTGCAAATAAATAACATAAATTAAAACTAAGTGGTTTGTAATGTTACCTTGTGTTCATAGAAGGCATCGATAAGCGTGATCAAGCGTCTCGCTTGAGTCTTCTTGTTCATAGTGAGCAGGGGAATGTTCCTGATGAATACAGTATCAAACTGCCTGGAAATCTCCAAGTAGTCACTGGCACCCAATGGCTAGAATACAAAACACATCATGTATAAGTATGCCCCTTACAGTACAGGGAGTGCATACATACAGTGAGTTCCGAAGGTATTGGGACAGTGATATGTTTTGTTGTTTTGGCTCTGTACTCCAGGACTTTGGACTTGAAATGATACAATGACTACGAGGATAAAGTGCAGACTGTCAGCTTTAATTTGAGGGTATTTACATCCCTATCGGGTGACCCGTTTAGAAACTACAGCACTTCATTTACTCTCCCCATTCTATGGAACCAAAAGTATTGGAACAAATTCACTTACATGTATCAAAGTAGTCAAAAGTTTAATATTTGGTCCAACACAATGGTTGCATCAAGCTTGTGACTCTACAAACTTGTTGGATGCATTTGCTGTTTGTTTTGGTTATGTTTGACTATTTTGTGCTCAATAGAAATGAATGGTACATAATGTATTGTGTCATTTGAGTCACTTTTACTGGAAATAAGAATATGTTTCTAAACACTTCTACATGAATGTGTGGATGCTACCATGATTACAGATAGTCCTGAATTAAATGGTAAATAATGAGTGAGAAAGTTAGGGGGGGGTATGATATTTGTGCATCTAACTGTCTCGCTCATCATTATTCACGATTAATTCAGGACTATCCGTAATAATGGTAGCATTCAGATTAATGTAGAAGTGTTTAGAAACACATTATACTCTTATTTACAATAAAAGTGACTCCAAAATGACAATACATAATTGACCATTCATTTCTATTGTTCACAAAATAATCTGGGTTAACAAAAAAAGTGTGGTAATTTCTAAACGTTTGACCTGAGATGGATTTTTTTGTAAAAAATATCCTCAAATTAAATCTGACATTCTGCACTTTAACATCATAGTAGTACAGAGCAATAACATCACGTGTCCCAATACTGTTGGAGCTCACTGTATTTAGTATGCCTATGTGATCCCTGTGGGAATTGAACCAACAACTCTTACCAACTAAGTAACACAGGACGTACAGTCAAACGTACAGTCTGCTGTGGTCACTTACTCTATCACACAGCTCCTCGAAGGTACAGTCTGCTATGGTCCCACAGGTTTTCATAAGACTGACCTCCCTGGCTAGCAGTTTCAGAGTCCTTGGCCGTGTTACTAGAGAAAGAAAATGAACATCTGGTTCAGCTAAATTACAAGTAATAAACTCAACATGATGGAACACAATGAGGCCCAATATATTATTAAGTATACCATTAATACAGAATGTTATGTTCATATCATGCACCTATAATTATAGACCGCTCCACCGATCCCTCTTTATCTACACTCAATGACAACGTGAGCATCTTACTGTCGTTCTGTTTGAAGGCCAGCTCGTCAAACAGCTTGTCCAGTATTGCCTCAACACAAGGTTCACTCGAGCTGTGTCGAAAAAGGGTAACATATGCAAAATATGATGAACCACATTATTTAATACATGAAACTATACTGATCAAACACAAATTGGCTTGAAAGAAAGAGTTCCATATTAAAATAAATACTACCAAATATAACCTAGTAATTTGAGTATTGAAATGCCTCATTGCTGTATCCATGGTTTGTACCATGCAGTTCTTACAGGAAGTACAGTTTCCCAGCTGAGGGTCTGTTTCTTCTGCGGTAGTCTATCCCAGAGTCCAGACGAAGCTCTTGGCAATAGTTCTGCATGAAAGAGGCAGACTATACCGTAAGACGAACCTTGCCTGTATGTTTTCAAATCAAATCACATTTTATTGGTCACATACACATATTTAGCAGATGTTATGGCGGGTGTAGCGAAATGCTTGTGTTCCTAGCTCCAACAGTGCAGTCGTATCTAACAATTCACAACAATACACACAAATCTAAAAGTAAAAGAATAGGATTAAGGAATATATAAATATTAGGATGAGCCATGTCAGAGTGGCATTGACTAAAATACAGTAGAATACATGTCTTATATACAAAATAAATCAGAAATGTATTTCTTATTTACCTTCAACACAGCAATAAATGGCACAAAGTTGACCCTCTGTAGTCCGTTCTTGTACAAATCTAGAAGAGAGGAATAGGTCTGGTTAGATCAGTATAGATTGTCCTCTATGGATTGTGCTGAACGCAGCTCAACAAGGTATTTGTTTTGTGATGTAATATTCTACTTGCCCTCTGGGGGCCGGTTGGACGTGGCCACGACAACAACCCCATTCTTAAAGAGGTTTTCAAAGAGCTGTTTCAGAATCATTGCATCTGCAATGTCTGTCACCTGTGGAATGAATTTACAACCAATTCACTCATATTGTTCTATCCTGTTATATTGTCATGCGTCCAAAACTGGGAACCATGCATAGAATAGAACTATTAGTCCAACTCTAAAACAGGCTTTGGCTAAAACAGGATTCCTCATTATCACATCCATACATTAGCTAACGCTATTCAGATGATTTTGTACAATTATAACATGAAGGTATAACAGTAGTTACAAGTGATCAGTAAGAGGAATATCCCCCAGACCTCACCTGAAACTCATCAAAGCACAACAGACAGGCCTCTTCACTGATCTCCTCTGCTATTGGTGCAATCGGGTCATAGACTTTAGCCATCCTCCCAGCTTTCCTTTTTGGCAGGCTCTTTTTAAGGCGATGTATTCCTAAATACAGTAAGTAAAAGAACAAAGATTGAGTCGACTCTGGACCCACTCATAGATCTCAGTTCAATCAATCTGAATCTATTGCTCAACTCATTATTGACATTAAGTATGATCAACAAGTCATGTCAAATGGCCATTCAGCGACACAACTTAACCTACTATTATGTACATCTAACATGAAGCCGTGGAAATGGACCCTCTTTTTCTTCTCTGTCTCCACGTAGGAGTAGAACATGTCCATAACCATCGTTTTCCCTGTGCCTATAAATAAAACAGAGAAAAACAGAATGATAATTCATTGTTTCAAATGTGCAATGTAGTCAAAAAGGGAAATATCATAAATGTAATGCTAAAGTGGCAGCACAAATATGGATAATTATAGCTACTACTTACCAACATCTCCATAGATGTAGTACCCTTTTGGGGGCTTTGGCTTAGAGAAAAACTGTAAAATAAAATAGACAGTGTTCAATGTATTGTGAGTCTGTGTGAATATAGGGTTAACTATAGATTATAGTCTATACTTTATTTAATGTGTTTTGACAGTGGTAAAAATCAAATAATGTATTATGGACATCAGTAAGAACATGCATAGAAATCAGATTACCTTCGAGAAGAGGGACGTAGGCTGGTTGTTGTAACCTCTTAGGGTTTTGTGCATTTTATCCAAGGTCTGAACCACGGCTTTTTGATGTGGGTCCTCTTGCAGCGACTCATCCCTGACCAGACTGTTGTAGTGCTCCAGTGGTCCGCTGTACGCTGCGGCAGCATTGCTGTCTTCTGCAGCCGGCTGGGGGAGAGCATCCGTCGAATAGCCTGAGCAGTAGAAAAGATCACGGAATCGGAATTATCGGTACATCCTGAAGCTGTATTAGTACTAGAACTAGTTAAATAATTAGCGAGACCACCTGTGGCGGTTATTGGTTAACGTGCTAAGAGCAGAAACGTAACGTTATTCATTTAGCGAGCAAACTGTCCAAAGCCAAAAGGTTCAGTCAGCGATTCGATATTCCTTCGTCTCTAAAGGTAAGTTGTGTAAGCACCGTAACAATGTAAGTAGCTATCTAAAAATGCAATTATAATAATGGCTGATTGACGCATATGTTGCTAGATAATTCGCTATCTAGTCTAACTAGACAGGTCATGAATATAATTAAGTTTGACAGCTGACACTAGCGGTTTAGAGAAGTTAGCTATGCTAACTAACTGTCAGTACTCATTTTGAACAACACACAGCAGTCAATCTAGCTCTTGCCTCACCAAAATAATATTCTCACCTCGTCTGGAAATGTTAGTCACACCGTTACATATCGTTTTCGAGGAATAGTACTGATCTTTCAGTAGAAATCTAATGATGGGTGACACCAAGGGCGACATCTTTGACGACAACATGCACGTCGCCATTTTGGCTTCAATTCCAACTTTATTGAACAAGGCGGAAATGCACAAAACGATTCTGAAGTGCGTCAGGAGAGGGCAGTAGTAGAAGAGAGAGGCCCAACTCGGCGGGAAATGTGTCCCTCCAGCAGGTGGCACTCTTTTCGTTGTTTTGTCCACCAAGCAAAGAGTTTGAAAGTGAGAAATCAATGGGTGTCGAATTTGGTCAACAACAAAAATGAATGGCTTATTTTATCACATGAGGTTTATTTGATAAAATATAATTTTTGTAATGCTTAAAGTTGCTACGAGTGTACTGATATAAGTAGGACTCGTGATATCACGGCAACAAAAACACTAACTTTGAGATGTCTCCAGATGGATATTCAGCCTGAATGTATTTGGATCCAGATAGCTGCCAAAAGGTTGAACGTATGTATTGTTAGGATTGTAAGAAAGTCCATACCTAAATTGTTAAGATCGTAAGAAAAGCCATGTGTGAAACATGAAACGTAACCATTAAATTAGATCTGTAAAATGTACAAACCCTATGTTACGACTATGAATTAACATTTACACATTAAATTCTTACTTTACGTCTCCCTTTACTCAGTTACAAATATTTTTTATACTTACAAACCTTTGTCAGGAATGGAAAGGACATGAACTGAACGTAGCTAGTCAAAGTTAGCTAGTCAATCAAGCAACTGTAGCCCAGACTTGAGTTGTTTTGCAGCTTTCAAAAGCAGCAGACAAAATAAAAGTCTTGAGCTTGTTTTAGAATGACGTTCAATAACAACAAAACAAAAAAATCCACCAAAAATGACATACCCAAATATAACTGCCTGTAGCTCAGGACCTGAAGCAAGGACATCAAATGATTGATACTATTTGAAAGGAAACCGTTTGAAGTTTGTGTAATTGTGAAATTAATGTAGGAAAATATAATACATTAGATCTGGTAAAAGCCTTTTTTTTTCATCTTTGAAATGCAAGAGAAAGGCCATACTTTCAGTTGAATAATTACATTACTACACAATATTTTGTATCAGGTCTGCCCCGAGTTTGCCCAAATGTGCCGAATTGGTCAATTAATACATTGTCAAGTACATAACTATAGATAACATACAAAAATAAACATTAAAAAATAAAAGTTTACACACTCCCAGGAATGTCATACATGATGGATCATTAGCTTATACACTAACTTACACACATCTAGATGGCCGGGCGGGGTGGGTGTGGAGCCAGAGACAGCGGTGGGGTCAAACTGTAGACCCCAGTTCCCGCATTTGAACATCACAATTGATTTTATCAAACAAAAGTATGCTATATTTTATCTCTGGGACCCTTAGGATGACAAATCAAAGCAAGATTACTGAATGTAAGTACATTATTTACCTTCAGAGGTGAATGTATCAATCCAGTTGCTGTGATCATTTTTGTTGTTGTTGTGCACTCCTCAAACAATAGCATGGTATTTCTTCACTGTAATAGCTACTGTTAATTGAACATATTAGACATGTCTATGTCCCGGAAAGATAGCTGTATACATCGTCATTCTAGTCACATTAGCACACACGTTAGCAACAACCGTCCAGGTTTAGGGACACCCATCCCATAGTTTGGCCGCCGGCCAAACTGAGCAATCGTGGGAGAAGGGCCTTGGTCAGGGAGGTGACCAAGAACCCGATGGTCACTCTGACAGAACTCCAGAGTTTCTCTGTGGAGATGGGAGAACCTTCCAGAAGGGCAACCATCTCAGCCGCACTCCACCACGCCACTCCAGCACGCCACTCCTCAGTAAAAGGCACATGTCAGCCCGCTTGGAGTTTGCCAAAAGGCACCTAAGGACTCTCAGACCATGATAAATAAGATTCTCAGGTCTGATGAAACCAAGACTGAACTCTTTGGCCTGAATGCCAAGTGTCACGTCTGGAGGAAACCTGGTACCATCCCTACGGTGCAGCATGGTGGTAGCAGCATCATGCTGTGGGGATGTCTTTCAGTGGTAGGGACTGGGAGACTAGCCAGGATCGAGGGAAAAATGAACGGAGCAAAGTACAGATAGATCCTTGATGAAAAACAGCTCAGGACCTCAGACTGGGGCCAAGTTTCAACTTCCAACTGGACAATCACCCTAAGCACACAGCCAAGACAACGCAGAAGTGGCTTCGGGATAAGTCTCTGAATGTCCTCGAGCGTCCCAGTCAGAGACCAGACTTGAACCTGATGGCGACAAAGAACATGGCTGACGTTTTACATTCTCACTGGAATATGCCCAGATGCGTGGCCTTTTGCGTGAAGAAAAGACGCAGGAAAAGGAGCCGCAGATCAGGCAGCCTTCTGAGAATCTGTAGGCGAGCAAGTAAACTCCCATTGCCATCCGTTCTTCTTGCTAACGTGCAATCATGGGAAAATAAAATTGATGACCTACGTTTTAAGATTATCCTACCAATGGGACATCAAAAACTAACATCTTATATTTCACCGAGACGTGGCTGAACGATGATACGGACAATATAGACCTAGCGGGATGTTACATGCACCGGCAGAACAGAGACGCTACCTCTGGTAAGACGAAGGGTGGGGGTGTGTGTCTATTTGTCTATAACAGCTGGTGTGCAATGTCTAATATTAAAGAAGTCTCGAGGTATTGCTCGCCTGAGGTAGAGTACCTTTTGATAACCTGTAGACCACACTATCTACCAAGAGAGTTCTCATTTATATTATTCGTAGCCATCTTTTTACCACCACAGAACGAGGCTGGCACTAAGACTGCTCTCAACCAACTCTATAAGGCCATAAGCAAAGAAGAAAAGGCTCACTCAGAAGCAGCGCTCCTAGTGGCCGAGGACTTTAATGCAGGCAAACTTAAATCAGTTTGCCCAAATTTTTACCAGCATGTCACATGTGCAACCAGAGAAAAAAAGATTCCTTGACCACCTTTACTCCACACACAGAGATACATACAAAGCTCTCCCCAACCTCCATTTGGCAAATCTGACCATAATTCTATCCTCCTGATTCCTGCTTAAGCACATTCACGTCAGGGTATATACAGCAGTTTTGGCCACCTAGCTCGCTGCGAACTGTGTGAAGACCATTTCTTCCTAATAAAGACCGTAATTAATTTGCCATAATTTTATGTAATTATGACAACATTGAAGGTTGTGCAATGTAACAGCAATATTTAGACTTAGGGTTGCCACCCGTTCAATAAAATACGGAACGGTTCCGTATTTCACTGAAAGAATAATAAACCTTTTTGTTTTCGAAATGATAGTTTCTGGATTTGACCAGCTTTTTTACATGGCACATATTGCACTTTTACTTTCTTCTCCAACACTGTTTTTGCATTATTTAAACCTCCAATAATCGTATTGGTATCGGCGTTGAAAAATCATAATCGGTCGACCTGTTCATTGACTACAGCTCAGCGTTCAACACCATAGTGCCCTCAAAGCTCATCACTAAGCTGAGGACTCTGGGACTAAACACCTCCCTCTGCAACCGGATCCTGGACTTCCTGACGGGCCGCCCCAGGTCGTAAGAGTAGGCAACAACACGTCTGCCATGCTGATCCTTAACACTGGGGCCCCTCAGGGGTGTGTACTTAGTCTCCTCCTGTATTCCCTGTTCACCCATGACTGCGTGGTGAAACGCGACTCCAACACCATCATTAAGTTTGCTGACGACACAACAGTGGTAGGCCTGATCACCAACAACGATGAGACGGCCTATAGGGAGGTGGTCAGAGAACTGGCAGTGTAGTGCCAGGACAACATCCTCTCCCTCAATGTGAGCAAGACAAAGGAGCTGATCGTGGACTACAGGAAAAGGCGGGCCGAACAGGCCCCCATTAACATCGACGGGGCTGTAGTGGAGCGTGTCGAGAGTTCCAAGTTCCTTGGTGTCCACATCACCAACGAACTATCATGGTCCAAATATACCAAGACAGTTGTGAAGAGGGCATGACAAAACCTTTTCCCCCTCAGGAGACTGAAAAGATTTGGTATGGGTCCCCAGATCCTCTAAAAGTTCTACAGCTGCACCATCGAGAGCATCCTGACCGGTTGTATTAGCGCCTGGTATGGCAACTGCTCGGCATCTGACCATAAGGCGCTACAGAGGGTAGTGCGAACGGCCCAGTACTGCCAAACTTCCTGCCATCGAGGACCTATACAATAGGCGGTGTCAGAGGAAAGCCCATAAAATTGTCAGAGACTTCAGTCACCCAAGTCACAGACTGTTTTCTCTGGTACAGCATGGCAAGCGGTACCTGAGGGCCAAGTCTAGGACCAAAAGGCTCCTCAACAGCTTCTACCCCCAAGCCATAAGACTGCTGAACAATTTAATAAAACCGCCACTGGACAATTTGCTTTGACTTTTTTGTACACTGCTGCTACTCGCTGTTTATTATCTATGCATAGTCACTTCACCCTCACCTACATGTACAAATGATCTCAACTAACCTGTACCCCGCGCACTGACTCGGTACCAGTGCCCCCTGTAATATAGCCTCGTTATTCTTATGGTGTTACTTTTTATTTTAGTCAACTTGGTAAATATTTTCTTAACTCTTCTTGAACTGCACTGTTGGTTAAGGGCTTGTAAGTAAGCATTTCACGGTAAAGTCTACACTTGTTGTATTCAGAGCGACTGACAAATAAAGTTGGATTTGATTGAACATCTCTGGAGAGACCTGAAAATAGCTCTGCAGCAATGCTACCCATCCAACCTGACCGAGCTTGAGAGGATCTGCAGAGGAGAATGGGAGTAACTTCCCAAATACAGGTGTGCCAAGCTTGTAGCATCATACCCAAGAAGACTAGGGGCTGTAATCGCTGCCAAAGGTGCTTCAACAAAGTACTGAGTAAATTTAATATGGTCAATTTCAAAAGAAACATTGAACATCTAATAGTCAAATCATAGTGTAAAAGTAGGTGAGCTGGTTCTACTTTGGCCATTTTCTGGTGTTTTGTGGTGAAAATGAGCGTAACATCAACCCTGTTACCTACCCATAGATAGACAGGCTAGACTTATTTTAACAATTTCATTTGTTTTTGTGAATCTTGCATTCAGTTGCCCCTCCTTGTTGCACACCACAAGCTTCCATTCCCTGTGTCACAAGGGGATTCATGGCTGATTTAACTAGTAATTACCAGTTGGAGGGCCTTCCAAATGGATTTTTCCCAGATGTGGTAAAATCCCACTTGGTCACAAACAAACGTAACACCACTAACCATCCATTGTAGAGCCGTATAATATCACTCATTGGAAGTACAAGACCTAGACTGTCACAACTTCCACCGAAGTTAGTCCCTCTCCTTGTTCGGGCGGCGTTCGGCATCACCGGTTTTCTAGCCGCCACCGATTCACTTTTAATTTTCCATTTGTTTTGTCTTCATTGTACACACCTGGTTTCCATTCCCATTATTAAATGTTCCTTATTTAACCCTCTGGTTCCCCATGGTTTTGTGCGTGTTTGTTCGTTGTAAGTTGGTCTGTATTTGTGAGCTTGATTATTTTCCTTCTTGGAATATTTTATGTTTTGAGTAAAGTTACGTGAATTACTCATCTCTGTGTCCTGCGCCTGACTCCGCCTTACCTGCTACACCTAGACGACTTACATAGACCTACACTTTGACATACTGTGGAGTACGATGTATAGTTTTTGATTAAATCGATATAAAATAAGATAATACAAATAGATTTTTTTCATTTTTTCATTCAGCTGGAGAGGCACTTACTATAGTTTTTTGTTTTTTTTACTCTCAAGATAGGAAAATATTACCGCATGCCAAAAGTGTGCAAAGCTGTTACCAAGGCAAAAGGTGACTATTTGAAGAATCTCAAATATAAAATATATTTAGACTTTTTTGGTTACTACATGATTCCATGTGTTATTTCATCGTTTTGATGTCTTCACCATTATTCTACAATGTAGAAAATAGTAAAAATGAAGAAAAACCCTTGAATGAGAAGGTGTGTCCCAACTTTGGACCGGTAGTATATGCACACACTCAATACTTAATTAATTTCCTATTGTAGTTAGCGGTTGGTTTGAGGATGTCTTCTGTACTCATTATTCATCCTCCCAGTTTTGAGGGAAACTGACTCAAGCGGCAAAACATGGGAGTTACAGCCACCATGGTGTTACAGGCTTGTTGCCATGACAACAGTAGAACGTTTCTGGCAGAGACACAGACACACATACACACACACACACACACACACCATTACAGTGGAATCTGCCCTGCTTGGATATTCCACTCTGCGTTGCGGTTCAAGAGATTTAGAAGCAGGCAAATACACTCAGACACAGACAGAACAGAGGAGGATTCAGTAGGAGATCAACTGAAAAGGGATATACTCTCCAATCCTCATTCTTTCTGATGGTGTGTGCATATTGGCTATGTCTTCTCTTCCTATTTTTCATTGTCTTTGTCTGCATGAAGGAAGGATGAAGCATGTTGCAGGCTACTGCTATAGTCTGACCACTGTTATAATTTAGCAGTGCCTGTGTGCATAGCCTTCTGTGCTGTGTATATATGAGACATGTATGTATCATTTTTTTTCATCAGTAGGATGGCACTTGAGGCTGCTGCTTTTTTAAAGATTAGGGTGAGCACTGTCATCGTAATGGTAGTTCATAGCTGTGTAGTGAAATCAATTCCTCCCTCCCTCTGCCACTGCTGAATGCATTAGTGTAATGAGATGTCTGCAGCCAGCCAGCCAGCCTGTGTGCCGTGCAGCAGTAGCAGCAGCAGCAGAGACGAAGGGAGCAGGGAGAAACACGTACAGTACAGCAGCTAGAGGCAAAATGGCTTTCACAGCCTGCTGAGGGAGTGTGCTGTGCATAGTACCTTCTCCTGCGGATCTGGACTCTAACAGGGATCGAAGAAGGGAAGAGCTTGCTTCTCAAGCGTTCTAGATCAGAGGAGATCAGGTAACGGAGGCGCTGGTAGACAAGCAGCCAGAATGTTGGGGCTCACAATGAAGATAGGATGGACTGGGTGGTAGATCTGTTCCATCAGGGGGAACTTGCTTTAGGCATTGTTGCTTTTTGTGTTGTCTGTTTTTTTAGTGTTCAACTCAATTTTCTGTAGCTGGCTGCATTTTAGTGCCCTGCAGCAGAATGTCTTGCAGGCTCTTCTGTTTACTGTTGTTGTGGTTAATGTTATGTGACAGCATCTTTTTTCCACATCCGCCTCAGCTGATTATGGAGGCACAATGTAAATAGATTCTTATGTAGCATGTGTATGTTTGTTATATGTGAAGAGATGATTGATTCTATGAAAGAACAATGTTGATGTACGACGTGTGCACTAACAGTGGTTTAGATTACAAGACATGCAGTCTTAAATTATTATTATTGTATCTCCCTTTGTGTTTCCCTCCTTCCTGTATGTCTCCCTGCAGCTCCAATGAGTGTACTTGCAGCAGCACAGAAAGCAGACAACAACAGTGAAATGCAGTCGCCTGCAGTGTCTCCTTCCTTCCTCCCTAGCCAGCCAGGAAAGATTCCCGGCAGGAAGAGAGGGAGACCCCACTTCATCGCAAGATGGATTTTCCAACCCACTACCCTGATTCCCTTCCTCCTCTCAAAGTTCCCAAGAAGAGGGGGAGAAAGCCTGGCTTCAAGGTCAGTGTCAGGGATGGGAAGGGAGGGGAATAGAAGAGGAGGGTATGGGATGGGATGGGGGGAAAGAGAGGGGAAGGGGGGTGGCAATGGGGATGCAGTGTGTTTAAAAATGCATATCATGATGTAGCAAGACAGACCCCATTTCATTTATATTTAGTGGGGGTCATATTTGTCTGAAAAAGACTTAACATGAGGTAGGTTTGTTTAATTGATTAGTATTCTGATTGGCCACTGTGTATGCCTAGCAAAAATGTCTGCATTGTTTAAGTGATTGGTGAGTGTCGCAATAAGAATAGGGAATATTGTGAATCATTTCATAAAAAGTGATTTTATTTACACTGAACAAAAATATAAACGCAACATGCAACAATTTCAAAGATGTTACAGTTCATATGAGGAAATCAGCCAATTGAAATAAATAAATTAGGCCCTAATCTATGGATTTCACTTGACTGGGAATACAGATATGCATCTGTTGGTCACAGAAACCTTTTTAAAAACTGGGCCTCACAATGGGCCTCAGGGACTCGGCAATTTGAATGCACAAAAATACATTGACATCGATAAAATGCAATTGTGTTCGTTGTCTGTAGCTTATCCCTGCCTATACCATAACCCCACCGCCACCATGGGGCACACTGTTCACAACGCTGACATCAGCAAACTGCTCACCCACACGACACTATACCCATGGTCTGCGGTTGTGAGGCTGGTTCGACATAGTGCCAAATTCTCTAAAACGATGTTGGAGGCGGCTTATGATAGAGAAATGACCATTTAATTCCTCTGGCAACAGCTCTGGTGGACATTTCTACAGTCAGCATGCCAATTGCACACTCCTTCAAAACTAGAGATATCTGTGGCGTTGTGTGACAGAACGACACATTTTAGAGTGGCCTTTTATTGTCCCCAGCACAAGGTGCACCTGTGTAATGAGCATGCTGTTTAATCAGCTTCTTGGTATGCCACACCTATCTGGTGGATAGATTATCTTGGCAAAGGAGAAATGCTTACTAACAGGGATGTAAACAAATTTGTGCACTAAATTTGAGAGAAATAAGCTTTTTGTTGGATATTTTATTTCAGCTCATGAAACATGGAACCAACACTTTTTACATGTTGCGTTTATATTTTTGTTTTGTGTACAAATTGCTGTACAAGTACAATACCAGTCAAATGTTTGAACACACCTACTCATTCCAGTTTTTTTTCTACATTGTGGAATAATAATGAAGACATCAAAACTATGAAATAACACATATGGATTCATGTAGTAACCAAAAACATTTCGAACAAATCAAAATATATTTTATAATAGAGATGGTTCAATGTAGCCACCCCTTGCCTTGACAGCTTTGCACAATCATGGCATTCTCTCAACCTGCTTCATGAGGTAGTCACCTGTAATGCATTTCAATTAACAGGCGGACCTTGTTAAAAGTTCATTTGTGGAATTTGTTTCCTGCTTAATGTGTTTGAGCCAATCAGTTGTGTTGTGACAAAGTAGGGGTGGTATACAGAAGCTCTATTTGATAGCTCTATTTGGTAAAAAACCCAAGTCCATATTATGGCAAGAGCAGCTCAAATAAGCAAAGAGAAACGACAGCCCATCATTACTTTAAGACAAAGTCAGTCAATCAGGAAAATGTCAAGAGCTTTGAAAGTTTCTTCAAGTGCAGTCGCAAAAACCATCAAGCACTATGAGGATGTTGTGAGTGGCTCTCGTGAGGACCGCCACAGGAAAGGAAGACCCAGAGTTACCTCTGCTGCAGAGGGTAAGTTCATTATAGTTAACTGCACCTCAGAGTGCACCACAAGTACATGCTTCACAGAGTTCAAGTAACAGACACATCTCAACATCAACTGTTCAGAGGAGACTGTGTGAATCAGGCCTTCATGGTCGATTTGCTGCAAAGAAACCACTGCTAAAGGACACCAATAAGAAGAAGAGACTTGCTTGGGCCAAGAAACATGAGCAATGTAAATCTGTCCTTTGGTCTGATGAGTCCAAATGTAAGATTTTTGGTTCCAACCGCTGTGTAATTTTTGAGACGCAGAGTCGGTGAACGGATGATCTCCGCATGTGTGGTTCGCACCGTGGAGGAGGAGGTGTGATGGTGTGGGGGTGCTTTGCTGGTGATACTGTTGGTGATTTATTTAGAATTTAAGGCACACTTAACCAGCATGGCTTACCACAGAATTCCGCAGCAATACACCATCCCATCTGGTTTGTGCTTTCATTTGTTTTTCAACATGACAATGACCCAAAACACACCTCCAGGCTGTGTGAGGGCTATTTGACCAAGGAGAGTGATGGAGTGCTGCATCAGAAGACCTGGCCTCCACAATCACCCGACCTCAACCCAATTGACCCCAACCCAAATGGTTTGGGATGAGTTGGACCGCAGAGTGAAGGAAAAGCAGCCAACAAGTGCTCAGCAAATGTGGAAACTCCTTCAAGACTATTGGAAAAGCATTCCTCCTCATGAAGTTGGTTGAGAGAATGCCAAGAGTGTGCAAAGCTATCATCAAGGCAAAGGGTGGCTAATTTGAAGAATCTCAAATATAAAATATATTTTGATTTGTTTAAACTTTTTTGGTTACTACATGATTCCTTATGTGTTATTTCATAGTTTTTATGTCTTCACTATTATTCTACAATGTAGAAAATAGTCAAATTAAGAAAAACCCTTGAATGAGTAGGTGTGTCCAAACGTTTCGTTTGAGGTTTATTGTTTTGTTTTGCTGTGAGTTTCACTTAGTAATAAAAAGATGTGGAACCCAGATCACGCTGCGCTTTGGTCCATTCATTCCAACGATCGTGACAGTTAACTAATGCAAATTGCGAACCATAATATTTTAATAATAATAGTACTACTAATAATAATATATGCCATTTAGAATACTTTTTATCCAAAGCTACTTAGTAATGTGTGCGTACATTTTATGTATGGGTGGCCCCTGGAATCGAACCCACAACCCTGCTGTGGAAGCAACATGCTCTACCAACTGAGCCATACAGAATAATTTTAGACTATTGTTGCTACCTAAAACTGGAATAAAATGCCATTATTTACAAGTGATCCATTTAAACTGTGTACAAATAACCCTGTAGATATTGAGATCCTAGCCTTGTGTCTCCCTGCAGCTGAAGCCCAGGATGGTGATGACTCCCCTGGCCATCTCTCCTCCCAGCAGCACCCCAGAACCAGACATGAGCTCCATCCCCCAGGATGCTGCGACCATCCCCCACTCTGCCACGCCCCAGGTGCTCACAGGTAGGCCACTCCTTTTCGATCCCTCCTATTGTGTTCCCTGCAGTGTTTATCTACATAAACAAGCAGGGTAACATGGGTGTCTCTCTCTCTCTCTCTCTCTCTTTGTGTTCCCTGCAGTGTGTATCTACATAAACAAGCAGGCCAACATGGGTCCTAACCTGGATAGGAAGAAGCTGCAGCAGCTCCCAGATCATTTTGGGCCTGACAGGCCTTCCGTGGTGCTGCAGCAGGCTGTCCAGGGGTGTATCGACAGTGCCTTCCAGCAGAAAGCTGTGTTCACTCTCCTCACACAGGGCTACGGAGGAGAGAAAATATCAGGTATAACATAAACCCACAGATTGTATGTAGTGTAACTGAGATTTCTGTTTTTATATTCATTTATTTCATTAGTAGAAATAGCCCGTAGGGAAATAACAGAAATTGGCACACACGTATTTGATCATCTAATAACCATGAGGTATCCTTCCTGTCTCATGTCCATTCACCCGCTGAATGACACACATAAACAATCCATGTCTCAGTTGTCGCAGGGCTTAAAAATCCTTCTTTAACCTGTCTCATTCCCTTCGTCTACGCTGACTGAAGTGGATTTAACAAGTGACATCAATAAGGGAGCAAAGCTTTCACCAGGATTCACCTGGTCAGTCTGTGTCACGGAACGAGCAGGAGTCCTTAATGTTTTGTATACTCAGTGTAGAGAGCAGTACTTTTGACCAGGGCCCATAAGGCTCTAGAATAGGGTGACATTTGTTGCTTTGAGATCGTTGCTTTGAGACATGGCTGTAGAGATGTGTCGCCTAGGGCAAGGTTACCTGCAACAAGCTTTACTACAATAGGAAATCAACAAAGTTTCTAGGTTAATCAAGTGTTCCTTTTGATTTCCAGCCACCTTCGATGGGAAGCAGCACCTTCTGAGTCTGCCTGTGGTCAACAGCGTTGGCTACGTGCTACGCTTCCTCAAGAAGCTCTGTCGTAGTTTACACTGTGAAAACCTCTTCAGCGACCAACCAATCACCCAGCATAATGCCTCCTACCAATCAGAGGGTAATGTACTGTCGTTTATTCAATTACATTCAAAATACTTTATTTATCCTACAAGGGGCAATTATGTAGGCAGGAGTGCAGATGTGATGCATTGTACATTACTTCTTAGAAAACACAGTCCTGTAACTTAACAAGAGCCTCTGAATAAATGTCCCTCTGAAATATAGTGGGCTCAGTTCCCCAAATATTGTACTATATTACTTCAGATTGCACATGGAAGCACAGAATGACAATTTGTGAAATACACATCATTTGGTGTTTTACTTGTGTAGTCCCTAGTAATCCATTATCAAAATCCCTGTATTCCTACCCAAACAGCTGAGACCTCCATGCCAGAAGACTACCTAGAACACTCCCATGTCCCCCAGAAATATCCTAGGCTCAATTCCCCAAAACATGTGCGTTTGTTGCTTCGGATTGGACAATTAAAGCACAGAACGGCATTTCAAATACATATTTCAAAGACTTCAGCTTCTATCCAAAAGTGATTCAAAGTGTCGCAAATATTTTTTTACTAATGTCATTTCTTTCCATCCATTTCACAGCTGAAACCTCCATGCCAGAGGAGTACCTTCTGGACCCGTCAGACAAACGCTACTCAATGGACCCAGGTGACTCCGCCTTTAGTGCCATAAGCTCCTCCTACTCATCCAAACCGTCCTATGGGTTTCGCTCCTCGCAGCAATTCCCCAACAGCTCCTCCCCCATGGGCATGTGTAGACAGACGTCTAGTCCAAATACTTTCCTGGAAGGTAACAGGATAGGTAAGAGACTGGAGAGTGGAGACTAGAGTTGCAAAATTCTGTTAATTTTCCCAAAATGACCAGGTTTTCCTGCTTATTCCCTTCTGATTCCGGCGATCTTCCAACTGGGTTTTCTGGAAAACCTGGGGATTTTGGGAAAGTTTGTTTCTTGCTATAATCACAATGCCTTAACCAGGTAAAATAGACCCGTAGTGAAATCTTTATTCTGTACCTATCTGTCTCTTTTCTCATCCAGCGTACAATCCATCTCAGGACTCCCAGGAGTCCAAGGTGCCCCCCAGTAAGGACCCTTCCACCTGGAGCGTAGAGGACGTGGTGTGGTTCATCAGAGACGCTGACCCCCATTCCCTGGGCCCTCATGTGGACATATTCAGGAAGCATGTAGGCTACCCCTGTGCTCACTCTTAATTCATTCATATTTTGATACCTTGCATCCTCTCTCCTCACCTTCTCAAAACGCCTTGGATGAGACGGTCAGGGGGGAGGAACAGAGGAACCTTGGACCTTCTCCTCCAATATAGTTGAGAAGGAGGCGAGGAGACTGGGTGAGAAGAATCACAGAAAATCTCAATGAAATTGAGGCCTGCCCACTGGGCAAAACCTGGTTGAAGAAACATTGTTTCCACGTCATTTCAACAACTGCAAAAAATGTGCTGACATTAAATCAACGTGGAAAACTGTTTGGATTAGCAACAAGTCATCAGTTTAAGGGATTTTTTTAAAAATGCTACCAACTTGCAACCTAAATCCAATGACATGGTGACTTTTTTTGGTTGATTTCACATTGAATTCACGTTAGTTGACAACTTAACCAAATGTAAATCAAAACTAGATGTTGAACTGACATCTGTGTCCAGTGGATGGATCTGCAACAGTGATCAGATTATATCTGGATGTGATGTTTTGTGAAATACTAACCAGGATTTGGGTCACTTCTATTTTAATTCAGTCAATTCAGTAAACAACACTGATACACGTGTATGATTAGTTTACTTGTGGAGATATAACCTGACTTTCTTTCCCACAGGAGATAGACGGCAACGCGTTGTTACTTCTAAAGAGTGAGATGATCATGAAGTACCTAGGACTGAAGCTGGGGCCAGCCCTGAAGCTCTGCTATCACATCGACAAACTAAAACAAAACAAGTTCTGAATCTGAACATTTTTTCACTTCATCAATCTGTGGGACCCAACTTTGTGGATGCCTCCCAAATGGCACCTTTATACAGTGCACTACTTTTGACCAGAGCACTAAGGGTCCTGGTCAAAAGTAGTACACTATATAGGAAATAGGGTGCCATTTGGGATGCTATATTTGACTAATTATTTAGCATTTTCCAGATGCTATGTAGCTAATGAAAAAAAATGTATTCTAACAGAATACATCATTTTGGGATATTCTAGTTTTGATGTTGAAATAACTTTTTGGTTTATACAGATGCCACAATATGCAAATTCTGGAATGCATAACTGATACACTGGCAGACAATATTGGGAAAAGTAGACTATATTACTTCGAGGATACAGTTGTCCCATAAATGAGTTTATAATGTGCCCAAAGCATATAGCAAGTCACATTTATGATCTGTTGAGAATTGTGAATTATTTTAGATAAACTATTATTTATACTTGGTCTTCTAAAAACATAGTTAAGGCCTCACAAATGTGTGATAAACAGATAAAAATTGTCCCATATTGTTTTGATTCTATACCCTCACAAAAGTTATTTGAATGCGCCATAGGGTTGAAGCTACAGATACAGTTCCACATAATGGTTTTTCAAGTTCTATACACATCAATGTAAACTCATATTGTGAAGCATGTGATTAGAAACAGGAATTTAAGCCCATGTTAAACATTATTAAACTGTTTTTTTTTACACAAAATAATGTTAACTAAACTCAGTGCAGAAATACAAATGACTTTGCATATTGTTTTACATACTATTTTGATAGAATTGTCAAAAAAAACATGTTTGCGCTCAAATACATGACACTGAGCCATTTCTAGTTGAATATACCAGATTGTCAAATAATTATCATCGCCAGACACCTCACAAATTCGTTGAAACTTGATTGTGTGGATGTTTACTATATAAATGTTTTACTATGTTATCCTACTTGAAACAGATTTGGAGAGCATAAGGGATGACAACACTCACCGGGAAAAATGTCTAAGGACCTACAGTATTGGGTTATGAGGCCATATAGCATTGCTTGTGTGTGCCAGTTTGGCAGTATGTGTACATTTTAGTAACCAGTGTATGTGAATGCTGCTGTATATGATTACATGTTAGCCATGCCAAGTCAAATCAAGCTGGGAAGATGTCTTTTATTTTGAAAATCATGTTGGAAAGATGTACTGTAAGTCAGAGAATGACCAATGTATGGATGAGTTTACTTGTACTGGTGCTAAAAGAAATTCTCAATGTATTGAATATCTCATGTTTGCTTTTGTGTTGTGAGTTTTAAATGGAAAACACTCAAACGTGTGTATTTAACCTGGCTGTGTATCCTAAGTATTAAATTAAGAAAATATTAAGGGGACAAGGTATGGTTTGAGGAGGATCTTTCTTTGTGATATCAACCAATTTACGGAATGAAATGAAGCTTAGGATTCATGGAAAAATAAGAATGAAACGTTACCAAATGTGTCCACATGGTGACACAATCATATGTTAATTCAGATAGTTCTGCTCCCTCCTGATGCAACATTATATATTACAGGCTACTTCAGTATATTTGAATTAGTCAAACAGTATATATAGCATATCCTTTTTCTACAGCCATGTTTGCATTGGAAGTTAGGCTACATAGGCTACATGCAGAAATCGTTGCAAATGTAGAATAGGGCAACATGCCTTACTGCAGTAGGCTTTGCAGGGGCATGTAAGTGGTATAATCTGATTGAATATAACTGTTAAAGTGTAAATATTTACTGAATATTCCATTATGATACATAGCCCTTCAACAAAACCAAATAAAAAACCCCAGGGTAAAATACATATTTAATTATGCTGGATGTGCTTATTGACTGGTTTTGGTCACCTCAGTCATAATTTATCCATACACCTACCTATCCAATAAATGTCATTATTTGTGCTAAAAGGGAACACGACTTATAAGTCATAGATAGGCCTATACTTATTTTATCAACGCAAATATAAAATCAATCAGTTGGAGCAATGCACAGAGACAACAGTCAACATAAGATCAATTTGTGATGCACACGGGTGACGCCGTATGTCTACAGTCGCATTACCAAAGACTAGCGTGGGATCGGTCCCTACTGCCGCTGCTGCCTGCCTGCGCCTGTCTCATCTGGAATAGCACGGGAACCCGTTATTTTTCTCTCTGCGTCTTGAAGAGGCCAATTTTAGGGTATATTCCCATTTGGGCACTCTTGATCATCGGGAGGTCTCACAATACACGACAGTGTCTGCACCGACCATTAGCAATAGCATCTCCAAAAATTGTATAATAAGGTAAGAAGCATGTGTCTGCAGAATGTCGTTTTTATGTTGGCATGGCATGTATTTAAATAGTTTGAGATGGTTTTCTATCGATATAATAATTTCCATTCACGATGTATCACATAATTGGGGGTTTTCCTGCCCTTATAGACACGTTTCAATGAATGAGATTTGGGGAGAGGTTTTGGCGTTTTATTTGGTGGATATGTGCATCCATCATTAACATTTGCATAACGTTTAGAAATAATAAAACATGCTTAACTAATTATATTTCGAAAATAATATTCATATCATGTTTTTCGTTGGTTTATTCACATTTCACGAGAATGACCAGATGTCATTTGATTGGTTGATAGTTCATTTTTGACGTTTTTATCATTTTTAGATGGTGCGCATGGTGAAAAATGACATGAGTGAGTGGTGTGATTTCGGGCGGGTTATCAACTAACCAGGTTTAATTCCCACACCACTGCGTCGTTTCTATCGGAATGCACTTGCATACCCCCCTCTATGTCCTAGCAGGTTTATACCATGAACTGGATATCTGAAACGACATGTTCTATCTGCAATTAAATATATATTTTTTTCTCCACATGACGTTAGTGTTGCGCGTACATGTGATATGGACAACTATACATTTTTATATTTGGAACGACGTTAATCTAAGGGACTCGAATATTAAGCCTTCAGACCGTAGGAGCCAAACCCATTTTCACCTTCCCTCTGATCTCTTTTCTCATCTTCAAGCAAAATGTTCCTCCTCAAGGTCATTCCATGCCTTAGGCTCATTTGATGTTATGTAAGATCCAAATCATTTCAACACAAGCCTTTTGGTAGCATCATCTAAATATATGTCGTTTTTTTAATGAACAATATCCTTTGCGCCAAATGTTGGGTATGCAACATACAGTGCAAATAGGCTAAGCCCGTGTCAATGTAGTGTGCCTGTGTATTGTGTAATGTGCCTGTATGGGGCATACATGGCCTCTGCAAAGAGGTCTGCACCTTTTTGGCATAGAAAGTGCACTGCTACATGGTTGTTGGTTCAAGCACGGTGCTTGCTGTCAATGACTCCATCACAATGTATGCCTACTGCATAGCCTAAACCTCAGGCCATCGACAGCTTTTGTCATATTATAGTTGTTCCAGTTACCATGGTCTCCCACAACTGTCAATTTACAATTAGTCTTTGAGTTCATTTTATTATGTTTTCTAGGACAGGATAACATTTTAGCATATAAGGCAACTGTATGAAGTTCCATGTATAGTTTCCATAGTCAACATATTGGCAGAACAGATGTAAGCAGTAGCCACTGCCAATCTATAGGCTGTCAGATTTGTGACTTCTTATCATTTAAGATGATGATCCACTGTGAGAGAGCAGCTCACAAGTTGGGTTGATTCCCTTGTTGATGAATTATTATCTAGTCAATGGCTTTAAAGGATTAATGAAGTACTGCACCATCGATGCTCCCTCCCTCCGCCCAAAACATGCTGCCTGTCTGAAGAGAACCGCATCAACTCCTATCTAACTACAGACTCCCTCACTCTTCATCGTGTTATCATCTGAAGTTGCGGAAGGCATCGCCCAAGAATTTGCGAGATCAACATGAATGCCTGTTTTGTTTTTACAGGGACTTTGAGATTACTTGTGTAATGAAAAGCGCTATATGAAATAAATATATGATTATTATTATTATTGCCCATGTACTCTACGGGTTACACACTGCTGACTTCATATAATTACTCCATTATGTGATGAGGACATGTCATTATCACTCACTTCGTTTTCATTAATGAATAGAACCCTCTAGAGGTTTATACTTTGACGTTATTAAACGTGAACTGCAGTTAAAAGGATGCGTCCCAAATGGCACCCTATTCCCTATATAATAAACTAACAATGTACACTGTACATTTGGGACGAACACTAAACATCAGGCTATTGGTCATTTTGGAATCCAGAACAAAACTTGCGTGCGAAAGTCTGTCCCAAGAGACTATAGGCTACAGGTAAAACGTAGACCTAGGTTGTTACATGATAGGCAATGATCGAACGCTTGATGTGAGTCTTGCTGACTGCAGTGTTCCTGCCCAGCACTGTGTGATGTCAGGCCAGAGACTGTGGTGCCAACAGATTTAGAAAACACAAATAGAACACTGGCTTCAGGCAGGCAAAGCAATTCATTATTGATGAATAGTCTTAGCTATTTTTTTTAAACTAATTTCATTCCTTATAAAGGGACTGTTTGAAACAAAGCAGGTTTGAGAGCAAACTTGTTGGTTTCACTTCCAGTGAAAACCCTCTCTTTATAACGCATTATAAGCACGTTTATAACACCTTATGCGTTATGCATAATGCATTATAATGCACAACATACATTTGAATGTGTGATAGGCTATTTCTCTCGCCATGATTCAAATGAAGAAATGCCGTATGTACTGTGCTATATTGTACTACATGTTGGTATAAAAAAATACCCTGATGAAGGTCTACTGAGACCGAAACGTTGGTCTTGGATCCATTAAATGTTGCGAAGCATCAAGATCACCCATGTGCTGGAGTTTCCTTTCTAATCAGTATAAATCCTTCCCAGTCATAATTTTCAGAGATGTTTTATGTTATTGAGTCTCTTTGGTCATGTGCTTCCTGCACAACAGGCACCATGGGAAAACAGAACAGCAAGCTGACCCCTGAGGTGATGGAGGACCTGGTGAAGAGCACAGAGTTTAACGAACACGAGCTCAAGCAATGGTACAAAGGCTTCCTCAAAGACTGCCCCAGCGGCAGACTGAACCTGGACGAATTCCAACAGCTCTATGTCAAGGTGTGTTGTGATTGGCTACATTCTCTCATTGCAGATCAGGTGTGGTACATCTGCTTCACATGCTGGAGACATTATTTATATGGTGTTATAACTTCTAACTAGGGAAATGATTGATATCATGATTCTATAATGTGATTCTAAGAAATCTTTGTGAAGCTAGAACAGAGCGGAATAAGGGTTTGATTTCTCTGTTCGGCACTGTTGTTCAATATATTTTCTAACTGATCATAATGCCTGAACAGTTGTCCCTCTGAGCTATGTATTATGGAATCCTTGTAAATGGTTCAAAGAAAACCAGTAGAGGTGTGTGGGTAAAATCACTGGGGAGCCAAGCCAGGAAAAATTCCATATTACAACATGTGTTGTGATGAATGGCTTTGTTTGCTCTATTAGTTCATATGCCTAGAAAACCATGATATATTGGCCTAAGGCCGAGACAATAAGAAGACCCGGTGTCAGAATAAATTCAACCACACCTTCGTTACATCACAAAACAGGAGAGCAACATCTGTCCAGTGGAGTCCACAAAGCATATTGCATGTAACAAACAGTTGCATGACCTATATCATGGTCAAGCAAGTTCATCTTTTCAACATTTTCAGACTACTAAACCAACACCTTAGAGTAACCACAAGTCGCAAAGAAAACAGGAGCTGCCTCCACTATTCCAACACCGTTTCAAATGTAACATTTCAACATCATCAAATCACTCACCTATACTTAGTCTAATACAGTGACAACTAAAAGATTCCCAAAACAATTTAGTCCAATCAACGTAAGCAAAATATCATGTGGCTGTCCATGGTACTGATTTCTGTGTGTGCGTAAGTAGAAAAAACATGTTGACTCACCCTACTACCAATGCCATCCTCCTCTCTTTCATGTTTCCGGAACGGTCTATGACTCAGTCATACAGTACACACTATTCGTTTTTGTTTTCCCAGGCTACCTTGCTAAAATGCTTGCTCTCTAGTCTAACTAGTTATCATTAGCCTACCAAACTGGCTTCGCTTGACACCTTTTTTGGTGTGCCAGGACCATTCACAGTTGAGTTCACTCAGTTTAGCTCAACGCTGATGGCCTGTTATTGTATACAAATAAACATCAAGGGAGGCCAAATGCTCGCTGGCTTCCCTTGCATCCAATGTTACGGGTGGCAACAATGTCATACTCTTTTTGACCAGACAGCATTAGATAGATGGGCTACACATACAGAGACAGAGGGGTGCTGTTTCGCTCCCTAGGATGCTTTCTCCGGTGAGATACATTAAGCTTTTGCGAATTGAAGGAAAATTCTGAAACACAGAGAGACGAAAGATAAAACCATTTCTGTTTAAATAGGATTTTTCTTGGTACATTTTTGGGGGAAGCCTGGCTTCCCTTGGCATCAATGAATACACAACACTGAAGGAAGCTGTTCCTTTCAGTTAGAGAGCTAAGTTAGATAGAGCTAAAGACATGTTTTTAAACATCATGTCAGAGATGAATAAATAATTGGATATCACAGCTGTCTCTCAATCAATCACTCTACTTTGCAGTTCTTCCCGTATGGCGACGCATCAAAGTTTGCACAGCACGCCTTTAGGACCTTCGACAAGAACAGCGACGGCACCATCGACTTCCGAGAGTTCATCTGTGCCCTGTCTATCACATCGCGTGGCAGCTTCGAGCAGAAGCTCAACTGGGCATTCAACATGTACGACCTGGATGGAGACGGCAAGATCACCAGGGTGGAGATGTTGGAGATCATTGAGGTAAGGAATCACATTGATGGCTGGTTTCCCAGACACAGATTAAGCCACATTCTGGATTAAAAAGATATTTCCTCCATTGAAATAGCTTTTTAGGAGGCCTCCCGGGTGGCGCAGTGGTCTCTTGGTTCTCTTGGTTTGTGCCCAGGCTCTGTCGCAGCCGGCCGCAACCGGGAGGTCCATGGGGCGATGCACAATTGTCCTAGTGTCATCGTGCACCAGAGACTCCTGTGGCGGGCCGGGTGCAGTGCGCACTAACCAAGGTAGCCAGGTGCACAGTGTTTCCTCCGACACATTGGTGTGGCTGGCTACCTGGTTGGAGGTGTGCTGTGTTAAGAAGCAGTTGGGTTGTGTTTCAGAGGACGAGATTGTAATTATTAACAATTGGATACCACGAAAAGGGGGTAAAATAAAAAATGGTTTTAGTCCATTATTAGGTTTAATCTGTGTCCGGGAAACCAGCCCTATAATGTGTGTTTAAAACAAATTACACTGGATTGTTACCATGACGTTTATATACCATTTGTTAAAGCTATCTATCCAGTTTGAAGTAATCAGCAGTGCATGTTATTAGAATGTATTCTACAAAGACAAACATGGTTAAAAGGAAACATTGAGACAGAGGACGGTCAAGTTTAGCTAGATAATCAGGAGAATGTGTAGGACTACAGTGTTGTGGGGAACATTGGTATATAATTGGTAAATAACTGCAGTAGTATTGAGATTAAACTTTGAACATGTTCCTTTCTGTGGTATTGCCTTACTTATCATCCCTCCATGTCGTCCCCTGTGTCTCTCTAGGCCATTTACAAAATGGTGGGCACTGTGATCATGATGAAGATGAACGAGGACGGCCTGACACCGGAGCAGAGGGTGGACAGGATCTTCAGCAAGATGGATAAGAACAACGACGACCAAATCTCATTGGATGAGTTCAAAGAGGCGGCCAAGAGTGATCCTTCCATCGTGCTCCTCTTGCAGTGTGATATGCAGAAGTGAGAAGGAGGTGCTCATCTGTATAAAACCAGACGTGTACACTCTCTTTGGACAGGCAGCACATGTTTTAATGTCTCATTAAGTTCTTCTTCTCAGCCATTTCCACAGGAAAAAAATTATGCTTGGACTATTTTTCAATGGACTCGCTTCTTGTGGTTGTATGCATGAGAATGTGAAATAGCTGAATCATTTTGAATATATTATATTACACAATATCATGATACGTTTATATTTTATCAAACCTAACCTGCCAATGTGAATTGTACACCAGTAATCCTACTCCATTTACCCATTCACTTTTAGGCTAGCTTGTATATCAGTGAAGCGCTATACATTGAATTATTCTGTTCTTGCAGTATTTAGATGATCCATGTCCACTGTGGCAGCTAGCTGCTAATGCTAATGCTAATGCTAATGCTTAACATACTGGTAATGAACGATAATTCCTATGATAATTGTAACTCGTCTCTATAATGTCCAAACTTCTTGAGCTCTTGGAAAAATAGAGACTGGAACTGTGTAGGTTCCAATCTTTGCATGCATGTGTTATGTGTTCAGACTCTATAATCTAACCTCTTCAATTTTTGCATCCTCAAGAGCGGTATTCCAGAAATAGCCCTCCGAAAAAGCGTTTGGTATTGTTGCATGGGATGTACAGTAGTGATTCACCAGACCATTATATTATTAACTTCCTGTGGGAGCATGTTGCCCTCATTATTAATAACATTACGTATGTGTGATTAACATGACACAAGTTCTTGAATGATAGCTAATTACGAGCCCTTGTCGTAACCTCTCACACAGAGTCCAGATGTATCTGAAAGTTGAGTATTGAATTAAAGTCCAGCACTGTAGAACAACTAGTGAATAAATATGCTGCTGATGATATACTATATTTCCCTGATAATATTATTCTATTGCACTGTTGCCATCAATCAACACCAGGCCAATGCTTATCCATCTTCAATGGTATCAACCACCTATCACTCTTAGCATTGCTGGATACATAATGCGCCATGATAACTCCAAACTGGTTGGAATTCTCAGCCTGTACGTTTGCCCACTCGATTTACAATACAAAGTAACATCACACATATCAATATGTTTACAGTAGCACAGAGCACGGCAGAAATTGAACAAATCTTGGCTTTCAAAGCACGGCGTCCGGAGCTTGTGAATTTCCAAAGCCAGATACGAAAAGCCCTAAGAGTTTACTGGACATACTGCGTTCCTACAAAAGGTACTTTTATATAAAACAACTTTTTATTGAAGGTTTAATCTTCTAATCTCTCAATAAATCTAAGTTTACAATGGTCTGTGATGGTGCAGAACCCCTCCACGAGTTGCAAGAAGTGCTAGGTAAAAAAAAACAAAGCTTCTGTTTCAAATTTACTCCTATATGGATTGCAGATATCGTGAAAATGTGCATTTCATTGAACATACGAGACCTATTTACCATTTCGAAGCTATGCAGGCATGTACTGGCAAACATTCCACTTATTATACTAGTGGAAGCTGACACCGTTTTTTGACAGTTCTGGATACAGCATAATGTAGACTTGAATGCTCATTATTGATTATTATTTGTCTATACTATTATGTGTACAGGATGATCCAAACTTCATGGCAACAATCTTTGTCAAGTAAATGTTTATACTGAATATGAAAAATCTAATTTAAAAGATAAGTGACTGTGTATTTTTTTGTTTTGTTCTTTTTATACATGTGGCATGTGTTGCACCCAAAATTACATAGTTACATTCTTTATGTAGTACTAATGAAACTCAATAAAAACATCTATGGGCTTTTTCAAAAGGCATGGTCTGGTAAGTGTGATGCTATTCCTTAACCAATCAATCAATGTTACACATTTCCGTGATTGATACGCCAACATAGAAATGATGCAAGTTGACAATTGGTTAGGTTCCAAAGGTATACATTATGTGATGCATTTTGTTGTTGTTTGAGGTGGAATTATTCACCTTTCAAGATTCTCTGATTTAACCATTCTTTCCCATTTCTGTCTATTTTCCCGCCAATGTCTGTATTTGCATTTATTACAACCAATGACTGTTGGTTAAGCTAAGATTTGTTATATAATCAGGGGTAAAAGTAAGGCGGTACCATGGCGTACCCCCATGGTGTAACCCCCCCTCCCCCCTGGGATGCCATACCGGTAAAACATGAGCCTCTCACAATAATGAAAACAAAATGTCAAGAAAACTGTAGGCTGTTACACCATTATTTATCATTACTTCATGTCAGAGGCATGAGAAATTAGCGGATGGACTTGAAAACTGGTGGTGTAGGCCAGGGTTTTCCAAACTAGGTCCTAGTAAAGGAGCCCTTTGAAGAGATCGTTTGACAATCAGATAAAAAGCATCATGACTGGTTGTGTTTATGCCACAATTAAAGGCATAAAACATTTTTTAAACATTTTAAAAGTTAAATGGCAAATCTTTACAGCTAGGCACACAGAGATCCTATTAAATTAACAGGGATTCTATATGTAGTTCTATGATTAGGCCCCTAAACATTTTTGGTGCAAGCGCACGCACATATAGGAGGTCCCGTACCGGGAAGAAATTAATTATACATTCTCCCCTGTATATACATTTTTTGTAACAGTAAGAATTCCAACATAATACATTCTTAGAAATATTGGCTGCTTAAAACACATGCAAAAAAATGTTTTCTTTCGTCTCTCTGTTTCGTAAATGCCCTTCAATTCGCAAGAGGCTGAATGTATCTCACTGGAGAAAGCATCCAAGCGAACGAAACAGTGCCCCTCTATCTCTGTATGTGTAGGCCATCCATGCTGTCTGGTCAAAAAGAGTATGACGTTGTTGCTGCCCTAACGCTGAATGCAAGGGAAGCCAGCGAGCATTTGGCCTCCCTTGATCATTTTAGGCCATCAGCATTGAGCTAAATAAACTGAGTGAGCTCAGCTGTGAATGGCACACAAAAAAAAAGCGTCAAGGGAAGCCAGTTTGGATTTGGCTTCACACCAATCACATCACATTAGAAGCCAAACATCATTGACAGAACACTTGTATTGTTACATCTCATATAATCTGCCTTTTCCTAAATTAGACATGGATGGAGATAGGGATTTGTGGTTTTACTTAATTCTACATACTGGCCAATAATTATAATGGCGATTCCAACCATAAACTCATACATTGTGCCCTTGGCCTAAGAGGATGGAAGTTCAACATGTAGCTAGATGTAGTAACATCAGGCTAATGTTAACTAGCTGGCCTGGCACATCGTTGCCCATGAAAGGAAGTTAGGCTAGAGAGCAAGCATTTTAGCCAGGTATACTAGGACAACAAAAACTAAAAACGTGTATGACAGAATCATAGACCGTTTAGGCAACATGAAAGAGGATGGCATTGGCATTTCTCTACAAGTAGGGTGAGTCAACATATTTTTTCTACTTGCGGGCACACACGCAAACACACACACACAACCCTACAGCATGGTAACTCTCCGTGGTTCTAAATCAATAGTTGTTTTGTAGTCTGAAAATGTTGGAAACGTTAACTCGCTTGACCATGCTGTAGGTCATGTAACTGCTTACATGCAGTATGTTTTGTGGACTTCACTGGACAGGTGTTGCTCTCCGGTTTTGTGATGAAACAAAGGTGTGGTTGAATTTATTCTGCCATTGTCTTTTTATTGTCTCGGCCTTAGGCCTACAATATATAGACACTACATGACCAAAAGTATGTGGAACATCTCATTTCAAAATCATGGGCATTAATTTAGAGTTGGTCTCCCCTTTGCTTCTATAACAGCCTCCACTCTTCTGGGAAGGCTTTCCACTAGATTTTGGAACATTGCTGCGGGTACATGCTTCCATTCAGCCACAAGAGCACTGATGTTGGGCGATTACGCCTGGCTCGCAGTCTGCGTTCTAATTCATCCCAAAGGTGTTCAATGGGGTTGAGGTCAAAGCTCTGTGCAGGCCAGTCAAGTTCTTCCACAGTGAACTCGACAAACCATTTCTGTATGGACCTCGCTTTGTGCACGGGGGTATTGTCATGCTGAAACAGGAAGTGGCCTTCCCCAAACGGTTGCCACATAGTTGGAAGGACAGAATTGTGTAGAATATCATTGTATGCGGTAGCGTTAAGATTTCCCTTCACTGGAATTAAGGGGCCTAGCCCGAACCATGAAAAACAGCCACAGGCCTTCATTCCTCCTCCACCAAACTTTACAGTTGGCACTTTGCGTTCGGGCAGGCAGCGTTTTCCTGACATTCACCAAACACAGATTTGTCCGTCGGACTGCCAGATGGTGAAGCTTGATTAATCACGCCAGAGAACGCATTTCCACTGCTCCAGAGTCCAATGGCGGTGAGCTTTACACCACTCCAGCTGGGGATCTTAGACTTGTGTGCGGCTGCTCGGCCATGGAAACCCATTTCATAAAGCTTCTGGTAAACAGTTCTTGTGCTGGTGTTTCTTCCAGAGGCAGTTTTGAACTCGGTAGTGAGTGTTGCAAACGAGGACAGAAAATATTTACGCGCTACTCGCTTCAGCACTCGGCGGCCTCTTTCTGTGACCTTGTGTGGCCTACTACTTTGCGGATGAGCTGTTGTTGCTCATAAACATTTCCACTTCACAGTTGACCGGGGCACCTCTAGCAGGACAAGATATTTGACAAGCTGACTTGCTGGAAAAGTGCAGTGGTGACCCGTCAATCAGGCCAGGTGGGGCATTATTATAAATAATAATAACCAAATTATCTGTTTTTTTTAAACCTGTTTTGCATGTTATTTTGGCATTAATACTTGTCACATATCAGTTTGCAAACAACGTAAAAAATACATGAGCATTGAGTTAATAAGTCGCATACAAACATGATCTCTTTTTTGCTTTCTTGAGTAAGGCAGCTCCAAAATGTAGGTATTTCAGCCTAGCTCAGTGCTTTCTGTGGTGGTTGGGCAGCCAGCGGAAAATAAGGAGCGTAGGGGTTGGTACTGTTCTCTAGTTGCGCTGTGATTGGCTCAGTGTTCTGTAACTCATTGGGACACGACACCACCACAAAATCTATGGGGAGAGCTCGAAACTTCAAGCCCCTTGGGTGCTGCCATGGAGTTACATTACTACTGCCCAAAAGGCCAAATAAACTGAACAATTTCGATAAAAATCTATGTCAAATTGATTCTGACAAATATATTGGTATTATCTATAAGCTATAGAGGCCATTTGAGAGCTATCAGGATTAGCTCACATACCGAGATGGAGTGTTTCACTGTTGTGATCAAACATCATGTACCAACAGCAATTCATGTTTATCAGGAAATGATGAAAGTACAATTTGCATCTCACAGAGAGGGACCTATGTACATTAAGACACAAATATGAATTCAAAAGAATGTGGGAATATTCAATATACAGTATTTGTATTCTCAGTATTGTGGACTATAGGGAGAGTTGTGTACTAAAAGGGCCAGTCGTGGGCTAAAAAGCTTGCTCAATGGAGATTATCAATTTTTTGTACAGGGTTAAGCTTCATCTGTGTCTGGGAAACCAGCCATAGAGTAGTATTTTTATTTTGGGGGTGTAATCTTTAAGAGTCTAAGCCGGGGGTGTGTGTGGGGGGGGTTGACTACTTGGTCAGAACCACATTGAATAACACATTGTAACGATTTTCCTCCTCTTCTGACGAGGAGTATGATGGATCGGACCAAGGTGCAGCGTGGTACGTGTCCATCATGATTTAATAGAACAGAACACTGAATGACAAAACAATAAAGAGAACAACCGAAACAGTTCTGTCTGGTGCAGACACAAATACAGAAAGCAACTACCCACAACCCATAGTGGGAAAACAGGCTGCCTACGTATGGTTCTCAATCAGAGACAACAATTGACAGCTGCCTCTGATTGGGAACCATACCAGGACAAAACCAGAATACAAAACATAGAACAAAAACATAGAATGCCCACCCCAACTCACGCCCTGAACAAACTAAAATAGAGACATAAAAAAGGTACTAAGGTCAGGACGTGACACACATTCATACATGGATAAACATATATATGTACAGTGGGGCAAAAAAGTATTTAGTCAGGCACCAATTGTGCACGTTCACCCACTTAAAAAGATGAGAGAGGCCTGTAATTTTCATCGTAGGTACACTTCAACTATGACAGACAAAATGAGAAAAAAAATCCAGAAAATTACATTGTAGGATTTTTAATGAATTTATTTGCAAATTATGGTGGAAAATAAGTATTTGGTCACCTACAAACAAGCAAGATTTCTGGCTCTCACAGACCTGTAACTTCTTCTTTAAGAGGCTCCTCTGTCCTCCACTCATTACCTGTATTAATGGCACCTGTTTGAACTTGTTATCAGTATAAAAGACACCTGTCCACAACCTCAAACAGTCACACTCCAAACTCCACTATGGCCAAGACCAAAGAGCGGTCAAAGGACACCAGAAACAAAATTGTAGACCTGCACCAGGCTGGGAAGACTGAATCTGCAATAGGTAAACAGCTTGGTTTGAAGAAATCAACTGTGGGAGCAATTATTAGGAAATGGAAGACATACAAGACCACTGATAATCTCCCTCGATCTGGGGCTCCACGCAAGATCTCACCCCGTGGGTTCAAAATGATCACAAGAACGGTGAGCAAAAATCCCAGAACCACACGGGGGGACCTAGTGAATGACCTGCAGAGAGCTGGGACCAAAGTAACAAAGCCTACCATCAGTAACACACTACGCCGCCAGGGACTCAAATCCTGCAGTGCCAGACGTGACCCCCTGCTTAAGCCAGTACATGTCCAGGCCCGTCTGAAGTTTGCTAGAGAGCATTTGGATGATCCAGAAGAAGATTGGGAGACTGTCATATGGTCAGATGAAACCAAAATATAACTTTTTGGTAAAAACTCAACTCGTCCTGTTTGGAGGACAAAGAATGCTGAGTTGCATCCAAAGAACACCATACCTACTGTGAAGCATGGGGATGGAAACATCATGCTTTGGGGCTGTTTTTCTGCAAAGGGACCAGGACAACTGATCCGTGTAAAGGAAAGAATGAATGGGGCCATGTATCGTGATATTTTGAGTGAAAACCTCCTTCCATCAGCAAGGGCATTGAAGATGGTCTTTCAGCATTTCAGTCTTTCAGCATGACAATGATCCCAAACACACCGCCCGGGCAACGAAGGAGTGGCTTCGTAAGAAGCTTTTCAAGGTCCAGGAGTGGCCTAGCCAGTCTCCAGATCTCAACCCCAGAGAAAATCGTTGGAGGGAGTTGAAAGTCCGTGTTGCCCAGCAACAGCCCCAAAACATCACTGCTCTAGAGGAGATCTGCATGGAGGAATGGGCCAAAATACCAGCAACAGTGTGTTGGGAGACTTGTGAAGACTTACAGAAAACGTTTGACCTCTGTCATTGCCAACAAAGGGTATATAAAAAAGTATTGAGATAAACTTTTGTTATTGACCAAATACTTATTTTCCACCATAATTTGCAAATTAATTAATTAAAAATCCTACAATGTGATTTTCTGGATTTTTCCCCCTCATTTTTTCTGTCATAGTTGAAGTGTACCTATGATGAAAATTACAGGCCTCTCTCATCTTTTTAAGTGGGAGAACTTGCACAATTGGTGGCTGACTAAATACTTTTTTGCCCCACTGTATATCTAAAAGAAAGTGTCTGTCCTATATATGAGGGATATAACATTATATTTAACCCCTATTTTAGGCACTTAACTATCTCCAGATACAGTGCCTTCGGAAAGTATTCAAACCCTTTACTCAAAGCTTTATTCTAAAATGATTTAAATATTTGTAAAAAGCTCAGCAATCTACACACAATACCCCATAATGAGGAAGTGAAAACAGGTTTTTAGACATTTTTGCAAATAAAAAAACAGAAATACCTTATTTACATAAGTATTCAGACCCTTTACTATGAGACTCGAAATTGAGCCCAGGTGCATCCTGTTTACATTGTTCATCCTTGAGATGTTTTTACAACTTGATTGGAGTCCACCTGTGTTAAATGCAATTGATTGGACATGATTTGGAAAGGCACACAACTGTCTATATAAGGTCCCACAGTTGACAGTGCATATCAGAGCAAAAACCAAGCCATGAGTTTCGAAGGAATTGTCCATAGAGCTCCGAGACAGAATTGTGTCGAGGCACAGATCTGGGGAAGGGTACCGAAAAATTGCTGCAGCGTTGAAGGTTTCCAAGAACACAGTCACCTCCATAAGTCTTAAATGGAAGAATTTTGGAACCACCAAAACTCTTCCAAGAGCTGGCTCCTGGCCAAACATGGCTTGGTTTTTGCTCTGACTTGCACTATCAACTGTGGGACCTTATATAGACAGGTGTGTGCCTATTTTCTCTTTGTCATTATGGGGTAATGTGTGTAGATTGATGAGGGGGGGGGGGAAATAATACATTAATTTTAGAATAAGGCTGTAACGTAACAAAATGTGGGAAAAGGGAAGGGTTCTGAATACTTTCCGAATGCACTGTACACAAAAATGTACTCATTGCACTGTGACGCACCACCTCCCTGTACTGTTAGTCGCTAATGTCTCTTCACCTTCAGTGGCTCCATCTCTTCAGCCAGCTGTTCAAACCTGTTCCTCCCGTCAACATACTGGCAATCAACTTCCTTGGTAGTTTTCTCATGCTCCTCCAGCTCCTCCTTTGCTTCCTCCACAGTTTTCTTCTCACCATTCAATTCTCTGCTGGTTCTCTTGAGCCACTTCTTCCTGTAAGCATTTGATGAAGTTAGCACGGTCAACCTGTAAAGGTTTTACAGAATCAATCAAACCAACATCGATCATCTCCATAGGAAATCAAAGCATAATTTGTAATCATGGATCAATAAAGTTGTATTTTTACCAAAGTGCAGATGTCCTCAGTCTGTTCCTCCTCGACATTCTCAAGCTCTGTCACACTGGCCTTGACCTGATTCACTGTGGCCTGCATTCAAAAATACAGGTAAACAGTTAAACAGCATTCATGTCATACATTAAATAGAGGTGTATCATGCACAATAACAGACAGCAGCACTGCGTTGATATACAGGACATGCATTTTTATTTTTTGAGATGCAATTAATACAATTGTAACAAGCATGCTTACAGTCACAACACAATTACCAGTCTTTTTCAGTCATTATGGGGTCATGATGGTGCTGAAGTGTGATGAAGCAACGCATCTGACTGTTGTCTATTCAATGCATCAATGTTTACATTTTATACAGCAGTGACTGACACATTACAACACAGTTCAAGACATTACCAGGGCCATGATGGTGTTGTGTAGTTTGGCCTCCATGCGCTGGATGTCCTCAGTGACTGAGCCCAGGTGAAGATGAAACCCGGGAGAGCTGGGCCTTGTAGTTCTTCAGCTCTGACTCCAATTTGCTGAGAAATGCAACTACAAATCAATACAATTCTGCAAGACAAGATCAGGTTTAGGGCGGAAACTTAATTCCCTTCTATTATCGCCTCCTGGAAAAAGAGATCAGTCCTCTCGTGGGACTTCCTGGTTAAATAAAACATGAAATAAATAGAAAAGATTTACTGCTGATGCGTTTCTGTGCCAGCTCTTTCATCAACCAATACAATATGAACATTGAACACATCTAAATAACCTAAATAAGACATCCTCCAGCGATTGTTTTGCTTTTACTGTTGAAAGCGATATCCCAAGTATACTGTAAATACAGTCAAGTACACACACTAAAGAGCAAAAGATATATACGTTTTGAGCAAAATATATTTTTTTTTACACAACTGAAAACTTCAAGGAGTAGGGCATTCAAGGAGTTGGTCTGATGAGAATCTGTAATGTCATCGACCTCCCCCTTGCTTGAGGAACAATAGAGGAGAGATAGAGAACAAAAGAGGAACCCCCTCACTTGTGCTATGTCATGACATACCTGGAACACCTACTGAGATGTGCCTCTTGTTAAGTAAAACAGGTCTTAAATGAGGTGAAAAGGAGACTGGAGTGGAAAATAGTAGAGACCAGATGAACAAAATAGTTACTCACCGAATTTCTGTCTCCAGATCTCACCTGAGGTATTTGGCCATGCCGAAGTCTGGGGTGTAGTATCGGTTGCGGTAAACCTGATCTCCTTCGACAGTGAAGGACAGTTCCTCGGTGGGTCGGCCTTGTCGCATCACCCTCCTGGCTGCGTCCTTCCCCTGCAATCAAAATAGGGGAAGAGACATTAGTACCTGGGCACTTTATAACCATCGACTCGAGCAAGCAAGGGGTCTACCTTTTACATTTGCAGCAAAGTCTACTGCCAACTTAAACTACCTTCATCAAACATCAGCCACATACAGTGCCCATTCTATGCAAGACAGCCTGATACATTACATGATGGTACAGTTAGAAGTACAATTGTCAAAACCACTTTTTATCTTTCAATTTGATCTACCTCAATGCACTCTCCTTCAAACAGTTTGTTGGACTATGCATGCAACATGTAAATATTATGAACTTGATCAGGGTAGAAACTAACTTTGATGATGAGAATGGATTCTATGCCCCTCATGTCAATGAGACAGTTGGTAATGACTGGGTTGGCTATGCTTAGAGAGTCCAGCACCGAGGGGTAGTCAGGATGATTGACTCCCCTGAAACACAACAGAATACAAAAACACATTTATACAAAATAGCTTTACTGACTCAACATGTTTATATACAGTTTGTTATGTGCATATAACATAATTATTTGTTAAGATTAAGACTTCTCCACACACAGCGATAACTAAATATGGTCATTGACCAAATATGGTCAATAGTAGCTACCGCTATTCAACAACAACAATAAAAATGATGTCAGCTTCCCAAATGGCACCATATTCCCTACATAGTGCACTACCTTTTTCCTTCTTGGTTAAGAATTGAGACTGGGTTATTGACCTGTGATTTACGGTAAAAGAGGCTTTTAAAGTACAGACATTTAAAAGTAAGCAACATCATTAAACTCTCCATTGAACATATACAAACACAAACACTGACACCACCACAGACACTCACACACAAAATAAATCACTTTATTTATCTAGTCTCCACATTTGAAGAAGTCATAAGTATTTGGACAAATTCACTTATAATGTATGAAAGTAGTCAAAAGTTGAGTATCTGGTCCCACATTCCTTGCACGCCAAGACTACATCAAGCGTGTGACTCTACAGCCTGGTTGGATGCATTTGGGGGATGTCACACGCTTGACGTAGGCATGACTTGCAAGGAATGTGGGACTGAATAATATATGTTTGACTACTTGAATACACTGTAAGCTGAATTTTTCCAAGTACTTATGACTGCTTCACATGGGGGGGGGACTAGATACAGAAAGTGCTTTCATTTCCAAACAGTAAAACAGATAGGTGTGAAAATACCCTAGAATAAAAGGTGACATTATGTACTGTCGCCTCACATGAAACATTTCAAATCCAAAATGCTGGAGTATAGAGACAAATTTAAAATGTTATCTTCACTGTCCAAATACTTATGGAGGGGAACAATAGTATATGGAATGGGAGTCTATAACATGAGACTTTACCTTTCACCATTTTTCACGAAACCCTTCAATGATACTCCTCTGTTAGTGATGGTGGCCTTTCCACCAAGACCCACTATTACAGCAGTCAGGATGACACTTTTCCCACCTGCAAAAACAAATCAGATCAAATTCACAAGGCAAAACAATATAGCCGAAATTGGTCCCACTCTATAGGACGCATTTATAGTACAATGAATAGCCACAAATAAAAAATAAACTTGAATGAGTAGGTGTGTCCTAACCTTTGACTGGTACTGTATGTTGTAGTTTAGACCCTATTTTACATAATCTGAGGTGTTGGTTTTGTGCCTGCCATCGGTTGAGACACAGCATACTATTGAATGCAGGGTAGGTGTCAGATATAAGAGAACGTTGACATGAGTGGGAATATCCATTGTTATAAATTAAACGGGCAGTCTTTTATAGGAAACCTATTGAAATCATAGAAATATAGACAATAGAATAAAAAACAATACCCATTCAAATTGACATTTGACGGTGGGTGGACCGGCGTAATTGGAAGTTAAAGTTTGAATTTAATTTAAATGTCAGGAGTCTGAAGGGATAGTTTCATTCTATTAATTATATTTCCATGATTGAAATGACCCCCACCCTGTATTCAAGAGTATGACAGACACACCACAAACACTTCAGATTATGTCAAACAGAGTCCAAAATATAACATTTGAGATTTTTTAAATTTTTATAATTGATGTTAATAGTACATTTTTTGTATTTATTATTAAACACTTTTTTCCCAAGAAATCATAGAATAGTTTGACAATCTTGTTTGTAAGCTTTCGAATGATATCAAACACGATCATTTTCAATGATGAAGACATGGATGTCTCATGGTGAGGTATGCAAAATTGGTCAACTTTGAGCACCTCTAAGGTTCCGTTCAAATCAAAAGGGGTGCAGTCAGAAAGTGATTGAAATCATATGGAATGACCCAGAGGTAAGATAAGGCAGAGAAAACATGTATATATCGTAAGGCATACAAAGTGACAATCCTCTTTCTTACATTGTTGCCAACATTATGCAACGATACGCCATCCCATCTGGTTTGCGCTTAGTGGGATTATCATTTGCTTTTCAACAGGACAATGACACAAAACACACCTCCAGGCTGTGTGAGGGCTATTTGACCAAGGAGAGTGATGGAGTGCTGCATCAGATGACCTGGCCTCCACAGTCACCTGACCTCAACCCGATTGAGATGGTTTGGGAAGATTTGGACCGCAGAGTGAAGGAGAAGCAGCCAACAAGTGCTCAGCTTATGTGGGAACTACTTCAAGACTGTTGGAAAAGCATTCCTTATGAAGCTGGTTGAGAGAATGCCAAGAGTGTGTAAGGCTGTCATCAGGGCAAAGGGTGACTAATTTGAAGAATCTAAAATATATTTTGATGTATTTAACACTTTTTTGGGCTACTACATGATTCCTTATGTGTTATTTCATAGTTTTGATGTCTTCACCCCCCTTCACGTAAGCTGGATGTCCTTTGGGTGGTGGACCATTCTTGATACTTTGCAGTAATTGACACAAACCGGTGTGCCTGGCACCTACTACCATACCCAGTTCAAAGGCACTTACATTTTTTGTCTTGCCCATTCACCCTCTGAATGGCACACATACACAATGTATGTCTCAATTGTCTCAAGGCTTAAAAATTGTTCTTCAATCTGTCTCTTACCCTACAACTACAGTGATTTGAAGTGGATTCAACTAGTGACATCAATAAGGGATCAGAGCTTTTACCTGGATTCACCTGGTTAGTCGACGTCATTGAAAGAGCAGGTGTTCTTAATGTTTTCTAGACACTCGGTGCATACGACCATTTTATAAATGGTATAATTGCGTGATATGATTGCTATTTGCAACCTCTACTCCCTACTTTGCCCCTAGATGAATGGGTTTCACCACTGAAGTCTTGCATCAGTACACAAGTGTCTATCCTAAAGAAAAGAAAAAGTAATACAATTACTCATCATTTAAGAAGCGCAGAGAAAGGGGTTGCTGGATAAAAATCTGTGCGTCCCAGAACAGCCATTCTCTCCTCCACTGTTCTCAGTACTGCCATCTGGTGGATGTAGTTAGTGCTGGTGTACTTGGGGATGGTTTGTAGTTTTTGCACCAGGCTGGACAGGCATGTTCAAGCAGGGGTCGGCAGTACTGCATACGTTGATAAGCAACTGCTTGTTAAGTTTACGTTATGGTTAGGGTAAGGTTTAAAATAAGGGTTAAGGTTAGAGTTAGGGTTAGTAGATAGTTGAATTGTTACTGATAGTACATCTGGAGATGCTCTACAGACTATCCAAATAAAGTGTTACCTATTTATTTAGTTAGTTGGTTTGTAGACCTGAAATTGTCAGTAGTGGAAATCATTGTCACTGGCATCCATTTAGCTCTGTATTCAAACGGGTATTTACAGGAAGTACAGCCATGTTGATGTTGTTTTTCTCTTCATTCTCTTGGAAAGTTATATTTGGTACTGAACTGCTCTGATAGTGTGGACTATAAGGTAGCCACTTTTGATGCATTGAAAGATGTTTGGTTTTAACACATTGCATCAGTTGTAGAGACTAAAGAAGTGTACGTAGACATTTAACTGTATACTGTGAGTTAGTTGCACACATGTACAACTCAATAAAGTAGTCGTGTAATTCATCTCATACAGTTTTCTCTCTCTGTGACATTCCCTTACCAGATGATGGGGAAGCTGTACTTTGGTATGGTGCAGTCTGGTTCCTGGTGTTGCTTTGATGAGTTTAACTACATCGTACTGTCAGTCATCGCTGATCAGCTTCAGTTCATTAAGCATAGTAACAGTTTATAGTATGCCACTTGACCTTACAGTACTCATTAGACTGCTTGTATTGTTATGGCTTAAATGTTTTTCATTTTCCATTGAATTAACTTGACAGATAAATAGTTCAGTTTAAGTGTTCAAACGTATATTATAATGACCTGTTTTCCCCCAAAGGCTTGTGTTCGAGGGAGATATCCTCAAGTGGATTCTTCATCACCATGAATCCAGCATAACATTTTGCACACCTGGACTGTTCAATATATTTGGCCATTATTCTTTTCAAAATTCTTTAAGCTGTGTCAAATTGCTTGTTGATCATTGCTAGACAACCATTTTCAAGTCTTGCCATAGCTTTCCAAAAATATTTAAGTCAAAATTGTAACTCGGCCACTCAGGAAAATTCACTGTCTTCTTGGTAAACTACTCCAGTAAGGGATTTGGCCTTGTGTTTTAGGTTATTGTCCAGCTGAAAGGTGAATTCATCTCCCAGTGTCTGGTGGAAAGTGGACTGAACCAGGTTATCCTCTAGGACTTTGCCTGTGTTAGGCTCCAAACCGTTTATAAAAAAAACTCCCCTGTCCTTAATGTTTACAAACATACCCATAACATGATGCAGCCAACACTATGATTGAAAATATGGACAGTGGTACTCAGCAATGTATTATATTTGCCCTAAACATAAGACTTTATATTCAGGACAAATCTTTTTTTGCAGTATTACTTTTGTGTCTTGTTGCAAACAGTTGTTGGAATGTTTGTATTCTGTACAGGCTTCCTCCTTTTCACTCTGTCAATTAGGTTAGTACTGTGGAGTAACAATGTTGATCCATCCTCAGCCCCCCCCACCCCCCCCACCACCACCATTCTTGAGACACACGGGAAACTGTTGAGCATGAAAAACCCAGCAGAGTTGCAGTTCTTGACACACCTGTTTGCCTGGCACCTACTACCATACCCCGTTCAAAGGCACTTACGTCTTTTATCTTGTCCACTCAGCCTCTGAATGGCACACATACACAATCCATGTCTCAATTGTCTCAAGGCTTAAAAATCCTTCTTTAGCCTGTCTCCTCCCCTTCATCTACACGGATTGAAGTGGATTTAACAAGTAGCATCAATAAGGGATCAAAGCTTTCACCTGGATTCAGCTGGTCAGTCTATGTCATGGAAAGAGCAGGTGTTCTTAATGTTTTGTATACTTGGCACATTTTTCAACTGTGCTGTAATTTTTCAGAAAAGCTCTGAGCCTTTCTATTCTCATACTTTCTACAGATTATAAATTAAAGATGAATATGTTAACTAAGAGTATTGTTATTATTATTATTATTATTGACCTCTCTGGTCTTTGTGGTTGAATCTGTGTTTGAAATTCCCTGCTCGACTGAGGGACCTTACAGATAATTGTATGAGTGGGGTATAGAGATGAGGTAGTCATTCAAAAATAATGTAAAACACTACTATTGCGCACAGAGTGAGTCCATGCAACTTATTTACGCTTGCCATAACAAAGGGGTTGAGTATTTATTGACTGAAAACATTTCAGCTTTTCATTTGTAATTAGGAAATCATTACAAATGGAAATATTTGGAAAAACATTATTCAACCTTGACATTGTGAGGTATTGTGTGTAGGTCAGTGACAACAAATCTCAATGAAATACTTTTTTTCATTCAGGCTGTAATACAATAAAATGTGGAAAAAGTCAAGGGGTGTGAGTACTTTCTGAAGGCACTGTAGTTGTTTTATTATTTTTTTTAAATGTATTAACATCTTTTTTCCCCCTGATAGTTAAATAAGAATTGATTAATAATCTGGTAATTTTGTATGGGTTTTTCAACACTGATGGTGGAATGTCCGTTTTTTTATTCTGCTAGCTAGCTAACAAAACTGGAACTGGGAGTAGCTGGAACTGGGAGCTGTTTTTGTTTGAATGTGGACATCGACTTTAACAGCTTTAGAGGCACTGAGAAGTGCAGCAAGTGGATTGCGGACCGTAAATACGAGTACAACTACTCTCATGATAACCGATGTGTGGTGGGCTTTCCGGCGCAAATGGCTACACTTCCGGGTGTGCTACACATCGGTACTGTAGGGGAGTAGCTAGCCAGCGACCTACGGAGTCCATAAGGAGAGGCTGAGGACGTCGGAGACAGTGATGTGTGCTGACGGCTGGCGGACCTGTCTCTGACTCTGATATGACCACTGAACTCCCTAGCTGCGGCTGTGGCCAAGAATGTGCTCCCTCATCCCTCCACCGCTCAGACCATTCTACCTCCATTCTTGCCTCCCAGATGTTTTGATTTTGTTCAATTTGTTGTATCTCATCTTATTCATTTAAATGTTTATTGTATGTTTTACTGTAATTCAGCTTTTAGCTGCCATAGTACCCATGAAACGAAATGCAATGAATCATTATCATCATCATAGTCAAACAGTAGTTTGTTATACTAAGTAAGAATATTTTGAGTGGTATCAACTTTTATGATATTTCTCCCCTCCAGGATCCAGTTGACCTTGACTGGAAGCTCAGGGGCTGACATTTGGGTAGAAGCACCAGAAGCTGCTCAACATCCAGATCCCAGAAATGTCTATAGTCATGACCCTCTGCAGCATCCCGGGGGCTGTCATCAACTTCATGCAGGTGTTGATTCTTCTACTTTTCTGTCTATTTGCATGGATTTTGTGTTGTTTCCTATGCAGACATGTTCTGTGGTGGCACAGGACGAAATCTTGAGCCATTGTCAGAGGAAGAAATCGGGAAGACCTCTGCAGACATTGATTCCACAGGAAAAAGGTAAGTGTAACTGAAATCTATTGCTGTTTTTGTAGTTGCTATATTATCTTCATTCAGCTTTGGTAAAGTTACTGTGTATTTGCAATCTTACATAGGGAGGATAACAAGTGGTTTCTCCGAAAAACTCACGACTCTTCCTGGGAAGCTGTTTGTCTTTTAATACTATATGCCTGGGCAGTCGGAGGAGTCCTCAACCATGTGGATGACTGATGATTTCCTGCAAACTACTAAAGACAAAAGCTATTGAATGTTGCACAAGCATCCAAACTCTGATCCACAAGTTGTTTGAAGGCGCACTTTGCGATATGTGAATAGAATAATTAATATAGCCCAATAATAATTTAAATCCATTACATTTTCTATATTGGAGAAGTTATCCCTCTTCCATCAAACTTGCTTTTGTCTCTGAATATTCCAGGTGTGTCTTTACCAGCGTGGAATCGTATGATCTTCAAGTACATTGTGGATCTCATCGTTCCCTGGGATGAGTTGGTTCCTAGCACAGAGAGTCTCATACACAAAGGTCTGCTCACACCTTTACCCCGATGGAGTGCAGCAAGCATCCATACACTTTTCAAATCGTACCATTCAAGAGTATTAAGTTCAAGTTCAACTTTATTTACCGTATGTAATACATACTATACACTGGAAATCATACTCATCAGAGCTCTCACATTAAAAACAACAGCATTAAAATTTGTGATCTTTTTTTGCTTCAGTAGATTATTAAAAAGCTAGCCGGCTACCACCCGGTTACTCAACCCTGCGCCTTTGAGGCTGCAGGGTTCACTGGTAACTTTAATAATGGAACACTAGTCACTTTAATAATGTTTACATACTGCTTTACTCATTTCATATGAAAAATACTATATTCTATTCTACTATTTTAGTCAATGCCACTCCGACATTGCTCGTCCTAATATTTATATTTCATTCCATTATTTTACTTTTAGATATGTGTGTATTGTTGTGAATTGTTAGATACTACTGCACTGTTTGGAGCTAGGAACACAAGCATTTCGCTACACCCGCAATAACATCTGCTAAATATCTGTATGTGACCAATAAAATTGATTTGAGTTTCAACAAGCACTTTGTTACTCCCACTGCCAGCCATGCTGCCCCTGTCCCCTTTTGAGTTCTCCCTCAGAGCACACCCCCCCCCCCGCTTCTCCTTCCACCCAGTACAGGAGAATGAGGTGCTGTAATCTGGACCCTTACAAATCACCTGTGCTCGATGATCTTCCATCCCTTGCCTCTTCAACCTCTCCTTACAAAAACATCTGAAGTCCCACAGGATTGGAAAGCTGCTACCAATCATACCACTCTTCAAAGGGGGCAACAGGCTATCTCCATCTTGCCTTTCTAAAGTTTTTGAATGTCTGCTCAACCAACAGTTAACCAGCCAATCGGGGTCCCACAGTGTTCTTTCTGCGATGCAGTCTGGCATCAGAACTGGCCATAGTAGGTGAAGGCCAGAGTACCTCTGCAACACTGACGGTTCTAATGACATCACATCTGTTTTTGACAACAAGCATTTTTTATTGATCTCTAAAGCCTTTTGATTCTGTTAAGCACTGCATTCTGCTCAATAGACGAATCAACCTAGGGTTCTCAGAGGATTGTCTAGCCTGGTTTGAAAACTATTTCTCTGGCTGTATACAACGTGTCAAATCCGAGGGCCTGCTGTCCCAACCACTGGCTGTATACATGGCAGTTCCACAATAATTGATTCTTGGGCCGGACCTATTCTCTGTGTATATTAACAATGTTGCACATTCTACCAGTGACTCCCTCATCCACCTTTATGCGGACACTATCCTGTACACAACTGGCCCCTCCCTGAACACTGTGTTGACCACCCTACAACATAGCTTTAACAACATCCAGCATGCCTTCTCAATACCAAAAAACTAAATGTATGCTCTTCAACCGGAACCTATCTCAACCTGCCTGCCCTCCTAACATTCTCACCCTGAAGGGGTCAGAGCTAGAGTATGTCGACACACCTTGGTATATGGCTGGAATGATCACTCTCATTGCATACCCACATCACCCACCTTCAGTCTAAAGTTAAATCCAGAATTGTTTTCCTCTACCGCAACAAAACATGCACCCAATCTGCCAAGCACACCTTTGTAAAAAATGAGCATCCTGCCAATTCTGGACTATGGCGAAGTAGTTTACAGGCGTGCCCGCCAAACCTCTCTTAATAAACTACACGTAATTTACCACACTGCCATCTGCTTTGTTACCAGTGCCCCCTTCAACACTCATCTCTGTGTCCTTTGAACCCTGGGTCAACTGTCACCCTGACGCCAGACCCACTGGGACCAATTTATTTACAAGTAGGCAAGTCCCCCCTCTACCTCAGCTCACTCCTCAGCAACCTGCACTCTGGTAGATATCACACTGGTCATTCCGTCATTCATTCCAGTTTTCAGTTGCCAACTGCTGCAAAGTTATGCCTCTTGGCGAGGTCATTATTGTAAATGAGAATTGGTTCTCAATGGACTTATCTGGTTAAATAAAGGTTAAATAAATTCAGTAATTCAACTTCTAGCTGCAAATGTGTACATGAAATAAACTCAAACTAGATATGAAGATTACGTCCAGAATCTGGATCACCTGCTGATAACCCAATTTCTGAAATTGTTTATAAGCTCCCAGGTCCTTCAGAACAAGGTAGCCAGACTGTGTGTGGATATTCACCACAGATGGCTGCTCAGTACCTGCAGGAGATGAGGAGGCTCTACTACCTAGTCCCTAGCACCTTTACTGGGTACATTGACTCCTTTACCAAGATGTGTCGTTCAGGGGGCTTCAAGCTTGATTGATGTGGAAGAAGAGATGATGATGATGCAAGAAACAATCCTGCGGCAACAGGAAATGTGAATTACTATATGGATTATAATTAATGGACATTTTTGTCGGGGTTGATACATTTCTCATTAAGGCAAATTAAGTCTGAAATTTCGGTGTAAACTACAAACTTTAGAAGCCTTTTTAAAACTCAAATGCGCTACAAGTTTACATTTCCGGAGTGGTCAAATTACGATCCTACATCTGTACAAACACATTCGCGTGCACACACACACTTTGATAAATGTGCTCTCTGTTGACTGTGGGTAACATTTTGTTTATGTAAACAATTTGTTTTATTTTGTGTTGTAAAATTGTAGAATTCCACAGCTGATTTAAATAAAGTTTTTCCTCTGTTAGAGAAAGCAGTTCCAGCTTAAGGTGCTCATTTCAGAAATAAGGCAAGTGAACATAAACATGCTTAATTCTTCACCTAAGCATGCCTTTTGCCTTCATAAACAGTTGGGGGGGGGGGGGTTCAACAGTTTCCAACTATTGATTTGAGGCAGTCACACTGTCACTATCAATATCTAATACTGGATTAATTGTGTGCAATAACCTTGGAGTAAGGCTGTTTTTCTTACCCTCTCTCCCACTAGTAGGACTTGGGATGGGCACAGGGACACTTAAAGGTTATTTTACACCTTTGCAATTCATCGAGACTGTGGTGTAGTGTCCTTATTTTCCTCGTCTAGGCACGGACCCAGCCTCCCACCTGGTATGTCTGGCCCAGGAGCCGAGGGGCAGCAGCTGCACCTGGACATGGTGTCTCTGGGTCCTAAGGGCAGAGTAGCTCATCTACAAGGCCCAGGTCCTCAAGGGCCGCTGGCTCTTCCCGCAGACCTGCCACCTGGCTGCTTGCTTTGTGCCTAGACTGCAAACCGTGGTCAAGCTCTGAGTGGACAACAAAACTTATTGGTGCGCCGCACTGTTTTGAACTTTTATATTTGCATGTTTTATGAGTTAATATAATATTTATGTCAATGGCTAATGCCGTGTGAGACAACTAATGATGTAGTATGTTTGTTGAAACCATGTCGAAGCACAAGAGGGTCCTGTGAGATTACCTCGAGGTGTGGTCCTCTCAGGTGCCGGCAGCACACAGGACCCAGCTGTAGATGGATGCCCTCCTCAGGTTGAAATGAAATGGCTCATACCTGGACCCTCATTTCTGTCTGTGGCTGTACGCTAAACCAGACCCAGTGTTCCCTGCCTCCATCCTGCAGAGCCATCAAGGTCTTCAGTCCCACAGCTCACCATTAGAGGGCGAACCACCTATAGAAGTATACACTGAGTGCACAAAACATTAGGAACAACTCCCTAATATTGAGTTGCACCCCATTTTGCCCTCAGAACAGCCTCAATTCGTTGGGGCACAGACTCTACAAGGTGTCAAAAGCGTTCCACAGCGATGCTGGCCCATGTTGACTCCAATGCTTTCCACAGTTGTGTCAGGTTGGCTGGACATCCATTGTGTGGTGGACCATTCTTGATACACATGGGAAACTCTTGAGCATGAAAAACCCAGCAGTGTTGCAGTTCTTGACACACTCTAACTGGTGCGCCTTGCACCTACTACCATATCCCGTTCAAAGGCACATAAATATTTTCTCTTGCCCCTTCACGCTCTGAATGGCACACATACACAATGTCTTAGTTGTCTCAAGGCTTAAACATATTTCTTTACCCTGTCTCCTCCCCTTCCTCTACACTGATGGAAGTGGATTTAACAAGTGACATCAATAAAGGATCATAGCTTTCACCTGGATAGTCTGTGTCATGGAAAGACATGTCCCTAATGTTTTGTGCACACAGTATAGTTAGGGATTTTATTTGTATGGTGTACCCATGAGTGAACCAGTCAAATTGCCATCGTCTGAGGGGCTTTGTCTCTTCTTGGGATTCTACACAGAACACAACAATATCTATTGTTATTACAAATCCATTGCTAATGATTCTGTTCCTGAAGATAGCTGGAGAGCCTCGGTTAATAATACAGCAACTTCACTTCCTGTCCTGTAGATAGCGGTGGAGCCTCCTTCACACCATGAGTCCCAGTGGAGAGGTGACAGAGGAGCTTCTGTAAGATAAAATGCAGCCCAGCCTGGAAGAAGCCTCTGCTTCTTTAACACATTGATACAACAACCAATAGGATAATTGTGATGTCATATGGAATCATGTAGTAACCCCCAAAAAAGTGTTAAACAAATCTAAATACATTTTATATTTGAGATTCTTCAAAGTAACCACCCTTTGGCCTTGATGACAGCTTTGCACACTATTGCCGTTGTCTCATGAGGTAGTCACCTGAATTGCATTTCAATTGACAGGTGTGCCTTGTTAAAAGTTCATTTGTGGAATTTATTTCCTTCTTAATGCGTTTGAGCCAATCAGTTGTGTTGACAAGGTAGGGGTGGTATACAGAAAATGGTCCAGATTTACCAAATAGGGCTAAATCCATATTATGGCAAGAACAGCTCAAATAAGCAAAGAGAAATGACAGACTATCATTACTTTAAGACATGAAGGTCAGTCAATATTGAACATTTCAAGAACTTTGAAAGTTTCTTCAAGTGCAGTCAGAAAAACCATCAAGTGCTATGATGAAACTGGCTCTCATGAGGACCGCCACAGGAAAGGAAGACCCAGAGTTACCTCTGAGTAGAGGATAAGTTCATTAGAGTTACCAGCCTCAGAAATTGCAGCCCAAATAAATGCTACACAGAGTTCAAGGAACAGACACATCTCAACATCAACTGTTCAGAGGAGACTGCGTGAATTAGGCCTTCATGGTCGAATTGCAGCAAAGAAACCACTACTATGGGACACCAATAAGAAGAAGAGACTTGATTGTGCCAAGAAACACGAGGAATGGACATTAGACCGGTAGAAATCTGTCCTTTGGTCTGATGAGTCAAAATTTGACATTTTTGGTTCCAACCGCCGTGTCTTTGTGTGACGCAAAGTAGGTGAACGGATTATCTCCGCATGTGTGGTTCCCACCGTGAAGCATGGAGGAGGAGGTGTGATGGTGTGGGTTGCCTTGCTGGTGACACTGTGCATGATTTATTTTGAATTCAAGGCACAATTAATCAGCATGGCTACCACAGCATTCTGCAGTGATACAAAATCCCATCTGGTTTGCATTTAGTGGGACTATCATTTGTTATTCAACAGGACAATGACCCAACACACCTCCAGGCTATGTAAGGGCTATTTGACCAAGAAGGAGATTAATGGACCTGGCCTCCACAATCACCCAACCTCAACCCAATTGAGATGGTTTGGGATGAGTTGGACCGTACAGTAAAGGAAAAGCAGCCATCAAGTGCTCAGCATATGTGGGAACTCCTTCAAGACGGTTGGAAAAGCATTCCAGGTGAAGCTGGTAGAGAGAAGGCCAATAGTGTGCAAAGCTGTCATCAAGGTAAATGGTGACTACTTTGAAGAATCTAAAATGTCAAATATATTTTGATTTGTTTCAAACTTCTTTGGTTCCTACATGATTCCATGTGTTATTTCATAGTTTTGATGTCTTCATTATTATTCTACAATTTAGAATATAATTTAAATAGAAAAAAATAACGAAAAGCCTTTGCATGAGCAGGCGTGTCCAAACCTTTGACTGGCACTGTATGTCACATAATGAAATATTACAGACAATACTTTAAAATAACCTCAAGCAAAACTGTATTTGTATGTTATTCTTTGTGTCTACATTGAGACCATTACATTATATTTTCTTCAATGCTAGCTGGTCCCAGTGTAGAGCCTACATAGAGAACATGCAGGACAAGGACATGGCGGAAGTTATTGGCATCAACAGCAGGGCAGAAATGGTGATACTGCAGAACCAGACCCAGCAGCTGCTACACACCATAGTCAGCCTGCAGCCCAGGTTCTATGACAGCAGCCTGCTGGCAAGGTGGGTCCCATAACCGGGTTCAAAAACTATTTGAAATACTAATATCTGGGCTTGATTGAGCTCCTCTGGAAGAATGAAACCAAAAGAATAATCTCAAGAGTGCAAACTCTACCCATCTGGCACTCCAGGTACGCAAAAGCAAAAATTACTTAAAGATTTCAAATAGTATTTGAACCCAGGTCTACTCCATACTATAGTCAACCTGCAGCTCAACTATCAGACAGCAGCCTGCTGGCCAGGTGGGTCTGGGTCCCCCTCCAGCAGAAACACAACAACATAGATGTAATCAAATGGCTACACGGACTATTTTTCAGTGTGTGCCCCCCCGACCCCTCTTTTACGCTGCTGCTACTCTCTGTTTATCATATATGCATAGTCACTTTAACTATACATTCATGTACATACTACCTCATTTGTCCCGGCCAACCAGTGCTCCTGCACATTGGCTAACCGGGCTATCTGAATTGTGTCCCGCCACGCACCACCCACCAACCCCTCTTTCACGCTACTGGTACTCTCTGTTCATCATATATGCATAGTCCCTTTAACATTTACATTACATTTACATTTAAGTCATTTAGCAGACGCTCTTATCCAGAGCGACTTACAAATTGGTGCGTTCACCTTAAGACATCCAGTGGAACAGCCACTTTACAATAGTGCATCTAAATCTTTTAAGGGGGGAGGGGTGAGAAGGATTACTTTATCCTATCCTAGGTATTCCTGAAAGAGGTGGGGTTTCAGGTGTCTCCGGAAGGTGGTGATTGACTCCGCTGTCCTGGCGTCGTGAGGGAGTTTGTTCCACCATTGGGGGGCCAGAGCAGCGAACAGTTTTGACGTTTGATTGTGTTAAACAAACCAGTTGATTGCAGTGAAACCAAACATGACTGGAAAAGTCATGTTCTGTGTGGGTAATTTACCTGGAATGTGTTGTCGAAAATGGAATGAGACGGAATTCACAACAAGCGGTTCACAAAATGTTTCGTGTTAGGCTATAAAAACGGATTTTATCAAACAAAAGATCATTCATTGTGTAACAACGAGCATTGGAATTGCAAACAGATGAAGATCATCAAAGGTAAACAATTTATTTTAATGCAGTTTGTGATTATGTTACGCCTGTGCTGGTTAAAACATTTTTTTTTATTGGGCTCTATGCTCAGATAATCGCATCGTATTCTTTCACAGTAAATCCTTTTTTAAATCTGACAACGCAGTTGGATTAGCAAGATTCTAGGCTTTCGATACATGTGAGACACTTGTATTTTCATGAATGTTTATTATGACTATTTATGTAGCGATCACCGTATGTTGTGGAATTTCAGCCAGCTAGCGGGTTCCGTGCACAGAGAGGTTAAAGGAGAGAGCAAGGCACTCACAGCCAAGGTAAAAGTCCACGATTCCAACATGGATTGTCTACCCAGGGAAAACAGGGTGATGAAGGAGGCGCTACTAGACATACAAATGTTGTAGCATGCGTGAAAATCCATTTTTTTCTGGGATTCCTGAGGACGCCTCCAATAATCCAGAGGGCACGATCAGAGAATTCATGGAGTTGGAGAGACAAGACTAAGGGTCCCTGACCAATCCTCGCAAAATTTGAACACTACCATCAAAAGGAGCTGATCAAAAGCAGGGGAAAGGAGCTTAAAAAGGGAACAAATTCAGCCTCAATGACCAATTTCCAAGGGAGATAAACGAACGTCATAAGAGACTGTATCCAGTACAACGGCAATAGAGGGAGAAGGTTAAGCGTGCCTTTCTCATTGTGGACAAACTCTTTATAGATGGTCTTATGGAGCTGTCTCTGAATAGCTGTCCATAGCTGTACTAAATTCTATAGGGACTTTAGGTTACGAAAAAAAAGAAAGTATGGGAAATGTAAAATTATCTGAACACTATGAAGTGGATATGAACACACAGGTACTCATTTACATGCTCACTTACACATACGGACTTATACATACACACGATCTCACTCTTCTCACTCTCCCTTTCTCTCTTTCCACTCACTCCATTGTCAAACTGTTTTATAATTTAATATATTTCTTGTTTGTCTACAAGTTTATATACGTTTACAACAAGCATGGGGAAGATATCAGAATAGATGCATTGGGGAATAATAACGTATTGTATGGAACACATTTATACTGTAGTGAAGCCGTCTCTAGAGTAATGCAAGGTCTCTCAAGATCACGTGAAAAGTCAATTGCTATGGAAATGCTGGGATGTGTTTTTCAATGATGTTAAAGGTAATTATGACGCAACTATGACAGTGATACGATATGGATTACAATTATCATCATGACTATTAAGGCTGTACACACTACATGTTACACACAGACAATCAACCATGCAAATTGGCCGAGTTATTATTTATTTGGACATCACACATTATAGTCTTACTCTTATACAGATATTGTACACACACTCACTAAATCACATCCAATATCATACACATCAACCCACTCAGATTTACTACACACAATATCTTGTCTCAATTTTCTAACATCTGTGGCATTGGCTCACAGGCAAACAGGCAAGGGAATAAAACAAATATTGCTAGAACCTATTTCTGGAATTCTAAATATCAGACATTTGAAAGCTCTAATGTTGACCGTCACAATACCTCTGATGGCAGTAACCTTACAAGCACTAATTATGGCCAAAGGAATATAACATATACTGTTTACAGGAAATTCACTCTACATCCTTAAAGGAACTCAAAAGGTGTGATGATATTAATGAACAAAAATGTCGATCTGAATGTGCAAATAGTAAGGAACGAGGAAGGTGGATCTTTTTGAACATGAAAGTGGACGAAAAATAGATTTGGCTCATTAATCTATGTGGTCCAAATAAGGATGATCCATACTTCTTTGAAAACATTTAAATCAATTTATTGAACTTACAGGCGACAAATGATCAAATCATTATGGTAGGAGACTATAACACAGTGTTAAGTATCTCAATGGACCGTAAAGGTCGACAAACTATCATCACCGTGCCCTGAAGGAAATCACAAATATTATGGACACATTAGAAACACTGGATATTTGGAGACTAAAAAATCCCAACCTAGTGAGATATACATGGATGAGACCTAATCAAGCTAGTTATCTTGACTACTTTCTTATCTCTCTTGCATCAAAACGTTTTAATAGGAGACAGAATGCGATCGGATCATGATCTAATTGGCATTCACATAACTTAGATTTTCCACGTGGACGGGATATTGGAAATTTAATCAAAGTTTACTGGAGGACAACTTATTTTTAACTAAGACAAAATCATTTATAACTGAGTTTTTCCAGTATAATATAGGTTCAGCAAATCCCCTTATTGTTTGGGGTACCTTCAGAGGTTATTCAATTCAATATTCATCAATAATAATTTTAAGAAGCCGTTTCTGGCTAAAGAGACAAGACTAACAAGGGAAATCCATGAACTAATAGTGCAAGTAGACAGCAATAAAAACAATACTACAGAGATACAAAATAAGTTAGAGGGAAAAAAAAGAACCTGAGGAACTTATTCAAGAACGATCTAATGTAATCTATTACAAAAATAAAGCAAACTGGATGGAATATAGAGAAAAATGCACAAGATTCTTCCTGAATCTCCAATATAGAAACACCAACAAAAATGATTTGCAGAAACTCGTTACTCCGAATGATATTTTAAGAGGAAGCTAATTATTTTAGGAAGATGTTCTTTTCCATCCCATCCTCTCCCACTGAATGAAGATTATGGTAAGTTATTCTTTCCAAATAATATACAAAATAGAAAATTAACAAATGTACAGAAAAGATCAGTGAGAAAACCAAATTAGAGGAAGAACTTTGAGGCTATTAAATCTTTTCAGTCTGGAAAAACCCCAGGGCTTGATGGCATACCGGTAGAGGTATATCAAGCCTTTTTTGATATACTAAAAGCTCCATTGTTAGATTGGTTTAACTACTCCTATAGAAATGGTAGTCTGTCAGGTACTAAACAGGAATGTCTGATTTATCTTATTAAAAACAAGATCCAGACAGCATATATAAAGACCCAGTACATCTAAAAAACTGGAGGCCCCTTACACTTCAATGTTGTGATGCAAAAATACTAGCAAAATGCATAGCACTCAGAATTAAAAAGGTTTTTAACAGGTATTGTTCATCCTGATCAGACAGGTTTTTTTACATGGACGATACAATGGGGATAATATACTATAACTACTAGAAATAATAGAACATCATGAAACATCTAAGAAGCCAGGCCTGGTATTGGCTTTTGAAAAGGACTTTGATAAAGTAAGACTGGATTTGATTTATAAATGCCTGGATTTTTTCAATTTCAGTGATTCTCTTATAAAACGGGTCAAAATAATGTATAGCAACACCAGGTGTAAAATAGTAAGTAACAGCTACTTCTCAGAGTTTTGAATTGTCAAGAGGAGTTAAACAAGGCTGTCCGCTGTCACCATATCTATTCGTTATGGCCACCGAAATGCTAGCTATTAAAATCAGATCCAATAACATTAGAGGATTAGAAATCCAAGGTTTAAAAACAAACAGTGTCCATGTATGCCGATGACAAGTTTTATATTATGTCTGCAAGCTAGATCCCTGCAATGTCTCATTAAAGAACTAGATAACTTTTCTGTACTCTCTGGACTAAAACCTAATTATGATAAGATTAAAAATTACGTATTGGTTCTTTAAAAAAAATATAACTTTTACATTACCCTGCAGTTTACATATAAAGTGGGCTGATGGTGAAGTAGACATACTTGGTATTCATATCCCAAAAGACATAAATAAGCTCTCCACAATTAATTTCAATAGAAATAGATCCTGCAACCATGGAGAGGTCTATTTATGGAACAATTGCCCTGATTAACTCCTTAATCATATCTCAGTTTACTCACTTACTTATGGTGCTGCCTACTCCTGATGATTCGTTTTTTAAATCATATGAGCAAAAAATATTTTGCTTTATTTGGGACGCTAAACCAGACAAAACAAAGCGTGCCCATCTATATAATGCATATAAATTTGGTGGGTTGAGGTTATTAAATATAAAACCACTAAACCTCTACTTATTCAAACATTTTAGAGCTGGCCACAATTTCAATTTCATCCCCCTGAAAAGATACAAATATTATGGCTGAACTCAAATGTGCTGGTTGATAAAATACCTGTATTTATGGGAAAGATGTTTGAAAAGGGTATTTGTTCTTAAACGATATTGTAAATTGGAATGGTAGAGTTGTGTCCTTCACAGAGTTATTATAATTGTACAGGAAGGGCTGCTCAATCCATGAGTACAACCAATTTATTACAGCATTACCCGAAAAATGAGGGGTCAGGGAACTGGTCTGTTTCCACAATATAAAGGATCAAAACTGGTGGAGGAATAAAAATAGCATAAATAGGAAAGTATACCAGTTTAATTTGGAGGACCAGGATGTTGATAACTGCGCCATACAGATTGCAAAATAGTTGGGAAGAGATTTTTATGTACCGATTCCATGGTACAGGGTGTATGAGTTGATATAACGCAAGCTTTCGTGATTTTTAGCTAACATTATTATGTAGAATTCTTGCCACCAACAAAATGTTGAATATTTGGGGCATAAAATCATTGAAGCTCTGCAGATTTTGTTGTGAGAATCAATTGACCATTTATTTTGGAATTGCCCTCAGGTAGCCTGTTTCTGGTCTCAGGTTCAGGAATGACTGAAAATGCATAGCATTGATCTAAAATTGACCCTAGAAATGGTACTGTTAGGAGATCTGGAGAGCCCGGGTCAGTCATTTACTAATATACTAATACTCTTAGTAAAAGTATTTATCTTCAACTCGCATTCTGGATTCTATTCGATAAGATAGATTGAAATTGTACGTTAAACATCACAGCATAGTTGAAAGATATATGTTGCATAGAAATCTGAAGAGGGTGGCCAGCAGAGATAAGTGGGATGGGCTGAGGGTTGGGATGTGGAATTGGAGACAAGTGGGAGTGGAGTTGCTGTGCGAGAAATAGAATGATGGTCAAAGATAAAAGTACAAAATAAAGTAAAAATAAAACATATTAAAAAGCATGTTTGAATGACACTGGGGCAGCAGGGTAGCCTAGTGGTTAGAGCGTTGGACTAGTAACCGAAAGGTTGCAAGTACAAATCCCTGAGCTTACAGTGTACAAATCTGTCATTTGGCCCTGAACAGGCAGTTAAACCCACTGCTCCCGGTAGGTCAACATTGAAAATAAGAATTTGTTCTTAACGGACTTGCCTAGTTAAATAAAAGGTAAAATAAAAATAAATAAACACTGAGAGGCAGTGTTTTTACAGTCAATGCCAGTTTGCCTGAGGCTGATAGCGTGCAGGTGTTTGTGCACACACGCACTCCCTCTCATTCAAATAAACGCATACAAGAACACACACATACATGTAATAGCGCCAGACATGCACACAAACATATACAGTTGGCATTGCTGTTATGCTTTTAGTTGTCCAGCTATTGGGGAACTTGGAGGGTTCGGGTTTACGTTTTTTGGCCTGGTGGGAGATATGTCAACGTGCCCTTGAGCAGGGCATTGACCCTGGATGCTTCTGTGTGTCCCTCTAAATGAGTCTGTTGGATGATTGATATGATGTAGTTGTTGAGCAGCTTCACTGCAAGTATATTGTATGTTTCAGATATTCAATTAAAAAAAAAATAGATCCTTGTCACGGATGGGGTATTGGAACAAACGACCACACCGGGTTCCACTCATATCAGCTAAAAACAAAGAGAAGAGACTCCAGTTGGAACGCCATCACCAACACTGGACAATTGAGGAGTGGAAAAACATTGCCTGGTGCAAAGGATCCCGGTTCCTGCTGCGCCATGCTGATGGCAGAGTCAGGGTTGGACACTAGCAGCATGAGTCCATGGACCCATAATGCCTGGTGTCAACAGTGCATGCTGGTCACAGTGGTGTATTGGTGTGGGGAATATTTTCCTGGCACAAGATAAGTCCCTTTATACAAACTGAGCAACGATTGAACGCCACAGCACATCTGAACATTGTTGCTGGTCAATCCGAAAAGAGCATCTTTGGGATCAGATGGAACGGGCTGTTCGCAGTATGAATGTACCGCCGTCCAATCTTTCATTTTATTTCACCTTTATTTAACCAGGTAGGCTAGTTGAGAACAAGGTTCTCATTCGCAACTGCGACCTGGACAAGACAAAGCACATATCTACATGTACATACTACCTCAATCAGCCTGACTAATGTGTCTGTATGTAGCCTCGCTACTGTATATAGCCTGTCTTTTTACTGTTGTTTTATTTCTTTACCTACCTATTGTTCACCTAATACCTTTTTTGCACTATTGGTTAGAGCCTGTAAGTAAGCATTTCACTGTAAGGTGAAACACCTGTTGTATTCAGCGCACGTGACAAATAAACTTTGATTTCATTACATGTTCACTTATCCTTTTCAGTGTTGGGGTAGCTACTCTGAAAATGTAGTTTACCGAGCTATTACTTCACACTGGAAGATTTTAAGCTACACTAAAGCAACCCTTAAGAAAAATATTGTTCACTGCAATTTGTCCTATTAAACAAAACAAACAAACATTTAAAGTGAAAATTATACAGGTCTGATGCTGAAAAAGAAAGGAAATGATTGCCTACTTCACCCATGTTTGATTTCTGTAAAAAAAAAAGTTGTGTGTAGTTCCAGTAGTTAGCTACACTGCTACATGGCAAAATAAATAATGAATTACCGAAAACACTTCCAAGATTTTAATTTAGTTCAACTACTGTACCTACTACTGCAAAATGTAATTAAATTAGTTGTTGAACTACTCCCAACACTGCCTACTCACCATGATAGTCCCCTCAGACTAGAAGGTAGGTTTACACCACCCTGTTCACCATGTTAGTCCCCTCAGACTGGAAGGTAGGTCTACACCACCCTGTTCACTATGTTAGTCCCCTCAGACTGGAAGGTGGGTCTACACCACCCTGTTAGTCTCCTCAGACTGGAAGGTAGGTCTACACCACCCTGTTCACCATGTTAGTCCCCTCAGACTGGAAGGTAGGTCTATACCACTCTGCTCACCATGATAGTCCCCTCAGACTGGAAGGTAGGTTTACACCACCCTGTTCACCATGTTAGTCCCCTCAGACTGGAAGGTAGGTCTACACCACCCTGTTCACCATGTTAGTCCCCTCAGACTGGAAGGTAGGTCTACACCACCCTGTTCACCATGTTAGTCCCCTCAGACTGGATGGTAGGTCTACACCACCCTGTTCACCATGTTAGTCCCCTCAGACTGGAAGGTAGGTCTACACCACCCTGTTCACCATGTTAGTCCCCTCAGACTAGAAGGTAGGTCTACACCACTCTGCTCACCATGATAGTCCCCTCAGACTGGATGGTATAGAAGTAAACCCTCTCCATAGCTATTATGCTCTAAATAAACTGCAATTGATGAAACTTGGATAAGAAGTAATAGCTCTGTCTTTTGTTGTTTCCTCAGCATACCACCCTGCATACCACTGCTGGCTTGTTTCTGAGGCTAAGCAGGGTTAGTCCTGGTCAGTTCCTGGATGGGAGACCAGATGCTGCTGGAAGTGGTGTTGGAGGGCCAGTAGGAGGCAGTCTTTCCTCTGGTCTAATTTTTTTTTTTTAAATGTCCCAATGCCCCATGGCAGTGATTGGGGACACTGTCCTGTGTAGGGTGCTGTCTTTCGGAAGGGATGTTAAACAGGTGTCCTGACTCTCTGAGGTCATTAAAGATCCCATGGCACTTATCGTAAGAGTAGAGGTGTTAACCCTGGTGTCCTGGCTAAATTCCCAATCTGGCCCTCAAACCGTCACCTAATAACCCCCAGTTTACAATTGGCTCATTCATCCCTCTCCCCTGTAACTATTGCAGGTCGTTGCTGCAAATGAGAAAGTGTTCTCAGTCAACTTACTTGGTAAAATAACGGATTAAAATAAAGTAGTACTGCTCGTATAAGGTTTTGGGTTTGTGGATCCTGGACCTGGAACAAAGTGTATTTCTTCAGAGCCTGGGCAGACAACATCAATATCAACCTTAAGGAAAAATATAAACATTGATTAAATAAGTTAACATATACATATTTAATCCTGTATTGTTGAAACTATTCAAAAACCTTTATTATTATTGTCATTTAATATTAATGGGCATCTTCATATTCATTTGAATATTGTATATGGGCGTAAGACCTTTAAACAGATCGACATTCACAAGTTTGCAGGGCCAGACGGATTACCAGGAAGTGTACTGTGAGCATACGCTGACCAACAGGCAAGTGTCTTCACTGACATTTTCAACGTCTCCCTGTCTGAGTCTGTAATACCAAAATGTTTCAAGCAGACCACCATAGTGCTTGTGCCCAAGAACACTAAGGTAATCTGCCTAAATGACTACCGAACCGTAGCACTCACGTCTGTAGCCATGAAGTGCCTTGAAAGGCTGGTCATGGCTCACATCAACACCATTTTCCCAGAAATCCTAGACCCACTCCAATTTGAATACCGCCCCAATAGATCCACAGATGATGCAATCTCTAGTGCACTCCACACAGCCCTTTCCCACCTGGACAAAAGGAACACAAATGTAACTAGGCAAGTCAGTTAAGAACAGATTCTTATTTATAATGACGGCCTGCACCGGCCAAACCTGGACGACGCTGGGCCAATTGTGCGCCGCACTATGGGATTCCCAATCACGGCTAGTTGTGATACAGCCTGGATTTTTAGAGTTGAAGAAGACCCAACTACATATACACATGCTTGTTAGAGCATCTCGAAGAAATGAAGTGGGTATAATCTAATTTTACCAACATTTCTCAAATTGCCTGCCCAAAGGAAAGGCACCATGTGGGAAAAATGCTGTTTTCCTATATTTTCAGGTTTTCACTCTCAATATCCAAACTTTTCATCCACATCAATGCTTAAACTACATCAACCTACCATTTATGAGGTCTGCAGAAAAATTGTGTGGGGGGGGCGAATTGGAGAGTGTAGTTGCCCTTTTAATTCAGAGGTGTTTCTGTACTGTACTATGTATGCTTCCTGTTCTTGAGGCTCTGTTGCAGGTCAGTCTTAGGTAGACTGTTCAGAGAGTGTATTCCTCACTTATCATAGGTATCCTGAATGCATAGGGGGTATATACAGGGAATATTAGGGGTTAATAACATAAGTACTTTAATAAGTAATATTTATTTCCATTCTCCATGAATGTATAATAAATCAAATTTTATTAGTCACATGCGCCGAATACAACAGACGTATAACCTTACAGTGAAATGCTTACTAACGAACCAACAATGCAGTTTAAAAAAATACAGATAAGAATAACAAATAAAAGTAACAAGTAATTAAAGAGCAGCAGTAAAATAACAATAGCGAGACTATATACAGGGGGGTACCGGTACAGAGTCAATGTGCGGGGGCACCGGTTAGTTGAGGTAATATGTACATGTAGGTAGAGTTATTAAAGTGACTATGCATAGATGATAACAACAGAGAGTAGCAGCGGTGTAAAATAGGGGGAGTGGTGGGCAATGCAAATAGTCTGGGTAGCCATTTGATTAGATGTTCAGGAGTCGTATGGCTTGGGGGTAGAAGCTGTTTAGAAGCCTCTTGGACCAAGACTTGGCCCGCGGTACCAGTAACAGAGAGAATCGTCTTTGACTAGGGTGGTTGGAGTCTTTGACAATTTCTAGGTCCTTCATCTGACACCGCCTGGTATAGAGGTCCTGGATGGTAGGAAGCTTGGCCCCAGTGATGTACTAAGCCGTTCGCACTACCCCCTGTAGTGCCTTGCAGTCGGAGGCTGAGCAGTTGCCATACCAGGCAGTGATGCAACCAGTCAGGATGCTCACGATGGTGCAGCTGTTGAATCTTTTGAGGATCTGAGGACCCATGCCAAATCTTTTCAGTCTCCTGAGGGGGAATAGGTTTTGTTGTGCCCTCGTCATGACTGTCTTGGTGTGCTTGGACCATGTTAGTTTGTTGGTGATGTGGACACCAAGGAACTTGAAGATCTCAACCTGTTCCACTGCAATCCCGTCGATGAGAATGGGGGGTGTGCCCGGTCCTCTTTTTCCTGTAGTAAACACTCATCTCCTTTGTCTTGATCACGTTGAGGGAGAGGTTGCTGTCCTGGCACTACACGGCCAGGTCTCTGACCTCCTGTTGTCGTTTATCAGGCCTACAGTGGTAGCACTGTTGTGTCATCGGCAAACTTAATGATGGTGTTGGAGTCGTGCCTGTCCATGCAGTCATGAGTGAACAGGGAGTACAGGAGGGGACTAAGCACGTACCCCTACCCTTCAGGTAGGTAACAACGGCCCGTCAGGAAGTCCAGGATCCAGTTGCAGAGGGAGATGTTTAATCCCAGGGTCCTTAGCTTATTGATGAGCTTTGAGGGCACTATGGTGTTGAACACTGAGCTGTAGTCAATAAATATCATTCTCACATAGGTGTTACCGGGGCGGCAGGTGTGGTTAGAGCATTGGACTAGTAACCGAAAGGTAGCAAGATTGAATCCCCGAGCTGACAAGGTAAAAATCTGTCGTTCTGCCCCTGAACAAGGCAGTTAACCCACTGTTCCTAAGCCATCATTGAAAATAAGAATTTGTTCTAAACTGACTTGCCTAGTTAAATAAAGATAAATAATAAATAAAAAATAATAACAATAAATGCACTAGACTGTGTAGACCGTACACGACTAAACCCAAAGGATAGACAACCGGCAAATGCATATGGGGCCACAATGTCTAATAGTGATTGCAGTGCTAGTTAAAACTGCAGTAGGATAGTCCTCCTCACAGGCGACTGAATCAGCGAAGACCATGCTTGGTGAATAGCACTTGTTTGATCTTTGGGAGTAGGTCACATGAGAGGAGAGCTGAATTGCTCATGGGAGATAAAGGTGAGGGACAAGAATGAATCAAAGGATTGTAGTTTATGAGGTTAGAAAATGACCATCCTTACCGTTTAAATAATGACAACAACTAGGTTAAGGATAGAGACATTGTTATTACTTTGATTAATGATAGCCAACGCTCCCTGTACTGGAACGACATGCTAGTAGTGGTAAAGCTATATGCTACCGCTAGCTAGCAACAGTTCTACTTGTTGTAGCTAGCTGCGAGGGTTGCTGCGTTCTAAGTAAAGTTGGGAGTTATTTTACAGATTGCATTGATGGTATCACATTTATATAACTAAACTGTCACCAGCTGTGATTATGTACCTTAAGTACGGAGAAAGTGATTAGCAGACGAGTTCTGATTGGTTTACCGTTTAGTACTTGGCAGCGTTTGCCTGTCCAGTTAGCGAACATAAAAGTAAGTATTTAGAACAAATGTGCAACAGCCACAATAAAGATACCTCAACTAGCAGGCATAAAAGAAAGACATTACTTTCAAGTTAAATTTCAAGTTAAAAACTTTCCATTGTCAAGCTTTAGAAAATATACATTTGTCTTTGGTTTACAATTGTATCACCCTTACAAACTTGAGTTCGATATTGAAATACAATTTCAAGTATGAACACAGTGGCTTCGGAAAGTATTCAGACACCTTTAATTTTTCCATATTTTGTTATGTTACAGCCTTATTGTAAAATGGATTAAATAAAAAAACGTCAACCTACACACAATACCAAAGCGAAAACAGCTTTTTAGATTATTTTGCAAATGTATAAAAATAAGACTAATACCTTGTTTACATAATTATTCAGACACATTGTTGAGACTCGAAATTGAGCTCAGGTGCATCCTGTTTCCATTGATCATCCTTGAGAGGTTTTTACAACTTGATTGGAGTCCACATGTGGTAGTCAATGGAAAGGCACACACCTGTCTATATATGGTCCCACAGTTGACAGTGCATGTCAGAGCAAAAACCAAGTAATGAGGTTGAAGGAATTAGGATTGTGTTGAGGCACAGATCTGGGGAAGGGTCCCACAAATGTCTGCAGCATTGGTCCCCAAGAACACAGTGGCCTCCATCATTCTTAAATGGATTAAGTTTTGAACCACCAAGACTCTTCCTAGAGCTGGCCGCCCAGCCAAACTGAGCAATCGGGTGAGGGAGGTGACCAAGAACTCGATGGTCACTCTGACAGAGCTCTAGAGTTCCTCTATGGTAGTGGGACTGGGAGACTTGTCAGGATTGAGGGAAAGATGAACGGAGCAAAGTACAGAGAGATCATTGATTAAAACCTGCTCCAGAACACTCAGGAACTCAAGACTGGGGCGAAGGTTCACCTTCCAACAGGACAACGACCCTAAACACACAGCCAAGACAACACAGGAGTTGCTTCAGGACAAGTCTCTGAATGTCTTTGAGTGGCCCAGCCAGAGCCCGGACTTGAACCCGATCAAACATCTCTGGAGAGACCTGAAAGTATCTGCGCAGCAACGCTCCCCATCCAACCTGACAGAGCTTGAGAGCATCTGCAGAAAAGAATGGGAGAAAGTGTGCCAAGCTTGTAGCATCATACCCAAGAAGACTCAAGGCTGTAATCGCTGCCAAAGGTGCTTGAACAAAATACTGAGTAAAGGGTCTGAATACTTATGTAAATGTAATATTTCAGTGTTATTAATAATAAATTAGCAAACATTTCTAAAATCCTGTTTTTGCTATGTCATTATGGGGTAGTGCGTGTGGAATGATGAGGGGGAAAAAACAATTTAATCAATTTTAGAATAAGGCTGTAACCTTAGAACAAGGGATCTGAATACTTTCCAAAGGCACTGCAATTTCTATATTTTTTAAATTATTTAGTTCATGTATCTTTCCGATAGTAACGCCAATCTAGAATCAGTTGTTAGCAATTAAATGGTTAGTGTATCCAAATTACAACATTAGTTAAAATGGTTTACTACTATTATAAGGGTAGGAAACCATCTAATTTAAATCATTTGGGCTAACTATCCCTTCAACATTGTGTTTTGGCTCCACAATGAGGGTTGTTATTATACCAATGCTGTACTGTATAGGGTTGATGTAGCATTGTCTGCATATTTGTCTCGACTGAATTGCAGTTTTTATTGTGAGAGCTCTTGTGAGAAAGATTTCCAATGTTTATTACAAACTTAACAATTTTTCTGGTGATATCAATCATTTCTTCCCATGTTGTCTTTGTTTGGCCAGATATGTGATGATGTACCATATCTCCAAGAGGGCAGGCTTCCTCTCCTCCTCATTCATCTCTACCAACTTCATCACATCCGAGTCTCCTACTCACTGGATATTCAGGAACACTGCCTTTCCCTGCCAACTTAATATTAACTTTACACTAAAAAACGAATAGATAATTATACTGTTCGTAATAAAGAAAAATTATCAGCAGCAGTAAAGGACTGTGAAACCTGAAATACATTGAAATGTTTAAGATTTTATTTTCTAACAAAACCGTCTCAGTATCATTTTACAAAAATATTTTCTGCTTCGACACAACAGGCCAACATGACAAAGTTGTTCACCGGATCACATTACTGAAAGAACTACTCAGTTCCACAAATTAAAGATATTTTCTCATTGACAGTAGCATAGTGATATCAAAGATATAACTAACCCAAGATTGAACAGAGCCTGTAGTTTCCAACGGGAGCAAATTAATCCGAGTGGGCAGGACAAGCACAAGCTAGTGAGATCCCATTGGCACGTTCTAGCATTTATTTGCATATTTCTGTTGCCTATTCTAAAGTGTGGGTGTGCAATAACTCAATTCACCCTTGCACTCCTAAACAACTTTTTTTCAAACTTTGGCAAAGGGTAAAGTCTACAAAATGCAGTCCTCTCAAGTTGGTTACAGATTGTAGTTTTAGAAACAGAAAACTGTATGGACATAAAATGTTTGGTTGTTGAGATAATTGGCAGAATGTCGGCCAAAACCATTCTGCTCCCACTGCCGGCCTCTGGGTTTCCTCTTATCTGTGGTAATGTTTGGTAATATGTGGTAATGAGAGGAAACATAAACCAGATATTTTGCATTTATACATCCAGGTCCATTCAAATCTGAATTCCTCAGAACTAGATAATATGGCCTCGGGTTTATCTTTTGATTTCCAGAATACGTAATACTCTACGTACATTTGGTATTGCCATGCGTCATGTACAATATACATGTACAGTCCCAGTGCATTTTTTATCCAGTCATTTGAATTACAAACCTGAAGCAAAGTTTTAAAATAAGAGTCACTCCCGACATCACATCTCCTCAAAAGAACAGGTCCTCTGTGAAAAACAGTGACATAAAATGGTGTGGACCATTTCACTGCCCCGTGTGCCACGACATAACATGAGGTTATGGAAGTGTCTCTGTGCATCACACAGTTGTCTCGTGTTCCGTAACAGGTGTGGGAGAAGTGGGAAGAAAGTTCAGCCTCTCCTCTTCTTCTTCTTCTGTGTAGACGGCCTGAACATTACTTTGCTTGTGTTGTGCAGGTGGACATTCCTGGATGATTGGCTATTCGTACAAAAACATACACTATAAACAACTCACCAAGAGTTAATTCACCTTGAGATAAGATAATGGGTAATGTTAAGTACCCTTGATACAATAGCACGTAGTGCCTTCAGAAAGTATTCATACCCCCTGAATTCAAAATGAATTAAATATGTTTTTTTCTCTCACCCATCTACACACAATACTCCATAATGACAAAGTGAAAACATGTTTTTAGAAATGTTTGCTAATTTATTGAAAATGAAATACTGAAATATTCCATTTACATATGTTTTCACATCCGAGTCGATACTGTAACAATAAAATGTGTAAAAAGTAAAGGGGTGTGAATACTTTCTGAAGGCACTGTAGCGTTGTTGAAATGTCTCACACAGACCCAAAACAATAGAACTTGAGTGTTGCTAGCCATAATGACAAAACAATATAACATATTTTAACTGAAGCCAGAGGTCAATCATTGACGAAGGTGGGTTTTCCACAATGGACTTTTAAACGTTTGTCTGCTGTACACACTTGCTGAAAGTGCAGTGTGGAAATCTTCTTATCTGCAATGATTGAATTCCAGCCTATCTTGAATGCATAGCCCCCTCTGCTATAAATGCATCAGGGGAACCTTCAGGAAGCAAACATTGTGGAATGCTGCAGATAGAAACGTCATGAATGGAACTGACGTGATTCCTTATTCTACACGCCAGACAAACATAACATATTTCTATCCGAACGTTCCATTATGTTGTGCCTGCTGAATGCAGCCCTGTGTTTACTGCAGCCCTGAGGACCAGACCTTATCCAATAATTAATACTTGTTCTTGTTGCAAAACGTTTTGTTGCTTTTTGATGTGGTTTCCACTAATGAACACAATCCTGAACTGTGAGTGTGATGAGCCCATGTGCTCTGTTGACTTACCCTGTGCCCCAGTGGGGTGGCGCAGCACAGATTTTGTTTGAGGTTATCTGGTACGAAGAACAGCATGTTGCCCAACAGAGGATACAGAGTGCCTGGGGTCACATCCTCCTCTTTCATTGGTCCTTAAATTAAAGATAAAATCCAACCAATTAGATTAATTTAATTCAGAATCTGTTGTGAAAAGTATTGGTCTAATTTACCAGACAGAGATTAAGTGTAGTCCCTGATTAAAAGGCACGCTCAATGAAGAATCTCAATCTCCATTGAGCATGCTTTTTAGTCCAGGAGTAGGTTTAATGTGTCTGGAAAACCAGCCCTAATTGCATCTTCTATGGTAATGATCAAGAGCTCTCCCCTACCTGTGAGAAAGCTAACAATCAACCCTGTGATCACCACAGTGAAAGAGCTGAGAGCACTGTACCACATGAAGGATAAGGAGTAGAATCTCTGCAGACCCATTGGTTGGCTAAAGAACAGTTGAAAGACATAGTTAAAATAAAATCACAAAATGTATTACAAATTTGCATCTACAGTGCCTTCAGAAAGTATTCATAACCCTTAACTTATTCCACATTTTGTTTTGTTTCTATGCTTGAAAATATGGAGAGTGGTACTCAGTAATGTGTTCTATTGGATTTGATCTAAACATTTTGTTTTCAGGACAAAAAGTAAATTGCTTTGCCACATTTTTTGCAGTATTACTTTAGTGCCTTGTTGCAAACAGGATGCCTGTTTTATTCTGTACAGGCGTCCTTTTCACTCCTGTCAATTAGGTTAGTATTGTGGAGTAACTACAATGTTGTTGATCCATCCTCAGTTGTTTTCCCCTAACATCACAGCCATTAAACTCTGTTACTGTTTTAAAGTCACCATTGGCCTCATGGTGAAATCCCTGAGCATGTTTTCTTTTACTCCGGCAACTGAGTTAGGAAGTACACCTGTATCTTTGTAGTGACTGGGTGTATTGACACACCATCCAAAATTGTAATGAATAAATTCACCATGTTCAAAGGGATATTCAATGTCTGCTTTTTTGTATTTTTACTCCTCTACCAATAGGTACCATTCTTTGCAAAGCATTGGAAAAGCTCCCTGGTCTTTGTGGTTGAATCTGTGTTTGAAATTCACTGCTTGACTTAGGGGCCTTACATTTATTAAAAAATCATGTTAATTAAGGATCAGACTCTTTTAAAAATTTCGACGAAAATGACATACCCAAATCTAACCAGGCTCAGGACCTGAAGGAAGGATATGCATATTCTTGATACCATTTGAAAGGAAATACTTGGCAGGTTGTGGAATTGTTAAAATAATATAGGAGAATATAATACATTAGATAATACAAAGAAAAACCATGTGTTTTTTAGTATTATTTTTGTACCATCATTGTTGAAATGCACGAGAAAGGCCAATATACGACTTAGGAATCTAGGCACAATTTAGATTTTGGCCACTAGATGGCAGCAGTGTATGTGCAAAGTTTTAGACTGATCCAATGAACCATTGTATTTCTGTTCAAAATGTTTTATCAAGACTGCCCAAATGTGCCTAATTGGTTTATTAATAACTTTCTAGTTCATAACTGTGCACTCTCCTTCAAACAATAGCATGGTATTCTTTCACTGTAATAGCTACTGTAAATTGGACAGTGCAGTTAGATTAACAAGAATGTAAGCTGTCTGCCAATATCAGACATGTTTATGCCCTAGGAAATTTTCTGGTTACTTACAACCTCATGCTAATTGCATTAGCCTACGTTAGCTCAACTGGCACGCGGGAGACCCACTGATCCTGCAGCGGTTTTAAACACTTATTGCACACTTATTATGTGACTTGTTAAGAGCACATTTCTACTCCTGAATGTATTTAGACTTTCCATAACAAAGGGGTTGAATACTTGACTCCAAACATTTCAGCTTTTAATTAATTTGTAAAAATGTCTAAAAACATAATTCCATTTCGACATTATGGGGTATTGTGTAGACCACTGACAAAAAAAATATATACAGTGGGGAGAACAAGTATTTGATACACTGCCGATTTTGCATGTTTTCCTACTTACAAAGCATGTAGAGGTCTGTATGTATTTGTATCATAGGTACACTTCAACTGTGAGAGACGGAATCTAAAACAAAAATCCAGAAAATCACATTGTATGATTTTTAAGTAATTAATTTGCATTTTATTGCATGACATAAGTATTTGATCACCTACTAACCAGTAAGAATTCCGGCTCTCACAGACATGTTTGTTTTTCTTTAAGAAGCCCTCCACTCATTACCTGTATTAACTGCAACTGTTTGAACTCGTTACCTGTATAAAAGACACCTGTCCACACACTCAATCAAACAGACTACAACCTCTCCACAATGGCCAAGACCAGAGAGCTGTGTAAGGACATCAGGGCTAAAATTGTAGACCTGCACAAGGCTGGGATGGGCTACATGACAATATGCAAGCAGCTTGGTGAGAAGGCAACAACTGTTAGCGCAATTATTTGAAAATGGAAGAAGTTCAAGATGATGGTCAATCACCCTTGGTCTGGGGCTCCATGCAAGATCTCACCTCGTGGGGCATCAATGATCATGAGGAAGGTGAGGGTTCAGCCCAGAACTACACGGCAGGACCTGGTCAATGACCTGAAGAGAGCTGGGACCACAGTCTCAAAGAAAACCATTAATAACACACTATGCCGTCATGGATTAAAATCCTACAGAGCACGCAAGGTCCCCCTGCTCAAGCCAGCGCATGTCCAGGCCCGTCTGAAGTTTGCCAATGACCATCTGGATTATCCAGAGGAGGAATGGGAGAAAGTCATGTGGTCTGATGAGACAGAAATAGAGCTTTTTGGTCTAAACTCCACTTACCGTGTTTGGAGGAAAAAGGATGAGTACAACCCCAAGAACACCATCACAACCGTGAAGCATGGAGGTGGAAACATCATTCTTTGGGGATGCTTTTCTGCAAAGGGGACAGGACGACTGCACCGTATTGAGGGGAGGATGGATGGGACCATGTATCGCGAGATCTTGGCCAACAACCTCCTTCCCTCAGTAAGAGCATTGAAGATGGGTCGTGGCTGGGTCTTCCAGCATGACAACGACCCGAAACACACAGCCAGGGAAACTAAGGAGTGGCTCCGTAAGAAGCATCTCAAGGTCCTGGAGTGGCCTAGCCAGTCTCCAGACCTTAACCCAATAGAAAATCTTTGGAGGGAGCTGAAAGTCCATATTGCCCAGCGACAGCCCCAAAATCTGAAGGATCTGGAGGTCTGTATGGAGGAGTGGGCCAAAATCCCTGCTGCAGTGTGTGCAAACCTGGTCAAGAACTACAGGAAACGTATGATCTCTGTAATTGCAAACAAAGGTTTCTGTACCAAATATTAAGTTCTGCTTTTCTGATGTATCAAATACTTATGTCATGTAATAAAATGCAAATTAATTACTTAAAAAGCATACAATGTGATTTTCTGGATTTTTGTTTTAGATTCCGTCTCTCACAGTTGAAGTGTACCTATGATAAAAATTACAGACCTCTACATGCTTTGTAAGTAGGACAACCTGCAAAATCGGCAGTGTATCAAATACTTGCTCTCCCCACTGTACATTTAAATAGAATACTTTCAGATGATCTGATTATTAGTTGTTGTTTGCCTCTTATGACACGTACATTTTATTTTTATTGAGCTTTTCATGATACACTAAGACTCTTACCTGGATGTACTAGTAGGCACAGCAGTACTATTGAGTGCAGTCCCTATGGCTGTGGTGATGTTTTCTGAGAGTTGTACAGCAGTGCAGTTGAAATGAGACACAGCAGCAGGACCACCAGAGGTACGGGTTACGATGCTCCCGATGCCCACCCAGAAGGCCATCACCAGGCCTGACCCCAAACCCGCCAGGGCACCCTGGAGAAACACAGTACCTCAATCAATCAAATGTATTGATTGAGTCTTGACCTTTTTACATCAGCAGTTGTCACAAAGTGGTTTTAGAGTAACCCGGCATGGCGCTAAGTTTGATTCCCACAACGAGCGAGCGGTTGCATCTGCACTCGGTCCGCAGGTAGTATTACATTTCATTACATTACATTTCATTATAGTACAACGGTTTGATTTGTCTAATCTTAGCAATTTCTTCTTAGCTAGCTACATAGCCGTCTTTGTATCATAGATAATTGCGTAATTATCGTATTTCGTCGTCCTAACGCAGTCTACACTGCCCTGCAGCTAGCCAGCTAGCTAACGTCCACCGTTAGCTAGTCCACCGTCTACCGATTAGCAGCACAACTATTACACTCAACTGAACGACTTGATTAGTGTAGTGTTAGCTAGCTACATAGTTGTCTTTGCTGTCTTCATATCCAAGATAATTGTGTAGTTTAGAGTGTGTAGTTTTAGAGTGATTATCTTAATTTACCGAGGTTAGCTAGCCAGCTATTTGTCGTCCTTAACGTAGGAGACTCTGCTAGCTAGCCAACAGCTAGCCAACGTCTACCGAACAGAACTTCTGCACTCAACAATCCGGTCGCATTTCGCTTCGCTCCACAGGTAGTATCACATTTTTCATTTCATTTCATTACAGTACAACGGCTTGATTTGTTTGATCGTAGCTAGCTACATAGCTAGCTACATAGCCGTCTTTGTATCAAAGATAATTGTGTAGTCTAGAGTGATTTCCTAGGTTAGCTAGCCAGCTATTGTCGTTTTTTTTAACGCAACGTAACGTAATCAACACTGCTAGCTAGCCAGCTAGCCCCGAATAGCAGCACAGTAGAAACTATTACACTCAACGGAACGACTTGATTAGTGTAGTGTCAACAACGCAGCCAATGCCAGCTAGCCTACATAGTCAACAACGCAGCCTCTGCCAGCTAGCCTACTTCAGCAGTACTGTATCATTTTAATCATTTTAGTCAATAAGATTCTTGCTACGTAAGCTTAACTTTCTGAACATTCGAGACGTGTAGTCCACTTGTCATTCCAATCTCCTTTGCATTAGCGTAGCCTCTTGTGTAGCCTGTCAACTATGTGTCTGTCTATCCCTGTTCTCTCCTCTCTGCACAGACCATACAAACGCTCCACACCGCGTGGCCGCGGCCACCCTAATCTGGTGGTCCCAGCGCGCACGACCCACGTGGAGTTCCAGGTCTCCGGTAGCCTCTGGAACTGCCGATCTGCGGCCAACAAGGCAGAGTTCATCTCAGCCTATGCCTCCCTCCAGTCCCTCGACTTCTTGGCACTGACGGAAACATGGATCACCACAGACAACACTGCTACTCCTACTGCTCTCTCTTCGGCTGCCCACGTGTTCTCGCACACCCCGAGAGCTTCTGGTCAGCGGGGCGGTGGCACCGGGATCCTCATCTCTCCCAAGTGGTCATTCTCTCTTTCTCCCCTTACCCATCTGTCTATCGCCTCCTTTGAATTCCATGCTGTCACAGTTACCAGCCCTTTCAAGCTTAACATCCTTATCATTTATCGCCCTCCAGGTTCCCTCGGAGAGTTCATCAATGAGCTTGATGCCTTGATAAGCTCCTTTCCTGAGGATGGCTCACCTCTCACAGTTCTGGGCGACTTTAACCTCCCCACGTCTACCTTTGACTCATTCCTCTCTGCCTCCTTCTTTCCACTCCTCTCCTCTTTTGACCTCACCCTCTCACCTTCCCCCTACTCACAAGGCAGGCAATACGCTCGACCTCATCTTTACTAGATGCTGTTCTTCCACTAACCTCATTGCAACTCCCCTCCAAGTCTCCGACCACTACCTTGTATCCTTTTCCCTCTCGCTCTCATCCAACACTTCCCACTGCCCCTACTCGGATGGTATCGCGCCGTCCCAACCTTCGCTCTCTCTCCCCCGCTACTCTCTCCTCTTCCATCCTATCATCTCTTCCCTCTGCTCAAACCTTCTCCAACCTATCTCCTGATTCTGCCTCCTCAACCCTCCTCTCCTCCCTTTCTGCATCCTTTGACTCTCTATGTCCCCTATCCTCCAGGCCGGCTCGGTCCTCCCTCCCGCTCCGTGGCTCGACGACTCATTGCGAGCTCACAGAACAGGGCTCCGGGCAGCCGAGCGGAAATGGAGGAAAACCGCCTCCCTGCGGACCTGACATCCTTTCACTCCCTCCTCTCTACATTTTCCTCTTTCTCTCTGCTGCTAAAGCCACTTTCTACCACTCTAAATTCCAAGCATCTGCCTCTAACCCTAGGAAGCTCTTTGCAACCTTCTCCTCCCTCCTGAATCCTCCTCCCCCTCCCCCTCCTCCCTCTCTGCAGATGACTTCGTCAACCATTTTGAAAAGAAGGTCGACGACATCCGATCCTCGTTTGCTAAGTCAAACGACACCGCTGGTTCTGCTCACACTGCCCTACCCTGTGCTCTGACCTCTTTCTCCCCTCTCTCCAGATGAAATCTCGCGTCTTGTGACGGCCGGCCGCCCAACAACCTGCCCGCTTGACCCTATCCCCTCCTCTCTTCTCCAGACCATTTCCGGAGACCTTCTCCCTTACCTCACCTCGCTCATCAACTCATCCCTGACCGCTGGCTACGTCCCTTCCGTCTTCAAGAGAGCGAGAGTTGCACCCTTCTGAAAAAACCTACACTCGATCCCTCCGATGTCAACAACTACAGACCAGTATCCCTTCTTTCTTTTCTCTCCAAAACTCTTGAACGTGCCGTCCTTGGCCAGCTCTCCCGCTATCTCTCTCAGAATGACCTTCTTGATCCAAATCAGTCAGGTTTCAAGACTAGTCATTCAACTGAGACTGCTCTTCTCTGTATCACGGAGGCGCTCCGCACTGCTAAAGCTAACTCTCTCTCCTCTGCTCTCATCCTTCTAGACCTATCGGCTGCCTTCGATACTGTGAACCATCAGATCCTCCTCTCCACCCTCTCCGAGTTGGGCATCTCCGGCGCGGCCCACGCTTGGATTGCGTCCTACCTGACAGGTCGCTCCTACCAGGTGGCGTGGCGAGAATCCGTCTCCTCACCACGTGCTCTCACCACTGGTGTCCCCAGGGCTCTGTTCTAGGCCCTCTCCTATTCTCGCTATACACCAAGTCACTTGGCTCTGTCAGAACCTCACATGGTCTCTCCTATCATTGCTATGCAGACGACACACAATTAATCTTCTCCTTTCCCCCTTCTGATGACCAGGTGGCGAATCGCATCTCTGCATGTCTGGCAGACATATCAGTGTGGATGACGGATCACCACCTCAAGCTGAACCTCGGCAAGACGGAGCTGCTCTTCCTCCCGGGGAAGGACTGCCCGTTCCATGATCTCGCCATCACGGTTGACAACTCCATTGTGTCCTCCTCCCAGAGCGCTAAGAACCTTGGCGTGATCCTGGACAACACCCTGTCGTTCTCAACTAACATCAAGGCGGTGGCCCGTTCCTGTAGGTTCATGCTCTACAACATCCGCAGAGTACGACCCTGCCTCACACAGGAAGCGGCGCAGGTCCTAATCCAGGCACTTGTCATCTCCCGTCTGGATTACTGCAACTCGCTGTTGGCTGGGCTCCCTGCCTGTGCCATTAAACCCCTACAACTCATCCAGAACGCCGCAGCCCGTCTGGTGTTCAACCTTCCCAAGTTCTCTCACGTCACCCCGCTCCTCCGCTCTCTCCACTGGCTTCCAGTTGAAGCTCGCATCCGCTACAAGACCATGGTGCTTGCCTACGGAGCTGTGAGGGGAACGGCACCTCAGTACCTCCAGGCTCTGATCAGGCCCTACACCCAAACAAGGGCACTGCGTTCATCCACCTCTGGCCTGCTCGCCTCCCTACCACTGAGGAAGTACAGTTCCCGCTCAGCCCAGTCAAAACTGTTCGCTGCTCTGGCCCCCCAATGGTGGAACAAACTCCCTCACGACGCCAGGACAGCGGAGTCAATCACCACCTTCCGGAGACACCTGAAACCCCACCTCTTTAAGGAATACCTAGGATAGGATAAAGTAATCCCTCTCACCCCCCCCCTTAAAAGATTTAGATGCACTACTGTTCCACTGGATGTCATAAGGTGAATGCACCAATTTGTAAGTCGCTCTGGATAAGAGCGTCTGCTAAATGACTTAAATGTTAAATGGGATCACATTCACATACTAAAAATGTATGCCCTCACTATATACATTGAGTACTTACAGTAGAGTTAGCCCAAGGAAAGAACATCCCGAGACAGAAGATGCCAAGAAGAGGACCACCAACCATTCCAAAGATTTTGAAAGCAGCCTTGAATTTAAATAAATACAAAAATGTCAGAATCAAACATAATATTTGAGTTTTAACTAAATACAGTAAGTTATTCCAATATATCAAATGTTGTCCTTACTTGCAAAACGGAATCACTCATCAAGTGGGTTAAATAGGCCATAGCCAGGCACATCAGTCCATATGAACATGCTAGTTCAGAAACAGAAAAAGTAAATGTCACTCTTTAATGTTGATATTATATGAGTGACGTCTTAGAAAACATCTCACAGGTAAAGTGAGGAAAGCATGATGTAGAACTTACAAATAAGTTAAGAGACACTGCCAACAGTGAGCAGGGCCCCGTTCAGAAACAACCCCTAGTCCCTACCCCATAGGCACTTGATCTGATCTACTGTACATGAAGAGGCTGGGTCCTAGGGGATAAGGTCTAGGGGTTGTTTCTGGACAGGGCCCAGGAGATCTCAACGTACCCAGTCCCTTGGAGAGCAGGGTGGCCCTGGCCTCTGTCATGGATGAGCAGTGTGGTTTGATCAGGTCCTCCAAGGTCACTGTGGCCAGAGAGTTAAAGGCTGACGAGATGGTGCTGTGGAGACAAACATGAAACTAAGTGTCAACACCAAAGCACCCTTCTGATCCTATGCTTCTGCTTGTTCTGGATGTCTAGGCTGGGTTAATGTAAAGCCCTTTGTGACGAAGGGTGTTAAAAATATTGATTGATTGACATACCTGAGAGCTGCACTAAATACGCAAGCTATAAACAGTCCAGACAGACCAGGTAGATCCTGCAGCATGTCCATAACAAAGTATAACACCATCTGTGGATAGAGAACACATAATGGTTGGTGTACTGTAGGTAAGAGTGTGGCACTAGCTACACCAGGTTTGTGGGTTCAATTCTCACTGGAGATCACAGACACAAAAAATGTATGCACTCACTGTACTGTGGGTACATTTGTATAAAAACATCTGCTGACTGCTAAATTGCAGATTACTTAACCCACAAGCTACAATACTCTAATGATGTCTGAAAGAGCAAAATAATAACACTCACACACTTCTACTGACCTCATTTTTTGATAAGTTGCCTATTTTGTGAAATTGGTCCTCCCCACAGTAACGCGCAAACATGACCAGCCCCATGACACAGCTCAGAGCTAGAGCTACCTGTAGAAAGGGAAACACCATGTAGCAAGACCTGCAGAATCACAACGTATTAAAATAGGTCAGTATCCATACCATTACAATGGTATTACCACATGATTCCATGTGTATGTACTGTAATGTGGTGTTGTGTATGGAGTGTGGTACATGCAGTCTTACATGATGGCTTCCCGCTCGGTCTTGGAGCTGAGGTATCTCTGGACCTGGGCCTGGTTGACCCCGTACAGAGACAGCATCAGGAAGATCCCTCCCACTCCCAGGGTCCAGAATGTGTACCTCTCCGTAGGGTCAGGATTCAGGCTGTAGAACAGACATGACAAGAGGGAGAACATAGAATTGGAATATTAGAACTGAAACATTTATTTTTTATTTCACCTTTATTTAACCAGGTCGACTAGTTGAGAACAAGTTCTCATTTGCAACTGCGACCTGGCCAAGATAAAGCAAAGCAGTTTGACACATACAACAACACAGAGTTACACAAACATGCAATCAATAATACAGTAGAAAAAGTATATATATACAGCATGTGCAAATGAGGTAGGATAAGGGAGGTAAGGCAATAAATAGGCCATGGTGGCGAGGGTAATTACAATATAGCAATTAAACACAGGAATGGTAGAATGTGCAGAAGATTAATGTGCAAGTAGACATACTGGGGTGCAAAGGAGCAAGATAAATAAATAAATACAGTATGGGGATGAGGATGAGGTAGTTGGATGGGCTATTTACAGATGGGCTATGTACAGGTGCAGTGATCTGTGAGCTGCTGTGACAGCTGGTGCTTAAAGCTAGTGAGGGAGATAAGAGTCTCCAGCTTTAGTGATTTTTGCAGTTCGTTCCAGTCATTGGCAGCAGAGAACTGGAAGGAGAGGCGGCCAAAGGAAGAATTGGCTTTGGGGGTGACCAGTGAGATATACCTGCTGGAGCGCGTGCTACGCGCTGCTAGGTGCTGCTATGGTGACCATTGAGCTGAGATAACGCGGGGCTTTACCTAGCAGAGACTTGTAGATGACCTGGAGCCAGTGGGTGGAATTTAAGATGTCCTTAAATCAAACTTTTAACAGGATTGCCAGTCATCGCTTGAATACATGAAGATAGTAACCAGTCTGTCTACTCACTCTATGCCAGAGATACGGTTTCCCTCCCAGACCTTCCTCCAGACCTCTGCTAACCCTCCCGTCTGCTGGACCCCCACCACGATGACCGCCAGCTGGCCAGCAAACATCACTATGGTCTGGAAGACATCTGTCCAGATCACTGCCTTCAGGCCTCCCTGTCAGGACCAGGTACAACACAGAGGCATAGAGCCTATTATCGTATAGGCTTCAAGCTTATAATGGCTGATGTTACATCTAAAGATATAGAGAAAAAAAGGACACTTCGCAATGACATTTCATAATGTCAACGTTAAACTTTTTTTTTTCATGAGTACATTTGATTTGTACTTTAGATTGTCGTATTTCCAGTCATTTTACCATTGTGTAATAACAGCTTATTTACAAACTCTGAAAATAACAAAGAACAACTTACCAGAGTAGTATACAGTGTACACACCAGTCCAGTGGCCAGTACTGCTCCCCATAGATCAAAGCCAGTAACTATAGGGAAGCATGGAACCAAATTAAGCAACCTTTACTCATTCATAATGTGCATTTTGCATAATTCTAGATAACCTACTCATGGCACAAAACACAGTAACATTTCCAATTTCCCAGACACGGATTAAGCCTAGTCCTGGACAAAAAAAAACTCTTTCAACTGAGAATGTCCCTTGATGCATTTGAGTCCTGGACTACGCTTAATCTATGTCTTGGAGACAGCCATAACCCGCCATTAAAGTGTTAAAACTTATCACGGTCTGTAAATCCTAAAAGCAAAGCCTAAATTACTGACCTGCATTGAGTGCTAGGGCCGGAGTGTACACACAAACACCCATATAGATGACCTGCAAGAGATAGCAGCAGTCATATCAGTGGAAAAACTGATCATCAACAACATTTACAAGTTCTTTATTTTACTTGTTTATGTCTTTATTATTGCATCTGGTATGTATGGACCTTACTGTCTGAAAGATGAAGGTAAGTGTTCCACAGATACGCACTGGTTTGCTAAAGCGCAGTTCCAGATACTGAAAAGAAACAATACTATCACTAAGTGACATATACACATCAGTATATTCAGAATGTATTTATTCATTATTTATTTCCCTACCAGAAACCAATACTATGTAAACTCTTTAGCAGGGTTTAAAAGCTAGGCCTATACATTTCAACTGGTATTAGCCTACATATTTTAATTCCAAAGACTTCTCTCCATCAGGGGTTAAGTTTGCAAAGAACCTACAAGTACGTACCTGGTAAGCGCTGGTAAGATGCAGCCTGTAGAACACAGGAATGAAAACATGTGCTGGAATTAATAGGCCCAAGATGTAAGCACAGCCTATGAACCAGTACTGACTGCCATGGGTATAGATCTCTGCCGGCACGCCCACTATAGCCACCGCTGACTGAAATGTAGCGATAAGTGACAGGGATACAGGAAGGCAGCTCATGCTCCGGTCGGCTAGCAGGAACTCCTGAGTGGTGCGCTGCCGACCCCCTGACAGGGCGTAATACAGCCCTATGCCCGTGGATGCCACCAGCAAGAGGGCAAATATGACATAGTCGATAGTGGTGAAGTGCATTCTTTCCAAAGGATCCATCTTGGAGCCAGTGATCAGGATATGGCTACTGTGGCTAAATGGGATGGAGATGGATGTGGAGGGGACGTCTCAGCGGCGTAAGGGGAGAGTCTTTGCCCAACAGCCTTGCACAGATTTCAGATACACTGTAATAAAATATGGGGGGAAACATGTTGATTAACTCGGAATGCTGCCTTTATTGGTAACTACCTAACTAACTACTCCCTCAAGAAACCCGAACTTGGTTTGAGTATGATGAATTAGGTCAACGTTATTGTTTGCCACAATAAATCTATTTAAAGCACACAGTCATTTCAAGAAGCTTTCACATACCTCTCCTTCAGCCCAAAACATCCTTCTGGAAAAGACCATTTGACGAGCAGGATAAATTGCCTCCACAAGCTTTCAGATCACCATCTTTACAAAGGGCAAGTGAGAAGAGATTTTCCATTACTGCCATTGCATTGCAGTTGTCAGCTTAACTGCATTTTTAAACAAACAAAAAAAACTTTTAAAATGCTATTTGGAGAACGGCAAAAACAAGAAAAATATTATCCCAGCCATTATCACCTTGATGGCCATTAGTTAATACACCTCAGTTGAACTACAAACACACAGCCTATTAGGTATACAACTGTAATGTTATAGCCCTGAAAATATGAGAAATTATTCACACTGACATGTAGCATTAGCGCGGAAACAAATACGTAGGACATTTTTAGAGCTGTAATGTTTGCATTTTAATGTAGGCCTATAAAAACATGAGACGTGGATATTTTCATATTTAATATACACTGCTCAAAAAAATAAAGGGAACACTTAAACAACACAATGTAACTCAAAGTCAATCACACTTCTGTGAAATCAAACTGTCCACTTAGGAAGCAACACTGATTGACAATACATTTCACATGCTGTTGTGCAAATGGAATAGACAACAGGTGGAAATTATAGGCAATTAGCAAGACACCCCCAATAAAGGAGTGGTTCTGCAGGTGGTAACCACAGACCACTTCTCAGTTCCTATGCTTCCTGGCTGATGTTTTGGTCACTTTTGAATGCTGGCGGTGCTTTCACTCTAGTGGTAGCATGAGACGGAGTCTACAACCCACACAAGTGGCTCAGGTAGTGCAGCTCATCCAGGATGACACATCAATGCGAGCTGTGGCAAGAAGGTTTGCTGTGTCTGTCAGCGTAGTGTCCAGAGAATGGAGGCGCTACCAGGAGACAGGCCAGTACATCAGGAGACGTGGAGGAGGCCGTAGGAGGGCAACAACCCAGCAGCAGGACCGCTACCTCTGCCTTTGTGGAAGGAGGAGCAGGAGGAGCACTGCCAGAGCCCTGCAAAATGACCTCCAGCAGGCCACAAATGTGCATGTGTCTGCTCAAACGGTCAGAAACAGACTCCATCAGGGTGGTATGAGGGCCCTGATGTCCACAGGTGGGGGTTGTGCTTTTACAGCCCAACACCGTGCAGGACGTTTGGCATTTGCCAGAGAACACCAAGATTGGCAAATTCGCCACTGGTGCCCTGTGCTCTTCACAGATGAAAGCAGGTTCACACTGAGCATGTGACAGACGTGACAGAGTCTGGAGACGTTGTGGAGAACGTTCTGCTGCCTGCAACATCCTCCAGCATGACCGGTTTGGCGGTGGGTCAGTCATGGTGTGGGGTGGCATTTCTTTGGGGGGACGCACAGCCCTCCGTGTGCTCGCCAGAGGTAGCCTGACTGCCATTAGGTACAGAGATTAGATCCTCAGACCCCTTGTGAGACCACATGCTGGTGCGGTTGGCCCTGGGTTCCTCCTAATGCAAGACAATGCTAGACCTCATGTGGCTGGAGTGTGTCAGCAGTTCCGGCAAGAGGAAGGCAATGATGCTAAGGACTGGCCCGCCCGTTCCCCAGACCTGAATCCAATTGAGCACATCTGGGACATCATGTCTCGCTCCATCCACCAACGCCACGTTGCACCACAGACTGTCCAGGAGTTGGCGGATGCTTTAGTCCAGGTCTGGGAGGGGATCCCTCAGGAGACCATCCGCCACCTCATCAGGAGCATGCCCAGGCGTTGTAGGGAGGTCATACAGGCACGTGGAGGCCACACACACTACTGAGCCTCATTTTGACTTGTTTTAAGGACATTACATCAAAGTTGGATCAGCCTGTAGTGTGGTTTTCCACTTTAATTTTGAGTGTCACTCCAAATCCAGACCTCCATGGGTTGATAAATTTGATTTCCATTGATAATTTTTGTGTGATTTTGTTGTCAGCACATTCAACTATGTAAAGAAAAAAGTATTAAATAAGAATATTTAATTCATTCATTCAGATCTAGGATGTGTTATTTTAGTGTTACCTTTATTTTTTGAGCAGTGTAGATATATATATATATATATATATGCCATTTAGCAGACGCTTTTATCCAAACTTTTATCCATGACTTACAGTCATGCGTGCATACATTTTACATATGGGTGGTCGCAGGAATCGATTGCATTTTAATGTAGGCGGTGGGTCAGTAAGGAAGATGGTTCTTTGTTTATCCGGTTCCTCAGGGAACCACACATGGTGCCCCGACACCAAGTTTGGGAATCACTGTGCCATTTAACGTTAGACATACTTCATCATTCTAACGGATTAAGTAATACTAGCCAAAGCCCTTCAACCTTACTGCAATAGAAATATCTGCTGGCAGCTAGCCACTGGACTGACCTACATGGGTGAAGGTAGATTTAATTTCTTCCCGGTATGGGAATAATTAGATATATAATCCATATTCATTCAATAGCATCTCTGTGGGCCTAGTCGTAAAGATCTGTCATTATTTTTTATTTTTTTACGTATTACATTTTACCGTGGCATAAATACAACCAGTAGTGATGTTATCTGATTGTCAAACAATCACTTCAAAAGGCTCCTTTACTAGGCTATCTGCGCACGTTCATTCACTCGCAACATATTTCAAGCCTCCAAACAGTGGTAAATGGAAATAGACATGTTACACAAAACACCAAAAATCTACTGCTCTGTACGCACGCGTCTCGGTGGCGGCACCTAATCTCTGCCTTGGAAAAATGTCAAGTGTCCTCGTCGAACCACATCGCATTTGGGAGCGTAGGCTATATCCGTTTTCAAGTCCAATCGCTAATTTTCATACGGTAATGATAAATAATAGTGTAATAGCCTACATTTTCCTTTACATTCTGTTTTGTGATAGGCTCGTGTATTATTGGTACGGCGTACCCCAACTATTTATTTGGCTGTGGTGCCGTACCAGAGTACTTTCACCCTTGCGTATCCTGTATATAAGCGACTAATTACCAGTTGTGTACTCATTCTCAGAGAATCGGATATGGTTTGTGTAGTATATCATAACATATATTATTTACTCATAGCCTAGCAGAGTGGCCTGGAACCATATAACTAAAACACATCCCATGACTGAGACTTAGGGGGCTATTACTCAAACATACTTCTGCATTAACCCAGACACATTCTGTCCAGGTCAAAAGCACATTCTAACCACAAACCAACTGTAAAGCACCAAACACAATGGTCGGACTGAAGTTATCACATATATCCCCATCAAGGCAGGGAAACTCCCTCGCCTGAAGCAGCAACGGTTAGTCCCAGTTCCCCCTATCGCCCCCTAACTCATGGCCTCTTGACACATATCTTGACACACACATTGACACGCACGTACAGTATAGCGCACGAACGCACACACACCCGACACTCATTTCAACTGACATCCCTGGACACACAAACCCCTTCTTTGACCACAGTCAGTTCCAGTTCCCCTTTTCTCAACCCTGACACACACAGACATCTCAACGCACACACACCCCACACTCAAGGCAACTGAGCAGGGGCCAGGATCAGAAAACTTCAAGAAGCACCAATGGGGCACCGGCAAAGGGTCGGACAGGACCTGCCTCCAACCTCCACCAACCAGTCAGATGACAGAACTACAAAAATCAACCTACGTCATTCTATGTTCAAATACCTTTGCACACTCTGTTTAGGGATCCTTTTTCAGCTGACTCCTTCTGAGCCAAATGAGAGGATCCGTGCACGCTTTGTATCAGATATCTTTACCTTTAATAAACCTGCCTTGAATCATACCATATCCACCTGGTCCAGCGTCTCAACTTGGTCTCTCTCCTCTAGTAACAGTACGTCAATCGAACATTTGTTTTGGATATATGTTGACACGGCCGCTGTCGCGGGGCGGTTTTAAACATGCCTCGTCCAGCATCTAGCAAAACACACTTTCAGCAGCGTCTCTTGTTGCCTACTTCACCGACTGAGAGATGGGGTAGTTCGTTTCACGTCTCAGGCCAGGCCTCGGCCTGTGCTGCTAGAGCAGTGGTTCCCAACCCTTTTCGGTTAGTGTGTAAGACCAACTTGAGTTTTGCTATGCCTGGAGTACCGTCTTCTCAGAGGGGTGATAGTACCCCTGGTTGGGAAAACAATGTGCTAGAGGGCAATATTGTGCAACCGCAGCCTGCAATTTGGGGCGTTCCTGCATGTGGCCATTCCCCAAATATTCATGCGTGTGACACTTTTGAATGTGGGTCAAAAGGGAAATAAACTTGCTCTCAACATCGTTACCTGACATACGGAAAACAGTGCGCGACAGACAGGGGCGAAGGACACGGTCTACCGGTGTCGCCACCAGTGCAGATGGGAGGCTGGGGAGACAGCACACTAGCTTACTGGTTAGCTAGCACACGGTGTCGCTCCCGCCGACTGTGTACCGGAGAAAACCCGTGTCACAGACGGGTGCGAATGTCGCTCCTGTTTCCCGCGAGCACAATAGACGGGAGGCTGGGGCGACACCGCGTGTTAGCTAACAAGTTGCTAGTTAGTTAGCACACAGTGTCGCCCCCACCTGCATTGTGCCGGACTAGCTGGCTTAGCTAGCACACAGTGCCTTTCACTCCCACCTGCCCTCGTTGTCGTTAACAGAAATGCGGTGACGAAGGACACTGTGTACGGCTATCGCCCCCGCCCTTCTTTTGCAGCCATCCAACGTTATTGTGCATAACGTCACCTACTGTACCGGAGCGACCCCGCCTGTCACCGTTCTTCTTCTATGGTGTAATGGCGTTCGCAACAATTGGTTCTGGATTCTGCCACCCACTGTGCGGGTGGATAATAAGGATCCCAAAAAAATGAAATAATGTGGGTAAAAAATCAATAAAATATCATACCAACTATCAAAAAACTAAACATAATCAACCTGCTTTTCTGTAAATTAAAAACATCTAAATCAGGTCCCTACACGGTCTGGGAAGAGTCCTGTGGGGTGGGACATATCCTAGCTACAATAGTCCTTGCCATGAACTCTTGGAGCCACAAAAACTTCTCGGCTGCAGATATAATGATGTTGAGCTTCTTGGACTTCTTAGACACTTGTGCTGTACAATTAGTCACTGTGGCTATAAATACCACAAAATCATCTTTCTTCACAATGAGTGTATCCAGATAAATCAATTGACTTAAAACACTAGCAACTGGTTGCAATGCATCCACCGCCATATCTTCAACACTTTCCTCTTCAACTCTCTTCACCGCCTCCACATAGGAGATCCGGTGCACAGTCCTGATCCTTGACATCTTGACCTCCTTCAGTCTGGAGTATGAACCCCACCACATTTTCCATTCACTGATTCTTCAATACACTACTTGTCCCATCTGCAAACATTTGATACGTGACCATATCCTTTACAATTCCCACACTGTAATGGTTGGACAAATGATCTCACCACACACACATCCAAGTTTCACATGTTCAGGTAGAGTCTCCTCAAACCACAATAATATTGATAGGCTTTTCTCCTTTGTTCTATTTACCATACGGGTCATTGCGAAGTGCCCTGACCACTCTTGGGATTTTCTGACTAAGGTACTCCTCATCGGTGGCTCCCGAGTGGCGCAGTGGTCTAAGGCACTGCATCTCAGTGCTAGAATTGTCACTACAGACCCTGGTTTGATTCTGGTCTGTATCACAACCAGCTGTGATCGGGTGTCCCATAGGCCGGTGCACAATTGGCCCAGTGCCTTCCAGGTTTGGCTGGGGTAGGCTGTCATTATAAATAAGAATTTGTTCTTAACTGACTTGCCTTGTTAAATAAAGGTTAAAAAAATCCAACGATACTCCAGCTATAACTCCTTTGGCAGGCGTCCTGCTCCGAAGAGGAATACAGGTACTTCTGACGTGTGCAATTTTGCCAGATCCATTGCACGCTTCTTCTGTTCTTCATCGACACAATTCACCAAAACAAGGCCGCTTCTAGTCACCTTTATTGAATCCACCTTTCCCACTGCTTTCTTCACAGTCCTCAATATTACAAGTGGATTTCCCAAATGAACCCCCTTGTCCAGAAAACACAGTCCAATAAGAAATGTATTATTGGAACAGTACTTTTCTTCTACAACTTTAGCTCATTTTGTTCCATTCTTTGATTTCACTATTTTTCATTCATTATCACACTCTTCACTTGCCGCACTTTCCCGCCTGATATATCTTTTTTATTAAATTACCAATACAGGGATAAAGAGAGGTTCCTGAAGATGCAGGAATACCGACATGCAGGAACGCCCCGAATTACAAACCGCAATTGCACCCTTCTTCGAGAGTGCGGAGTTATCCTTTTGAAAGCACGTGAGCAAAGAGGTTCTAAAACTTCAGGGAACGCTTGCGAAACAGACCAGGGGTTTGAGAAGTCAATGAGTAAAGTAAAGCTATGTTATTACTCCAACCTTGTGAAAGTGACACTTACATTTTTCGTCAAAAACAACTTTATTTGTAACTTTAATTTGACGGCCTACACATGCGCAGTTCGGCGCGAAACGGCCGTTTGACCCGATGACGTATCTTTGCGCATGAATTTAGCTAGATAACATCGCCTACAAGTGTGATCGGGATTTCTATTGGAGAAGCAGTTTTAGCCTATCTTCATATTGTATAGTATTTGGTGTGAATGTCCGCTAAAAAGACACATATATCGTGGACGCAGACGAACATACCTAACAAAAATCACTGTTCATGATTCCACTCGTTCGCAAAGAGTCGGGCGTGATTAGAAGTCGGTCAGATCAAGAATATAAGCGTTCTGAGGTTTGTTTAATCAATACTCGGAACAATTATTTATATGTTGACATGTATTTTATTTTATTTGTGTACAAAATACCGGTGTCCTCATACGTATGTATATACGGCCATGTACCATTGACTGTACATCTTACCTGTATAAGATGTGGTGCCGACAGTCAACTTCCAATCCAGCACTTATGTAAATCTATGTCCTGTCATCATGCATCGCGACAAAGTTGCATGCGTTGAAAACGTGGTTTACTTTGGACCAGGCATCATCTCCAAATCTGATGATAATTGTCCCATAGGTAATAAGCGAAAATCAAAAGCCTCTCAAAAAGCTTCAGAAATTCAAAAATGTTCTGAAGTTATCTAGAGATGGTTATCTGCAAAACGACACATGGGGATGACTCATCCATGTCTCCGTTGTTCAAGAATGTCACGTTTTGGTTTGTTAACAAACACCTAGAATATGATAAATTAGCATCTAAAGATACATCATTATTATTAACTTTTATCATTTAAATGTACCTCATTGATCATAAGAATGTCTTAGTTCTTCATTGAAAGCAATCCTTTATACATTTGTTGTCCATGATGATTATAGCGCATTTCTCTTGCAATTACTCATGCCTAGGAAGTGGGCTGGGTCATCGACAGCCAGTGGACACTATATAATACCCATAAAACCTAGCGGGAAAACCCGGTAATGGTTCCAATCATTTTTCAATTTTAGAACTACTTCATATAAGGTCTGTGTTTCGTGTAGGCTTACGTTTTGATAGCCATGTAATTCTCTAGGACAAGTTGAGTGTTCTCAATATATTCTCCTCGAAAATGCTAATTAGCAACAGAGAAGACTTCAGCAAGACTGCGAATTCCTGCACCTCATCTCTAATCACACTGTCAACTACCATTCACCAGGCCCAATCCATGAATGTGCGTCCCCTTTGTATGTCTTAGCTAGCCACTGACTACACTTTAGCTAGCTAGTTGGCAGAATAGTAGATAAAAAAATAATTTTGTTTTAGACTAGATAAGTCTTTGTACAGTACGTCGACTTTGGTGTCTAGTTCAGACCTTATGGCATTTTTCAAGGATGAGCATTAAAAGGGGAGAAGACCACTGGAAGTCTGTCCATTTTGAGAAGGGCAGCTATAGTGAAGGGCAATTAACCAGTTTGGTCAGGGCCAGCATAAGGGTAAAGCTTATCCTGTGTCAGTGAGTGTAGCTATTAAACTAAGTTTGAGCATCTTAACAATACATTGTTTCCTACACATCTGTCAACATTCTAAAATAGCCACTTAATCAATTATAGATTACCCAGATACCAGACTTCGACGAGTGATAATTCAGTTCTGGAATGTCATTGAAAAGGAATCTAAAAATCTATTGACATTCAAAAAATTGACTTTTAGACATCCAGCCTGTATTGTAGTTTCATGACGAGACAAATCTTCAGAAGGGCACAGCATTGATTTATTCAGAGTGGTAAATGCATTCACACAGTCTTGATTTATTGAATCCATCCCACTATATGATTGATGTCAAGTGATAAAATCCCAAGGTGTCAATTAAAAGTTTATGGAAAAACTGTATTTGTCCTCGTGAAAATGACAGTTTATTAATATTGTAACGGCCCTGGGTTTATAAGCGCGGAAATCGACTCTGCCGCACGAGCATACTTTTGCGGCACAGTCGATAGCACGCCGGACCTCGGGCTAGAAGGTCGAGGGTTCGAGACCTGCTCCCTGCTGTTTCATTACAATATTCTAAAACTAATGTCATCAATAAAATCAAACTATTTATATAGCACAGTTCTTACAACAGATGCATTTTGCTACACTTGCAATAACATCTGCTAACCATATGTATGTGACCAATAAAATGTGTTTTGATTTCAAGGTGTTTAGTCATTAGATGGGGTGTTGTCTGCAAAGTGGGGCACAGATAACGAAGAGGAAACCGGTACAAAAGTATCTATATCCATAGGAAAACGAGTCCTATATCGCTCAGCAAGGAAGAAACCACTGCTCCAAAACCACCATAAAAAAAAAAATCCAGACTACAGTTTGCAACTGCACATGGGGACAAAGATTGTACTTTTTTGGAGAAATCAAGGCATTCAACATGGCTACAGAGATGGATGTGCAGGAGTCAGGGCTTTGGGTCACATGGTCTGGGATTCTGGGTGCCTCACCAGATGGTCTGATGGGCACCACAGCAGTGGTGGAGGTCGTGTCCATATGGTGCAAGGGACCTTACCATTGAAGAGGCAGTGAAGTTGAATTATTTTTATATTCAGGAGGAGGGAGGGTCTGACAGGCTCAGTGAAGACCATCCTTACTGGCACCAGGTCCAAGGGCAGCTTCATATCTCTAGAAGGAACACTTGCTTCATCCATATCCAGAATGACAACCTCTTGCTGGATTAGAGTTTCTCAAGGACCACATGCTCCCAAAATAGAAACTGCAACAGTGAACATCTGTAAATATCTTGTAAATAATTTTTGAACAAGTCAGTTTCTGTTTTTACCTTTATTTGAGGGTACACTGGATCAGTGTTCTAGTCACGCCTCCTGTCAGTACCTGTTTTCAGGGAAGCCTATGGTCCCAAAAATGATTACACATAGTTCATACACACATTAGGTTATATAACATACGTTTTGCTCAAAGCAGCCAACTAAAGTAATGTAGTTAACTTTATGATGGACACATTGGTAATTTATATCTGTGATGTTCAAACTATTTCTTACCCCGTGTCTTACTTGCTGAAAGCCCCAATCATTCCTGCCTGTTCATACGTTAAATCACAAAGGCTAGTCCGAGTGCATCTCCTCAGTTTCATTCAGTAAAACAATTCACATGGCATTTTATCGCAGAAATGTGTATATGTGATGTTTAAATTATTTTTTAACCCTTTTGTTGTGTGGAGCTTCTTTTTCTGGTAAATACAGGGCCATTTCTCTTTCCCAATGTAAAATGGCAACTGCAGACCCGAGCATTGTCACTGGGTTTCAGGTCCACCCGTCTGAAAGACCACCAAAAATAGTTACTTTTACTAGCTAGTTGATTACTAAAATGGTATATCTATATGTAAATACCATAACCCAACAACTTGAATACAGTAACAGTAAAATAGACTGGGCTTTGGTCTATCTGCACATCTAAAGTCCTACTATGTGGATGGGACATTTCTGCTGGGATGGAGGAATTATCTGGAATGCTCAACTAGATAATCAGGACAGTCTAGGGTACTATTTGCCAGAAGAGGTGAAGTATTGCGATGAGTTATGTGACTGTACTTCTGACTCAAATTCTCAAGAGGAAAGGTAAAACCCTTGGTCCTCCTCAGTGACCTCAAGGCTAACAGTGATAGGGGGATCGTCTGAAAGGCACTGATGTGCAAGGATGTAAACAGAAGGGTTTTAGGCACTGGCCAGCAGACCACAATTTCTACATTCAGGTCCTAAATCGGTGGCATGCAATGTTTGCTGTGTCAGGCCAGTTTGACATATTGTCTACTAGACCAGACTGAAAAGTACAAGACTCGGGCTAGCTTAATTTCCATCCCTGCTGACATGTGTAACTGACTTCACAGGTCATTTGATTAGTCATGTTCATGTTTTGTATGGGAAAACATTGAGCCCATAAGTCCTTTGAACGCTAGCTAGCCAGCTAGTTATTATTAGCTCATCGTTCGTGTAGTCACTTTTCCACGTGGTGACATGCTAGCTAATGTTATCCCAGCAGGGCAGGAGTATTTATCTAACGTTTAGCTACCTAGTCACGTTAGCTCATAGTTTGTGTAGTAAGGCTTTTCTCCAGAGCCCATGGACAGTGACAGTCCACGAGGGCGGGGATATTTCATATAATATACTAATATATACAGTTGAAGTCGGAAGTTTACATACACTTAGGTTGGAGTCATTAAAACTCATTTTTCAACCACTCCACAAAATTTCTTGTTATCAAATTATAGTTTTAGCAAGTTGATTGGGACATCTACTTTGTGCATGACACGTAATTTTTCCAACAATTGTTTACAGACAAATTATTTCACTTAAAATTCACTGTATCACAATTCCAGTGGGTCAGAAGTTTACATACACTAAGTTGACTGTGCCTTTAAACAGGTTGGAAAATTCCAGAAAGTGATGTCATGGCTTTAGAAGCTCTCATAGGCTAACTGACATAATTTGAGTCAATTGGAGGTGTACCTGTGGATGTATTTCAAGGCCTACCTTCAAACTCAGTGCCTCTTTGCTTGACATCATAAAATCAAAAGAAATAAGCCAAGACCTCAGAAAAATAATTGTAGACCTCCACAAGTCTGGTTCATCCTTGGGAGCAATTTCCAAACGCCTGAAGGTAGCACGTTCATCTGTACAAACAATAGTACGCAAGTATAAACACCATGGGACCACGCAGCCGTCATACCGCTTAGGAAGGAGACGCATTCTGTCTCCTAGAGATGAACGTACTTTGGTGTTAAAAGTGCAAATCAATCCGAGAACAACAGCAAAGGACCTTTTGAAGATGCTGGAGGAAACAGGTACAAAAGTATCTATATCCATAGTAAAACGAGTCCTATATCGACATAGCCTGAAAGGCCGCTCAGCAAGGAAGAATCCACTGCTCCAAAACCGCCATAAAAAAGACAGACTATGGTTTGCAACTGCACATGGGGACAAACATTGTACTTTTTGGAGAAATGTCCTCCGGTCTGATAAAACAAAAATAGAACTGATTGGCCATAATGACTGTCGTTATGTTTGGAGGAAAAAGGGGGACGCTTGCAAGCTGAAGGACACCATCCCAACCATGAAGCACGGGGGTGGCAGCATCATGTGGGGGTGCTTTGCTGCAGGAGGTGTCATGCCCTGGTCTTAGTATTCTGTGTTCTCTTTATTAATTTGGTTAGGCCAGGGTGTGACATGGGTGATTTATGTGGTTTGTTTTGTCTAGGGGTTTTGTAGTTTATGGGGTTGTGTTTAGTATAGTATTCTAGGTAAGTCTATGGTTCCCTAGAGTGGTTCTCAATCAGAGGCAGGTGTTTATCGTTGTCTCTGATTGGGAACCATATTTAGGCAGCCATATTCTTTGAGTATTTGATGGGTGATTGTTCCTGTCTCTGTTTTTTGCACCAGTTAGGACTGTTGTCGGTTTTCACGTTACGTTTTTGTAAATTGTTCGTATTTTTCATCTTTCATTAAAGATGTATAAAGATAACCACGCTGCATTTTGGTCCTCCTCTCTTTCACCAGAATAAAACTGTAACAGGAGGGACTGGTGCACTTCACAAAATAGATGGCTTCATGAGGATGGAAAATTATGTTCTTATATTGAAGCAACATCTCAAGACATCAGTAATCTCTGAAACTGGAAACACTTGTTCTCAACTTGCCTACCTTGTTAAATAAAGGTGAGAAAAATAAATATGTCAGGAAGTTAAAGCTTGGTGGCAAATGGGTCTTCCAAATGGACAATGACCCCAAGCATACTTCCAAAGTTGTGGCAAAATGGCTTAAGGACAACAAAGTCAAGGTATTGGAATGGCCATCACAAAGCCCTGACCTCAATCCTACACAAAATTTGTGGGCAGAACTGAAAAAGCGTGTGCCAGCAAGGAGGCCTACACTCCTGACTCAGTTACACCAGCACTGTCAGGAGAAATGGGCCAAAATTCACCCAATTTATTGTGGAAGGCTACCTGAAACGTGTGACCTAAGTTAAACAATTTAAAGGCAATGCTACCAAATACTAATTGAGTGTGTACACTTCTGACCCACTGGGAATGTGATGAAAGAAATAAAAGCTGAAATAAATAATTATCTCTACTATTATTCTGACATTTCACATTCTTAAAATAAGTGGTGATCCTAACTGACCTAAGACAGATTTTTTTTACTAGGATTAAATGTTTGGAATTGTGAAAAACTGCATTTAAATGTATTTGGCTAAGGTGTATGTAAACTTCTGACTTCAACTGTATGTACCCCTTAACTTTTTCCACATTTTGCTATGTTACAGCCTTTTTCCCTCATCAATCTACACACATACACACTATCCCATAATGGCAAAGCAAAACCAGGTTTTGAAATGTTTGCAAATTTAGTATTAAAAAATTGGAAATATTACATTTACATAAGTATTTAGTCCCTTTACTCAGTACTTTGTTGAAGCAGCTTTGGCAGCGATTACAGCCTCATGTCTTCTTGGGTATGATGCTACAAGCTTGGCACACCTGTATTTGGGGAGTTTCTCCCATTCTTCTCTGCAGATCCTCTCAAGCTCTGTCAGGTTGGATGGGTTTCTCCAGAGATGTTTGATTGGGTTCAAGTCCAGGCTCTGGCTGGGCCACTCAAGGACATTCAGAGACTTGTCCCAAAGCCACTCCTGTGTTGTCTTGGCTGTGTGCTTGGGGTCGTTGTCTGAGATCCTCAGCACTCTGGAGCAGCTTTTCATCAAGAAACTTAATGTACTTTGCTCCATTCATCTTTGCTTCAATCCTGACTAGTCTCCCAGTCCCTGCCGCTGAAAAACATCCCCACAGCATGATGTTGCCACCAACATGCTTCACCGTAGGGAAAGTGTTAGTGTTGTAAAGTGTTGGTTTCATGAGCTGAAATAAAAGATCCCTGAAATGTTCCATATACAAAAAAAAAAAACGTATTTCTCCCAAATGTAGTGCACAAATGTGTTCACATCCCTGTTAGTAAGCATGTTTCCTTTGCCAAGAGAATCCATCCACCTGACAGGTGTGGCAAATCAAGAAGCTGATTAAACAGCAGGATCATTACACAGGTGCACCTTGTGCTGGGGACAATAAAAGGCCACTCTAAAATGTGCAGTTTTGTCGCACAACACAATGCCACAGATGTCTGAAGATTTGAGGGAGTGTCCAATTGGCATGCAGACTGCAAGAATTTCCACCAGAGCTTAGCCAGGGAAGTAAATGTTCATTTCTTTACCATAAGCCACCTCCAATGTCGTTTTAGAGAATTTGGCAGAACGTCCAACCGGCCTCACAACCGCAGACCATGTGTATGGCATCGTGTGGGCGAGTGGTTTGCTGATGTCAACGTTGTGAACAGAGTGCCCCATGGTGGCAGTGGGGTTATGGTATGGGCAGGCATAAACTACAGACAATGAACACAATTGCATTTTATCCATGGCAATTGGAATGCACAAAAATACAGTGATGAGATCCTGAGGCCCATTGTGAGGCCCATTTTATTCTGTAACCAACAGATGCATATCTGCATTCCCAGTCGTGGAATCCATAGATTAGGGCCAATTGACTGATTTCCTCATATGAACTGTAACTCAGTAAAATCAATGAAATTGTTGCATGATGCATTTATATTTTTGTTCAGTATATGTTGGGGTAAAAGTGACTAGCTATTCAGGATAGATAATAGAGTAGCAACAGCCTATGTGGAAAAGCGTGTCTGTGTGTGACGCCAATATGCATGTGTGTGCGTGTTTTTTGTGTGTGAGCGTATGTCGTGTGTGTGTGTGTGTGTTGGAGTGTCAGTGTAGTATGTGTGAGTGTGTGGGCAGAGTTTAGTGAGTGCGCATAGAGCCAGCGCAAGACAGTCAATGCATAAATTCAATAAACAACAATAATAAAGGGGTCAATGTAAATAGTCCGGATAGCCATTTGATTAACTGTTCAGCAGTACTGCTTGCCGTGCAGCAGCAGAGAGGACAGAATGGGTGGCTGGAGTCTTTGAGCATTTTTAGTGCCTTACTCTGACACCGCCTGGTATAGAGGTCCTGGATGAGTTTGGCCCCAGTGATGTACTGGGCTGTACTCACTTTCCCTCTGTAGTGCCTTGCGGTCTGATGCAGAGCATTTGCCATTCCATGCAGTTTAATTATGAATCAAGGGTTTGTGCTTGCAACATTGAATGAGTTTTTGATAATATGTCTATTATATGCAAACAACTCAGTGGGTGTGTACAAATCTTACACATACAGAGAGATAAATATATGCAGAGAAAACATTTAATCAAAGTAGACTTAAAATATATATATATTTTTTAGCAGATGTCATTCTAGACTGCATTGGAGGGTTCAACTGGGAGAGGACGTGGTTGCAGGATTACAAGGTTGTGTGATATTTATGCACCAAATTGTTGTTTTATTTAATAGAGTAAGGTTCTTAGGACTCTCTCCTTTCTGAGTTAACTGAGAGGAGTCTTTATGGAGCTTGGGCTGGCAACTGATTAAGTGATGGCTTGGTGATTAAAAACCTACAGCTGGCATTCCATCGATAAGATATGGTGGGAGTCACCAAGATAGAGCAAGCCTGGAGGAACAGAACAAATGCCTCAGTATTCCTAATTATCCTGGCATCTGGGAGACAGCACCAGCGGCAGATGACCAGAGGATGAACCCAAAGTGGCTTATGATGCCCCCCCCAATCTATATGGGAGTGGTGGAACCAAGCATTCTGGGTATCAGCTATATAAACTGTGCATTGTCTGTAAAGGGTAGGCTCTCAGCCTAACAGGGTTGACGGTTTTATTATTGCAATAATTAATCAATATTAAATAAAGATGATTGTTTGAAGAAATGACCAAGTCTCTCTAAGTAATGAGTACAGTACCGTTTTTTGCATATCCTACTCCCCCTGATTAGCCATTATTGACAGCGACCCATGTGGCTTGCTCAAGGGCACGCCGATATATTTTTCACTTAGTCAGCTCGGGGATTCGAACTAGCAACCTTTCGGTTACTGGTCCAATGTTCTTAACTGCTAAGCAACCTGCTGCTCTCAAACCTCTAACTCGCACATCATGCAATGAAATAATTATACCTTTCCCCTACAGCACTGTATTTGTTAATACTTCCTGAATGTAAAGTGTGTGTCCATGTGTTTTTTTCCTGTGCAGATCTGGTGAGAGCCTTCTCAGAAAGGGCACTACCTCACTTCTCAGACCCTATCACCTCCCCCTGCCTGCTGAGGCCAGTGATCGGCAGCATGTTTACCCTGGAGAAGATAGCTGATGAACACAGACACATAGAAGCCAATAGAAACCAGGGAAAGATTGTCATCAATGTCATGAACCCACAATGATGGGACCTCCAGTGACATCTCTCCATCTACTACCAAACTGAACATAGTTGTTTCACACCAAACGTAACATTTGGTTGATCAACTTGGTTGATAATGCACATGACCTGAATGTTATGTGATTCTTATTATGTAGATATTTGTATCACATTCTATTTAGTGTTCTATCAAATTATTATTATTTCTTTACTTAGTAGGCTGTTAACAGAAATAAGTTGTTATTGGTATAATACAAATAGTTTGGCGCATCTGTGTTTTCATAAGGTATCAAGAATAAACAGTATTTTTTTCAACAAGAACAATGAACATTGTTTGTAATAATGTAATGCTGTTACGTGTTCTACTATTTGTGTTCCATTTTCCATGTGTCGCGGATAGAAACACAAGACAAAATTCTATGCATATGGCCGCAATTTACATTCCAGTACAACTAGAGCGCGTGTGTGATTTTTATGCGCAAACCCGCCACAAGCGAACCCGGTGACTACAAACCGGAATTGGCAGGCTATAATGAAATGTTCTACTTCCTGAAGTCACCGGCAAGTTTTGTTTTGGAAGATTTTGTTTCTGTGAGTCTACACTTGTTATTTTTAATATAATAATAATAATTGTGCCACGGACACCAGGAGACTATCGACCCCCGTCGAAACAAAGTGGGTAGAATGTGGCGGTGTGTGATTATTTGTGGGTTATGCACTTGACTTCCTCATGCATAGTTTATCTAACCAACTGAAAGCGTAACTTTCTGACAGTCTGTTTCAGGATCAGTCTTTAATGGCAGATCAATTGTTTTATTTTCTCAAATTAATAAACTACAGAGGTTAATTCAACGAGTGAATGGTTATGCTGTAGGTTAATACTGGGTGCGTTAGAGATGTCGACGATGAGTATCAAGTGTTTGTTCGCTAACGCCCAGGAAGATCCTATTCAAACTCCCATCAGACTGCTCTACAAGCATTATAATGTCAAACGCAGTGGTGTAGGCAGAAATTCGTTAATGTCAGGGCCAGCAAAAATATAGGTGTGCCGAAATGTGGACACTCAAATTATCATAAAAGGTTAGGCCACGCTATACTCTACCGTAATCGATCGCACCCAACAAACTAAACAATCTAAAATGTGATTTCGTATTACAGACCAATAGTCTTGTAGGCCTACGTAAATCCACTACTCTTACAAAAATGCGACTCTCATAGACCTACACATAATACGCCATAGGCCTATATTTAATGAGAATAGAACATAATACCCTGATGTAACAGTAATAATCACAATAGGCTTGGCAATCTCTTACAGGCTCAACCAGGAGATAGTTGGCTAGGCAGCCACAAATGTAACCATTTAACACTAGGAGAGCTGAGAGCATCATATTGACTCAAAACGAAATTGACTTTAAGTACTCTGCCATTTTTAAAGTTATGTCCTCCCTGTCCTTGACTTTTCCTAAATATGTCTAACACACTATCTTTGTTAGAATCTTAATATCACAAACCATTTATGTTATAAGCAGTTTAAGAAGTCATGTCATTTTGGCATTATTTTTCCGTGAAGTACGGGGTTTAGAGGGAGGTGTAGACAATGAGTTTCCATTGGTCCTTGGAGTGACGGTTCACCTTAACCCAATCAATGATTTATTGTGTCACTGGCTCTGACCCTTCTAACTACTTAGGTAAACATATGAATGACCTGTTGCACAACGTTCGGCACAGGTGTTGGTAACTTGTTCGCCATTGTTTAGAACAGGTTTTTTTTTTTTTTTTTTTTTTTTTACTGCTATGGACAACATCATGAGTTACTTGGACACAAGGTTCCACACCATTGCAAAAAATGTAGAATACTTTTCTGCTGTTCTGAAAGTTGGGCAGATTGGTGAGGATAAAGTCCATTCTGTGTACCAACCACTGATCATGGAGTATTCCAGAGATCTTACTACACCACAGTTTCAAAATGAAGTAAGACACCTGGACACTGTATATGCTGCCAATTTCCCCCCTAACTTGTCACCTGAATACAATTTGTAAGATGCAGCTGTAAATCATTTTTGGAGAAGTGTGCATTGCTTTACGTATATTTTGCACACTGCCTGTGACTGTTGCGGATAGAGCTTTCAGTAAGATAAAACTGATTAACTATTTGAGGTCCCAGGACAGGCTTTGCAGTCTTGCCATGATGTCCATTGAAAGTCAGTTAGCTAGAAAGCTGGACTTCGAAGACTTATTCAGTGACTTTGCTAGCAAGAAGGCTTTTTTGGGGGCGCTGGGTTAACGCTGAGCAAAGGCCAGTGGTTAACTGTTAAATGGCATGGCTATGGATATTGGATCACTACACACATGATGCCCACAGGCTGAGAACAAGATGTATCTCAAAGTAATGGCTAGATTGCCATAAAATTAGTTATGCACAATCAAGACCCCAAGTGGAAGAAACCTATTGATTTGGTGACCACTTGCCCGTTCCTCTAGCACCACCATCAGGCCTTTTCACTTCCATTTTGTTTTCCATTTCCACTTTTACAGCTGCTTATTTTCTAGTTGGTATGTAAATACTTAGTTCCAAAATCTACTGCTGATTTTATTATTTTGTTTGTTATGTCATTCTATAGATTATGATGTTAATTTATTTTAATTGAAGAGGTTCATGTATATTTAAGTTGTATTTATTTTAAGTTATTCATTCATTTTAAGAGAATCTTCCATTCAAGAATTTTACAATTTAGACTGTAAAAAATGGCCTTTAGCACATTTCTTATAGAGGGTATCAGTCTTGCATCAAATAGTGAATTCCACTTTATGCAGACTGTTGCATGCTTGTCTGCACAGTGTTATATTTTCACAGGTCACTGTCAGTAAATATCGTACAATAAATATTGGACTACAAGAGAGTTGCAAGCCTGCAAAGGTAGAGTTATTTAAAGCTTTGAATGGGTCAATTGGGTTCTGGAGGTGTGTGGTTACAGCAATTGCGCAAGGTTTGTGGGGCCCAATGTAATATCTTTTCATGGGGCCCAAAATCCCTCGTGGCGTGCCCCTGACTACACCAAAACTATATTGAAACTAATTTCACACGTACACTGAGATTACAAAACATTAAGAACACATGTTCTTTCCATGACATAGCCTATCCTTGCCAAACAACTCTTAAAAATGAACCCTTGAGGTCTATTTCAAAATATATATTTTGGGGGGCTGAATTACTTACTCAGAATATGCCATTCTGTTCCTTTGAAATGCATTTTCTTAAATTCATAAATGAAATCCCAAAGACCTGCCCTTAACAAAGTAATAAATAATGATCTTTGTGATGGTGTTTATTTAAAGGAATACTTCGGGATTTTGGCAACGAGGCCTTTATCTACTTCCCCAGAGTCAGATGAACTAGTGGAGACCATTTTTATGTCTCTGTGTCCAGTATGAAGGAAGTTAAGAGAGAAGAGTCAGGCCATGTTTTTATCGTCAACATCTCTAACACGCACTGGTGCCGGGTGGGGTTAATGAGTAATTGATGGGGTCGAATGCAGGCTGGTGGCAGACAGAAACATAATGTGGCACATTTTTTTGCATCCTTGTGTCATGAGCTAAAACACAAGCAAAGCCTATGATCTTTCACTATATCCACATGGCATACCAGCCATAGCTGTTGTATTTATCATTGTTGCAGATCTAAAACATGGCGGAACCAAACCAAAGGCCTCAACGTAAGATGTCCACCACAGGTGACAGTCTGTACAATATACTTGAACTGGAGAAGGGAGCATCCGCAGGAGAAATAAAGAAGGCATACAGGTATAAACGGGTGAAAGTAGATCACATTTTTTCCTATATGTGCAGCAAAACATTTTATGGGCCTAATCATGGAACTACATATAGAATCCCTGTTAATTCAATAGGATCTCTGTGGGCCTAGTCGTAAAGATTTGTCATTTAACTTTTAAAATGTATTACTTTTTATTGTGTCATAAACACAACCAGTCATGATGCTTTTTATCTGATTGTCAAACGATCACTTCAAAGACCTCCTTTACTAGGCTAACCCGCGCATGTTCATCCACTCGCAACATATTTCCAGCCTCCAAACAGTGGTGAATGGAAAGAGGCGATTGTCATTAGGCCAAAATGTATTTGTCCACTGCTGTCTCTGTCTCGCCCATCATCTCTGCCTTGGCAAAATGTCAGTGTTCTTGTCACATTATAGAGTGTAGGCTATACCACCTGTTGTCATTAGCTCATTTGTCATGCCTCTGACATACGGTAATAATAAATAGTGGTGTAATAGACAACAGTTTCCTTGACATTTCTATTTCATTATTGTGATGTTTTACTGGTACAGCATACACCCTCTATTTATTTTGCCGGACCATACCGCCTTACTTTCACCCCTGGTTATAAAACTCTCAACCACAGACAAATGCTTTGAGAAAGACTACAGAACAGTTAAAAACACGTCTGTTTTCTTAATGAAAGCACCATTAAGTGAAACTATAGCATAGGCTGTCCTTACTCTTTTTGGAAGATTTCTAGTAGATATAAAACAAAATACATTTGCATACTGGTAACCTGATTACCTGCTCTGTGGTTTTTGCAAATGAGGTCAAATGATTCTCCTATTATATTTCTAAACTCAAACTTTCCCATGACTTACTCATGTGAATAAAAGCAGAGCACGACTTTAAGTTTCCCTGTGACAATATAAATTAAAGTCCTCCTCCTCCCAGGAAACTAGCACTGAGAAATCATCCTGACAAGAACCCAGACAATCCAGAGGCAGCTGAGAAGTTTAAAGAGATCAACAATGCCAACTCCATCCTCAACGACGAGACCAAGAGGAAGGTCTACGATGAGTACGGCTCCATGGGCCTCTATGTGGCCGAGCAGTTTGGAGACGAGAGCGTTAAATATTACTTCCTCATTCACAAGTGCTGGTTTAAGGTGAGAAGTCTTTTAGGGCTTACACATTTTCACATGTATACACTTTGCAGACGCTTCTACCCAAAAGTTACTTATTGTACAGTGAGTGCATACTGTACATTTTTACTAAGCGTATGTGATCCCGTTAGAAATTAACTCACGACCTTGGCGTTGCTAAATTGTACTGCATGTTAATCATTAAGGTCATTATAGTTTTCTAACACTTACAAGTGTATGCATGACAACTTATGTCAATTATGCCCTGTGTGAAACAAATCCCTTCTTTATTTCCCAGACCCTGATGGTGTGCTGTGGGATCTTCACCCTCTGCTGCTGCTGTTGCTGCTGCTTTTTCTGCTGTGGCAGGTGCAAGCCACTGGAGGAGGAGCACGGATACGTAGACCCAGACGACCTGGAGGCTCAGATCAGAGCTGAGCAGGACAGGGGTGAGTGTGAGCAAGGCCTGCGGGGAGGCGAGGCCTGGGGGGAGGCGAGGTCTGGGGGGAACTAGATAGTCCTTTAAGTATTAGGCAGAGGCTGCGGATTCATATAGGTAACCGCCCCGCCCCTTGGATCCATTTTCCCAGAACTGAAGATCCGATTCATGTTCTGCGCATAAGTGTTTCATTACCTCTACTTTACACAAAACATTTTTTGGTTACCCTCCCTTCACATTTCTCACTGTCAATCGTGAATTATAATTATAAAGTTCTACCGGTGAAACGTCCATGCAGAATCTACATACCAACCATTTGATCTTAGTCAGTTTTAGGGGATATGCATTTAGATCTTGAGTTATACAGTGTTGTTTTGAATGATGTAGAGTGAGTGAGCAAACTGTAGCATAACCTACCTGTGATTAACGCACATATTTTGCTACTGGGGCATGCTGTTGAGTTTTGGCCACATGAGATAAATGCGACCAATCGCACAACCATCCTAAAATCTCATAAGAAATTAGGTGGTGTTTTTTGTCTTACAGTAACGTTACACTATGCTTATGTCGTGTCTTTACTATCATTAAACTGAAGACTTCGTTTTTATCAAAGATTTTCTGTAATTAGTTACTCGATTTAAATTTTTTATTTTTTATTTCACCTTTATTTAACCAGGTAGGCTAGTTGAGAACAAGTTTTCATTTGCAACTGCGACCTGGCCAAGATAAAGCATAGCAGTGTGAACAGACAACACAGAGTTACACATGGAGTAAACAATTAACAAGTCAATAACACAGTAGAAAAAAGAAAAAAAAGAGTCTATATACATTGTGTGCAAAAGGCATGAGGAGGTAGGCGAATAATTAAAATTTTACAGATTAACACTGGAGTGATAAATGATCAGATGGTCATGTACAGGTAGAGATATGTGTGCGCAAAAGAGCAGAAAAGTAAATAAATAAAAACAGTATGGGGATGAGGTAGGTAAAAATGGGTGGGCTATTTACCGATAGACTATGTACCACTGCAGCGATCGGTTAGCTGCTCAGATAGCAGATGTTTGAAGTTGGTGAGGGAGATAAAAGTCTCCAACTTCAGCGATTTTTGCAATTCGTTCCAGTCACAGGCAGCAGAGAACTGGAACGAAAGGCGGCCAAATGAGGTGTTGGCTTTAGGGATGATCAGTGAGATACACCTGCTGGAGCACGTGCTACGGGTGGGTGTTGCCATCGTGACCAGTGAACTGAGATAAGGCGGAGCTTTACCTAGCATGGACTTGTAGATGACCTGGAGCCAGTGGGTCTGGCGACGAATATGTAGCGAGGGCCAGGCGACTAGAGCATACAGGTCGCAGTGGTGGGTGGTATAAGGTGCTTTAGTGACAAAACGGATGGCACTGTGATAAACTGCATCCAGTTTGCTGAGTAGAGTGTTGGAAGCTATTTTGTAGATAACATTGCCGAAGTCGAGGATCGGTAGGATAGTTAGTTTTACTAGGGTAAGTTTGGCAGCGTGAGTGAAGGAGGCTTTGTTGCGGAATAGAAAGCAGACTCTAGATTTGATTTTCAATTGGAGATGTTTGATATGAGTCTGGAAGGAGAGTTTACAGTCTAGCCAGACACCTAGGTACTTATAGATGTCCACATATTCAAGGTCGGAACCATCCAGGGTGGTGATGCTAGTCGGGCGTGCGGGTGCAGGCAGCGAACGGTTGAAAAGCATGCATTTGGTTTTACTAGCGTTTAAGAGCAGTTGGAGGCCACGGAAGGAATGTTGTATGGCATTGAAGCTCGTTTGGAGGTTAGATAGCACAGTGTCCAAGGACGGGCCGGAAGTATACAGAATGGTGTCGTTTTCGTAGAGGTGGATCAGGGAATCGCCCGCAGCAAGAGCAACATCATTGATATATACAGAGAAAAGAGTCGGCCCGAGAATTGAACCCTGTGGCACTCCCATAGACTGCCAGAGGACCGGACAGCATGCCCTCCGATTTGACACACTGAACTCTGTCTGCAAAGTAGTTGGTGAACCAGGCAAGGCAGTCATCAGAAAAACTGAGGCTACTGAGTCTGCCGATTAGAATATGGTGATTGACAGAGTCGAAAGCCTTGGCAAGGTCGATGAAGACGGCTGCACAGTACTGTCTTTTATCGATGGCGGGTTTAAACTGAATAATCATGTAACTGTAATTAACTAGGAAGTTGGGACACCAAGGAAAGTATTCAGATTATAAAGTTATAATTTCCCAATATAACCTTTCAGATATTTTCATATCTGATCAATAGTCTTCTGATTAATGATTTATTTATTTTACCTCACGTTAGTCTCATTCCAAACGTTGTAAATTGTTGGTTATCTGCACGAATCCAGTCTTCACTATGAGTCATCCATACATCAATTGTCTTAAATCATTTATTTATTACTAACTAAGTAATTCACAGAAATGCATAAACAAACAGTAAATATGGTTACATGAAATGATAGAATGTGCCCTAGTGGGCTGAACCGGCATGGCGGCTTGTTAGACAAAGGGGCAATGGGGGGTCGACTAAGAAGTCCCTACAGAGTTAATTATAACAATTAAAATGCTAATCCCTTACACATGAACGCTCAATAATTCGGGGACAATTGCAATCAATATATATATTTACGCTCAGTGTGTCGTCTTGATCGCTGGTGAAAAGTCTTTCTTTTGTAGAATTGTCCGTCTCTCTCCCTCTCTGTCTTGGTTAGAGGGGATAGTTCAAAGTGACATTGGTTATAGAATGGATGTTTCGGCGGTTGTCGTTCTTCGCGTTCAATGATACCGAATTCCTAGCTGCAGACTAGTAATTAGTATCAAAGACTTGTTCTTATTCTGTCGGTAACGATAGTCTTAAGCGTTTAACCACGTGGTATGGTTAAAAGATTCTACAACCTTTAGCCATCTCGTAATTGAGCTAAGCTTGGTCTACAACCTTTGTCCCCCTCCTAATGGAGAAAAACATGGTCTGCTGATAATTTCTCAAAGTTGGGTTTTATTCGGAATGGCAGAAAAGGGCTGTCCCAGGATGTCTGACCCTAACTGGGCTCAGGGGCGGTCCTCTGATTTAGTTCAAATCCAATTGGGAATTGTATTTTTCTTCATTAAACAGTCCACAATAATATTACACCATTATACAAACAGTATCATACTCACTCATTCATCTTATACAACAATTAGATGTAAACCTCATATCTGAGGCTATTATATAAACAGTGTTATGGTAATGTGGCCACACCGTCTCTCTTGAGCTTCCCAAGTTGTGACAAATGCACCAGTTCGTAGCTGGATTCTTCACCGATCTTTTATACTTTCTCTGGAACATGAAATTTGTTCGTACCTCAAGTTCTGTGAGGTGAAAGGATTTCCTTTGTCCTCTGAAAGTTTACCCTCTCTCTAATACTGTGTGGCCTTGAGGCAGGGTCTTCTGAGGAATTTACGACCTCTGATCACAGTAGTCTGGTTGTAGAAACAGAGAGCGGGGGATGGTGCTCGCTGTACTCATAGAGGCCAACGTCATGGCACTTATTATATTTGGTTCTGTTATGTAGAATACTATCAATGTGATTTTGCAGACATGTATTTTTTGCAACTGTATTAAACAAGCACCATTTGCCACCAGTAGCCTGTTGTCTACAAGTAGTGCGTAAAGTAGAAAATCCTGCAAAACCTTTGGGGCCTTTAGCCATTTTGGGGCAGGAGGTAGCCTAGTGGTTAGAGTGTTGGGCCAGTAACCAAAAGGTTGGTGGATCGAATCCCCGAGCTGCCAAGGTAAAAATCTGTCATTCTCTTCCTGAACAAGGCAGTTAACCCACTAGGCCATCATTGTAAATAAGAATTTGTTCTAACTGACTTGCCTAGTTAAGTAAAATACATTGCACACTGAAGTAGGAGTCTGAAAATGTTTTTTAAATTTCACAGCCGTTGGCGAGACTTTAATAATAATGGCTCTAGGCCCTAGGGCAACCTCTGGCAACTCAGTTGAAACTCCAAACTGCGTCGGCTTTAACACTCTTTGTATACTGTATATCGTGCTTACAGCTTACACCCATTGATTAGTGCTATTGTGGGCTAGCAGCTTATTAACCCATATGCTTTTGGCAATTGGAAATTGAGCTCTGAATGTGCTCACTAACGCTAACTATGCCAGTGTGCTTATCACTGTGATTACTTTTGTTGTTGGTACCTTTCTTTAGTCTTTCATGCTACAGCTCTATCTAAAAAGCTTGTCGTGTTCCTTCACACCACTAGCTGAACTAATTCCAATTCCAATACTTTCCCCTATTGCCAACCATGCGTTCTTTGTGATGTTGACATGATTAAGGCCATGCTTTAATGTTATTCTGCTAATCAATTGCTGTTTACACAGGCAGCTCAAATTATTGGCAAAAAAAGCTGATCCGATTGGTCAAAAGACCAATTAGTGGAAAAATAATGTAGCCTATGTTTATGTAACAGTATAGACTTTACGTCCATCCCCTCGCCCCGACCTGGGCGCGAACCAGGGATGCTCTGGACACGTCAACAGTCACCCTCGAAGCATCGTTACCCATCGCTCCACAAAAGCCGCGGCCCTTGCAGAGCAAGGGGAACCACTACTTCAAGGTCTCCGAGCGAGTGACGTCACCGATTGAAACGCTACCAGCGCGCACCACCGCTCACTAGCTAGCCATTTCGCATCGGCTACATTTACAAAACATGTTTTGAAAATGTTTATTATCATTACTAATAGGAAGGGTTGGTTCAAAAAAGCAGAATACAAATTTTAATTTCATATGGTCTAATAAAAGTATATTTTTCTAATAGGTCATTTCTGCCTGCTTGTGTCCTGGCTTGGACTCGAAGAGCTGAGTGAATTAACAGTACATCTCTGTTCTCCCTGCAGGGGAACAAGAACCCATTGTGATCCAGCCTCATGCTGCTGCTAATGAGAAGACCGATTTCGATCACGACCAATCTGCAGCCAAACCACTCTGACCCTATACTCACCACAGCGGACCAGTAAGAACCTGTCAGTGAGACGTCTTCCCATAGCTTGGTCCCAGATCTGTTTGTGCTGTCTTGCCAACTCGTATGGTCATTAGGACTTGGCAAGACAGCACAAACTGATATGGGACTAGGCTGGTCTGCCCACTCTGGTTACTCCCAACTAGGGTTGTAACTTTCCCAAAATTCACAGGTTTTCCCGAAATAAGGAGGGAATAAGCAGGAAATCTGGAATCCTCCATCCAGGATTTCTGGAAAACCAGGAAATGTGACATTACTGTGATCAGTTTCTGTGGTTCGTTTTTTAATCCATGGCTGGTGCTTAAATCATGCAGTCGACCCACCGTACTATATGTGGCCAAAGCCTTATATTTGGATATATATATTTTTTTATGTCTCAATATAAGGGTCTGTATGTGGCTCATTTGAATTATAAATTGGGGTCTATGTTTACAAGAATCGTACATTCTTATGATTGTGCCAAATGCCAAGTTTACCTTAATGCTGAGGCGATCTTTCTTTGTAGATTGAAAAATATAGCATTTTTTTATAGTACAGAACAATATGTGCAGAGTAATGGCTTCTATGCATGCTCAATGGAGAGTGTAGGGAAGGTGTTTGAAAAGAAACTGATGTGCCTCCCAAATGACACCATAGTCCCTATGTGTAACACACTACTTTTGACCAGAGCTATGTAGTGCACTACTTTTGACCAGGGCCCATAGGTCTCTGGTCCAAAGTAGTGCACTATATAGGGAATAGGAAGCTTGTGAAGAAAGGGAAGGGAAAGTGCAGCCTGAGTCTGAAGTTGTAAACGAATGTGCACTTTAAACGCCTTGTGGGTCGTTCAACAAAATGTGTCAATTTTGGGTAGGGTAACTTGGTAAATACTTTCACATAATTCTGTCATAAAGAGCACATGTTTAACTTAATAAAAAACACATTTTCCTGGTTCAAGGTTAAATGGGTTAAAGTCACAGAGGGTGCACAAAGGGACATGCCAAAATGCTGAATCTTTGCACTTCAGAAAGTCTTTATTAATATGAATAATCAGCTGTATTGAAAGTTGTGGTCTACATTAAATGGCACTTCTTTTTTTTAAATATTGGTGCACAATTTCTACTTTAAATATTAAAGGAATGCAAAAGGAACGACCCTTCTAAGCATAATGATCCAGTTATAATAAGGGCCTGCTGTGGACTGCCACTACCCCTTGTGTGGGAGCCAATAGCTGCAGCTTTAACCTATGAACCAATGTGAAGCGACGCCAAACGTTTAAATGTGTTTATATGTTTGTTTTTAGGCAATATTTTTGTACTGTCAAGCTTTATTTTCAATTTTCCAAAGCTTATGATTCCATACATGTGCTCACTTTTTTCATTTTCTCATATGCCTCTCTTATACCTCCCTCTCTCTACATGGAATAATATCGGAGTTCTTGTCATTTAAACATGTCTTCCTGACCCATATGACTTCCCATTTCTTCTGATGATGTCTGTCCTCTTGTGTGACCTGGATTCAGTGTCAAATTCTGTTTCTGTGCAGTATAGTGTACATTATATTGAGCACTTCCTGAGCACACCTGCTCAACTTTTTAAACACTTGGACACCAAATAATGCCATTTGTTGAAAGCCATTGTCTCACATACCAGCAATTCTCCGATTTTTAAAGTGGGTTTCTTTTGTAGTTCAGCAGTATCACATTCAGTGAAAACTGGGGAAAAAAAGATCTATAACGCAGTTAAAACATTGCTGTGATTATTTGTCCATTGACTTTAATTTATCTCACTGAGGATTTAACTGTGGTGGCTTTGTGTCAAATGCTGTTGATATATTTAATCCATAACTCTTTAATTTCCCCAACCTAATATGCAGGATTCGTCAAAGGCTTTATTTTTGAATTAATGTGTTACTATCATTCTCCTTTAATAAAAATGTTTCCATTTTGTTTTGATCATACTTTCTACTTTATATACTGTTAATACTGTAAAATATTTATATAAATGTATATTGAATAAATTGGGGGTTATATAAAGAATTGTCTGCTCATTTATTTCTCACAGAAATTCTACATAAACTTATTTTTCAGGAAAATAGAATACTTCTACAGTATATGTACGTATGTAAAGATCCTTGTAGAAAACCACACCTGATGAACAGGTGGCAGGTTTTTAACAGACGCAGGCATGAATCAGACCAACGTTAAGAGACTGGCAGAGTTCATTTGGAGATTTGTGTTGTAAACTTAGAGGCAGCAATGCCATAAGGACAGTGGTGTTTCCTGTTAGTTTAAGCAGGCACTTTTTAGCCTGTTTGATTCTTTCTAAACTTTCAGTAGCTGTTTTAGGAGGATAATTAAATGTTCTGATGATGGATTTGAGAAACACCATCTTATTGAGGATGATACTACACACTCAATTACATTACTGGGGTATGTAGCACTGGCGTACCGGACCCCCCGCAATGAGGGGAGCCCACAAGCTCTGGGGGCCCATGCGCCTGTCACGATGTCTATTTTTATTTAATAAACCGTTTTGACAGTAACCCTCAAGTAATTCATAAACCTTTTTTAATTTCCATATGTACTAGGAAGATAAGTGTTTGTTTTTTGGGCTTCAAGAATGGGACTAAAAAATAAACTAATTGAAAGTACAGTATGAGTGCATGTCAGTGAACAAACGTGGCCAACGCTACGACGGGGCCAGTGCAATGAGTGGAGCTTACTCCGGTGTTCAAAAACACAGCCTAATGCTTCTTAGGTAGTTCTTTATGAGTTTTACTTTAGAAAACGATCTCTCCGCAGATGTGACAGTTTCAGGTGTGGTAAAAACAGCTTGATTGCTATAGCAACAACAGGGAAACTGGTCAGAAGGGAGTTGTTCTGTAATATCTTTAATTGAGGCGCTCATTCTCCTTAATTGCCGGCCTCGACACGTTACGGAAAGAGTAACTGTATAGGAAGCTATGGGGACAGATTGTCTGGATACTGGACCTCCAATAAATTGGCAGATGCAAACCGGTTATCTTTAGCAGAAAACAGTTCTTGAGGACTTGAACATAAAAAGATGTTTGCGATTTCTTTCAAACTGGTGAACTGCCGTAAGAGTTGTGTAGATGCAATATCAACAGTCTCTTATCTCTGGTATATCTTGTCATGCATCATTCAAGACTAAGTTTAAATTGTGTGCAGCGCAATGGACATAGTGCATTCTGAAAGTATTCTGGTCAAAATGAGCAATCGGAGGAGAAGGGCCTTGGTCAGGGAGGTGACCAAGAACCCGATGGTCACTGAGAGCTCCAGAGTACCTCTGTGGATGGGATAACCTTCCAGAATCAAATCATCAAAACAAATTGTCACATGCGCCGAATACAACAGGTGAAATGCTTACTTATACAAGCCCTTAACCAACAATGCTTTAAGATGTTAAGTAAAAAATTTAAAATAAAAGTAACATAATTCAACATTAGCAGTAAAATATCAAGCGAGGCTATATATAGGGGGTACAAGTACAGAGTCAATGTGTGGGGCAACCGGTTAATTGAGGTAATATGTACACGTAGGTAGAGTTAAAGTGACTATGCATATATTATAAACAGAGAGAAGCAGCAATGTAAAAGAGGGGTCTGGGAAGCCCTTTGATTAGATGTTCAGGAGTCTTATGGCTTGGGGGTAGAAGCTGTTTTGAAGAAGCCTTTTGGACCTCGACTTGGTGCTCCGGTACCGCTTGCGGTGCGGTAGCAGGGAGAACAGTCTATGACTAGGGTGGCTGGAGTCTGACAATTTTTAGGGCCTTCCTCTGACACCACCTGATATAGGTCCTTGATGGCAGGAAGCTTGGCCCCAGTGATGTACTGGGCCGTATGCACCACCCTCTGTAGTGCCTTGTGGTCGGAGGCCAAGCAGTTAGCATACCAGGCAGTGATGCAACCATGGTGCAGCTGTAGAACCTTTTGAGGATCTGAGGACCCATGCCAAATCTTTTCAGTCTCCTGAGGGGGAATGAGAAGGACAGCCATCTCTGCAGCACAACACCAATCAGGCATTTATGGTAGAGTGGCCAGATAGAAGCCACTCCTCAGTAAAAGACACATGACAGCCTCCTTGGAGTTTGCCAAAAGGCACCTAAAGGACTCCCAGACCATGAGAAACAAGATTCTCTGTCCTGATGACACCAAGATTGAACTCTTTGACCTGAATTCCAAGCGTCACATCTGGAGGAAACCTGGCACCATCCCTACGGTGAAGCATGGTGTTGGCAGCATCATGCTATGGGGACGTTTTTCAGTGGCAGGGACTGGGAGACTTGTCAGGATAGAGGGAAAGATGAAACGGAGCAAAGTACAGCGAGATACTTGATGAAGATCTGCACCAGAGCGCTCAGGACCTCAGACTGGGGCGAAGGTTCACCTTCCAACAGGACAACAACCCTAAGCACACAGCCAAGACAACGCAGGAGTGGCTTCGGGACAAGTCTCAATGTCCTTGAGTGGCCCAGCCAGAGCCCAGACTTGGACATATATTTTATGTTACCCTAAAATACCAATTATACTTATTTTATGACATAGGAAAATCAGAAGAAAGATATCACATTGTTTCAGGTTACATCAACATGTCATGAGTCCTTCAGTTTTAATACAGTGAAGAAAACATGTTTAAATGTCCTTTTGTACTCTTGATGCCAATTTATCTTCATTACAAAGAGTAACAATTCCTGACTGTCCTCTTGGGATACACATGCAGATCACCAGGTGGTCTGCTGACTTGCAGAAGGGTCTGGTTTATGTTTTCTGACGTACTCAGGGCCATTCAGAGTCGTAAAGAGATAAAGGGAGAGCTGGTCTTGTTGAAAGGGGGTGGCGTCAATTACAGAACTGTAAATCTTGGCCTGGAATGTGGTACTCTGTCCACACGTGGGCTCTCATTACAACAACACTTTCTAACTGGGTTAAAATTAGACTGTAGTATTTTTTTCATAACACCATTAAAAACGTCCTGCGACCCAAATTAGGGTCGCGACCCACCCGTTGAGAATTGCTAGTTTACTGCATGTAGTACCAGGAACCCATGGACTAACACCACTATCACTATGAGGGTTGAGACTGAACTAAAGGGACCACTATGGGGGAATGACTTAACGCATTATGGGTTCTGTCATAGGGAGATCTTACTGCTGTACTCAACATGAACCCAGAACAAAATCTAGCATGTACTGGCTAGCTGCTTGAATAACATTTATGTTAAGTGAGTGACAAGTTATTCTCTAATACTTGTCACTATACTCCTGATTGTAAAATATACAATTCAATCTCTGTAAAATTGCTGTTTAAAAGCAGGAACATTTCTGAACGACCACCATAATTTGGTTTTATGTAGCAAATTTTTAATTTATTTTTAATTTTTACATTGGATAAAAGTTGAGACTCAGAGCTAGAAAATTGTATATCATACACTGCAGTTGAAGAACAAAAGGAAAGTAATTCTGCTTTGAAAGTTGATAAACTTCGAATCCCACTTGAGAAAATGGTCCTTGAATGTTTCGGTACACCTACTAGAGCGCTCTTCTTTATTTACACCCATTCAGCATCGTTCATACATGTTAAGTGTTAGTCCCACCCATCTCTTTAAGGATTCACGTGTGAGGCCATTTGCTAAACAGACTGATTAGTTTAGTTTAGTAAACAACCAAATATGAATCACCCCCAGACACACTTAGTTAACTTGATGGGTCATGTAATCATCTGGAAAAGTGTTTTGTTTAGACATAGTCTTATCTTTTGTTCAGACGTAGCTCGCTAAACAATGAACCAGCATAATCCCAACTCATACTACTACCAACCAATACAAACATTGTCATAGCTGACATTGTCATAGCTGTAGTATGAATCTGCAGGTAGCTAAAGCTAACCAACCAGGTTCAATGTTAGCTAGCTAACATAAGGCTATAACTAAGAATGCAAACGGTTTCTGATTCGAATAATATTACTACACAGATCATACACATAATGTTCACTTGCGAGCCAGCAAGCTAACGTTCGCTAGCTAGCTAACAGTACACTAACTTGCCATGAAAACAACTTTCTGACGCTTCATGACAGACTGGAAACATTTAACTCTTGCAGCTACATCTTGTTTTGCCAGCGTTGTGTCAAGTTACTCCAGATCACACTGACCATGCAGAAAGTAGCAAATCACTTTTTTCCAACTTATCTGTCGATAGCGCCTGCTAAATTCAGGGCATCAATGTTGTTGAGAAAAGTAGCAAAACCTTTGTTGGCTAACGTTATAGATTTCAAAAACTGTGTGGTAGAAAGTACTATCAACACATACAGAGCAGCTCACGTCATAAACAGAAGCATGCTACATGGTAGACCAATCCAAACTCATCTCCCGGGCATGTCCAGACCATCCATTATCTCAGCCAATCTTGGCTAGTTCACATGTTCCAGAAGGTTGCCCCAAAAAAATGCATTTTGATAAAAAAAAAAAGTATGTTCAAAATGTCTTTCCGTCACTAAACTAACTAGGCTTGTAATTTAACAATTTCCGGATGGGTGAGATTCAATCCAAGGCCTCTTATAGAGCAGAGCACTGGACAGTTGACCATTGAAAGGAAATTTCCCGTTTTTTAAACTCTACACCTCAACGTTACAGAGTCCAAAAGCGGAGATCACATTCACGTCCAAAATCTGATCATATTTATTTAAAGCTCATATTTATTTTAACTGATGCTGTTAGTTTTTAAACTCTACACCTCAACTCCTAGGCATGTAATTTCCCTCTACATCCTTGCTGATATAATACCAAGGTGACACAGTGGTAAGTGCATGTCAGCTCCCCGGGCCCCGAAGACGTGGATGCCGACTATGGCAGCCCCCCTCTGATTCAGAGGGGTTGGGTTAAATGCGGAAGACACATTTCAGTTGAATGCATTCAGTTGTACAACTGACTAAGTATCCCCCTTTCCCTTAAGCGTAAATTAGGTCAAGAGCCATGCACTACTATGTAACATGCCTTGGATTGAAACCCGGACTTGGTTGTTCAGGTTCTGAGTAATGTCTTGAGCTTAGGGAACAGGCGCAGGGCATTCTGTGTCGTCACCTCCATCACCGTTTCCAAGGGAACCCCTTTGATCTTACTGATGTACTCAGCACAGACAGAGATATTCTTTGGCTCATTTCTCACCTATGTTTAAGATGCAAAAGCATGACTAGTGTTAGTAATACCATCCCTAAAATATATTCTTAGATGCATCAATCACTTTCAAACATTACTTGATGTACAACCACTTTCAAACCAGGATAAAGTCAATGGCATATGGATTTCAATCTACACTGAACAAAAATATAAACGCAACAGGCAACAATTTCAAATATTTTACTGAGTTATAGTTCATATAAGTAAATCAGTCAATTGAAATAAATTCATTAGGCCATAATCTACGTGACTGTGAATACAGATATGCATCCGTTGGTCACAGATACCTTTAAAAAAACGGTAGGGGCGTGGTTCAGAAAATCAGTCAGTGTCTGGTGTGACTTCCTTTTGCCTTAAGCAGCGCGACATCTCATTTTCATAGAGTTGATCAGGCGGTTGACTGTGGCCTGTGGAATGTTGTCTCACTCCTCTTCAATGGCTGTGCGAAGTTGCTGGATATTGGCGGGAACTGGAACACGCTGTCGTACACGTCAATCCGGAGCATCCCAAACATGCTCAATGGGTGACATGTCTGGTGAGCATGCAAGCCATGGAAGAACTGGGACATTTTCAGCTTTCAGGAATTGTGTACAGATCCTTGCGACATGGGGCTCTGCATTATCATGCTGAAACATGAGGTGATGGCAGCGGATGAATGGCACGACACTGGGCCTCAGGATCTCGTCACGGTATCTCTGTGCATTCAAATAGCCTTTGACAAAATGACTCCTTGAATTTTTCCACATTTTGTTACATTACGGCCTTAATCTAAAATCGATTAAATTGTTTTTTTTCTTCTCATCAATCTACACACAATACCCCATAATGACAAAAGTAAAAACAGGTTTTATAAATGTTTGCAAATGTATAAAATATAAAACCCTGAAATATCACATTTACATAAGTATTCAGACCCTTTACTGAGGACTTTGTTGAAGCACCTTTGGCAGCATTTATAGTCACAAGTCTTCTTGGGTATGATGCTACAAGCTTAGCACACCTGCATTTTAATATACATTTACCCGATTTCACTTTGTCTTTATGGGATATTGTGTGCAAATTAAAGAGGATAAAAAAATATATATATTTTAGAATAAGACTAACGTAACAAAATGCGGAAAAAGTCAAGGGGTCTGAATACTTTCCGAATGCACTGTATGCCTGCCCATACCATAACCCCACCATGGGGCACTCTGTTCACAATTTTGACATCAGCAAACCTCTTGCCCACACAACGCCATACACGTGGTCTGCGGATGTGATGCCAGTTGAACCTACTGCCAAATGATAGAGAAATTAACATTGAATGATCTGGCAACAGCTCTGCAGTCAGTATGTCAATTGCACGCTCCCTCAAAACTTGAGACATCCGTGGCATTGTGTTCATTGTTTTGTGTGACAAAACTGCACATTTTAGAGATGCCTTTTATTGTACCCAGCACAAGGTGCAACTGTGCAATGATCATGCTGTTTAATCCGCTTCTTGATCTGCCACACCTGTCCTGTGGATGGATTATCTTGGCAAAGGAGAAATGCTCACTAACAGGGATGTAAAAACATTTGTGCACAACAATTGAGAGAAATATAATTTTAGTGTGGTTGGAGGGGATCTTTTTAGTTCAGCTCATGAAATATGGGGTCACTTAGAAATGTCCTTGTTTTACATGTTGCGTTTATATTTTTGTTCAGTATATATACTGTGTTATGTTTTATATACACTAACGTTCAAAAGTTTGGGGTCACTTAGAAATGTCCTTGTTTTTGAAAGAAAAGCTACATTTTTGTCCATTAAAATAGCATCCCGGAGTCTATTTACTACTACTAATGAAGCTGCCAGTTGAGGATTTGTGAAGCGTCTGTTTCTCAAACTAGACACTAATGTACTTGTCCTCTTGCTCAGATGTGGACCGGGGCCTCCCACTCCTCTTTCTATTCTGGTTAGAGACAGTTTGCTTTGTTCTGTGAAGGGAGGAGTACAAAGAGTTGTACAAGATCTTCAGTTGCTTGGCAATTTCTCGCATGGAATAGCCTTCATTTCTCAGAACAAGAATAGCCTGACAAGTTTCAGATCTTTGTTTCTGGCCATTTGGAGCCTGTAATCGAGCCCACAAATGCTGATGCTCCAGATACTCAACTTGTCTAATGAAGGCCAGTTTTTATGTTTTTTTATATCAGGGCAACAGTTTTCAGCTGTGCTAACATAATTGAAAAAGGGTTTTCTAATGATCTCAGGCAGAGATCATTAGATGATCTTTCTGATGATTAAGACTTTTAAACTGATGAACTTGGATTAGCTAACACAACGTGCCATTGGAACACAGGAGAGATGGTTGCTGATAATGGACCTCTGTACGCCTGTGTAGATATTCCGTTTTTTTTTTTTTAAATCTGCCGTTTCAAGCTAAAATAGTAATTTACAACATTAATTAACAATGTCTACACTGTATTTCTGATCAATTTGATGTTATTTAATGGACAAAAATGTGCTTTTCTTTCAAAACAAGGACATTTCTAAGTGACCCCAAACTTTTGAACGGTAGTGTCTATTGCGTTTAGTTTTTGAGTGTAAATAAATAAGTTAGCAATCCTACCTGTTTCTCCGGACCCAAGGCAGGTGAATCGGTTTCTAGACACATGCTCTCCAACGGCAGCTGTTTCACTAGCTTCTGCTTCTTGTGAGAATTTTTTATTTTTTTTAAGTAAGAGACATAAATTCAAATTAGCACATAGTTCAGACTGTACAAGACTCACATCGGTTCAGATAAAATGCATCAACATTTATTTGTTTTTAACAACGAGCAAACAAGTGCTGTAGTGTTAGTACTACTTAGTGTGAGAATACAAATCCCAATTAATTTCAAGTGAATTTAACAAAAGCCTTAATACACTGACAGAAAAATAAAGTTATAATTATAAAACTCTTTACCTGTTCACTTCTTACTATAGATGGAGGAATGGAGAAGAAATACCCAGCCTTTACTCCCTCCATGGCAACTGAGGGTTTCCCATCAAAAGCATGAAGAAGAGCTTTCTCAACACCTAGTGGAAAGTCAAAATCAATCACATTTATTTAGAAAGCCCTTCTTACATCGACTGATGTCAAAGTGCTGTACAGAAACCAAACCTAAAACCCCAAACAGCAAGCAATGCAGGTGTAGAAGCACGATGACTAGGAAAAACTCCCTAGAAAGGCCAGAACCTAGGAAGAAACCTAGAGAGGAACCAGGCTATGAGGTGGGTGGAGATTATAACAGAACATGGCCAAGATGTTCAAATGTTCATAGATGACCAGCAGGGTCAAATAATAATAATCACAGTGGTTGTCGAGGGTGCAACAGGACAGCACCACAGGAGTAAATGTCAGTTGGCTTTTCATAACCGATCATTCAGAGTATCTCTACCGCTCCTGCTGTCTCTAGATAGTTGAAAACAGCAGGTCTGGGACAGGAAGCACGTCCAGTGAACAGGTCCGGGTTCCGTAGGCGCAGGCAGAACATTTGAAACTGGAGCAGCAGCACGGCCAGGTGGAGTGGGGACAGCTAGGAGTCATCAGGCCAGGTAGTCCTGAGACATGCATTGTTTACTATATGAATTATCTTGGCAGATTCCGTGCCTTCAGAAAGTATTCACACCCCTTGACTTTTTACACATTTTGTTGTGTTACAAGGTGGGATTAAAATGGATTTGTCACTTTTTGTCAACGATCTACACAAAATACTCTGTCAAAAGTGGAAGAACAATTTGAGCCTTTGTAAATAAAAAATAAAAAACACTAATATATTACATATGGATTCAACCCCTGAGTCAATACATGTTAGAGACACCTTTGGCAGTGATTACAGCTGTGAGTCTTTCTGGGTAAGTCTAAAAGCTTAGCACACCTGGATTGTACAATATTTGCAAATCATTATTTTTTTTAAATTATTCAAACTCTGAAGTTGGTTGTTGATCATTGCTATTCGGCCATTTTCAAGTCTTGCCATAGATTTTCAAGCCAATTTAAGTCAAAACTGTAGCTAGGCCACTCAGGAATATTCAATGTCGTCTTGCTTGGTAAGCAACTCCCAGGGTCTGTTGGAAAGCAGACTGAACCGTTTTTTTCCCTTGGATTTTGCATGTGCTTAGTTCTATTCCATTTTGTTTCATCCCAAAAAACTCCCTAGTCCTTGCCAATGACAAGCATACCCATAACATTATTCATCCACTATCATGCTTGAAATTATGATGAGCCCTACTCTGTGATGCGTTGGGTTGTATTTGCCCCAAACATAACAATTTGTATTCAGGACATGAAGTTCATTTTTTGCAGTATTACTTAAATGACTTGTTGCAAACAGGATGTATGTTGTGGAATATTTTTACTCTGTACGGGCTTCCTTCTTTTCACTCTGTCATTTAAGTTAGTTTTGTGGAGTAACTACAATGTTGTTGATCCATCCTCAGTTTTCTATCACCGCTATTAAACTCTTAACTGTTTTAAAGTCACCATTGGTGAATGGTGAATTTTGAAGTGTCTGTCCTATGTCTACAGTATTTTCAGAAAGTATTCAGACTCCTTGACTTTTTCCGCATTTTGTTTCATTATAGCCTTATTTTACAAGCATTTCGCTACACTCGCATTAACATCTGCTAACCATGTGTATGTGACAAATAAAATTTGATTTGATTTTTTTTAAAGCCTCAAGTCTATGACGTGACAAGCTTGGCACACCTGTGCTTAGGGACTTTCTCCCATTCTTCTCAGCAGATCCTCTCAAGCTCTGTCAGGTTGGACGTGGAGCATCGCTGCACAGCTATTTTCAGGAATCTCCAGAGATGTTCAATTGGGTTCAAGTCTGGGCACTGTCTGGGCCACTTAAGGACATTCAGAGACTTGTCCCAAAGCCACTCCTGCAGTGTCTTGGCTGTGTGCTTAGGGTCGTTGTTCTGTTGGAAGTTGAACCTTTGCCCCAGTCTGAGGTCCCGAGCACTCTGGAGTAGGTTTTCATCAAGAATATCTCTGTACTTTGCTCTGTTCATCTTTCCCTTGGTCCTGATTAGTCTCCCAGTCCCTGCAGCATAAAAACATCCCCACATGATGCTGCCACCACCAAGTGGGCCTTTTAGTGAGGAGTGGCTACCGTCTGGCTACTCTACCATAAAGGTCTGATTGGTGGAGTGATGCAGAGATTATTGTTCTTCTGGAAGGTTCTCCCATCTCCACTTAGGAACTCTAGAGCTCTGTCACCTACCTGACCAAGGCCCTTCTCCCCCGATTGCTCAGTCTTGGTGGTTCCAAACTTATTCCATTTAAGAATACAGGCCACTGTGTTCTTGGGTACCTTCATGCTGCAGAAATGTTTTGGTACCCTTCCCCAGATCCGTGCCTCAACATAATGCTGTCTCGAAGCTCTACGGACAATTGCTCTGACATGCGCCGTCAACTGTGGGACCTTATGGCGCGGCAGGGTAGCCTAGTGGTTAGAGCGTTGGACTAGTAACCGGAAGGCTGCAAGTTCAAATCCCTGAGCTGAAAAGGTACAAATCTGTCGTTCTGCCCCTGAATAGGCAGTTAACCCACTGTTCCTAGGCCGTCATTGAAAATAAGAATTTGTTCTTAACTGACTTGCCTAGTAAAATAAATGTAAAATAAAAATTATATAGACAGGTGTGTGCCTTTCCAAATCATGTCCAATCAATTGAATTTACCACAGGTGGACTCCAATCATGTTGTAGAAACATCTCAAGGATGATCAATGGAAACCGGATGCACCAGAGCTCAATTTGGAGTCTCATAGCAAATAAGTCATGTGTAAATATGTAAATAAGGTATTTCAATTTCTTATTTTTAATACATTTGCAAAAAATTACAAAAAACGGTTCTCGCTTTGTTATTGTGTGTAGATTGATGAGGGGAAAAAACTATGTAATACATTTTAGAATAAGGCTGTAACGTAACAACATTTCTTGTGGGATTTTTTTTTTTTTAAGGAAGGCATAAGTTCAAATTTGCACATTAAGTGACATAGTTCAGTTTTTTTACACAACGAGCAAACAAGTGTTGTAGTGTTAGTACTAAGTAGTGTGAAACATAATAAACGTAACAAAATGTGGAAAAAGTCAAGTGGTCTGAATACTTTCCGAATGCACTGTATACAAAAGTATGTGGACACTCCTTCAAATTAGTGGATTCGGCTATTTCAATCACACCCGTTGCTAACAGGTGTATACAATCGAGCACACAGCCATGCAATCTCCATAGACAAACATTGGCATTAGAATGGCTTTACTGAAGAGCTCAGTGACTTTCAGAAAGCGAAGAAACACCAGGAGAAGTGTTCCAGTAAGTGGTCAACTATGCCTGTAAATTGATTTAGAGTTGCCCTAAACTGTTTATTTGGAGTATCATGTTGATTTTGGAGGTCTACACACTGGGAAGCGTATTGTCATTTAAATTCAAATGCATTGAGATACCGATCTGTCATTAACATGCCACTCGTGACAGTTAAACAGATACAAATGGGGGCTGTAATGAGAAAAGTTCATACTGGTAATATAAGTAGTATAAACTGTATATATATGGTCCCCTGTTTGTAAATGTACATTCTAACTGTGTCGGTGTGTGCTAAATCGAGGGTCTTGAATTTTAGTGATAGTCCTTAGTGTTTCACGTTGAGTCTGTCATTCTAAATTTGGGTTGTATAACCATGATGAGTTTTATAACCAATGATAGTAGGGGTTTTGTTTTACCATGTTATCAGGATTCTAATGTTAAAGCGCATCAATACATATGGCTTTCTGGATGATATAGTACCATTGATATGAGCATGTTTTAGTATGTTTTTAACTATGTAAGTGGACTAGCAGTAGTGACTAACATGTTATGGGTTAGATGGAATGATTTATGTGCAAATGCATTTGTAGCCAGAGGTTAAGCACATACAGGGCATGTGTTTGAGACAGAACGTTTGCTGCACAAGGGTGTTAGTTGTAGATTCTAGCAGAGATAGTGTTTTCATTTCAGACATTATTGTCAACTTTCAGTGAGGGGTTTGCCAAAGAATGTACAATGCTTGAAATAGCCAAAGATCCCTGTATACAGGAAGCCATCTTACCAGAAGGGAAGTTCGCTGTAGTAGTAGCATCACAACTTCTGCAGAGTGTGCCGAAGGATAAGTGACCATTGCTGTACATTCATACCCCAGGGTGAGGGTAACTTGACTATTGTAGTGGAACATCTGAAAGAGCTTATCAGTGATCTCGCAAACAAACACCAAACGAAGCGATTGCCTTGCATGTGGTGATGAAGCGTGTACCGATGTTTAATTCTTATGTTATTTTTCCCCTTCTGAGAATGAATTGCACTATGTGAAGGTTTGAAACTCAATGACAAAGGAGGTCATTTATGATTGTAATGTACTATGTCTAAGAAAGTCTTCAATTTTTACTCTTTCCCCTCATGTTAATGCTTGTTTGATGAAAATGCTTGTAAGTAATTTTCTATTAAGTTGAGACAGTCTCAAAAGGGAGGAATGTGGTGGAAAATTACTTTGACATCATATGCTGTTTTTTCTTAAGAGAATTGTGCATTGTTACATGTTAGTGTTTTTTTTGCTGACGCAGGCTTGTCTTGTGTGAATTAGTCATAATTCTGGGTGTACAGATAAGAACCGGGTGCGACCACAGTATGTGACATCCCATTTTTACGATCTGTAGGAACTCATCTGCGTGGAAACTTGCAGGAAGGAACAGACAATGGTGGCAACGTCAGCTATCAATTTGCACAGACAAGCAAAATGCCTTTTACACACTATGTTCCCCACCCGTTTGCACATATCTGCTAACTGCCACATAGACAAAGAGGTTGGACTTTATCATAAAAGCTAAGAGCCAACTTTGTTCGTTGGGCTCTTAATTCTGCACCTTTGAGTAATTGTTAACTGCTCCATTTTTGAAAATCTTATAATAAAGTTGTTGTTTGAAGAAACTAGTCTCTCTTCTTCTGGTTAGAATTTCCACGACAGCTGTTATTGTCAAGTGGTAACGTCGAGGAGCAACAACAGCTCATCTGTGAAGTGTTAGGCCACACAAGCTCACAGAACGGGACCGCCATGTGCTGAAGCGTGTAAAAATCATCTGTCCCCAGGTGCAACACTCACTACAGACTTCCAAACTGCCTCTGGAATCAATGTCAGCACAATAACTGTTCATCTGGAGCTTCATGAAATGGGTTTCCATATGTTTCCAATTCCCCTGTGCACAAAGCAAAGTCCATACAGAATTGGTTTGTTGAGAACGGTGTGGAAGAACTTGACTGGCCGGCACAGAGCCATGACCTCAACCCCATCGAACACCTTTGGGATGAATTGGAACACTGACTGCAAGCCAGGCCTAATTGACAACCTCACTAATGCTCTTGTGGCTGAATGGAAGCAAGTCCCTGCAGCAATGTTCCAACAGTGGAAAGCCTTCCCAGAAGAGTGGAGGCTGTTATAGCAGCAAAGGGGGAACAACTCCATATTAATGCTTATGATTTTGGAATGAGATGTTCGACGAGCAGGTGTCCACATACTTCTGGTCATGTAGTGTACATAGAAATATATGAAATTACCTTGTTCCTTTAGCAGGTGTATAGTAGGTCTGCCTGCAGATCTTGAATGGACATTTCTAAACAATGGATACACCATGTTACAAAAAACAACTGACAAGATGTATTGATTAAAACAAATGGACTGCGAGGAAAATGTATCAATGCAAACAACAACGCATGATCAATAATTTTGATTTGATTTATATTAGTGTAGGACTCACAGCGGAAGGTCCAGTTGTTTTGCAATCTCTGCCTGCCGAATAAGCACCTGTCTTTGACTGTCTTTGTCTGCGTCACCACTGACAAATCTGGGGGTGAAATCCAAGCCTACCTGTAAGTGAAGGCAATGATGACTGATTATCAGTGATGTAAGATCATCAACCAACCACTTAGTTAGTGTGGATCTAACCCCAGCCCAGGCTTATTACCACATACAGTGCATTGCAAAGGTATTCATACCCCTTGGATTTCTTCAATACAGCGATTACAGCTGTGAGTCACTCCAGTGTAGATTTAGCCTTGTGTTGTAGGTTATTGCCCTGCTGAATGGTGAATTACTGTTCCAGTGTCTGGTGTAAAGCAGACTGAAGTAGGTTCTCCTCTAGGATTTTGCCTGTCTAGCTCCATCCTGTTTCTTTTCACCCTGAAAACCTCTCCAGTCTTAGCCGATGTCAAGCATACCCATACCATGATGCAGCCACCACCATGCTTGAAAATAAGAAGGCAGTTACTCAGTGACGTGTTGTGTTGGATTTGCCCGAAACATAAAAATTTGCATTCAGGCCAAAAAGTGTATTCCTTTGCTGTGTCTTTTTTCAGTATTACTTTAGCACATTGTTGCATTCAAAATGCATGTTTTTAAATATTTGTATTCTGTATATTTGTATTCTTTCACTCTGTCATTGAAGTCATTATTGTGTAGTCACTACAATGTTGTTGATCCATCCTCAGTTTTTTTCCTATCACAGCCATTGAACTCTGTAGCTGTTTTAAAATCACCAATGGCCTCATGGTAACATCCCTGATCCATTCATTTCTGTCCTGCAGCTCAGTTCAGAAGGACGACTGTATCTTCGATGTGTCTGGGTGTTTTAATACACAATCCACAACATAATTATTAACTTGACCATGCTTAAAGAGATATTCAATGTCTGATTTGTTATTGTTACCCATCTACTAATTTGAAATGCTCCCTGGTCTTTGTAGTTGAATCTGTGCTTATATACATTTTCTTCCACTTTGACAGAGTATTTTTAGTAGATTGTTGACAAAAAAAAAGACAATTAAATGTATTTTAATCCCACTTTGTAACATGATAAAATGTGAAGAAATCCAAAGGGTAAGAATACTTTTGAAAGGCAGTGTATGTAGAGTTTTGCCTGCTGGACGAGACTAGTGTGGATCTGTATCAATTTGCACACAAAATCAATACAAAGACTACTTACCTCCCCAATAGCAACAAGATGGTCTTTATATTTCTCTATCAGGGGCAAAGCAGCATCTAAATCCTGCATAGAGAAAATATGGCCATTTAACAAACAGTGCCGTAGTAGACATGCATTATGATGATGATGGTGGCGATGAAGATTATGATTTGTTTGGGGCACATACCTGGAGTACGGCTCCTCTCTGTGGCTCAGGAGCTGTCCCCTGTATAGGATGGACACCTAAACAAGGGAAAATAAAGCCTGGGAACCTCTGTGACAGCTGTATAATCTTTTCAAACTCTCCAACATTTTCTGCTACTGCTAGTAGGGCTAAAAGCCCAGCCTGAAACAAAATGAAGTTTTATTGGTCACGTAAACATATTTTGCAGGTGTAGCGAAATGCTTATGTTCCTAGCTCCAACAGTGCAGTAACACCTAACAATACACACATTAAAAAATGTTCATAGTGTGTATTGACATTATGGACAGTATATGAATAGAAAAGATGTGTACAGCAGTAGTTATATAGAATTAGCCTTGACTAGAATACTGTATATACATATGAAGTGGGTAAAACAGTGACGTAAACATTATTAAAGTGACCTGTGTTCAATGACTATATACATTGTGCAGCAGTCTCTAAGGTGCAGAGTCGAGGACCGGGTGGTAGCCAGCTAGTAAAAGTACTAAAGTTCAGGGCAGGGTACTTAGCAGAGGCCGGGTAGTGGTAAAATGTATACTATTAGGACACGCAAATGACTAGGGGACCTCCCCCGGACTACGACATTAGCAACAACAACTGAACAAGTTACAGTTACCTTTTTAGAATTCTCAATCACATCTTCTATGTCCTGAAAGAAAATACAATAAATTGATTAAAGCATTAGACAAAACAGACAGACTGTCACATCTAACGTTAATACAGAACCAACAATTGGTAAAGCTTCAATAAAATATGCGTTACGTAAAAGTCCTACATTGTCGAAATCTCTTGCAGAGATGTGACAGTGGCAGTCAATAAAGCCCTTCATGGATAACTTAATTTATTTAAAGTTGGAGAAATTTAGACTAAATAGCCTATAATTTTCATAGAAACATGCTCTGCAAAAGCTCTCCCCAAATTGTCACGTTAACGAAATATTGTGGAATCCACTTCCTGGTTCGTCACCGTTTACATTATCCAATCAGCGTCCAATGACCGGAGTCTATCGTTTTTTAGCAAAGGTGTTCCTGTTTTTCTCATGTGATTAATTTGCGGAAGCATCATGTGATATCGGTAAGCTATTTTAGATGCAAAACTCAACTGAACGCAGCTTTCGGTTACCTGACTTCGTAGGAGTTATGTCTTCTTCGAAGTTAGCCCTCGTTTCTGTCGCACTTCTCCTGATGATTACTATATGCAGTTGTAAATATGAGCCTACCTGGGAATCCATCGATTCCCGACCTTTGCCAGAGTGGTATGACCAGGCCAAGTTCGGAATATTCATTCACTGGGGAGTGTTTTCTGTTCCAAGCTTTGGTAGCGAGTGGTTCTGGTAAGCTGGTTAGCCTATACTTTTGTACAATACAGAAAGTAATAAGCTGTTTCTTCCTCACTAGTCCTACTTTAAATGCACAATCTACATTTCCTGCTGTGGTCAATTCAATAAATTAGATAAATTACGGACGAATTAAAATGCTTTGATCAACTGAACCTCACTCCCCAAGCCCATATTTAAAAAATATATATATATGTTTTATCATTTGTATGGATGTTTATTCCAGGTGGTTTTGGCAGAAGCAGAAGATAAAGTCCTATGTTGACTTCATGCAGAAGAACTATCCTCCAGACTTCAAGTATCAAGACTTTGCACCACAGTTTACAGCTGAGTTCTTTGATCCCAAAGAATGGACTGACATCTTTGCCTCATCCGGGGCAAAATATATTGTCCTCACCACAAAACACCATGAAGGTGTGTGTGTGTGTGTTGCAGCCATTTTAATAAAGTAATACATATGATTCCACTAGATTAGGCCTATAAAAATGTATTTGTGGTTTATTGTTATTGTTCTATCTGCAGGCTTCACTCTGTGGGGTTCGGAGAACTCCTGGAACTGGAACGCCGTGGACGTGGGTCCAAAACGTGATCTTGTCGGAGAAATGGCTGGAGCACTCAGAGCCAACAGCGACCTGCGTCTGGGACTGTATCACTCTCTGTTTGAGTGGTTTAACCCGCTTTACGAGCAGGACGCTGCCAACCGGTACACTACCAACCTCTTCCCTACAACTAAGACGCTGCCCGAGCTCTATGAGATCATCAACAAGTACAAGCCGGAGCTGCTGTGGTCCGATGGAGATGGGGATGCTCCTGATAAATACTGGAACAGCACCGGATTCCTGGCTTGGCTATACAACGAGAGGTACAGTCATAGAGATGATAGACAGAATCTACCACACTCCCAAAACATATTAGTGAAGGTGCTAGAGGCTAATTGCAAAACTGGAGAAAGCAGAAAAAATCTGCACACTTCCAGTTGATGCAAATTTCGGTAACTCTTCATTTTAAGGGGTCCTTATTAGTGTAATTACACTGTAACAAGTATTGTAGTTAATTGTAATAACTCACAGTTACTGTATTAACATGTAATTGCAGTCTGTAATGCTTGTTACAAATGGACAAGTTTCCACTAAATTCTTCAATTTAGTGTTTAATTTCTTCATTGTTGCATCAGATTCAGTAATAACTGTCACAAGGTTGTAATCTCTTGTGGACAGATGTACTGGGTGTCCGAGATTACAAAGGTTGAAGGCTCAATGGGCTCTAATTAGCTAAAAAAAAATAAAAAATAAACACAAGTACTGCATAAGTACAAGGTTTTCGTTAGTTCTTACCAGAATTTAGCTATTTAAATTGAAGTGTAACTTTGTATAGTTATCTATGGGCAATTTCTATATAATTACTCATTACCAACTGAAAAGAACGACCCTGGGTTTATAAGCGCGGAAATCGACTCTGCTGCATGAGCATGCTTTTGCGGGACAGTCGATAGCGCACCGGACCTCGGGCTAGAAGGTCGAGAGTTCGAGAACTGCTCCCTGCCGTTTCATTACAATGCCCAGAAACAAAAGATGAGCTTCAACTTTAGTCAATTTAATTGCAACATGTAAAAATACTTGACACTACTTACAAAATAATACAGAATTTTATTATTAGATAATAAAATAATTAGATAATTAGATCAAACAAAGGTGTGTGTGTGTGTGTGTGTGCCTACTCAATAACATAAAAATAACTTCTAATGGTGACTCAAACTTGTAGCCTATAGTATGGTGAGTAGCCTAGATGGCTAGCTACACTCCCTGCCCGCTCCCTTGCCCTCTCCCTGGGCCTGAGCTTGTATAGCTTACTCCCTGGAACTACAGACCTCCAGGCCTCCACACCTAGTCTCCCTACCCGGTCAACACCCGTCTCCATTGGCCTTAGAGTATACCTTACTCCCGGGAATTACTAAAGCGTCTATAGTCCCGCTGTCAGGATCCACGTGCACCCGGTAACCCGAAACAGGCTCTGTAAACTTGGTATTTCGAAACAGGCTCTGTGACCCGCCCACCTTTTTTCTGCTCACAGTCTAAGTCCCCACTCCAACCTCCATGGCATGGGTGCTGCCCTCAGCCCCTGAGTCTGGCCGCCCCTGCTCGGACTCGGAGTGCCCGCCGCCTTGATGGAGGCCTCCTTGTGCACCTGGTAACCTGAAACGAGCTCTGTGCACCTGGTGACCTGTCCGCTTTTATCCGCTCAGAAACTCAAAGTCCCCAACCTCCACAACTTGAATGCTGCCCCCAGCCCCTGAGTCTGGCCGCCCCTGCTCGGACTCTGAGTGCCCCTCGCCTTGGGGGAGGCCTCCTTGTGCACCTGGTGAACGTTGCCTTCCACAGTCCCAACCTGACTCACAGTCCCACCAGAGGACGGGCCCGGGCGGATGGACGTTCACCACCTAGCCCCCTAACTATCCAGAGCCCAATGTCATATGCCTTTCAATAGATCGCAGCGAGTGAGCTGCTCTGCTACGTACGAAACCTTGACCCAGAATCAGCTTGTCTACGAGTGATTTAGCACCAGGTTCCCCACAAACATGTGGTGCGCATCAGGAGAGGGGCAGCAAGCTCAACAAGGTTTGAGTGCGACCACGAAGGGTAGCATGCTACGGTCAGATATCATCAAATTGACATCCATTTGAGTCACACCCGTTGTTATCAGAGGCTTTTCTGTCTTACAAACTGGACATCAGTTGCCGCTACTAACCTTCAGCAGACTTTAACTGTGTGTTTACACCCAATCGATATCAAGTGCCAGCGCAGTACTTATAGGCTTGAGAACCAAATACCCAAAGCAGTATCTAGCGGCACCATCGACCGGGTGCCGGAAGAAGCAACAGAGAATAATCATCCCCTTTCCTCACTTTGACATGAGGGGGTCACGGGTGATTTGAGTGCGACCGCGGCAGGTGGGTACGCACCGTTAAATTTCATCAAGTTGACATTCAGTGATCCGTGCCCAGTGGGAACCTAGGCTTCTTCCGTCTGTTTTATGGTTCCGCAGCAAATAAATGGGTGTGGATGGTACTACCCACATCAGATGTAGGCCTCCCTCCCCAGACAAGCTGGAGATACCTCTCCCCACTTCGTAGGGCATGAGACAGATCCATGCAATGCCCTGTCACTGCGGGGCCAATGGGTTTACTCTCAGCCTCAAGTCAATGGGTTTACTCTCAGCCTTAAGTCTAGTGAGCGTAGAGGAGACCTCCCCTGCGCCGCCGCCGAAACCGCAACGCTTTCCATGGCTTGGGCCCCTCTCTCGGGCCGAACCCATTCCAGGGTGCCCTGTCCTTCACAAAGAAAAAATAACTCTCCCGGGGCTCCCGCCAGCTTCTCCGGGATCAGTTGCGTTACCTCACTGGATGCCTCGTGGCGCCCGTCTCCACCAATCCGTGGACATTCTGAAAGTAGTTTGAGGTCATTAGGTCTCATTACATTTACATTTACATTTAAGTCATTTAGCAGACGCTCTTATCCAGAGCGACTTACAAATTGGTGCGTTCACCTTAAGACATCCAGTGGAACAGCCACTTTACAATAGTGCATCTAAATCTTTTAAGGGGGGGGGTGAGAAGGATTACTTTATCCTATCCTAGGTATTCCTGAAAGAGGTGGGGTTTCAGGTGTCTCCGGAAGGTGGTGATTGACTCCGCTGTCCTGGCGTCGTGAGGGAGTTTGTTCCACCATTGGGGGGCCAGAGCAGCGAACAGTTTTGACTGGGCTGCGCGGGAACTGTACTTCCTCAGTGGTAGGGAGGCGAGCAGGCCAGAGGTGGATGAACGCAGTGCCCTTGTTTGGGTGTAGGGCCTGATCAGAGCCTGATCTGATTACCAAGGAGCTATTGAAATTATAAAGTTTGAAAAATGAAAAATTCATGTAAAAAATGAATGTAAAATCGTGTGAGATGAAAATGGACAAACTAAAGGGTGTGCAATATAGAGGGTAGTCAGTGGACATTCTGAACCTTGTTTGAAGTCAGTAGGTCACATGACCAAGGAGATATTGAAATGTAAAAATGTAAATAAATAATTTAAAATAGTGTGAGATTTATATCGACAGCAAAAAAGTGTGCAATGTTTGTTTATGCCATCGGGTTTCCTAGAACCAGTTTTTAATGTTTTTTTTTTTTTTTTAGGAGTGAAGGTTCGAGCTATTGACATTTGATTTGTCACTATGTTGACGGTCCCTAACTGCTGTTGGTGGACGTAAGGAAAACTACAGGCGAATATCCAAACTGAATCGGTCTTTACCTCGGTAGCTAACTACCAATGTTATATTGTCTAGCACAATCAATGTTTCCAAAAAAGACAAACAAATTGCATGGGAAATTTTCTCTCTCTCCTGTGTTGACCTACAACGCATGTTTCTTTCAAGGCAATCTTTCATGACTGGATTTTGCACACTGACCATCTACTCGACCGCCTTTCTTTTCGCACTGTTTACATGTCAGTGTCAACACATGTAGACGCGTTCAAGGTCGTCGATATTTTGAGCGTGTTGCGCAAATGGGCAGATGCCTTAATTCCTGGTATAAATAAATTGCACCAATGCATCCCATCCAAAGTGAGTGCTCCTCATCAGTGAAACCCTTGAAAGGTTACATGATGGAATAAAAGTTTGTCTTATGACCATTTTTAAATGCATTTATAAACCATTATTCAACCAGGCTTACAATTTGGCAAGCACAAATGACTATCTCGCAATTTGAACCCTAGCTCTTTATTAATGTGTCTAAAAATGGTTAATTGATGGTTAAAGTAATTGACCCATTGTCAATTGCACCACTAAATTATATACATTTTTATTTGTTTGTTGTGAACCCGTTTTTTGCGATTGGGGCCTGGGCATCAGACTCCAGATCGTAATTGCAGAGTTGTCAATGAGGTGGTCGGTTTTCAATTGGCTTACACTTATCACGTTTTTTACGTAGGCTGAAATATGGTGCATTGGGATCGGAAACTTTAATTACTCACTCCTGTAATTACAGACTGCATTTAACACCAGTTACATGTTATTACAGTGTAACTACAAATCATTACAGTAGTGTCCAGGGAAACTGGCCGTATATGTATAAAAATCTACACCAATGTCTTTTTGAAGTTTATAGGTCTATTTAATGTGCCAGTTAATGCTATGGAGTATGATTTATGCGACAACTGTATAAACATCACATGCGTCATGATATGATTTCATGTAATGTGCCCCCCCACCCAAAGCCCAGTGCGAGAGACCGTGGTGACCAATGATCGTTGGGGCTACGGCAGCATCTGTACCCACGGAGGCTACTACACCTGCGATGATCGCTACCAGCCCGGACACCTGCTCAAACACAAATGGGAGAACTGCTTTTCGATAGACAAAGGTTCCTGGGGTTACAGGAGAAATGCCCAGCTTAAAGACTACTTCACTATCGAGCAGCTTGTGGCGGTCAGTTTTAAATGGTTCTGAAAAAACACTTTATTTTATGGTAAACCGGAGATTCAGACCCTTAAGCTCTCTTACTACCCAATAAAACGTCTTCCACTACCATAAACTTTTTGTAGCTGAATCTGTCATAATCCTGTTTGCATATGATTTAGTGTGACTCATAAACAGCATAATTTAACTGTAAAGTACACTCAGTCTAAAGTCTTTTGACTTGTTTTTGAAATGCTGCTGGCCCTGTATGTTTCTTGTATAACACTTCACCACTGTTTTTTGGGTAACCTAAATACTCAACTCGACAGCTTCATTCTTCTCTCCTAGACTAATATATGTACGAAACTAGTAGAAATGTATTTTGTTATAGGGGAGACTGAAATTTGGTGACTTCCAGCCCCACACAACTAAACTACGCAACAAAATGTTGCTGGGAGCAGTGCAGGATCGGCAGAATTCCTGCCTATGGAAGATGTTATAATATTTCATATAGCTGTCATAAAGGCTTTATGACTGCATACTTGTGTCTTGCGTGATTCAGACATTGGTGGAGACCGTGTCCTGTGGAGGGAATCTGCTGCTGAACGTCGGACCTACACATGACGGACGCATCGCCCCCATCTTTGAGGAGCGTCTGAGGCAGATGGGTCAGTGGCTGGGGGTCAATGGAGAGGCCATCTACAACACCACCGCATGGAGGGCCCAGAACGACAGCATCATACCTGGCATCTGGTAAGTTCATGATAATAGCAACTAGAAATTATTATTTTTTCATTAAGAAAATGTTTTGACTTTCTTCAACTGTCCAGAAGTAGTTTTATGTTAGTGGAAGAAGTTTAGAAGTTTAAATTGTTAGAGGCTATTTTAGTTTATTTTTTTAATGTCTGTAATATCACGTGTTATTACGAAAATAAACTGGAAGCGGTTTAATATTCAAGGTTTTTTACATGATATATTTAGCATTGAATGGAATAGATTGGAATTAATCACTGATGTTGAACTAGCCTTTTCTTACTTCCACAACGCATTCCAGGATGTACGCAATAGGCATGCCCCTTTTAAAAAATTCAGGATTAAGGGCAGAGCGAACCCTTGGTTTACTAAGGAACTTACAAAAATCACAAGGGAACGAAATGCTATGTGGGCTAAAGCAAGAGGGACTGGTTTGGCAGATGATTGGATGGCTTTTAAACGTCTTCGAAATATGGGTGTGGCTATGATCCGTAAATTGAAAGCAGACCACTACCTGAAATCTACCTCACAAAATGTAAATAATCCATCCACATTTTGGCAAGTAGTGAAAGGTTTGGAGTGCAGAGAAGATACACAGCTTCCTAAACAATTGTTGGTCGACACACAGATTGTAACTGAGAGAACCTCCATTCTGAAAGCCTTGAACCAGCATTTTTTTAGATGCAGGCTTTTTATTTGAAAAGTTCAAAGGTATAATTGAGCCCCCTATAAATTTACCTGACACCCCTGTGCACTCCTTCACCAGGTTATCCTTTTCATCCTTCTCTGTTTCAAGTGTGTAAAGCCCTGAAAGAAATTAATTTTTAAAAAATCCCCTGGCCCTGATGAACTAGAACCCCGCCTCCTACACCTAGCCGCAGACATCATTGCTCCCCCTTAACATGTATTTTTAACCTTATGCTTGATGTTAAGGAAATCCCCCAGTTATTGAAATCTGCTTTTGTACTGCCTCTCCCGAAAGGTGGAGATCCCTCGCTACTTGACAACTATCGACCCATATCAAAACTGTCTGTACTGTCAAAGGTACTGGAGTCCTTAGTAGGCAGCTAAAGACCTACTTCCAAGAAAACAACATCTTAAATGGAATGCAATTAGGTTTTAGGTCTGGCCACAGCACTGTTTCAGCAACATTGAAGGTTTTAAATGACATCCACTGTGCTCTTGATAAGAAGTTACATTGTGTGTCTGTTTTTATTGATTTGTCGAAGGCTTTTGACTCTGTGGACCATGCTGTGTTAGTGCAAAGGTTAAAATGTTGTGGAATTACTGGTCATGCTCTAGATTGGTTTATGAATTACCTACCAAATCGTACACAATGTGTAATGGCGTATGGATGTAAATCTGAGTCCATAGAGGTGTGCTCAGGTGTTCCGCAAGGTTCTATTTTGGGCCCACTGTTGTTCAGTTTGTATATCAACAACATTGGGGATCTTATTGAAACAGCGGATGTTCATTTTTATACAGATGATACTGTTCTTTATTCAAGTGGTAGTAGTTTATCTTTAGCTTTTGAAAATGCTCAAAGAGCATTTAACATCATACAATAGAATCTGTATGATTTAAAGCTGATTCTAAATTTGGGTAAACAAAATGCATGGTATTTTCAAATGCCAGGCATGTTACAAATCACGTCATTGCTACATTGGCTGGACATACTATAGAGCAAGTTTTTAAAGTGTACAAATATTTGGGTGTGTGGGTTGATGATGATAAGCTGAGCTTCACTGCATGTAGAGAACTTGATAAGGAAGCTGAAGCTGAAAATAGGATTTTATTACCGGCATAAGGCTTGTTTTTCTTTTGAGGCCAGGAAGGAGCTGGTACGATGTACATTACTGTCGGTTTTAGATTTTAGTGATGTTATATATATGCAGGCCTCAGCCACTACCCTGAGAGCACTTGATTCAGTGTATCATGCAGCCCTCAGGTTCTTTACAAATCAGAAACGTCTAACACATCATTGTGATCTCTACAGCGCTGTTGGCTGGTCGTCATTGACCTTGCGTAGGCTGAAACACTGGTATACACTGATTTACAAGGCCATATTGGGTCAAATGCCATTTTATCTCTGTTCCTTTTTAGTCAGGTCAGTAAATAAAAATCAATTACGGTCCCATTCTGATTTGTTTCTATGTGCTTGCCCTGCCTGGTGACTATACATGGAAGAATCTGAGGTTTCATCTTAAATTTCCTGAAAACCATTAACTATTTTTTTTTTAAATCAGCGTTTAAAAGCGACTTCAGCTGACAGAACTGAGCCTGGACAATAGTAAATGCAGTGTAGTTCAGCAAAGGCCTTATTCAGTGTTGCTGCACAGCAATACATTCCAAAAATTACATTTTGGGTTAGGTCACGGCACGATAAAATGGTCAATTTGACTTACGAACACTGGACTACAAACACTACCACAGACAAAGCCTGACATGCTGCCATCTTGGTTTCTCAGTATACTGTATGTAGATTGAGTGTAATATTAGTGACAGTTACTGTTGGTGGGTTCTACAATCATGACAAGTTTTTTTTATCAAGTTTGACAAATTGGAAATGGCCATTGTTGCCCTAAATGGAGTGGCAATTTGACCGCAATGACTATTCCTTCTCAAACTGTCAGACTAGTAAAGAGACTGTCTGAAATCTGTCATGCCTACTACTTACTAAAACTACATACTGTGTGCTAATCGTACTACATACTATTTACAACGTACTGTTTAGTAAAATGTGCTAGGACCGGTGCTAGGACCCTTAATTAAAGCTTTATCAGCATTTCAGGATCCTAGAACAAGGCCAGAGCCCCACATTGTTATGTTTAGTCTTAAATACTTTTCAATGTTCTGAAAGATATGAGGAAACATGTTTACTAACAAGAGGGGTAGCTTCTCGAGTTAAGTTGGCAAACAAGCAGGCTTTGTGGAGCTTGTGATGAGGATGCTTAAAGCCACACTCCTTAATCTGTCAGTACCCTCAGACTGGGCCACCAACAAAAATGTAAACAATTGAGCAAATGCATTCTATTACCTTTTCTCATGCAAATAGCACTTGACTTACGTGACACATCTGTAGTTCTTAAGTAATTACTCCGTAGCAAAAGGAGAGTTCATCAGAGCAGCCAGCACGCAGGCTCTTTCAACGTGATGGCAAATTCAACACCTGATGCACATGATGCTTACCTCCAACAGAAGCACTGTGCTCAGATAAATGAGACCCCCAAAAATCCATGCAAGGTGGAAAGGGTTAAAAACAAGCGATATATGAGGAAACAAAGGTTTACTAAAAATTGAGGAATAGATTACGAAAATAATACTAATACAGCTGTATCTCCTGTATTTATATTATGATTGTTTATTTTGTAAAGCAGAGAAGTAGACTATGTCATACTGTCTAAGTTGTTGGAAAAGTGGACACATTTTCAGTTGTCTTTTAAAGTTGAGAGAAAGTAGTTGACGCCTTTACTAAAACAGCTGTATCGTTTGATTGGTAGAATATATTTCTGTTATAATTTTAAGGTTTGAATGGCAGAGAATATAACTACCAAGTTTTACCTTTTTTCTAGCTTTTGGGGAGTGGTCAAAGTAGCTGATTTGTGTCAAGTCAGTTTACAGTGAATGGAATGTTGGAAGTCACATCTTAAGAAGGGGAGTTTTTAACAATTGGAGCTTTAGAATGTTGAAGAAATCCCATCACTCACTCCTGCAAAAAGTATAAATGCTACCAAAAAGTTGTAAACAAGCAACCTAGTCCTGACCAGTCTGCTTGTTTTTAAAGTTTGAATGGCATTTCAAATCTGTAATAAAAACAAGATTTGAAGTGTGATTCCTAAAGCTAATAATTTATTATTATTAACACCACAGCAGGAGCCCAGAATGACAGCATCACCCCTGCCGTCTGGTCAGTTCTTAGCTAGTCATTTAGTTCCCCGATTCGTGTGGCAGAAAGGATAGGCCTATATGTTCTATGGTCACAGTAAGCCTACCAGACGCTCTCATGACAGGCTTTCGATATAAGCCCACAAAAGGAACCATATGTTCCAAAATTTGTTTGTCCTCTAGTTTAAATCAAAGTTAACATTTCTTATAAAAAAGGCACAGCTTTTCACTAATAAATGGCTCATTATTGCTTTTGACTGTGTTCCAATAGGTACACTGCTAAACCACAGGACAAGGCCATCTATGCAATTCTCCTGGACTGGCCTCCAAGCGGATATGTTGTTCTGAATGAACCTATTGTTTCTACAGGAAAGACTCAGGTAAGCTACATGATCACACATTTTCACATGTAGAATGGGTAATTAGATTGAAAATATTGTATTATCATTTGCAAAAAGAAAATGTATGATATACTGACAATTTCCATTTAAATATATACATCAGGTAGTGTTGGTTGACAGTTGGTGAAAGGGACCAATGCACCAGGTTTTTTTTATTTTTATTTTTACATCTGGGGAAAACAGGACAGACTGGTAGAACAAGCAAGCTACCAAATCTGCATTTCCACTCTGATCACCTGTTATTTGCACAGGTGGTGCTGCTTGGTCACAAGCCACTGTACTGGGAGCCGGTGAAGCCTCATGGTCTGAAGGTGTTTCTGCCTCAACTGTCTTACAGTCAGATGCCATGTCACTGGGCCTGGACCCTACGCCTGACCGGTGCCGTATAGGAAAGAATGCTGGGTCGTGTTTATTAGCAAAAAAAAAAATGAAAACAAGTGCTTTTTATTGAACAAGTTCAGATAGTTTGTTTGTCCTTTTCTTCTGTTCTGTGCCTACTGAATATGACTTGGTTTTAAGCAGACTAGCTGTTTTTCTCGCTTCTCAACTATGGGTGCGTTTGTTTTGCATTGCCTGGTGAGTTTGCACATTTTAGACCATTCCAATGGTCCAGAAGTGAAACCTCCACCCACCTGTGGCACCGGTCAATTCAAATGAGCACACCCAGTTTATATAATTGTGAGGAAGTAAAATAGCTTGCAGATCATGTGCCACTCCTTCACAGAAGGGCTATACCTTTGCTTAGACCATGGTATCAACCATTTGTCTAAAATGGCTAGCTGCTAGCTTTTATCATAGGCCAACCCAACCTAGCCAATTGGCCATTTTAGACCGATTGTTTAAACCATGGTGTAACCAAAAGTTCACAATGGCCCCAGAGTTTTGTTTTTAAGTGTGTGGGGAGGACCTTTCTTTGTGGAGAACTGATGGTAATTCTAAAACTTAGAGGCCAGTATATGGAACCTGAATGTACACAATTGTTTCATCTGTTTTTTAAAATTTTAGTTAATTAAGAAGACTCATGAAATTGATTTTAAATTACTTGAATAATTCTTGTGATTGGTGTTTCATAATGATTTTTGCACTTTTTCTATAAGGGATTGATACTGTATGCACTGAAATTGAACATGTGAATTTCAAAGGCTTTTATCAGATTTGTATATTGTTTTCAGGATTGTGACTGACCATCACAGCAACTTCTTAAACTAATGCCAATCCATATGTAATTTTTATTAGGAATTGAATGCATTTGATACGTTTTAATTGTTGTAAGGCTTTACAAATTACATACATACAATTGAATTGAATAAACCTTCAACTGTTATAAAATATTTTGGCCAACAGAATTGTATCCATAAATGCCACAGGTTATTGTAAAACAGTATCATGATACATAGCATAGCCTCTTCAAGTTTCGGGAGAGAACAACGTTTATCGTCTGTCAAATGCTTGGCCGAACAGCGGTACGCGAGCCCCCTCTACTGCCTACGGTCAGCACTATCAAGCAACATGTGGTAACATGTCTTAACGCACCGACGCATGTCACAATTCGACAGACCAGCGCGTTCAGCTATAGAGAATTGAGGCAAATATCCACTGCATTTCTCTCCGACTGTAAACGCAACATAGAATAGGATACGATTAGAACTAGTGTAGAACGAGTCAAGCACACATGATTCCAACACAGGTCCTGTATTCCGATTTGCGGTATAGGCTATGCGGTCTTTTTGTTGGGGTCAACATGCGCTTAATTTCAAACGTCAGTCGTTGTAGCCAACTTTTTAAATTAATTTCCAGAAGTAAAAAGGACAATTTCTTAATTCGAAGCCTTCAAGTGTGAAAGATACCTATATGTCCAATCTGTGTGAGCATTGCAACGTGTCTACTCCTATCTGTAATGCACGCGCTTGGCCTGTGCCTTGTGGAGAGAGGAGGTTTTCCGGAATTGTTACGAAAAAGTTCCATGACGTGAAATAGGGGGTGAGCAAGGGGTTCTCATGTTCCATCGGTCTATTTCTCAGGATGGGATACTTAGACCTTAGGAGACAACAGTTCCGCAAGAGAAAGCACACTGCTAATGTATATATTAGACTGGTCATATCTGTTCTTTCTCTTATCATGGAGAGAATGACATTTGATTCCAGCCAGGATGCCAAGAGAGGAAAGCAAGCCATCTTGGAATGTCAGGGAAATTTCATGTGGTTTTCTCTGATCAAGCCATATCTTGAAAGTGGACATGAAGAGATTTATTCATTCATATTAAAACAAAATTAAAGGCTTGTTTCTGTTGAAGAACCTTTATGGATCTATGTAGAATCCTTTTTAGGAACTTTTTTTTTTTTAATCCAGAGAAGGTTCCAAAGAACCCTCTCAGATGAAAAGGTACAGTTGAAGTCAGAAGTTTACATACTTAGGTTGGAGTCATAAACTCATTTTTCAACCACTCCACAAATGTCTTGTTCACAAACTATAGTTCTGGCAAGTCGGTTAGGACATCTACTTTGTGCATGACATAAGTCATTTTTACAACAATTGTTTACAGACAGATTATTTCACTTATAATTCACTGTATCACAATTCCAGTGGGTTAGAAGTTTACATACAGTAAGTTGACTGTGCCTTTAAACAGCTTGGAAAATTCCAGAAAATGAGGTCATGGCTTTAGAAGCTTCTGATAGGCTAATTGACCTCCTTTTGAGTCAATTAGAGGTGTACCTGTGGCTGTATTTCAAGGCCTACCTTCAAACTCAGTGCCTCAGTGTTTGACATCATGGGAAAATCAAAATAAATCAGCCAAGACCTAAAAAAAAAACATTGTAGACCTCCAAGTCTGAGTCGTCCTTGGGAGCAATTTCCAAATGCCTCAAGGTACCACGTTTATCTGTACAAACAATAGCTCACAAGTATAAACACCATAGAACCACGCAGCCGTCATACCGCTCAGGAAGGAGATGTGTTCTGTCTCCTAGAGATGAACGTACTTTGGTCGTTCACAAGGACCTTTTGAAGATGCGGGAGGAAACCGGAACAGAAGTATCTATATCAACAGTAAAATGAGTCCTATATCGACATAACCTGAAAAGGCTGCTCTGCAAGGAAGAAGCCACTGCTCCAAAACCGCCATAAATAAACCAGACTACGGTTTTCCACTGCACATGGGGACAAAGATCATACTTTTTGGAAACATGTCCTCTGGTCTGATGAAACAAATGTAGAACTGTTTGGCCATAATGACCATCGTTATGTTTGGAGGAATAAGAGGGAGGCTTGCAAGCTGAAGAACACCATCCCAACTGTGAAGCACGGGGGTGGCAGCATCATGTTGTGGGGGTGCTTTGCTGCAGGAGGGACTGGTGCACTTCACAAAATAGATGTCATCATGAGGATGGAAAGTTATGTGGATATATTGATGCGAAATCTCAAGACATCAGTCAGGAAGTTAAAGCTTGGTCGCAAATGGGTTTTCCAAATGGACAATGACCTCAAGCATACTTCCAAAGTTGTGGTAAAATGGCTTAAGGACAACAAAGTCAAGGTATTGGAGTGGCCATAACAAAGCCCTGACCTCAATCCCAAAGAACATTTGTGAGCAGAACTGAAAAAATGTGTGCAAGTAAGGAGGCCTACAAACCTGACTGAGTTACACTAGCTCTGTCAGGAGGAATAGGCCAAAATTCACCCAACTTATTGTGGGAAGCTTGTGGAAGGCTACCCAAAACGTTTGACCCAAGTTAAACAATTTAAAGGCAATGCTACCAAATACTAATTGGGTGTATGTAAACTTCTGACCAACTGGGAATGTGATGAAAGAAATAAAAGCTGAAATAAAAGCTGAAATAAATAATTCTCTCTATTATTATTCTGACATTTCACATTCTTAAAATAAGTGGTGATCCTAACCGACCTAAAAACGAGGATTTTTACGAGGATTAAATGTCAGGAATTAAGAAACCTGAGTTTAAATGTATTTGGCTAAGGTGTATGTAAACCTCCGACTTCAACTGTACGTGTAGAACCCATTGAACCTTTACTTGGAGAATATTTATTAGCCTGAGAGCCTGGCTGTCACTACTCTGTTTCCTGTTCCTACAGACACCGGCAACAGAGCATAAACACCTTGGCTCCCAGGCCAGGAGAAATTGTTAACAAGATGAGGAACCTTAGCAGAGATGAGCATTTTGTTGCCATGGGAATCCCAGTGGAACATATTTTCTCCTTTTCTTTCAGACCCCTCCCCTTTTCATTATTTTTCTCCCATTGCAGGCGCATGGATTAAATAAGTATTCCTCCTCAATCTACACACAATACCCCATAATGACAAAGTGAAAACAGGTTTAGAATGTTTTTTAGCAAATGTATTAAAATAAAAAAACACCTTATTCACAACTATTCAGACACTTTTGCGATTAGACTCGGAATTGAGTTCAGGTGCATCTTGTGGTAAATTCAATGGATGGACATGATTTGGAAAGGTACACACCTGTCTATATAAGGGACTCTAACCCAGAAGCTTATAAGAAATCCTGCTATGCCCTCCAAAGAGCAAATCAAATCAAATCAAATTTCATTTGTCACATACACATGGTTAGCAGATGTTAATGCGAGTGTAGCGAAATGCTTGTGCTTCTAGTTCCGACAATGCAGTGATAACCAACAAGTAATCTAACTAACAATTCCAAAACTACTGTCTTATACACAGTGTAAGGGGATAAAGAATATGTACATAAGGATATATGAATGAGTGATGGTACAGAGCAGCATACAGTAGATGGTATCGAGTACAGTATATACATATGAGATGAGTATGTAGACAAAGTAAACAAAGTGGCATAGTTAAAGTGGCTAGTGATACATGTATTACATAAGGATGCAGTCGATGATGTAGAGTACAGTATATACGTATGCATATGAGATGAATAATGTAGGGTAAGTAACATTATATAAGGTAGCATTGTTTAAAGTGGCTAGTGATATATTTACATCATTTCCCATCAATTCCCATTATTAAAGTGGCTGGAGTTGGGTCAGTGTCAATGACAGTGTGTTGGCAGCAGCCACTCAATGTTAGTGGTGGCTGTTTAACAGTCTGATGGCCTTGAGATAGAAGCTGTTTTTCAGTCTCTCGGTCCCAGCTTTGATGCACCTGTACTGACCTCGCCTTCTGGATGATAGCGGGGTGAACAGGCAGTGGTTTGGGTGGTTGATGTCCTTGATGATCTTTATGGCCTTCCTGTAACATCGGGTGGTGTAGGTGTCCTGGAGGGCAGGTAGTTTGCCCCCGGTGATGCGTTGTGCAGACCTCACTACCCTCTGGAGAGCCTTACGGTTGAGGGCGGAGCAGTTGCCGTACCAGGCGGTGATACAGCCCGCCAGGATGCTCTCGATTGTGCATCTGTAGAAGTTTGTGAGTGCTTTTGGTGACAAGCCGAATTTCTTCAGCCTCCTGAGGTTGAAGAGGCGCTGCTGCGCCTTCTTCACGACGCTGTCAGTGTGAGTGGACCAATTCAGTTTGTCTGTGATGTGTATGCCAAGGAACTTAAAACTTGCTACCCTCTCCACTACTGTTCCATCGATGTGGATAGGGGGGTAGGCAAAGCGTCAATACAGGACTAAGATCGAATCGTACTACACCGGCTCTGACGTTCGTCGGATGTGGCAGGGCTTGCAAACTATTACAGACTACAAAGGGAAGCAGAGAGCTGCCCAGTGTCACGAGCCTACCAGACGAGCTAAACTACTTCTATGCTCGCTTCGAGGCAAATAACACTGAAACATGCATGAGCGCACCAGCTGTTTCGAAAGACTGATCACGCTATCTGCAGCCGATGTGAGTAAGACCTTTTAAACAGGTCAACATTCACAAGGCCACAGGGCCAGACAGATTACCAGGACGTGTACTGCGAGCATGACCAACTGGCAAGTGTCTTCAATGACATTTTCAAACTCTCCCTGTCTGAGTGTAATACCAACATGTTTCAAGCAGACCATTATAGTCCCTGGGCCCAAGAACAGTAAGGTAACCTGCCTAAGTGACTACCGACCCGTAGCACTCACGTCTGTAGCCATGAAGTGCTTTGAAAGGCTGGTCATGGCTCACATCAACACCATCATCCCAGAAACCCTAGACCCACTCCAATTTGCACACTGCCCCAACATATCCACAGACGATGCAATCTCCATTGCACTCCACACTACCCTTTCACACCTGGACAAAAGGAATACCTATGTGAGAATGCTATTCATTGACTACAGCTCAGCGGTCAACTCCATAGTGCCATCAAAGCTCATCAATAAGCTAAGGACCCTGGGACTAAACACCTCCCTCTGCAACTGGATCCTGGGCCGACCCTAGGTGGTAAGGGCAGGTAACAACACATCTGCCACGCTGGTCCTCAACACGGGACCCCTCAGGGGTGTGTGCTCAGTCCCCTCCTGAACTCCTTGTTCACTCATGACTGCACGGCCAGGCACGACTCCAACACCATCACTAAATTTGCTGATGACACAACAGTATAAACACCATGGTTCCAGATGATTGTGGACTACAGAAAAAAGAGGACAAAGCATCGATGGGGTTGCAGTGGAGCAGGTGGAGCAGGTTGAGAGCTTCATGTTCCTTGGTGTCCACATCACCAACAAACTAACATGGTCCAAGCACATCAAGACAGTCGTGAAGAGGGCACGACAAAACCTATTCCCCCTCAGGAGACCGCAAAGATTTGGCATGGGTACTCGCGTGTTCAGATCCTCAAAAGGTTCTACAGCTGCACCATCGAGAGCCTGACTGGTTGCATCAATGCCTGGTATGGCAACTGCTCGGCATGCAACCACAAGGCACTACAGAGGGTAGTGCGAACGACTCAGTACATCACTGGGGCCAAGCTTCCTGCCATCCAGGACCTCTACACCAGGCAGTGTCAGAGGAAGGCACTAAAAATGGTCAAATACTCCAGCCACCCTAGTCATAAACTGTTCTCTCTGCTACCGCACGGCCAGCGGCACCGGAGTGCCAAGTCTAGGTCCAAGAGGGTTCTAAAACAGCTTCTACCCCCAAGCCATAAGACTCATGAACATTTAGTCAAATGGATACCCAGACTATTTGCAGTGCCCCTCCCCTCACACCCCTCTTTACACCACTGCTACTCTCTGTTGTCATCTATGCATAGTCACTTTAATAACTCTACCTACATGTACATACTACCTCAAATAACCTGTGCCCCTGCACATTGACTCTGTATCGGTACCCCTCCTGTATATAGTCTCACTATTGTTATTTCACTGCTGCTCTTTACTTGTTACTTTTATCTCTTATTCTTATCTGTATTTCTTTTAACTGCATTGTTGGTTAAGGGGCTCGTAAGTAAGCATTTCACTATTCTGTTCTATTCAGCCCATGTGACTAATACCATTTTATTTGATATGGTCCCACAGTTGACAGTGCATGTCAGAGCAAAAACCAAGCCATGAGGTCGAAGGAATTGTTTGGAGAGCGAAGAGACAGACAGAATTGTTTCGAGGCACAGATCTGGGAAGGGTATCAAAACATTTTTACAGCATTGAAGGTCCCCAAGAACACAGTGGCCTCCATGATTCTTAAATAGAAGAAGTTTGGAACCACCAAGACTCTTCCTAGAGCTGGCCGCCCAGCCAAACTGAGCAATCGGGGAGAAGGGCCTTGGTCAGGGAGGTGACCAAGAACTCAATGGTCACTCTGACAGAGTTCCTCTGTGGAGATGGGAGAACCTTCGAGAAGGACAACCATCTCTGCAGCACTCTACCAACCAGGTCTTTATGGTAGATTAGCCAGACAGAAGCCACTCCTCAGTAAAAGGCACATGACAGCCTGCTTGGAGTTTGCCAAAAGGCACCTAAAGGACTCTGAGACCATGAGAAACAAGATTCCCTGGTCTGATGAAAACAAGATTGAACTCTTTACCCTGAATGCAAAGCGTCACGTCTGGAGGAAACCTGGCACCATCCCTACGGTGAAGCATGGTGGTGACAGCATCATGCTGTGGAGATGTTTTTCAGCTGCAGGAACTGGGAGACTTGTCAGAATCGAGGGAAAGTTTAACGGAGCAAAGTACAGAGAGATCCTTAATGAAAACCAGCTCCAGAATGCTCAGGACACCAGACTGGGTCGAAGGTTCACCTTTCAACAGGACAACGACCCTAAGCACACAGCCAAGACAGCACAGGAGTGGCTTCGGGACAAGTCTCTGAATGTCCTTGAGTGGCCTAGCCAGTGCTTGGAACATGTCTGGAGAGTCCTGAAAATAGCTGTGCAGAGACTCTCCCCATCCAACCTGACAGAGCTTGAGAGGATCTGCAGAGAATAGGAGAAACTCCCCAAATACACGTGTGCCAAGATTGTAGTGTCATACCCAAGAAGCCTCGAGGCTGTAATCACTGCCAAAGGTGCTTCAGCAGAGTCTGAGTAAAGGGTCTGAATACTTATGTAAATGTGATATTTTTTATTTTTTTTATACATTTGTACAATTTTCTAGAAACCTGTTTTTGCTTTGTCAATATGGGGTATTGTGTGTTGATTGATTTTGGGGGGACTATTGAATCCATTTTAGAATAAGGCCGTAACGTAACAAAATGTGGAAAAAGTCAAAGGGTCTGAATACAAATGCACTGTATGACTTATATCCTTATTGGCTCACTACACACTGTGTGTGTGTGTGTGTGTGTGTTTGGTTTTACTATCCTTGTGGGAACCAGAAATCCTCACAAGGATTGTAAATTGGGACATCTTACCAGTCTCCACAAGGAAAAAGGCTTTTAGTCTTAGGGTTTGGGTTAAAATTAGGGTTAGGCATTTGGTGTTAAGGTTTAGGGAAAATAGAATTTTGAATGGGAATCAATTGAATGTCAATCAATCAACAAGGATAGTAAAACAAACGTGTGTGTGTGTGTGCACAGAGCACAGATATTGGGAATGCCAAGCAGTGTGTGTGGGAGGTCTAGGGGACAGACCATGTGTGCGTCCCAACTGGTACCCTATTCCCTATATGGGTCCTGGTCAAAAGTAGTGCACATTATAGGGAATAGGGTGCCATTTGTGACAGAGCATTATATTTATAGATTGGCAACTTGACCTTCACTGCACAGTATCAGCCATTTTAGTGTCGCTCCTCCAGATACTGAATACAGACAGGTAGCATAATGGATTTAGCTGCAATGCAGTGCACTCATGTTTAGCTTCAAGCATAAATTATTATCCCTATATGTACTAGTACTACACTTAGTAAAGCAGTCCCATATACTGTATATCGGTGCTTTTTCTTCTTGATATGTTGCATTTTGATTAACTTCATTTAGAGTAAATGTAAGTTGAACTTTGGGTAATTTTTAAAAGAGGAATTTAATGCAAACACCGCAGGCCTAATATCTGGACAGAACTGTGAATAACGATGTATAACTGTGAATAACGATTTATGTATAACGATAAGGGCATTTATATTATTTTCATATAACTGTTACATAAGTTTAGTAAGCAGCCCTTTGTTATGCTGTGTAGGTTTTATGTTAACAATAAGCCTCTCCTAAAATGTTTTTAACTACAGTACATAAATGGTGCAAACCCTACCAAGGACTCCTTTTCATAGCAGCATCCAGTTGTTCTCACCCAATAACACCTACTGAAACTGAAGAGGGGGATTGTCACGACTTCTGCCGAAGTCGATGCCTCTCCTTGTTCGGGCGGTGCTCGGCGATCGACGTCACCGGTCTTCTAGCCATCATTGATCTATGTTTTATTTTCCATTGGTTTTGTCTGGTCTTCTTACACACCTGGGAGTCATGGCAGTTATTCATAGTTGTGTTAATTGTATTGTATTAAAAGGGCAAGATTCACACAAATGACAGAGATGCACATATTGTATCCATAGTTATGTTACATGTAATGATTTGTGCACAGTAGTTCAAATACACTATATATACAAAAGTATGTGGACACCCATTCAAATGAGTGGATTCAGCTATTTCAGCCACAACTATTGCTGACAAGTGTATAAAATCTATCGCACAACCATGCAATCTCCATAGACAAACATTGGCAGTTGAGTGGCCGTATTGAAGATTGGCAGATTCCAGGAGAACGCTATCTGCCCCAATGCATAGTCCCAACTGTAAAGTTTGGTGGATGAGGATTAATGGTCTGTGGCTGTTTATCATGGGTCGAGCTAAGCCCCTTAGTTCCAGTGAAGGGAAATCTTAATGCTACAGTATTCTAGATTATTCTGTGCTTCCAACTTTGTGGCAACAGTTTGGGAAAGGCCCCTTCCTGTTTCAGCATGACAATTCCCTGTGCACAAAGCTAGGTCCATACAGAAATGGTTTGTCGAGATTGGTGTGGAAGAACTTGACTGGCCTGCACAGAGCCTTGACCTCAACCCCATCAAACTCTTTTTTGGGATGAATTGGAGCGCCGACTGCGAGCCAGGCCTAATTGCCCAACATCAGTGCCCGACTTCACTAATGCTGTTGTGGCTGAATGGAAGCAAGTCCCCACAGCAATGTTCCAACATCTAGTGGAAAGCCTTCCCGGAAGAGTGGAGGCTGTTATAGCAGCAAAGGGGGGACCCAACTCCATATTAATGTCCATGATTTTGGACGAAGATGTTCAATGAGAAGGCATCCACATACTTTTGGTCATGTAGTGTAGATCAAATTCAGTTTAAATTAGAACTTTTTTTTTTAAGATGAAAGAAATAATTGTAATTACGTTCATAAACAATTAATGCTTAAAAATGACTGTGGGTGTAGATGTGACTGCAGTAGTATAAAGGCTGCACAGTATACAGCCAGCTCAGACTGAACAAAGCATTGATAAGGGAACAGAACGGAACAGAGTTTTATTGCCCAACCAAGGATGGAAAAGTTCCTTTGGCATCACCTTACAAGCTGTAGGCTGCACTTCAATATAATAAGACAGTTTGCTCTCCTGCGGTTGGTGTCCTAATTTTAGCCAACAAATTATGCTTTGGGCCATTTTCACCGTCGTTGGTCCACTTCTGAATTCAAACAGTTCAACCACCAGGTTCGGAAGATAGAGAGAGCATGGCATAGGAGCTAACCAGACCGTGGAAGAGTGGTGTTAGGCTATAGTGATTCAATCTCAAATTGCAACCCCCTCTTTATACTGTACAAGTGCATACCTATATAGGATGAGAATATACAGTACCAGTCAAATGTTTGGACACACCTACTAATTCAAGGGTTTTTCTTTATTTTTACTATTTTCTACATAGAATAACAGTGAAAACATCAAACCTATGAAATAACACACCTAGTAGTAACCAAAAAAGTGTTAAACAAATCAAAATATATTTTATATTTGAGATTCTTCAAAGTAGCTACCCTTTCCGCACTCTTGGAATTATCTCAACCAGCTTTATGAGGTAGTCACCTGGAAAGCATTTCAATTAACAAGTGCGCCTTGTTAAAAGTGAATTTGTGGAATTTCTTTCCTTCTTAATGCGTTTGAGCCAATCAGTTGTTGTGACAAGGTAGGGGTGGTATACAGAAGATTGGTCAAATTTGGTCCAATACCAAGTCCATATTATGGCAAGAACAGCTCAAATAAGTGAAGAGAAATGACAGTCCATCAATACTTTAAGACATGAAGGTCAGTCAATCCAGAACATTTCAAGAACTTTTAAAATTTCTTCAAGTGCTGTCGCAAAAACTCAAGCGCTGTGATGAAACTGGCTCTCATGAGGACTGCCACAGGAAAGGAAGATCCAGAGATATCTCTGCTGCAGAGGATAAGTTCATTTGAGTTAACTGCACTTCAGATTGCAGCCCAAATAAATGCTTCACGGAGTTCAAGTAAGAGACACATCTCAACATTAACTGTTCAGAGAAGACTGCGTGAATCAGGCCTTCATGGTCAAATTGCTGCAAAGAAACCACTAGTAAAGGACACCAATAATAAGAAGAGAATTGCTTGGGCCAAGAAACATGAGCAATGGACATTAGACCGGTGGAAATCTGTCCTTTGGTCTGAGGAGTCCAAATTTGTGTTTTTGGTTCCATCTGCCGTATCTTTTTGAGACGCAGAGTAGGTGAATGGATGATCTCTGCATGTGTGGTTCCCAATGTAAAGCATGGATGAGGAGGTGTGATGGTGTGGGGGTGCTTTGCTGGTGACACTGTCTGTGATTTATTTATAATTCAAGGCACTCTTGACCAGCATGCCTACCACAGCATTCTGCAGTGATACACCATCCCATCTAGTTTGCGCTTAGTGGGACTATCATTTGTTTTTCAACAGGACAATGACCCAACACACCTCCAGGCTGTGTAAGGGCTATTTGACCAAGAAGGAGAGGGATGGAGTGCTGCATCAGATGACCTGGCCTCCACAATCACCCAACCTCAACCCAATTGAGATGGTTTGGGATGAGTTGGACTGCAGAGTGAAGGAAAAGCAGCCAACAAGTGCTCAGCATATGTGGGAACTCCTTCAAGACGGTTGGAAAAGCATTCCAGGTGAAGCTGGATGAGAGAATCTCAAGAGTGTGCAAAGCTGTCATCAAGGCAAAAGGTGGCTACTTTGAAGAATCTAAAATCTATTTTGATTTAACACCTTTTTGGGTTACTACATGATTCCATATGTGTTATTTCATCATTTTGATGTCTTCACTATTATTCTACAATGTAGAAAATAGTCAAAATAAAGAAAACCCTTGAATGAGTAGGTGTGTTCAAACTTTTGAATGGTACTGTATATATTTGTAGTTGTCAGTGATCACAGTGAATTGTTTCCCATCACCCAGAGGGGAAGTAAGTGTCTGCTGTGTTTTGGCCCAATGAGGAGGGTAAATCCCTAACTATACTTCACTATGAACCCTGATTTTACTTGGGTCTGTCTTCTGTGTATTTGGGTCATCCCAGGTTATCAGACTAGTGTAATCAAGGATCCCAGACATTGGTAGAATCCCTTTTGGTGTATAAAGACGCCTCACGACGCCAGGACAGCGGAGTCAATCACCACCTTCCGGAGACACCTGAAACCCCACCTCTTTCAGGAATACCTAGGATAGGATAAAGTAATCCTTCTCACCCCCTTAAAAGATTTAGATGCACTATTGTAAAGTGGCTGTTCCACTGGATGTCTTAAGGTGAACGCACCAATTTGTAAGTCGCTCTGGATAAGAGCGTCTGCTAAATGACTTAAATGTAAATGTAAATAAAGGACCCACACCGGGAAAGTGTAGTTGAATATTCTATTCCCTCCTGGACCCGCTGAGAAATGTAAGTGTCTGCTATGTGTCTGCTATGTTTTGAACCTCTAGATAAGAAAATGTTGCTGTCTGTTGTGTTCAGGTCGCTGGTAAAAGCAGCGTTTTGGTATATGAAGGGTTTAAACATTGTTTTGCCCCCACACTGAGAAAGTGTATCTGTCTGCTTTGTTTTGGACCCACACTAAACAAAAGTGTAAATGCTGTGCTTGAGAAAATGTCTTTAAACGTAGGCTGTTGTATAATCCCTCACAGGGCCCCTTTGCTATTTTTGTGCCTGGGTCTGTCCGCGTCATGCTTGGGTATTTTCTCTGTTGACTAGCTCACATCAATATATATTTGAACGAATACTCAGTCAGCCTGCAGCAGCGGCAAAAACGTAAGATTTTTGAGATTTCACTCCTCGCTAAATCTGATCATTGTTGTTATTACTATAACCCAGGGATGGAGATTGGACCGCTGGAATTTGCAAAATGAAGTATGTCACATGTGACTGGCGATATGGGACAAGAAGGGAGTATACGAATGTCAGGTTTGTATGAGGATTATATTTGCATGTCTGTCAGTCTGTTGCTTAAGGAGATACTATTTTCTTACCATAGATCTTGTGCTTTAACTGCATGTATTCTGAGTAGAAAACAGCCTCATCTTGCATTGGTGTTCAATCTGCATGCTGTGGGCTGTCATGCCATGGGCTTTCTGCCTCAGTGTCCCTGGCGCTATGTATTTTCCTTATAAGATGTATAGATGAGGGGCTAGTGTTGGCCTACATGGCTGTCATCCCTGTTATGGGATATGTTCTGTATAGCTTGAACGTGATATGATGCAGTGGTATTATAAAGTCGTTTTCAATAACCTACATACAGTATACTTCCCAATGTCTCCATTCAACATGCTTCAGCTGCTGTACCATCCATGTCTTATCAGCATGTACGGTCAGATCCATAAATATTGGCATCCTTGATAAAGATTTGCAAAAAAGGCTGTATAAAACTGATAATACAAATACTGAGCTATATTTTATGGTAAGAAAAAATGGGGAAATTATATTATGTTAATACTATTGCTCAGAGAAATAGATTTTGTTTAATGAGTAATAAATTCAAAGAAGATACTCTAGCACTGACCACTTGCAAGGATAACCACACTGAGCCTTTTTCTAAATGTGTTATGGGATTGGAGAGCACATTGGAAGGGATCTTAGACCATTCATCCATACAGAATCTTTCCAGATCCTTGATATCCTTCGTCTGCATGGATTGCCCAATTCAACTCAAACCACAGGTTTTCAATGTGGTTCAAGTCCAGAGACTGAGATGGTCATTGCAAAATGTTGATTTTGTGGTCAATGAACAATTTCTTTGTGGATTTTGATTAGTGCGTGGGGTTAATGTCTTGCTGGGATCCACTTGCGGCTAAGTGTCAGCCTCCTGGTAGAGACCACCAGGTTTTTGACTAAAATGTCCTGGTACTTGTTAAAGTTCATGATGCCGTTGACCTTAACAAGGGTGCCAAGACCAGTTGAAGCAAAATAGCCCCATAAAAGCAAAGATCCACCATCATATTTTACTGTAGGTATAAAGTACTTTTCTGCATTTGCTTTCGTTTTTCAATGTCAAACTCACCACTTGTGTGTGTGTGTGTGTGTGTGTGTGTGTGTGTGTGGCCAAAGAGCTCTATCTTCATGTCATCTAACCATAGCACCGGTTCCAATCCAAGTGCCAATGCTATTTATCAGGGGCTCCCAAGTGGCGGAGCGGTCTAAAGCACTGCATCTCAGTGCTAGAGGCGTCACTACAGACCCTGGTTTGATTCCAGGCTGTATCACAACCGACTATGATTGGGAGTCCCATAGGGCGGCACACAATTGGCCCAGTGTCGTTAGGGTTTGGCCGGTGTAGGCCGTCATTGTAAATGAGAATTTGTTCTTAACTGACTTGCCTAGTTAAATAAAGGTAACAAAAAAAATGTGGTCAGATTAAATCAAAATAGAGCTCTTTGGCTATGCACAGCAGTGGTACAGTAGCATCTTTCTGTGAACAGTTTTGATATACCATGAATGAGATATATTACTGTAACGTGCGACACGACCGTTAGCTTTACCCACATGAGGAATAGATAGACTTAAAAGAGGTTGGGAAGTGTACATGCTAAAGGGTATGTTCCCTTCCCTCTCTCTCTGTGGTGTAATTCAGAGGCGAGGTATGCATTGTTTCAATGAGGCAGGCTTATCTCCCTGACACCCTGCACTTGTAGTTCCTCCTCTCATTGCTTTAGTTGGGAAGGATGGAAAAATACCCAGCTATGAGGTCAGAACGACCTTGAGGAGAGATAGATCCCCTGTCCCCTCCCTCTCAAGGCTTCTTACAATGTTGTCACCTCTGCCCTGATACCTCTGGAAACCTTCTCTCATAGAATGTTCCAAAAATCCACCTTTTACAGTACACAGAATATACTGGATTCTCCTCTTTGGTCTGTCTGTCGAAGTGAGGAATGCAAAACTCTATCTGATTACTGTAGTCTTTAGCCATATGTCAAGTGGGAGGATAAAGCACTTCCCATTTGAATATTAGTTGGACATACTTGCAGTATAAGCACAGCCTCTTTGATTTAATGCGTGTTTTATCTCTGCATCTTGAGTCACCTTGGATTTGTATCATCCCCGAGAGAGAGAGAGAGAGAGAGAGAGAATACTAGGATGGTTGTAAGAAAGAGAGCAGTAGGAAGAAACAAAAAGAGAGGGCGTCACTCATAGAATGTCCTAATTAAGAGTAGCTCAGTGGGTTTGAACCAGATAATCTTACATAACCTCGATAAAGAGCACACAGCCTTTGATACCGAGAAGATGAAAATGATGTTCCCTCTGAGACGCAGCATATTGTGGAGCCCCATGGTATAGAGCTGAGGTATGGGACAAGATTACATATCCAACCCCATTGCATTTTGCTGAGGTATGGGACAAGATTACATCTCATTCTACGGGCCCTGGTCAAAAGTAGTGCACTATGTAAGGGATAGGCTGCCATTTGTGATGAAGGCACAGTAATAGCTCCGAGATCCAGATAGCCCCATGGTATGGAACTGAGATATAGGACAGGATAATATACAGTACGCACATCCAATGTCTTTGAGTTTAGAGTCCAAGTGCACACAAATACAGTACGCACACACACACACACATTGTGATTGTAGTGCACAATGTGTGTGTGTAATATGAGATACTATGAGGTAACAGGATTGGAAAAAGTCTAGTAAAGAGCCAGATTCTTCTTTCCTGCTGTGAACACTGGTCATTATGTACCAAGTTTATTTGAGGAAGGAACATAAAGTACGTTATTTTTGTAAGTAAGCCATCTTTGCATCTACCGATTCATCTTGTATTCTGTCTTTGCTAGGGATAATGCTTGGGTGTCCTTGAGGTAATGTTTTGAGGTATGCAATTTCACTGATAATAATTTCAGCTTTCTGATGTCTTTCAGATGACCCTTTATCTCCACATATTACTACATTTACATCACAGACATTATTGTCTGTTGGATATCAACCCTGAAGAGGAATCGTCATGGAGTCACTAGAAGCTACTGTGGAGGTGAAATGCTCTAAAGAGGGTCTGAAAAAGACAGTTAGACAGACAGAGTGGGCAGCGCCAGAGCCTACAACTGCCCAAACTAAAATGTCCCCTTCGGCTGATTCTGAGGGGGAGGGGTGGCACCAATGCCCACAACCTGAGGAGGACCAGAGTAGAACCACATGTGGTTCAACAGACAAGCCTGACTCAGGGAAACTAAGACAATTAGGGAAATCACCACACCAATTACAGGATCAAGCCTGCAGTCATCCTCATTACAACGTATTAACATCATATCCACCACTGGGGAGACAGGCAGTTCCCTTTGCTAGGCAGAAAACGGCAGATCGCTCGGTTTCTGCACTTCCGCTATCCCATGGCAACTGTGAAGGGCCCTCCCCTCAGAGGAGCGCCCCCAGTTTACCCGCGTCTCATCAACACTGTTCCCAGTCAGGGATAGAGGACCTATCCAAGGACGTGTGTAGTAAGCTGGAGCAGAAACAGCAGCAGAGGCCTGGGAAGTATGTTTGTGATTATTGTGGGAGGGCATGTGCCAAACCCAGCGTACTTAAAAAGCATATTCGCTCACATACTGGGGAGCGACCCTACCCCTGCGTTCCCTGCGGCTTCTCTTTCAAAACCAAGAGCAATTTATACAAACACAGAAAATCTCATGCTCACTCTGTCAAAGCTGGGACAGTGCCAATTTCAGAACTGGGTTCTTACAATGCCAACATAGAGGACCGGGGATCTTTAGAAGGAGAAGGAGAGCTATACTCTGACGCTGAGCAGAGCTCTGACACGGATGATGACTATTCATCGTTCTTGGACTCTGTTTCAGTCGAGGAACCAGATAGCACCACTGCTGTGAAAGTACTGAATCTCATTGCCCAGAAACAGGGAGTTACATCAACATTATCTGAGGAGCGTTCAGCCAGGCTCCCAGAGATCAATGGTGCTCAAGCTCCAGCCGTTTCTCAGGTCAGTCGTGCAATTCAATCCAGCGCCATCAAGCAGAGGCTGGCACTCCGGCTCTCAGAGAAAAGGAGCAGTGACACTGACACATCTCTCTCCCTGCCTAGCCAGGGAAGCAAAGGCAGCACAGACTCAGGCTACTTCTCACGCTCTGAGAGCGCAGAACACCAAACCGGTGGTCCTCCCAACACAAACGCCAAGTCCTATCAAGAAATTATGTTTGGGAAGTGTTACAAACCGAACCCGAAACAGGCCATAACTGTTGTGACTTGCACTACAGACTTAATAAGTGATCGTAAGTCTTCAGAGCGAGGTGTTTCCCGCGTATTCACACAAGAAAAGGAATCAATGATAGAATCGATCAGAATAAACACACATTCATTTACAAGGGAAGAAATTAAAGAGGCTCAACTAGAGCTCTCCGATTCTGGGCAGCTGGTGCGGAGCAACTCGATGCCCACGTCCTCAGCTGCGTGTCTGGACATGCCACAAGGCCTGCGAGGCAGCCACTCCTTTGATGAGAGGGCATCCCCTGGAGGTATTAGGAGACTCAGGCGACAGGCTGCCTTTGAACACTCTGCACACGATGGACACACAGAACTTCCTGACCACTACGGAAACATCTCTGATATTTCCAACCTTGGAGTAGAGATGGAATTTGCGACGAGGAAACGACGGAAGGAAAACTGTATCAGGGAGGAGGAGGATATAGCAAGCCAGTATCACACAGACTCCGACCACGCTGAAGAGACGAGGGACTGTGATTCAAAGCCAGCCTCTCAAGGTGCTCTAACCACGACTCCTTCAGTGAAAGTGCATGCCCAAGGCGTGAATACACAGGATAGAGCGCAGTGTGATAGACTGGACATGGAAATGTTGGAAGACACCACAGAGAAGAGAGCTTTAGGTAATGTCATCTCTGTGATTCAACACACAAACTCCTTGAGCAGGTCTCACTCGGACGAGTCTTACAACCGCCAGAGACGGGAAAAGCCTTCCTCAATGGAAGTGGTGGAGCAAACCGAAACCCGAGATAAAAGGACTGAGGTCATTACACACCAATTGAGTGACAGTAGATTGTTAGATCAATCATATCAAATGACACCTAAGCTAGTCCGTCAGTCCAACATACAGGTCCCAGAGATCAGGGTGACTGTAGAACCTGACAGTCCAGAGAAAGAGAACGCAGCGGAGGTGAAACAGGTGAAGGCGAAGGAGCCCGATAGATATGTAGAGGAGTTCCAGTGGCCTCAAAGAAGTGAAACCCTGTCTCAGTTCCCCCCAGAAAAACTCCCTCCAAAGAAGAAGAGACTGCGCTTAGCTGACTTGGAGCACTCTTCTGGTGAATCTAGCTTCGAGTCAGCCTGTACGAGCCTCTCCCGAAGCCCTAGTCAGGATAGCAACCTATCCTACTGCTCCAGCTTCTCGTTTGACCGAGAAGAGAGAGAGCGAGAGTTTATCCCCAAGCCAGCTCCCCTGGCAGCTAGACAGGATGAGTTTGGAAAAGCGTTGGAGTTCTTAGCTGTGCCAGGAAGCGCCCACTCCCTCTCTGTCCTGAACCAGCGTCAACAACATGAAATGAGACGCTCCTCTTCAGAACAGGCACCATGCAACTCTCAGCGCAGAGAGCTCCCAGAGGTCCGAAGCGTATCATTTGACTACGGCAGTCTCTCTCCAATGGCCAAAGTTAGACATGCGGAACTCGGCGCCAGTTACTCAGAACCCAGACGGGGTAACTTGGTAAGACAGGCGTCCTTGAATGTTGACCCTGAATTTACACATCCAGTCCTTCCGCTAAATATTCTTCCTCAGTACCTCAGCAATGCCCTGTCGCTCTCAACCACTTCTCTGCTCTCGCAGTCTCTGCCACTGTTTGCCCCTCAGCCACCACACTCCGGTCTCTTAGTTCCTGTTAGAATACAGGCTCACGTGCCATCTTACGGTAGCATTACATACACCACTGTGTCACAGGTTGTAGAGGATCCATACGAAAACTCTCTCACTTCTCACTTTGCACATTTATCCACAAATGTAGATGTGTTATTAGGACACCCCCGAGGACTGTTGACCAACAACCCAGCCCAGATTCAAGTTCTAGATCTGTCACCAGCTAAGTTTAAGACAGGCATCCCTCTAACCCTGACCTCCAGGACTATCTCCACCACCAACTGTGGATCCAGTGGTGGATCCAACAAGCGCATGTTGTCTCCGGCCAGCAGCTTGGACCTGTTCACGGAGGTAAAACAGCAGAAACGTGTCAAAGAGGAGAAAATGTACGGTGAGATAGTGGAGGAGTTGGGTGCTGTGGAGTTAGGGAACTGTAATGTGACCGAAGAGAGCAAGTACAGTTTAAAGACGGAGTTTAAAAGTGACACCAACCAGGGAGCATCACTGTCAGGCCTTTCTTCTATATCCTCTTTGTCTGTGTCATCCTCACGTCATTCTCTTGACGACCGAGCAAGTGAAAGCTTCATCTCACCTCAGCAACAAGGGTCAGAATGTCCTGATTCCCCTATGGACAACTCCCCAACCGAAACACGCCTATATCCACCCTCTCTGATTTCCCTCTCTGATTTCAAAGAGTCTGGCATGGACATCAAGGCACAGATGGAAATTATGGTGCAGGTAGTCAAAGGTCAGGGCATCCTCATCTCTGACGGTGAAAACACCAAACTGATATCTCAGTTTCCAAGTCTTCGCACAACGACAGTTGTGAGTTGGTGCTATCTGAACTACACCAAGCCAAACAGCACTCACAACACTTCTCCTATGTCCTCTGTGTACACTACGTGGTGCGTCAGTTCCCATAACCCCAACCCTCCTAACCTCAACACCAGTGCAACCCTGGCTCTGCTCCGCTCCAAACAGAAGACTAACACATGGGTGTACACAATGGCTGCCATGTACCAACCTGGGACTGGGAAACTGGTCTCCTCCTCACTCTTATGGAGGCAGAAGCTTGAGCTGGTGAGAACCTTTATTGTTCATTTTTGATTTAGTCCAAATCACCCTTACATTTCCATATTGTATGTTTACCATCCTTCACTAAAGTTACATCATAAACTAATATTGTATAATATTGTAACCATATTACATTGTTAATATCCTGTATTACCTAACTCCATTACCTAAACATATCTAAACTGCATGTTAACAGAATGTATATTCTTGACCTCCCGAGTGGCGCAGCGGTCTAAGGTTGCTGCGTCACTACAGCCTGGGGTTCGATCCCTGTGTCATTATCGGTCGTGACCGGGAGTCCCATAGCGCAGCGCATAATTGGCCCAGCGTCATCTGGGTTAGGGGAGGGTTTGGCCCAGCATCGTCCGGGTTAGGCCCAGCGTCGTCCGGGTTAGGGGAGGGTTTGGCCCAGCGTCGTCCGGGTTAGGGGAGGGTTTGGCCCAGCGTCGTCAGGGTTAGGGGAGGGTTTGGCCCAGCGTCGTCCGGGTTAGGGGAGGGTTTGGCCGGAGGGGCTTTACTTGGCTCATCACTCTGACTTTGTTTGTCAGTTGAACTGTGTTTCCTCCGAAACATTGGTGCGGCTTCCGGGTTAAGCAAACGGTTTGGCGGTTTCTGGGGACGCATTACTCGACCTTCGCCTCTCCCGAGGGAATTGCAGCGATGAGACAAGCTCATGGAGAGAAAATGGGGTTACATTTTTTAAATGTTTTATTCTTCCTTCATATTAATGTTTATTTATCTGGCTCATTTAGCTACAGAGCAAACCCGAGCTCAAAGAGCTGGATGTGATCTCCTGTGGAAGGAAAGTGAAGGATGCCAGCTGCAGGGTAAAAGCAGCGAAGGAGGACTGGAAAGACATGGAGGTCTCCTCGAAACATACAGCAGCGCCAACACCAACACCAACACCAACCCAGATCAAAATCTTTGATGGAGGGTCAGTTATGACACTATCACATGAATCAATAAGCAATAGAATGTTCATTATAATGTTAGCTTGTAATGTTTTATATAGGGGTAACGCCTGGTGGTACAAAATATTTGTCACTTTATTTATTTAACCCGGTAGTCCTATTGAGGTCAGAAGACCCCTTTCCCAAGGGTGACCTGGAATTAGATGAAATATATGTATTCACTTAACTTAGCTTTTTTATAGAACATCACATTAAGGATTGTTTCCCTTCCCTCAGGTTCAAGTCCAATGAGGACTATGTGTACGTGAGGGGCCGAGGCCGAGGAAAGTATATCTGTGAGGAGTGTGGCATCCGCTGTAAGAAACCTAGTATGCTAAAGAAACACATACGCACCCACACTGACGTCAGACCCTACGTTTGCAGGGTCTGCAACTTCGCTTTCAAAACGAAAGGTGGGTATCCCGTCTTTTTATTCCATTGAGATGAATGAAACAAGCGGTATAAAAGCACTTTGTGACAACTGATGATTTAATTGATTTGATTGATTGATTGATGACAATAGGAACATTTATTTCCAAAATGTACAATTGAAGGGTAATGAATGTAGTAAGCTCAACAAGATGAATCTTTAAATGTTTGTTGTCCTACAGGAAACCTGACCAAGCATATGAAGTCAAAGGCTCACATGAAGAAGTGTCTTGAGATTGGTGTGTCAGTCACAGTGGATGATACAGAGACACAGGAATCTGGTAAAATATTGACCAATGACCAGTATACTATACTTCACTCCCTAATATGAATTATTCAGATATGTAACACTGAGTTAATGACAGAAAGGAATTTGATTTATATTTGTCTTTATTTTTTCCTGTTCTTTCAAACAATACAGATGACATCCAGCAAGACTCGAAGACCGGGGTCGTGAGCTCAGCCAAACACCAGTTCTCGGATGCAGACGACTCCGATGGCATGGATGAAGAGATAGATGACATCGACGAAGATGACGATGATGATTACGACGGTGGCTCCACTCCAAAAATCCGCTCCCGGAGCACCAGCCCTCAGCCCTGTGACATAGCCTCTCCGTCGGTCACCGCTGCCACCATCACCCAGGTTGTGTCGTCGGATCTCCATGGCTGTACCCTCAGTACCTTCCGTTCTCTCCCCAGCTGCCTCACCAACTCCATCGTGCCTCCACCGTGCCATGCCCATACCTCCATCTCAGGCAAGAGGACAGGGCCAGACCGGAGGACTGTCTTAGCCTCCAGCCTGGACAAGGAGCCGAGTGAGAGAGAGAGGCTTGTGGAGGAGGACTGTAGCCTGGCCATGCTGTCTCCTGACCAGGGTTGTCTGTTCACCGGTCTGCTGTACACTGGCTGGGAGTCCCCTCTGAGGGAACTGTCCCCCTCCCAGCTCCGCTACCCATCACCCCGTAGAGACCTCTCCCCCCGGGGTCGATTCTCACCTCGATGGGACACCTCCCAGCTGAGGCCCAGCTCCCCCAACCTCACCCCCATCCAGCACCTCTCCCCGGCCTGCATGGAGAGGCCCCTGTCCCCAGGCGGAGTGGACCTGCCTGGGAGGAGGGAGCCATCGGCCCGGGGCAGACAGAGGGTGGTGCTGAGGGCTGTGTCTCCACGTAGAGGGGGCTCGCAACACAGAGGGTCTGGCGATAAAACCAAGCGACAAGCCAAGGCTGAACTTGTCCACAAGGGAGGATCCATTGAAATGGATTTGGTATGTAATATAGTTGTATACACTATATTATACACACATGTTTAGATTGACTAGTATGCTTGTCCATGCAAAACTAGTTGCACTGACTTCATTTCAACCATCTTTGTCAGCTGGGTTGTTAGTATTCTTGATATAAAACCTTTATTCATTTTTTTTCCCACCCCTGGAGTCCCTGCATTAAACTGTAGAAAACTGTCTTCTGGTAGTCACTATAACTTGTTGTTTTTAGGATCAGAGGAGAAGCACGCTCCCCAAACTGCCTGGTCCCTACATCTCCAGTTGTACCCATCATAATGTCCTCAGCCACCTTCCCCTACACTCCCAGCAGCAGGCTCGAACTCTACTCCCCATGGTCCCTATCGGGGGGATCCAGGTACTGCGCTCTTTGCCCTCCTGCAGCTCTGACCGGACCCATCTGTCAGTCCTGTCCCATCAGAAGACTGAGCTCCACCAGGACAGCAATAAGGAGGGATCTGTCTGTGTGGCGGGCTTCGGTGCAGAGGACTCAGTAGCCCAGCAGCAGGAGAAGGAGTGGGAAAGGGAGAGGCCGTCCCCCCACCAGACACCCTGGGACTCTGAGGAGGAGAAAGATCTTGTCTCTGTCCTCACGGTCAGGGACCCTAAGCAGGAAGAGGGTCTTCAGACCTGCACCAAGGCCATCGCCTCCCTCAGGATCACTTCCGAGGAGCATCAATAGGCTGGGGTTGCATAGGGCTCTGGCCAAAAGTAATGCACTCTATAGGGAATAGGGTACCATTTGGGACATATGCTACATGACCAAAGGTATGTGGACACCTGCTCGTCTAACATCTCATTTCAAAATCATGAGCATTAATATGGAGTTGGTCCCCCCATTGCTGCTATAACAGCCTCCACTGGACTTGCTTCCATTCAGCCACAAGATCATTAGTGAGGTTGGGCACTGATTTTGGGTGAATAGGCCTGGCTCGCAGTCGGTGTTCCAATTCATCCCAAAGGTGTTCAATAGGGTTGAGGTCAGGGCTCTGTGCAGGCCAGTCAAGTTCTTCCACACCGATCTCGACAAACCACTTCTGTATGGACCTCGCTTTGTGCATTGTCATGCTGAAACAGTAAAGAGCCTTCCCCAAACTGTTTCTACAATGTTGGAAGCACAGAATCGTCTAGAATGTCATTGTATGCTGTAGCGTTAAGATTCCCCTTCACTGGAACTAAGGGACCCTTCCTGAACCATGCAATACAGTTGGCACTATGCATTGGGGCAGGTAGCGTTCTCCTGGCATCCACCAACCCTAGATTTATCCTTCGGACTGCCAGATGATAAAGCGTGATTCTTCACTCTGGAGAATGTGTTTCCACTGCTTCAGCTGACGCTTGGCATTGTGCATGGTGATCTTAGGTTTGTGTACAGCTGCTCGGCCATGGAAACCCATTTCATGAAGCTCCCGACGAACAGTTCCTGTGCTGAAGTTGCTTCCAGAGGCAGTTTGGAACTCGGTTGTGAGTGTTGCAACCGAGGACAGACGATTTTTACGCACTTCAGCACTCGGCGGTCCCGTTCTGTGAGCTTGTGTGGCCTACCACTTCGCAGCTGAGCCGTTGTTGGTCCTAGACATTTCCACTTCACAATAACAGCACTTACAGTTGACCGGGGCAGCTCTAGCAGGGCAGAAATGTGATGAACTGACTTGTTGGAAAGGTGGCATCCTATAGCGATGCCATGTTGAAAGTCACTGAGCTCTTTAGTAAGGCCATTCCACTGCCAATGTTTGTCTATGGAGATTGCTCGATTGTATACACCTGTCAGCAACGGGTGTGGTTGAAATAGCCAAATCCACTAATTTGAAGGGGTGTCCACATACTTTTGTATATATAGTGTACCTTGGAGCTTCCTCAAGGAGCAGCTGAGCCTCTCATCCATTGCCCAGTCCCCAGCTTGCCTGGTGGCAAGATCTGTTTATGCTGTCTTGTCAACTTCTATGGTCACATAGGAGTTGGCAAGACAGCACAAGAAGATTTGGCACCAGAATACATCCACAGTCCCTCTCAATCTCATTCCTCTAAACAGACAGACAGACAGTCAGACATACAAAATGACTTCATCCAGTCCCTTTTGGTTGGGTGTTGGAGGCTCTCCTCTCAGTCGGTTCAGGTTTCTGCATGCTAGTAGTGTAAAGGCCAGTCATCTAACACGCCCCTCCCTTCCTGTCTCCCTCCCACAGACTATATCTATATCTGAGCGAAGAACAAACCTTGAAATACAGGAACAACACAAGACTTCATGCTCTCTATGAATTAAGAGTTTTTGAACATTTAGGTCAGCAGAATCCTCATAGCGAAGGACAAGCAAGAAGTCAGTTGAAGCGGTGGACACAGGTGCAAAACATGGTGTTAAAGTAAATGCTTATATATTAGTTAAGCTTGCATACACTTGCACACAAACCTAATTATTGATGTTGATTATACTCCATAACCCACTCTTAACACATACAGTATGTGCATACACATGTATACGTGGACAAGCATTTCGCTACACCCGCAATAACATCTGCTAAATATGTGTATGTGACCAATAACATTTGATTTGATTGGACTACTTTGAAAATAGGCTGTTATTGTATTCATATCGAGTGATGATAGTTAAGGGTTTGATTATTGAAAACATTGGAGAGGGAGTAACAACATAAGTATCTGAAATATGAAAGTATTTGAAAATTGAGTCTGACCAAATTTAGCATAGACTTGCTTCTTGTCCAGTTTGGTGCTTTTGATTGAACAGCAAAGGTCTGTCTATGCCTTTTCTTTGCTTTGCTTTCTACCTATGTTTTGAACGAGCATATTAAGCAAGGGAAAAGTGAATATCATTTTTAAGGAACTTTTAATCAGAATTGTCTGACGTGACAGTGTTATTTATTATCAATGAATATTGCACTAAAACATATATTTTACTTTGTGGAATGAAATTGCTGATTTGTGCCGCTACGTTTAATGTAAATGTGTCCATTTTAAATGTTTTATGTTGCAGATTCTCAATGTTGTGTTTTTATCTTTATGCTATTGCACAAATAGAGAAGTGAATATTATGTATACTGTGAGATGTCTTTATATATTAGAAAAGTACTCTCTTATTGACGACGGAAAATATTTGACTACTATTTATATGCTGTATATTATCTCCACTTATGCAACAGTGTGTCCCACTGACCGAAGCGTATGAGATCCTTATGATGTCATGTCATTGCTTTATAACTTATGGCTTTGAATCAAAAACTTGTTTTTGTTATTCTGGCCACTGAATCTTTATGAATTTAAATAAGCACTTTCCTCCTAACTTTGATAACTGACTGAGGTGGTGAGTGAGGAGAAATAAAAACAATCATGTGAGCTAATTGTGAGTTCAAACATTCCACTTATTTTAAGTGATCCTTACCTGCAGTGCCTTCAGAAAGTATTCACACCCCTTGACTTTTTCCACATTTTGTTGTGTTACAGCCTAAATGTATTACATTTAGATGTTGTGTCACTGGCCTACACGCAATACCCCATAATGTCAAAAAGGAATTATGTTTTTAGAAATGTTTACAAATTCATTTAAAATGAAAAGCTGAAATGAGTCTTGAGTCAATAAGTATTCAACCCCTTTGTTATGGCAAGCCTAAGTATGTTCAGGAGTAAAAATGTGCTTAACAAGTCACATGATAAGTTGCATGGACTCTGTCAGCAATAATAGTGTTTAACATGATTTTTGAATGACTACCTCATCTCTGTACCCCACACATACAGTTATCTGTGCGGTCCCTCAGTCGAGCAGTGAATTTCAAACACAGATTCAACCACAAAGACCAGGGAGGTTTTCCGATGCCTCACAAAGAAGAGCACCTATTGGTAGCCTGTATAGAATATAAATATTTCAAAACATGCATCATGTTTGCAATGTGGAAATAAAGTAAAACTGCAAAAAATATGGCAAAGAAATGTACTTTATATCCTGAATACGTTATGTTTGGGGCAAATCCAACACAACACATCACTGAGTACCACTTCATATTTTCAAGCATGGTGGTGGCTACATCATGTTATGGGTATGCTTGTTATTGGCAAGGGAGTTTTTTGGGGATAAAAAGAAATGGAATTGAGCTAAGCACAGGCAAGATCCAGAGGAAAACCTGGTTCAGTCTCCTTTCTAACAGACACTGGGAGACAAATTCCCCTTTCATCAGGACAATAACCTAAAACACGAGGAGAAATATAACCTGGAGTTGCTTAGAAAAACAATATTGAATGATCCTGTGTGGCTTATTTACAGTTTTAAATTAAATTGTTTTGAAAATCTATGGTAAGACTTTAAAATGGCTGTCTAGCAATGATTAACAACCAACTTGACAGAGCTTGAAGAATTAGAGACTTACCAAGAAAGACTCACAGCTGTAGTTGCTGCCAAATGCGATTCTAACATGTATTGACTCAGGGGTGTGAATAGTTATGTAAATGAGATGTTTCTGTATTTAATTTTCAATACATTTAGAAAAAAAAGAAGAAGAAAAATGTTTGTTTTTTCACTTTGTCATTATAGGGTATTGTGTGTAGATGGGTGAAAAAAAATCTATCTAATCCATTTTGACTTCAGGCTGTAACACACCAAAATGTGAAATAAGTCAAGGGGTATGAATAGTTTCTGAAGTCACTGTAAGTATGCATGTACAGTGCATTGCGTTTTACAATTTTATTCCCTTTTAGTTTTAAGTGTGAATGTTCTTTTAGGTTTTAGGTAAAGAAGATGGGTGGATTAATTCATTTGTTTCCGCTAATAATGTAAATACTTGTACACTGAAATTCATATTTCCTTTATGCACAATAGTTTTTGTCTGGGTTGAATTTGCAGTGTTGAATTCACAACTTTTTATGTGGATTGTAGATATCTTTTAAGAGGTAAAAAAATAATGGCTGCGTTTTAAATATTGAAGTTATTAACATGACGTTAGCAAATTGACTTGACATTTACAGTTTCACAGCTGAGACATGAGTGTGGATTGATTTGAAATACATTATACTCAGCTTTAACTCTCACCATGATGTCTGTGGTAGCCATCACTTTACCGACTCCATTTACATGCTATCACAGGTCATACTGTATGGCAGTGGCGATTTTAGCATATACATCTTGGTTGGGCAAACGCCAACTTTTTTTTTTAGATGCATGCCAGCAAAGCCACTGCACAACACAACACTAAACAATACATGAATTGCACTATAATGGTGTCTTGTGGTGCCCACAAACTGTTAGGGCCTATATAAAGCTGAGCTTTCTTTTCAGCACCATAGAGTGAATCCTTACCACTGCTACACCTGGCTATCAGTAGAGCCTTGTCTAGCAGCGAAACAGCCTAATTGTTTATTTTTATTTTTTATTAATCTTTAATTAACTAGGCAAGTCACTTAAGAACAAATTCTTATTTACAATGACAACCTACCAAAAGGTCTCCTGCGGGGATATGGGCTGGGATTTAAAAATATATATAATAATAAATAAATATAGGAGAAAACACACATCACGACGAGAGACAACACTACAATAAAGAGAGACCTAAGACAACAACATAGCAAGGCAGCAACACATGACAACAAAGCATGGTAGCAACACAACATGATATTATTTCTTTAAAAAAAAACATAGCTGATATGGCTGACTTGCTTAAACAAATGTGGTTTCTACTGACAATTGAGATGAACAAACTATGGCATAAGGTGACGTCGAGTGGATAAGAGGAATTCTGTCATTTCGATTAAGACATTAATGAGCGAGCTAGGATGGACATAACTATTTGGTCAACACTTTTGAAATGTACAGCAACAGAATTTAGGACATGGGCCATTCTTACAGTATTCTCCCTATATACCAAGTCAGAACCGTAGGATAAATAAAGGGGGCATATAAGCAGACAATTGTGCATCGCCCCATAGACCTCCCGGTCACGGCCGGCTGCGACAGAGCCTGGGCTCAAACCCAGAGGTGGCACAGCTAGCACTGCGATGCAGTGCTTTAGACCACTGCGCCACCCCGGAGGCCCGAATGTTTATCCTTTTAAGCTTGGAAAAGAGACCCTTAAACCCAGACTTGGACCACAAACCCACTCCACAGATAGCAGATTGCTTTGCAACACTTGCTGTTAGCCACTGATTCCTTCCAAACCACTCATTGTTGAATTTGCAATTTCCAACTTGTTGTGTAATGTTTATGTCCAATGGCTGATGAGCACTGATATGTTTTATCTATAATTTCTCTTCATCATTTCTCTTCATATGACAATGATTTGCCAGTAGATTGTTGACTTTTCAAATGTACCTTTATTTAACTAGGCAGGTCAGTTAAGAACAAATTCTTATTTTCAATGATGGCCTAGGAATAGTGGGTTAACTGCCTTTTTCAGGAGCAGAACAACAGATTTTTACCTCGTCAGCTCAGGGATTCGATCTTGCAACCTTTCAGTTACAAGTCCAACGCTCTAACGCCCCGGCTACCTGCTGACTTGATTCTTGATGATAACTGCTAGCTTGCTAGTTAAGGTACGATGATCACTCCAATCAAAGCTACGGTAGATATAATGTGATTTGATGTCCTTTTATCTATGGCCTTGAGCCTTCTTGGATGGGCAGTTCTAATGTAACTCTATGGCAGCACCCAAAGGGACTTGGTCTTTTACCAAATAGGGCTATCTTCTGTATACCAACCCTACCATGTCACAACACAGCTAATTGGCTCAAACACATTAATTAAGAAGGAAAGAAATACCGCAAATGAACTTTTAACAAGGCACACCTGTTAATTGAAATGGTTTCCTCATGAAGCTGGTTGAGAGAATGCCAAGAATGTGCAAAACTGTCATCATGGCAAAGCCTGACTACTTTGAAGAATCTAAAATCTAAAATAGATATTGATTTGTTTAACACTTTTTTGGTTACTACATGATTCCATGTGTTATTTCATAGTTTTGATTTCTTCACGGCTTTTCTACAATGTAGAACATAGTAAAAATAAATAATAAAACCCTTGAATAAAAAACCCTTGAATAAGTAGGCGTTTCCAAAATGTTCACTGGTACTGTATATATAACTGAGAATAAAAAGACTAGGCAACAAGGATAGATAATAACCAGCAGCAGCAGCAGCGTATGTGATGAGTCAAAAAAAGGGTCAATGCAAAAAGTCTGGGCAGCTATTTGGTTGACTATTTAACTAACTGAAAGTCAGTGTTAGTGTTAACTCACCAAGTTACAGATTTTGTACCTCTTATTAAAGCAGTCGCTAATTCCCTTGATTGGTTATTGACATCGTTACTGGACAGTCAGGATAGAGAAAACACAGTGATGTTTCAGATTATATCATATTTGTCCTGGGAGGGAGAACTCTCCAGAATAAAGTGGATAGAGATTTATATTATACTGACATCCTCTGGTGATGAATGATCAGTACAGGCAACTGTTCCTTTGAGAAAGGGGAGAACGTCAATTGCACCTAAACACAAACCTTCATATTCCAGCCACTGTTACTAAGAATACCATGATCAATTATACAATGGATTTCGTGTGTGTTTTAGTCATAAAATATATTCGCTGTCTATTAATTTAGTTCTAATATGCTGGAGGGTGAGCAAAATATGATTGCTGGTTGTATTGTTTATGAATCTACATAGTAGCATGGGTCGCATTAGCTTTCAGAAATCAGTATTTTCAGCGTTTTATATTGAAAGTCAACAGTGGTATTTTGCGTCAATGAAGTGATTGGGGCGTGCAAGGACTAAAAGATGCATGGCCATTATATTTCTCAATGTTTATCGTAGAAAGAATTTAGCCAGATATATTTCCTAATGTTTTGCTTAAAGAATTTTGCATTTAAACTAGCTACCAGAGAAATACTAAACAGGAGGAAAGTACCGGACAAAATTAGTCTACAATAGTCTGCACATCAGTCAGAGCAAAAACATTTCATCTGAGTGTGGAAGTGAAACTAAAGCAAGAAAAATTGTCCTTTTACATGAATGATTTGGAGCGAACCGTGTCTGAAACCGAGCAGAATTTACAATAAGATGCATTTTATAAAACGCAACAAAAGATGTAGCCTATTTTCTGCGTTGCATCTTTCCTTTTCTGCGTGACAAATGCGAATCCTGCGTTAACGCGACCCCTGATAATACTGTTACAAAGTCCTTAACGTAAGGTTTGTGTGGTTTTCATTGTGGACGTTTTGAACAGGGGATGTGATTTATATATTATTATTTCTCTATGGCCTCTCTCTTTCTGTGTTGGTGTCAATATGTTCCCCTGTCTCTCTCAGTTGTGTCCCGGTGGTTTATTTTGAGGTCTTCTTCACAGCTGTTTTATCTGTGGGGCCAGAGTTAGAGCACCCCCTCCCCCTCTCTCTCTCTTACCCCCCTCTTCACGTTTCCTTTCCCCTCTCCTAGATCCTGGACCTTTTGGTAAGAAGCAGTTCAATATCTTCTATGCGTTTGTTTGCAGATATTTGAGTTTTGGATGGTGTAGAATGAAATATTTTCATGGGTATATGTTTTCTGTCTTGTGCACTGTACGTTTGCATTGTACGTTTGAATGTATTTAGGATAAGCTTACTTTTGGGGGGGAATGGGTGACTTGTCACACTCGTGAAGCAGTGCAATGTTTCTATCGTGATGGAACCTCTTGTTCTTTGGTGTTTTATGAGAAGTTGTCAGCTACAGTATAGGCCAAATGCATTTTTACATGTCCCGTTGTATCAAATTAATGTTCTGTTCAAAGTTTTTCTTGGAATGGATTAGGAAGGCTATAGAAATAGATATGATAATTTCTTCTGAGTAAATGTAAATTCTAACTCAGTTGGGTAGTCACTTAAGTACTTTGCTGGATATTTAAAGTTATGTTTTTTTTAAGTGTCATTAATCTATCAAGTACTTTAACAAAAAAATATTAGTGTACTACAATTTACAACAACAAGCTAAGATTGTGGAGAAAAAAAATCAATAACATGCCCATATTAAGAAGTTCCTAAAATAGCATATTGGCCCAGGACAGGTGCCATGTGCTCTGACTACTCTGCTCTGCCTGTGAGTTGAGACTGAGTCGAGGGTATGCACCCAGGCAGCAGGCTAATTATATGCACATTAACAGGCCACAGTCAAGCACTATCAGACTTCGATAGGCAAACAGACAGTGGAGGTTGATAGATTATAAATTCCTCATCGACTATGTCATGAAGGGTAATAAAATACATAAACAATAGAAAACAGTTTAAATAATATTGGAAAAGATTGTTTCAGCTATTCTGCTAAAGATTGGTTTGACCTTGTCTTTTCTTATACAGCAGTATATAAAATTACTATTAGTATATAGCACTGCTTTTAATTTCCAAGCTTGAGAAACTAATCAGGGTGTTTTCATTGAGTGTGTGAGGGCTATAAGATTAGTCTCATTAACCGTCATCCTTCACAGAAACATTGAACTTGAACAAGAATATGTCCATATTAGTTCAAGTAGTTCTAATTCTATGCTGTATTATATCATTATATCTTAGTGCAAGCCTATCAGAATGGAGACATGTCAGGTGAGTGACCAGGTGGATCCAGCCCAGTGTCAGGGTCAGGTGGACCTGACAGAGGACCTGAGCAAGCAGCTAGAGGACATCATCAGTACCTACCAGGAGGCCAGTGAGGAGCCTGCTGAGCAGGAAGAGGTTGAGGAGGAGGTTCTGAAGGAGCAGGTCACCAAGAGCTCCGCCAAGGACCAGAAACTAGAGAAGAAGATGCTGAAGAGCCTTGGTGGGTTGTGTGTTCTTCTTCATCTTTCTTCTTCTGTTCTATTTAGCATCCATTCAGCATCAATAGTTGTTAGTGTTACAGTGTATCAATAGTTTTAGTGTTATTAACTGTACTGTAACATGATCTCTATTCAGGCAAAGAGGCCATGCTATTGATGCAGAGCTTGAACAAGCTCGGCACTCCAGAGCAGAAACTGGAGGCCATCATCAAGAAGCACGCTGAGCTGGTGAGTGGACTGTGCTGAATTATACATCGGAGGTAGTATGCCGTGGTGTCTAGTAGGGAACTAGATGTGGTCTTTGCCCTTGTATTATCTGTTCATGCTAAATATATTTTATATTATTCGTGGTGAAGCATATAGTTATATTTATCTAACTGGCTGCTAACCAGTACCATATCATTAGTCTACACCTATGCAGCAGTATTTGCTTATTCTGCATATATTTGTTTTGTAAAGAACAAAAATGATGTGTGTGTGTGTGTGTGTTGGTAGCTGGAGGAGCACCGGGGTGACCAGAAGCAGCTGAAGGTTCTGCAGAAGAAGCTTCTTCAGGTGATGAAGGAGAAGGACCAGCTTCAGAGTGAACACAGCAGAGCGGTTCTGGCCCGCAGCAAACTGGAGTCTCTGTGTAGGGAGCTGCAGAGACACAACAAGACACTGAAGGTGGGCCTCTCTTTGTAGCATATACTGTAGTACTATAGTACACAGACTGCTCTGTCTAACGTCCTAGGTGAGGCTCTCTTCTCACTGTTTACAGCCAACCAGACTTAATCAAATGCATATATCAAATACTACTTTTAAATACCTAAACTGTGCTTGATTTCATATTCCCTATACAGTGGAACCAATGGAATAGTCCTGAAAGTTCAAACTCCAAGCTCAAATACTGACCCAGGTCTGATGCAACAACCAGTGGTGCTCACTAAGTTAAAATTGTGTGGCATGTGTATGGTTAGGCTAGAGTTAGGGCTCTATTCAATTTGTTAAGCTGAAGCGCTACAGATTCCGCTGTTAGAAATGTAAAGGTCATTTCCGATTGAGCTGACATATGCAACATTTCCCCTGAATGCAGTCTCCACTCAAGCGGGAACATTGCCTTTAAATTTAAATGATGCTGTAAAGCTGAACTTCCGGGATGCGGATTGAATAGAGCCCTTAGTATGTGCGTACACGGTCTGTGTGTCTGCTTGTATGTGCAGCGACATTACAGTACATATTTCCTTGCATTATGAGTATATCTGTGAGTGTAACTTACTGTGCATCAGGTGTCTGTGAGTGTGAGATCAAGATTAAGATAACGTTATTGGTCAATTGCACACAGGGTCCAACCTAAATTTGACTTCCGCTTTTAACCCAACCCTTCCGAAAGACGCGCATACCTATAGAGGTTTTGGAGAGGTGCGGGGGCTGCCACACTGGGCGCTCGGGGAGCTGTTTTTGTGGGGGTTAAGTGCCTTGCACAAGGGCACCACGACATGCAATGGTATCTAGGATTTGATGCCAGGAACCCTCCGGTTGCTAGCTCACTTCCCGGGATTCTAGCTGGCAACCCATTGCTAGGCTACATGCCACCCAACTAACTGCATCATCCTGTATAATGTGATCATGCAGGAGGAGACCCTCCAGAGGTGCAGGGAGGACGACCTGAAGAGGAAGGACATCACCACTCACTTCCAGAGCACGCTGACGGACATCCAGGTCCAGATCGAGGAGCACAGTAACCGCAACACCAAACTCTGTCAGGAGAACAGCGACCTGGCAGAGAAACTCAAGAGCCTCATCTCCCAGTACGACGCAAGAGAAGCGGTATGGGGCCTTGTTACAGATGCTCCTGACTGGAGTTTGTAGTGCAGTTTAAACTGACTGTGTTTATTAACATCAACATGCTATAATAATGATATATTTATTTTGTATAGCGTTTTTCAATACAATGAGAATCTCAAAGATGCTTTAAAACAATAAAACAAATGTTACTACATACGATATTGTCACAAACACATTTCAAAATCCTTAGCGACGGCATTCAGTACTCAACTGAGATAGCGACCCGCTCATTATTGACCACAACAGGCCCATGCCACACCAGGAGTCACTGTGTGACAACAAAACAACTTGCTCCTCCATGAGTCGAGACTCAAGAGCATGCTCAGTTGTTCATTTGTCTCATCTTACGTTTCCTTTTTAGTAATTTAGCAGTGCATTAATCTTAAGATAGCTAGGTGAGACTACCACACATCACAGTCATAGTAAGGTAAATGTTCTTCAATCAAGTAGCTCTCAGCAAAGTCAGTGCTAGTAAGAAAAGACAAGTGTGAGTGTTTGTGCAAAGAAGTCGTTTTTTAGTTGTTTTTTTTCTCACAGTGTTGTTAATGTCTGATGAGCTTGGCTCTGTTCATCTCCTCTGCATAAATGTCATAGTTCTCCTTTCAAGTAAAAATGTTACCACTAGCAATATACCAATGATTAATACTAGCCCTTGGCTCCTGTCTTACCGTGGCTGTTGCGTCAAACGTGTAATGTTCGTCTCAGTGAAAGTGACCCAGTCTCCCTCGTCTTACCTTGCAGAACCTGGAAAAGGTATTCAAACATCGAGACCTGCAGCAGCAGTTGTTGGAAACCAAACTTGAACAGGCAAACATATTCATTAAAGAGGGAGAGGAGAAGCACAAGCGAGAGAGGGATCATGTAAGTTAGCATCTTTCAGCAAGTCTGGACTGGCTTAATTGATCTCTAATATGTGTGTTTGTTATGTAAGAGTTTAATCACATGTTCAGTTAATTTATTTTATACTGTATGAAATATGGATCAGTGCATGGAATAAGTTAAACACTAACATCAAATATTTTTTGAGAAATTCCATTCAGTGACAAAGCAAAAAAATTATTAACGGATGTATTTTTTATCAATTGTATTTCTCCAAAGTTGATAAATAAGGCGGCACAGTCACAGGTGAAGGTGCAGATTCTGAAAGAGCAAGAGGAAGGGATGCAGGCCCAGGTAAATGGAGACTGTCTCTGTCTGTCTGTCTGCCCGCCTCCCCTCGTTTTTTTTGTCTAATGTATTTGTCGTTGTGTGTCGGACTGTGTAAGACTAGCTGTCACCATTGACGTCGGCTAATAGGGATCCTAATAAAATACAATCAAAATCTCTGTCTCTCTCTTTCCGGGTCTGTCTCTATATTTTACAAACTTAACTTTCCCATTTCTCCCCCCAGTTGTCCATGTACTCTGAGAAGTTCGATCAGTTCCAGGGGACTGTGTCGAAGAGCAACGGAGTGTACGCCAGCTTCAAACAGGACATGGAGAAGGTAGCCTAAGTCTTGTTCTCCGTATATTACTATCTCCTTATCTGTAATCTTCTATGAGGTCAATTTGGTTGCCATGGCACAAATACATTCCCTTTGTTTACTCTTTGATTTAACTGACAAACTTTCCAATGAGATGGGTTTTGTCTTGTAGATGACCAAGAGAATGAGGAAGCTGGAGAAGGAGTCTATTCAATGGAAAAGCCGTTTTGAGGGCTGCAACAAGGCTCTTATTGATATGCTCACAGACGTAAGATACCATACACATAGCGTACAGTTTTCACCCATTTTTTTAATATTACTTTTACGTTCATGCTCTGTCAAAGACATGATGAAAGACAAACAAGCAACAGAGTTAAATATGAATCTTCTTTGACTCATGGTGGAGATAGTGGCTGCATACCAAATGCACCCTATTCCCTAGTGCCCTACGCTTGACCATAGCTGTATTGACTTTATGCACTATATAGTGAATAGGATACCATTTGGAATGATACCTATGAGTGATCTTTATGAATATCAGTACTGATTTTCACCCTGTATATTTCTACTCCATTCAGAAAACCCTGAAGGAAAAGGAGTTTGAGCTGTTCACCCTGAAGACCCAGAAGCTGGAAAAACTGTGCCGGGCGCTGCAGGAGGAGAGGAACAGTCTCTCTCATAAGCTCCAGGAAGTAAATCCAGCGGCTGCCACCAATGTAGCGGAGATGAAAGAAAATGAGACAAAGGCGAAGGAGAACCCAGAGGTACCTGCTGCTGAGAAGCCCATTGAGACACCCTCTGAAAACCCCTCAAATGAAAGCCCTACTCTCAAAGTACCTGTTGCTACAGAAACCCTCGCAGTTGTAACTCCTGCTCCGGAAAAACCTGCTCCTGCAACACACCTGACCAGCGAGCTGGATAACCTGAAGGCCCAGAAGTCCCGTCTGCAGGAGATTCAAATGTCGTTCACCCTTTCCAACGTTGTGCCACCTGAGTTCTTTGACAACGAAGAAGAGGAGGAGACCACCACAGAGCCACATGGACACACGGAGGCCCCAGAGGCCAGTAGCGAGGCCAGCAAGACCCCAGAGGAACATCACATAGAGGGGTGTAATGGAGACAAAATGACAGAGGAGTCCACTGGCCCTTTTTCTTCTTCTTCTTCTCCTGCAGCAGCTGAAGGACACGAGGCCCAGGAGCAGAGAGATAGGGAACTGGAGACAGTTGACTAGACTATGGTGTAGTTACAGTAGGTTACAATCAGAGACGAAGAACATGAAGTGATCATAACTTATTTGACTGGATTTTTTAAGAATAAACAATAAAAATGTGCTCTTGTTGTCTTCTTTCTATGACTCCATGTTAAAAGAGAAGCTGAGAAGGGGGAGTTGTATAAATGGGAAGCCTAACACTGGATTGATTAGGAGTTGTATATCTTGTATTTATTACGCATCTTTGCTAGTAGTTAATCAGTAATCATTAACCATACAATATGGCTGAGAAAGAGACAGATGCGCAGACTTATGCGAAAGCTTTGACAAGTTTTGTTGAAAATGGAAAAGCACTATTGGAACTCGCTGAACAGGAGAGCAAAGAGGGTAGGTTGTGTGCTAGGCCTACAGCTAGCGCTATCTATTAAAGTTTCATGATTCATTCCTGCTCAACATGGACATTATGTGGAAGGCTAATGAGCTGTTGGCAAATGGCAACAGTAAGTTAAAGTCAGCAAGGTCCTAAAAAGAGGTTATGATTGTTAATTAAATAAACATATATCATTTATAGGACTTCTGCAAGACTACATCAGGAAGAAGATCCGTATTGAACTGAACCAATCACTACTGGGACTTATTCCAGCAGGGGCAAGGTTATTCACAAGGTTCTGTTTTACATTAACTATTAACTAGCTGCTAAAGCCACTTTCTACCACTCTAAATTCCAAGCATCTGCCTCTAACCCTAGGAAGCTCTTTGCCACCTTCTCCTCCCTCCTGAATCCTCCTCCCCCTCCCCCCCCCTCCTCCCTCTCTGCAGATGACTTCGTCAACCATTTTGAAAAGAAGGTCGACGACATCCGATCCTCGTTTGCTAAGTCAAACGACACCGCTGGTTCTGCTCACACTGCCCTACCCTGTGCTCTGACCTCTTTCTCCCCTCTCTCTCCAGATGAAATCTCGCGTCTTGTGACGGCCGGCCGCCCAACAACCTGCCCGCTTGACCCTATTCCCTCCTCTCTTCTCCAGACCATTTCCGGAGACCTTCTCCCTTACCTCACCTCGCTCATCAACTCATCCCTGACCGCTGGCTACGTCCCTTCTGTCTTCAAGAGAGCGAGAGTTGCACCCCTTCTGAAAAAACCTACACTCGATCCCTCCGATGTCAACAACTACAGACCAGTATCCCTTCTTTCTTTTCTCTCCAAAACTCTCGAACGTGCCGTCCTTGGCCAGCTCTCCCGCTATCTCTCTCAGAATGACCTTCTTGATCCAAATCAGTCAGGTTTCAAGACTAGTCATTCAACTGAGACTGCTCTTCTCTGTATCACGGAGGCCCTCCGCACTGCTAAAGCTAACTCTCTCTCCTCTGCTCTCATCCTTCTAGACCTATCGGCTGCCTTCGATACTGTGAACCATCAGATCCTCCTCTCCACCCTCTCCGAGTTGGGCATCTCCGGCGCGGCCCACGCTTGGATTGCGTCCTACCTGACAGGTCGCTCCTACCAGGTGGCGTGGCGAGAATCTGTCTCCTCACCACGCGCTCTCACCACTGGCGTCCCCCAGGGCTCTGTTCTAGGCCCTCTCCTATTCTCGCTATACACCAAGTCACTTGGCTCTGTCATAACCTCACATGGTCTCTCATATCATTGCTATGCAGACGACACACAATTAATCTTCTCCTTTCCCCCTTCTGATGACCAGGTGGCGAATCGCATCTCTGCATGTCTGGCAGACATATCAGTGTGGATGACGGATCACCACCTCAAGCTGAACCTCGGCAAGACGGAGCTGCTCTTCCTCCCGGGGAAGGACTGCCCATTCCATGATCTTGCCATCACGGTTGACAACTCCATTGTGTCCTCCTCCCAGAGCGCTAAGAACCTTGGCGTGATCCTGGACAACACCCTGTCGTTCTCAACTAACATCAAGGGGGTGGCCCGTTCTTGTAGGTTCATGCTCTACAACATCCGCAGAGTACGACCCTGCCTCACACAGGAAGCAGCGCAGGTCCTAATCCAGGCACTTGTCATCTCCCGTCTGGATTACTGCAACTCGCTGTTGGCTGGGCTCCCTGCCTGTGCCATTAAACCCCTACAACTCATCCAGAACGCCGCAGCCCGTCTGGTGTTCAACCTTCCCAAGTTCTCTCACGTCACCCCGCTCCTCCGCTCTCTCCACTGGCTTCCAGTTGAAGCTCGCATCCGATACAAGACCATGGTGCTTGCCTACGGAGCTGTGAGGGGAACGGCACCTCAGTACCTCCAGGCTCTGATCAGGCCCTACACCCAAACAAGGGCACTGCGTTCATCCACCTCTGGCCTGCTCGCCTCCCTACCACTGAGGAAGTACAGTTCCCGCGCAGCCCAGTCAAAACTGTTCGCTGCTCTGGCCCCCCAATGGTGGAACAAACTCCCTCACGACGCCAGGACAGCGGAGTCAATCACCACCTTCCGGAGACACCTGAAACCCCACCTCTTTCAGGAATACCTAGGATAGGATAAAGTAATCCTTCTCACCCCCCTTAAAAGATTTAGATGCACTATTGTAAAGTGGCTGTTCCACTGGATGTCTTAAGGTGAACGCACCAATTTGTAAGTCGCTCTGGATAAGAGCGTCTGCTAAATGACTTAAATGTAAATGTAATTAACAAGTTATTAACCCTTTACAATCTGTTTATAAGCACATATTTGCGGTCAAACTGACTGTCTTTCAGGCCCTGAAAATATACTCTGGAAATAATGCAAAATCTAGCCTATATAGATTCAATGATTATTATTGGAAATGACTACCAAATATGTTTTACAAACAATGAAAGACGTTGATTATTATACACCACCAGCATGTCAGTGAAGAAGAAAAAGGACGCTGATGAACTATGGAAGAGAAGCTACCAGTAAGACATATAGCGAAGCTATGTTTCCTAATCAAAACCATTGACTTTGAATGTCAACACCTTAGGGAGATCAACTTTATTAGAGCCAATGTCTTTAGTAATAATTAACTGTTTACCTCATTAGATGAACCTTTGAACAGCTCATACAGAAGTGACACAGTTATTGTTCTCTCTCTAGATGTGCTGAAATGCAGGATGCTGTTGAGGACTTCTTGCAGCTGGGAGTAAGCTGATATGGCTGTTGCTAGGCCTGTTTTTGATATTACTTGCATGATTCTGTGTAAAAACTCTTGTGTATTAGCTTAGCAGGTGAGCTGTTTTTTTCTTGTTCTGGAGGCAGCTACCTCGCATTAACACTTCCTTCCTCCGACATCCACTGGATGTGCTTGGTAATAGGTGCAGTGGGATAGTTTTCTGGAGTACTTGGACAAAGAGCTACATCTGGGTGATAGAATCTTTGGGCAAGAGCCACAAGTAAAATGCCTGTCGCCTGACATACCCCTCATTGATGCCCAGACTGGAGCGTGAGTTTGATGACTTTGTCTTACATGGCCTCTTCTTTGTGATAGACAATAGGTCAAACCAGGGTATTAACTTCTGCCATTCAGAAGTGACGTATTTCGTCTGTCTCTCTGTCTTTCTGTATTTGTTTCAGAACTCTGACGTTAGGGAAGTACCTTGGGAGAGGTGAGAAAGTGCTACTTGTGTTGATCCGTCAGTTCTCCTGCCTCCTCTGTCGAATCCATCTGAAAGATCTGGAGGCCCATAAGGTGAGCCATGTGTTGACAGTTGTATCTAAGGTTTATGATACACCTAGTTGACTCTTCTCATCAACATTAGTTCTCTGTGCATAGCCTACAACCTTTATGGATACACAGAACTGTGATAAAGAAAGAATATGCACGTCCATATTCAGGTGCTGGACAGAAAAAAACATATTCTAGTTGAGGCCATTACACAGAGCACTGTGCCTTGTGTTGCAGATTGCCCTGGATGCATGTGCAGTGCAAGTGGTGGTGGTGTCATTTGGCTGCAGAGAGGGGGCGTTGCATTGGCTGGCGGAGACAGGTTGCCAGTATGACATGGTGTTAGACCCACACAGGAAGGTTAGAGTTACCAGGCAAATTGATTGATTTAGAACGAGGCATCGCAGTGTCAAACATATTTGATTCACTCACTTCCTGATACTTATCTGATGATTTATGTTATACATACTATATACTGCATTTACTACTACTATTCATTTACAATGCACTATAAATAGTCATGTTATGTCGGGGGATTGCAGGTGTACAGCGTGTTTGGCTTGAGAGCATCTCTAAAGAAAGTGTTGAACTTCAACAACATGCTCCTCTACGCTGAATACGTTGTGGCAAACCTGGAGTTTCCAAGAGGTCTGCCGTCTATAGAAGATGATATGTTTCAGGTGTGGTTGTGAGATGATCAGACACATAAAGAATACATTCACTAAGGAGTGTACTTTTATGGTTATATTTTTTGCTCATTCTGTTTTCCATGTTTTCTCAGCTTGGAGGAGACTTTGTCCTGGATGACCAGGGGAGGGTGCTGTTCTCTCACTGCTGTGACAGCCCTATAGACAGACCTGCTGTAGAGGACATACTGAAAGCCCTATAGAATGACCTGCAGTGGAGGACATGCTGGGTGCCATTCAGAAGGGATACCCAAACCTGTCAGGTTCAACATTATGTTAAAAAAAAAACAAGCAGACCCCATCTCATCTGATACAGAAATGTCTTTATCACAGGGAGATATCAGCTAGACTATTGCCCTCAAATTCTTCCCCCATCTAATCAGGGACTGATTTAGACCTGGGACACCAGGTGGGTGAAATGAATTATCAGGTTGTAGAACAGAAAACCAGCAGTACTCCGGTCAACCATAGGGTAAGATTTGAATACCTCAGGAGTGAGATTATATTAGCCGCTCTCTTTCATTAGCTGCTGTACAACTCTGGCACTGGAGACTATAGTCCAGGGGTATTCAATCTTGCCCTATGAGGTTACTTCTGGTTTTCTGTTCTACTAATTGCACCCACCTGCTGTCCAAGGTCTAAATCTGTTCCTGATTAGAGTGGGAAGAATAAAAAAAACAGTGGAACTGGCTTCAAGTTCCAGATTTGAATTTGAAGCAAATCCTACATGCTCTAATAGTCTATTAGAAGACTCTAGCAAAACACTAACAGGTAGTAGCTGATCAATCGAGCGAAACCTTATATGATATTCCCTAATTTCTTGTGAATTATGATTTTTATTGGTTTCCAATGCCATTTCTTATTATTTGCTTGCTGTTGTAGACCTTTTTGAAAGGGTTTCGGCTGGCGTAGATGTCGGTGATGTAACCATATGCTCTAACTTTGAGCTTAGTTCTTCTACGAACTGGGGCTACAAAATGTGGTACATAATAAGGTGCAAGCGTGCAGCACAGTTTTGATGATGTTGCTTAAATTCATGATTACACGTAACCTACAGCACCAGTAACTAATATATTATTAAAGGCACTGCAGAAGAGGAGTTCACCTTATGGACATTCTTGGAAAGCACCCCATGTCACTGCAATAGACACAAAGAGAAATAGTGGACTATTAAGGACCATAACTTGACTTCTTCACTTTCAAAAGGGCTGACTGCAGCAAAGATGGTGGATAAATGGTCACTCAGGCCATTTACCGTTGTCTACTTAAGGGGGTGGCTTAATGATGATTATATGACATATATGTAATTGTATATACATACAATAAAATTACCTAGGTCCATCAGCTCAACATTCTCAACACTACACTCTAATGGACATTTTGTCAAATGCAACCAGAAAGTCCCCTCAATTTCAATGACTGTTTTATTGTCATCAGAGTCAAATACAGCTAAATAAACGTTTTTAATTTTGGTGAGGTAATATCTTTCTAAGTAAAAGAATTGTACGTACTGTCTTACCCACTTCATATGTATATACTGTATTCTAGTCATGGCCCATCCTGTATAACTACTGCTGTAGATACCTTTTTCTATTAATATACTGTCTTCATTTCTTTATTTTAATTTTTGGGATTATTTGAATATTGTTGTGCACATGCAAAAACATATGCAAATCTATATATGCGACCAATAAACTTTGATTTGAAAATGCAACAATACCTAGCTTCCACTAGCAAGCTAGCTGATATCAGATTTGAGTCAAATGGAATTTACCATTTGATCATATTTAGAAAATGTATTTCTGTTAAGAAAACATTTATTTCATAACCCCCAAAAAACAATTTCTCCATTAAAATTATCTATAGGAGTCAATAGGCAATTGGCATAAGGGGACATTGTCCAAATTAGTAATTTCAATTCACAATTACATCCCATTACAAAATAATGTTGTGACGAGACGCTGAATATCCTTTCGTATTTATTTTTATAACCTTAACATTATTTACCTCAGAACGCTATGCCATTTTACTTACCATTATGCATCTGTTCTCATGGCCCTATGTTCCCTCAACCCTATGGCTCTTTGCATTTTTTACCTTAAACTGAGGCTTTGGTGGTGGGTCACCTCCTCCCTGCGCCTGCCGGCCCAGTCGCACACATTCCGCATGGTAAGCCTATTTTATTGGTAGTCACACAATTTGACATCTAACTAAGATGTTTGTTGCACTATTTCTCAATGAAAACATGTGCATGAAAATGAGTCGTCTCTCGTTGAATGACAACAAATACTTTATTGAAGAATCCCCACTCTTGACCAATCACCAATGAAGGGGCATAGACTTCGACTACGGACTTCGGATTGCCTCAAGAAAATGTGTGTGTCTGAACAGCCGAAAAAACTCCACAAAAAGTCATCATAATATATGAACTCTTCCGAATTGTTTTTGGCTTGGAAGAATGGGGACGCCTTAAGTCGCTCTACATACAAAACGAGACAACAGTGATACAAAACTGGGCAACGATGTGCTTTAGGACCATGCAGACGCCTCATTACTAGATTCAGCTAAGGTCTAGAATTTAGGGAATGATTTGTACTAAATACTGTACAATGCTCTTAGTTTCAGAGATGTTCAGGACCAGCTTATTACTGGCCACCCATTCCAAAAGAGACTGCAAATCTTTGTTAAGGGTTTCAGTGACTTCATTAGCTGTGGTTGCTGATGCATATGTATTTGAATCATCAGTATACATGGACACACATGTTTTGTTTAATGCCAGTGGCAGGTCATTGGTAAAAACAGAAAATAGTATTTGCATTGTGTCCCGCTAACCCCCACTCTCTGTTTATCATCTATGCATAGTCACTTTAACTATACCAAGCTTATGGGTCTGCTGTCAGAACCCGAAAAGGCCGCTTTACCACTCTTAGGTAGTGGAATTACTTTGTCTTCCCTCCAGGCCTGAGGACAAAGACTTTCCTCTAGGCTCAGATTAAAGATATGACAGATAGGAGTGGCTATAGTGTCAGCTACCATCCTCAGTAGCTTTCCATCGAAGTTGTCAATGCCAGGAGGTTTGTCATTATTTCTTACAAGCCCTTAACCAACAAGGCAGTTCAAGAACGAGCTAAGAAAATATTTACTAAATAAACCAAAGTGAAAAATAATAAAAAGTAACACAATAAAATAACAATAACGAGGCTATATATAGGTTGTACCGGTACTGAGTCAATGTGTGAGGGTACAGGTTAGTAGGTATGGGTAAAGTGACTATGCATAGATAATAGACAGCACGTAGCAGCAGTGAAAAAATAAATGGGGGGGGGGGGGGGGTCAATGTAAATAGTCCGGGTGGCAATTTTGATTAATTATGCAGCAGTCTTATGGCTTGGGGTAGAAGCTGTTAAGGAGCCTTTTGGTCCCAGACTTGGCGCTCCGGTACCGCATACCGTGCAGTAGCAGAGAGAACAGTTTATGACTTGGGTGACTGGAGTCTTTGACAATTTTCTGGGCCGTCCTCTGACACGCCTAGAATATAGGTCCTGGATGGCAGGAAGCTTGGCCCAGTGATGTACTGGGCCGTACGCTTTACCCTCTGTAGCGCCTTACGGTAATGCAACTGTTTCTTTCATTATTTGTATTTTTTATGCATGAATATGATGGCTCATTGTTCGTTGTTGGCATTTCCTGCCTAAGTTTGCCCACTTTGCCAATGAAGTAATCATTAAAATAATTGGCAACATCAAATGGTTTTGTGATGAATAAGCCATCTGATTTCATTTGAAGTACTCCAAAGTTTTTTTCCCCATTATTGTTTATATCATTGAGCTTAGCTTCATAATACAGTTTCTTCATTTTGTTGAGTTTTGTCAGCTAGTCAGATGTTCAGCCAGACTTATTAGCCACTCCTTTTGCCCCATCTCTTTCAACCATACATTATTTAAATTCCTCATCAATCCATGGAGCCTTAACAGTTCTAACAGTCAGTTTCTTAACAGGTGAATGTTTATCAATAATTGTAAGAAGCAATTTCATAAATTCATCAAGTGTGGCATCTGGATGCTGCTTATTAATCACATCACACCAACAATTATTTTTCACAGCAAAATATTTAGTATGATCTCTTATACACTATTTTAGGCACAAGTTTTGGAACTTCAACTTTCCTTGATATAGCCACTATATTGTGATGCGCACCGCATCCAATGGGTATGGATACAGCTTTATAACGAAGTTCTACAGTATTAGTAAAAATGTGATCAATGCATGTGGATGATCTTGTTCCTGTAGTGTTTGTAAACACCCTGGTAGGTTGATTAATAACCTGAACCAGATTACAGGAACTGGTTACAGTGAGAAGCCTCCTCTTGAGTGGACAGCTTGATGAAAACCAGTCAATATTCAGGTCCCCAAGAAAGAAGGCCTCTCTGTTTAGATCATATCCACTATCAAGCATTTCACACATACTATTTACATACTGACTGTTAGCACTTGGTGGCCTATAGCAACACCACAAAGGAAAATGCTTTAGATGAGCCAAGTGAACCTGCAAGTGCAACACTTCAATAACATTTGACATAAGATCTTCTCTAAGCATTACAGGGATATGGCTCTGAATATATACAGCAACACCTCCCCAATAAGCATCTATGTATCTTCTATAGATGTTATGTCCTTGTATTGCTACTGTTGTATCATCAAATTAATTATCTAAGTGTCACGATCGTCGTCCTCCTCGTCTGAGGACGAGTAGTTGGAAGGATCGGAGTACCAAAATGCAGCGTGGTATGTGCTCATCGTGAATTTAATGAACAGAGAACAAACTATACAAAACAATAAACGAATAATGACTGTGAAGTTATAATAAGAACTGTGCTGACACAAGCAACTAACATAGACAATCACCCACAACCCAGCAGTCCGTTCATTAATTGGTGTGTGTGTGTGCTGCATTGTTGAAGCTACGAACCCATAGGCTTGGATCTCCCATCCCTTCTTACCCCTGAACTTATTTAGGCTTGACATGAAAAAGGGGTTGAAAACTTATTGACTCAAGACATTTCATATTTTCATTTTTAAATGTAATTTGTAAGAATTTCTAAACATAATTCCACTTTGACATTATGGGGTGATTATTTAGGCCAGTGACAAAAAAATCTCAATTGAATCCATTTTAAATTCAGGTTGTAACACAACAAAATGTGGAAATATGTGAATACTTTCTAAGTATGTGAATACTTTCTTAAAGTACTGTATTTAGTCCTGTGAGTTTACATATAGTCAGTGCAAGATAGGGTCCATGCAGATACTCCGGGTAAGCATTTAATTAACTATTTAGTATTCTTATGGCTATTTAGCAGTATTTTGACTTGGGGGTAGAAGCTGTCTTGGAGCCTGTTGGTCCGAGAGCCAATGCTCCGGCAGCGGTTGCCGGATGGTATCAGAGTGAACAGTCTATGGCTTGTGTGGCTGGAGTTTTTGGCAATTTCTCAGGTCTTGATCTGACACGATAGAGGTCCTCTGGATGGCAGGGAGCTCGGCCCCAGTGATGCGCTGGGCTGTCCGCACCACCCTCTATAGTGCTTTGCGGTCGAGGGCGTTGCATTTGCCATACTAAATGTTGACGCAGCCAGTCAAGATGCTCTTGATGGTGCAGCTGTAGAACTTTTTGAGGATTCGAGGGCCCGTGCCAAATCTTCTCAGCCTCCTGAGGGGGAAGAGACGCTGTCATGCCCTCTTCACGACTGCGCGGGTGTGTGTGGACTATGTTAAGTTCTTAGTGATGTGGACGCTACTGGTGCAGGGGTCAGCTGTTTGTTCACCTGCCCGCCATTGCTAATAACCTATACACAACTGCCAGACTACAGTGAGGGTAAAACGTATTTGATCCCCTGCTGATTTTGTATGTTTGTCCACTGACAATGAAATGATCAGTCTATAATTTTAATGGTAGGTTTATTTGAACAGTGAGAGACAGAATAACAACAAAAAAATCCAGAAAAAAAGCATGTCAAAAATGTTATAAATTGATTTGCATTTTAATGAGGGAAAATAAGCAAAGACAAAAAAAAACCTTGCTCACCAGAATAATCGATAGTATGAATGCTGCAACCTAGTTGATATTGGTAAAGTTTGTTTTCTCTTTCCTCTCTGCTTCTCTCATGCAGCAAATACATTTAGGGACTGAGGAGAAAATGCAATAACATTTTGTTTTAACTGAAACTAACAGCTGTTAAAACGACCCAACATGCTTTTGATAAGATTTTAGTTGACTTGGATGGATATTTGATGTGGTTGAAATACTATCAGCTTTAATGTTGCTGATTACCTCAATTACCTCGACACCGGTGCCCCCGCACATTGACTCTGTACCCCCTGTATATAGCCTCACTATTGTTATTTTACTGTTGCTCTTTAGTTATTTACTTTTATTTCTTATTTTTTGTAGGTAGTTTTCGTAAAACTGCATTGTTGGTTAAGGGCTTTTAGGTAAGCAATTTCACTGTAAGCTGTTGTATTTGGCGCATGTAACAAATAAAATTGGATTTGATTTAATTTTATAAATATAGCAGCTTTATGTCTCAGAGGATAACATGTCTCACTAGAGGATAACATGTCTCACTAGAGGATACCATGTCTCAACAGAGGATAACATGTCTCACTAGAAGATAACATGTCTCAACAGAGGATAACATGTCTCAACAGAGGATAACATGTCTCACTAGAAGATAACATGTCTCAACAGAGGATAACATGTCTCAACAGAGGATAACATGTCTCACTAGAAGATAACATGTCTCAACAGAGGATAACATGTCTGAACAGAGGATAACATGTCTCAGAGGACAACATGTCTCAGCAGAGGATAACATGTCTCAACAGAGGATAACATGTCTCAACAGAGGATAACATATTTCACCAAAGGATAACATGTCTCAACAGAGGATAACATATCTCAACAGAGGATAACATGTATCAACAGAAGATAACATGTCTCACCAGTGGACTTTGATTTATAATGTTATATAGGGAATCTGTGTATGTGCAGATATGAAAGGAGAGTACTATTAATGAATGTGCTGTATGAATAGAACACTAGTGTAAATATTTAAGTTTGTTGGAACCTCTCCAGCTTATTCATTTAATATTGACTTCAGGCGTCTCTGGTGGTCATTTCCACGACATGTCTGTCAAATTTGTATAGCATCTCACAATCATCACACAACACTGCTATAATCCTTCTTTTACCACTCTTTCCAAAACGTTAATATACTGTTCTGGCCCTCCTTTCTATTTATTTTCAACTCTCCATTTCGCATATATTCTCCTATTGAATTAAACTCTGACATTGTCCTTTTTGCCTTAGTGGATCGACGTTAACTTTTTCTTCCGAAGTTCTCAAAACCGTTTGTCAATTTTAGGTCTGCTTGGTGCACTACAGTTAGGCCCTAAAGCTTAGGCTATGTACTACCAGCACATAAAGTACATTCCCGAAGTATTCAGAACCCCTGACTATTTCCACATTTTGTCACTTTACATCCTTATTCTAAAATTGATTAAATCATTTTCCCCCCTCAACAATCTTCACACTATACCCCCAAAATGGAGCTGCAGTCCAAACCGTTCAGACGCTACAGATGTTTTCCCGAGAAGACCGATTTTCAGGATGTCTCACAGTCTGACAAACACCGTTCTAGCTCTGCCACCTTTTACCGCAGATGTGGAAGGGCGATATCGGCGGGTGCGGTGGATTGAGACACAGCCCATGCAACAAAAAAAACATCTCTCTTGCTTAAACAGATGGATTTCACCTGGTCAGTCTGTCATGAAAAGAGAAGGTGTTCTTAATGTTTTGTACACAGTGTAGATATGATACATTAATGGATTTGTAATGCATTGTTTTCTCTTTATTCCCCTGCTCTCTCTCTCTTAAGGTTCAAGAGCACCGTTGATTTTCAAGGGCTGGTTCTACGCCTGGGGATCACAGGATACAATTTCTTCCTGAATGTATTTATCTCTGCAGCTGTGGAGCTGCTCACTGGTCTCATCTTCAACTGCTGGTGGACAGGGTGGGATGGAGACCCCTCATGGCTGTCTCTAACTTCATATGAGTCGCCGCCTGCCTCATAGTCCCCTTTGTTTCAGTAGGTGCATAGGTGCAAGTCTTTTTATTTGTTTAGTTGGAGAATCCTTTTCCCGTTTGATTTAGAACAGCTCCTAATGTAGATGTATGGGTACAGTAGCAGAATGGAGAACGTGGCTGGGGTTCCACTTTGCTCTCGGTGGTGGAAATTCAAACTGAATAGTGAGGTTAACCAATTTAAATCAGTTACCCATTTCCGACGATAACTGACATGGGAAAGCTGATAAGAATAGATTCATGTTGAAATGAGAGATGCTTTTTCCCCTTTTATGGATGATAATTTTTCACTCTTTCTTTTTGATCTTTTACTGTAATTCTGAGATTGTCTGTTGTAATCCCATCATAAAAATGCTGGGATGACCATTCTGCTTCATTTGACCATGAAAAATATATTATGTAGTTTACCACTCTGCATCCCATTGCTGGCTTGCTTCTGAAGCTAAGTAGGGTTGGGCCTGGTCAGTCCTTGGATGGGAGGCCAGATGCTGCTGGAAGTGGTGTTGGAGGGCCAGTAGGAGGCACTCTTTCTTCTAGTCTAAAGAAATGCCCCAGTGTAGTGATTGGGGACACTGCCCTGTGTAGAGTGTTGTCTTTTGGGTGGGATGTTAAATGGGTGTTCTGAGGTCATTAAATATCCCATAGCATTTATTGTAAGAGTAGGGGTGTTAACCCTGGTGTCCTGGCTAAATTTCCAAGCTATCCCTCATACCATCACGGTCACCTAATCATCCCCAGCTTACAATTGTCTCATTTCTCCCCTGTAACTATTCCCCAGGTTGTTGCTGTAAATGAGAATGTGTTCTCAGTCAACTTACATGGTTAAATAAAAATCTATTCAACCGTTTCCTTTCATCTTCCTACAGACTGTGTGGCTGATGAAAACCATAGCGATCATTGGTCAGGCTGTTGCCATTGGAATCGAGACTGAACTTTGCCAACTCTAAGCTGTATCCAACACCTCTCAGCAAATAATAAAATGAAACTCATTAATGCTGCTTAATTCTGTTTTCACAACCTGGATTATATACTGGTAGTAATACATGCAGTAACATACAATAATAAGGTATTATACTACATATATTGTGTAAACATATGATATGACGTAGTGTACTCTATATTGAGACTCATATTCAGTAATGTTTTTTTTTACACTGAGTATACCAGACATTAGGAACGCCTTCCTAATTTTGAGTTGCATGAACACTAAAAGTTGTCGAAACTGCATTCACCTGGTCAGTCTATGTCATGCAAAGAGCAGGTGTTCTTAATGTTTTGTATACTCAGTGTATATTCAGCTCATATTTCTGCATTTCAGAACTGTCGGCTACACTGCTTGATAATACTGTACCATGTGTATCTGTAGGTGTCATGTCTGTGCTGTATAATGGATTGACAATTTGCCTGAGACCATAGAAGACGTGGAGAACTTAAATGGTTGTGTTAGTTTGTCTTAGTCGCTTAATATGCCCATTCTGCATTACCAGGAGACACAAACAAAACACAAAAAGGAAAATACTTGAAAGGAAAAGACTCCAACAGAAAGGACTACATCATGTAAACTATTTCATGTATTTGTGTAAATTTCACACAGTATTACACCATTTTTTCTGTTACTCGGTGAGGCTTGGGAGGAAGAAAAGCAACATGTAGAGTAGGAGGAAGAGAATAACAAAAAATAAACACTTGTCTTTCAAACACTGTTTATAACATCATGAAATATTTGTTTCAAACCATAAGAATTGTGTTTAATGCACACTATTTTATGATGACAATAAACATTGAAAGTCATTTTTTACAGTAAAACTTTCTGAAAAATACTACTGATGGGATACAAAAGCATTTTCAACATCCAGACGACAATAGCATTTTTTTTAAAGAACATTTAATTGGTTGTTCATGTATATTAGGATCTTTGTTCCATTGTGAGTTGTCCTGTTAAGCTTCAAGAGCAGTAACAAAAGCTGCCCTACATTAATGATCTGGTTGAATGGGCTGGATTGATGACCTGTAAACATACATTCTAGTGGAAATCACAGACATGCATGAGAAGTGGAATCCACTCAAGCGTGATCACTTCCTGGACCCCACTAAAGGAGGGTGGAATGCACTCATACGTACTGTAGCAAGCTGGGGCAGAGTTCTAGGGTTCAGGGAATACCCATAGCCTATAAATCATGCAACTATCTTCATGATCAATCTCAATGATTTAACTCTGTACACTCCACCAGATGTCAGCCGTTTGAGTACAGTATGTGCACCACACCCACACACCTTGATGATAAGCCTTGTACAAGGGCATACCAGAAACCACAGGGCTGTAGGGGTGTTCCCACTTTTTATAGGCCGACACCCGATTACCCAGGACACCTTTACAGTAAAAACAACAGTTATGGGCCCCTAGACTTGATGTTGCTTTACACAGGAAATGCAATATGTATTATTATGGAATCAAGTCATCTGGGTTGCAGATACACTAGGATCATTTGATTAAGAGGCCAGTCTATTGCGGTCACTGCCACACATAAGGGTGTGATGACCTGTCACTAACAGGGGTGGGATCCCAGGGACCGCTGAAGACATTAACATTACCATGTATAGGCGTTCAGAGCACTCCTGTCATCGCTATAGGTTATGCAGAATAGTGCACTGGCTGAAGATTGTGGCCAAAAACAACGATCATTGTGAAGATATAAGACTGTTACTTTAGTATTTACTCGGTTGACTGGACATGGCAGGGAAGGAAGAGTGGCAGAGATTAGCTGACATCATCCAACATTGGAACAACACCCGACTGGACCTGTTTGAGATCAGTCTGCCATGCAAGGTGAGTGGACTTCAGAAATGTAATCAATCAAATCTACAGTGGAGTAGGAAATTATTGACTCCCTTGATAAAGATAGAGAAAAAAAACGACTAAATAATTCAAATACTGAGCTATATTATACGCTCCAAGAAAATTGGGAAATTATATTATTTTATACTAATACAATTGATCAGATAAAGATATTTAGTTTAATAAGTATATATTTTTTTCTCTCAAAAAGGTAGAGATTAAAATGATTGACACCCATGTTTTCAATATGTTTCAAAACCTCACCCTGAGAGGTTAACGGCACTGAGACTTTTTCTAAAATGTTTTATGAGTTGGAGAACACATTGGGAGGGATCTTTCTATTTCCATCACATACGATCATAGCACCTGGTTTCAATCCAAATGCCAATGCCGTTTAGCAAACTCCAGATTTTTACATTGGTTGCTCTCAATAAAGGCTTTTTTTCTGGCAACCCTATTGGCATGCGTCTATAGAGCCTGACTGCCAATATGTCCAACCTGAGACTCCCACCTCACTATTGTTACAACCCCCCTCAGTTAATTGTAAGTCTCAACTTTTCAAAACAGTACTGCATTTAAAATTGTATGTATTGGTTCACATGTAATAAACTAACCTGTCTCTGGCATGCCACCTTAGCTTTTTGAGAAGATAAACTGAGTGTGGTGTATAAGAAATAAAAGTCAACTGGTTTTAATAAAATCACAACTTAAACCATTTACATTTCATATACTTCCTACTGCCAGCCTATTGCTTATGTGTTGCATGTGAGTACCAATTACTTCAATAGTTAATATTTATTTTGAGAACTGTGACACATTAAAACGGTGATAATGTACAGTACCAGTCAAGTTTGGACACACCTACCCATTCAAGGAGTTTGTTATTTGAGCAATTTTCTACATTGTAGAATAATAGTGAAGACATCAAAACTATGAAATAACACATATGGATTCATGTAGTAACAAAAAAAAGTGTTAAACAAATCAAAATATATTTTAGATTTGAGATACTTCAAAGTAGCCATGCTTTGCCTTGATGACAGCTTTGCACACTCTTCACCTGGAAAGCATTTCAATTAACAGGTGGGCCATGTTAAAAGTTCATTTGTGGAATTTCTTTCCTTCTTAATATGTTTGAGCCAATCAGTTGTGTTGTGACTATGAGTGGTATACAGAAGATAGCCTTATTTGGTAAAACACCATGTCCATATTATGTCAAAAACAGCTCAAATAAGAAAATATAAACGACAGTCCATCATTACTTTAAGACATGAAGGTCAATCAATCTGGAAAATTAAAGGCGCAAATACCATCAAGCGCTATGATGAAACTGATTCTCATGAGGACCACCACAGAAAAGGAAGACCCAGAGTTACCTCTGCTGCAGAGGATAAGTTAATTAGAGTTAACTGCACCTCAGATAGCAGCCCAAATAAATCTTGGTCAAATTTTTGAAAATAAACCACTATTAAAAGGACACCAATAATAAGAAGAGACTTGCTTGGGCCAAGAAATACGAACAATGGACATTAGACCAGTGGAAATCTGTCCTTTGGTCTGATGAGTCCAAATTTGAGAGTATTGGTTCTAACTGCCGTGTCTTTATCAGACGCAGATTAGGTGAACGGATGATCTCCGCATGTGTGGTTCCCACCATGAAGTATGGAGGAGGAGGTGTGATGGTGTGGGGGTGCTTTGCTGATGACACTGTCTGATTTATTTAGAATTCAAGGCACACTTAAGGATTAGCCCCCTTTTTTTTCTTCACTTTTCGCCAAAAATGACATTCTCAAATCTAACTGCCTGTAGCTCAGGCCCTGAAGCAAGGATATGCATATTATTGGTACCATTTGAAAGGAAACTCTTTGAATTTGATGGAAATGTAAAAGGAATATAGTAGATCTGGTAAAAGATAATACAAAGAAAAAAACAACCGTTCTTTTGTATTTTTTCTTTGTACCATCATCTTTGAAATGCAAGAGAAAGGCCAAAATGTATTATTCCAGCCCAGGTGCAATTTAGATTTTGGCCAATAGATGGCATCAGTGTATATGCAGAGGTTTAGACTGATCCAATGAACCATTGCATTTATGTTCAAAATGTTGTATCAAGACTCCCCAAATGTGCCTAATTTGTTTATTAATAACTTTTCATTTTCAAAATTGTGCACTCTCCTCAATCAATAGCATGATATTCTTTCACTATAATAATAGCTACTGTAAATTGGACAGTGCAGTTAGATTATCAAAAATGTACGCTTTCTGCCAATATCAGATATGTCTATGTTCTGGGAAATATTCTTGTTACTTACAACCTCATGCTAATCGCATTAGCCTACGTTAGCTCATCCATCCCGTGGAAGGGACACTGATCCCGAAAAAGTTTTAAGCACGGCTACCACGGCATTCTGCAGCGATACGCCATCCCATCTGGTTTGAGATTAGTGGGACTATCATTTCTTTTTAAACAGTACCCAAAATACACCTTTGGGATGAGTTGGACCGCAGAGTGAAGGAAAAGTTGCCAACAAGTGCTCAGCATATGTGGGAACTCATTCAAGACTGTTGTAAAAGCATTCCTCATGAAGCTGGTTGAGAGAATACCAAGAGTGTGCAAAGCTGTCATCAAGGCATGTGGCTACTTTGAAGAATCTAAAACAGAAAATATATTTTGATTTATTCAACACTTTTTTGGTTACTACATGATTCCATATGTGTTATTTCATAATTCCGATGTCTTGACTAATATTTTACAATGTAGAAAACAGTAAAAATAAAGAAAAACCCTTGAGTTGAGTAGGTGTGTCCAAATGTAGGTGTGTCCAAACTTTTGACTGGTACTGTATGTGAGAAATGGCTTGACAGAAATTATATGCATAGAAATCTAGTCTGAATACTTTCCGAATGCATTGAATGTTGCATACAAAGAAGTTGTTGACTCCCAAGAGATGTGAAAGTTACAATAAACCCCCCCACACACACACACTATAATGCATGCTCCCGCTCATCCCCCCTGGAGCTCAAGGGCACCAGGCTGCCCTGTGTTGCGCACTCCTGCCACCATCATTTATGCAAACCCGCCTTCCTTCGTCACACGCTTTGCGATACCTGGACTCACTCAATCACCTGTTTATTACCTCCTCTATGTTTGTCAGTTCCCCAGCTCTGTTCCCCGCTGCTGTATTGATTGTAATATGTCCGTGTTACCCGTGTGCTGATGCTGTTTCTGCCTTGTTCTATATCTGTTCCCTATTAAATTTTTGACTCCCCATACCCGCTTCTCAACTCCTGTCCGGCGTCGGTCCTTACAGAATGCAGCAGCCATCACACGAAGCATTGGGGAGTTCTGGCGTTCCGGTTGGTGGTAACGTTTGTCCTGGGTCGCTGCTGATGGAACCGGGGGGTGCCTAGCCAGCTCGTTGGGCTTCCACGCCCTAGCTGGCTCGAGAGGTTTCCTTTCCCGGTTGGCTTGGAAGGCACCCATCCCACTTCGGGCCTCAGCCGGATCGTCAGGTCTTGTTCGCCCAGCCGGCCCATGGGTTTTGTCGGTGACGTCAGGCTTGTATTCCGCCAACGATGGAACCAGGGATGCCTAAGCCAGCTCGTCGGGTTTCCATGTTCTAGCTGGCTCGAGAGGTTTCCTTGCCTCGGTTGGCTCGGCAGGTTCCCATCCCACGTCATGCTCCGCCGGATCATCAGGCTTCCACGCCGCAGCGGGATCGACAGGCGTTCATGCCTCAGCCGGCTCGTCAGGCTCCTATGCCTCAGTCGGCTCTCCAGACTCCCACGCCCCTGCTTGTTCATGGGGAGTTTACCTCCAGCCGGCTTGCCCAGCGCCCATGTCTCGGCCGGCTCTCCCAGGTGGGATGCCGGGTGGCGCCCCTAGAGGGGGGCTGTCATGCCTACTCCCGCTCTTCCCCCCTGGCACTTGAGGGCGCCAGGCTGCCCTGCATTGCGCAGTCCTACCACCATAAGTTACGCACACCTGCCTTCCCTCGTCACGCGCTTCAGCAATATTGGACTCACTCAATCACCTGTTTATTACCTCCCCTATATTTGTCAGTTCCCCAGCTCTGTATTGATTGTAATATGTCCGTTACTTGTGTGCCGATGCTGTTTCTGTCTTGTTCCATGTCTGTTCCCTATCAAATGTTTGACTCCCCGTACCTGCTTCTCATCTCCTGCGTCGGTCCTTACATATATATAATGTAGAGATTTAAGGGGGTATTCCTGACGGGGACTCAAATCCAGGCCCAGCAACTGTCAAGTCAATACCTTAACCCTTACGCCAAGATGTCCAAGCCTCTTGACGAGGTTTCTAGGTATTGGGTTTAGGTCACTACATTACCCCCTTCCTTACATTTACATTTAAGTCATTTAGCAGACGCTCTTATCCAGAGCGACTTACAAATTGGTGCTTTCACCTTATGACATCCAGTGGAACAGCCACTTTACAATAGTGCATCTAGGTCTTTTAAGGGGGGAGGGGAGAAGGATTACTTTATCCTATCCTAGGTATTCCTTAAAGAGGTGGGGTTTCAGGTGTCTCCGGAAGGTGGTGATTGACTCCGCTGTCTTGGCGTCGTGAGGGAGTTTGTTCCACCATTGGGGGGCCAGAGCAGCGAACAGTTTTGACTGGGCTGAGCGGGAACTGTACTTCCTCAGTGGTAGGGAGGCGAGCAGGCCAGAGGTGGATGAACGCAGTGCCCTTGTTTGGGTGTAGGGCCTGATCAGAGCCTGGAGGTACTGAGGTGCCGTTCCCCTCACAGCTCCGTAGGCAAGCACCATGGTCTTGTAGCGGATGCGAGCTTCAACTGGAAGCCAGTGGAGAGAGCGGAGGAGCGGGGTGACGTGAGAGAACTTGGGAAGGTTGAACACCAGACGGGCTGCGGCGTTCTGGATGAGTTGTAGGGGTTTAATGGCACAGGCAGGGAGCCCAGCCAACAGCGAGTTGCAGTAATCCAGACGGGAGATGACAAGTGCCTGGATTAGGACCTGCGCCGCTTCCTGTGTGAGGCAGGGTCGTACTCTGCGGATGTTGTAGAGCATGAACCTACAGGAACGGGCCACCGCCTTGATGTTATTTGAGAACGACAGGGTGTTGTCCAGGATCACGCCAAGGTTCTTAGCGCTCTGGGACGAGGACACAATGGAGTTGTCAACCGTGATGGCGAGATCATGGAACGGGCAGTCCTTCCCGGGAGGAAGAGCAGCTCCGTCTTGCCGAGGTTCAGCTTGAGGTGATGATCCGTCATCCACACTGATATGTCTGCCAGACATGCAGAGATGCGATTCGCCACCTGGTCGTCAGAAGGGGAAAGGAGAAGATTAATTGTGTGTCGTCTGCATAGCAATGATAGGAGAGACCATGTGAGGTTATGACAGAGCCAAGTGACTTGGTGTATAGCGAGAATAGGAGAGGGCCTAGAACAGAGCCCTGGGGACACCAGTGGTGAGAGCACGTGGTGAGGAGACGGATTCTCGCCACGCCACCTGGTAGGAGCGACCTGTCAGGTAGGACGCAATCCAGCGTGGGCCGCGCCGGAGATGCCCAACTCGGAGAGGGTGGAGAGGAGGATCTGATGGTTCACAGTATCGAAGGCAGCCGATAGGTCTAGAAGGATGAGAGCAGAGGAGAGAGAGTTAGCTTTAGCAGTGCGGAGCGCCTCCGTGATACAGAGAAGAGCAGTCTCAGTTGAATGACTAGTCTTGAAACCTGACTGATTTGGATCAAGAAGGTCATTCTGAGAGAGATAGCGGGAGAGCTGGCCAAGGACGGCACGTTCAAGAGTTTTGGAGAGAAAAGAAAGAAGGGATACTGGTCTGTAGTTGTTGACATCGGAGGAATCGAGTGTAGGTTTTTTCAGAAGGGGTGCAACTCTCGCTCTCTTGAAGACGGGAGGGACGTAGCCAGCGGTCAGGGATGAGTTGATGAGCGAGGTGAGGTAAGGGAGAAGGTCACGGAGATGGTCTGGAGAAGAGAGGAGGGGATAGGGTCAAGCGGGCAGGTTGTTGGGCGGCCGGTCGTCACAAGACGCGAGATGTCATCTGGAGAGAGAGGGAGAAAGAGGTCAGAGCACAGGGTAGGGCAGTGTGAGCAGAACCAGCAGTGTCGTTTGACTTAGCAAACGAGGATCGGATGTCGTCGACCTTCTTTTCAAAATGGTTGACGAAGTCATCTGCAGAGAGGGAGGAGGGGGGAGGGGGAGGAGGATTCAAGAGGGAGGAGAAGGTGGCAAAGAGCTTCCTAGGGTTAGAGGCAGATGCTTGGAATTTAGAGTGGTAGAAAGTGGCTTTAGCAGCAGAGACAGAGGAGGAAAATGTAGAGAGGAGGGAGTGAAAGGATGCCAGGTCCGCAGGGAGGCGAGTTTTCCTCCATTTCCGCTCGGCTGCCCGGAGCCCTGTTCTGTGAGCTCGCAATGAGTCGTCGAGCCACGGAGCGGGAGGGGAGGACCGAGCCGGCCTGGAGGATAGGGGACATAGAGAGTCAAAGGATGCAGAAAGGGAGGAGAGGAGGGTTGAGGAGGCAGAATCAGGAGATAGGTTGGAGAAGGTTTGAGCAGAGGGAAGAGATGATAGGATGGAAGAGGAGAGAGTAGCGGGGAGAGAGAGCGAAGGTTGGGACGGCGCGATACCATCCGAGTAGGGGCAGTGTGGGAAGTGTTGGATGAGAGCGAGAGGGAAAAGGATACAAGGTAGTGGTCGGAGACTTGGAGGAGTTGCAATGAGGTTAGTGGAGGAACAGCATCTAGTAAAGATGAGGTCGAGCGTATTGCCTGCCTTGTGAGTAGGGGGAGGTGAGAGGGTGAGGTCAAAACAGGAGAGGAGTGGAAAGAAGGAGGCAGAGAGGAATGAGTCAAAGGTAGACGTGGGGAGGTTAAAGTCGCCCAGAACTGTGAGAGGTGAGCCGTCCTCAGGAAAGGAGCTTATCAAGGCATCAAGCTCATTGATGAACTCTCCGAGGGAACCTGGAGGGCGATAAATGATAAGGATGTTAAGCTTGAAAGGGTTGGTAACTGTGACAGCATGGAATTCAAAGGAGGCGATAGACAGATGGGTAAGGGAGAAAGAGAGAACGACCACTTGGGAGAGATGAGGATCCCGGTGCCACCACCCCGCTGACCATCTCTCGGGGTGTGCGAGAGCACGTGGGCGGACGAAGAGAGAGCAGTAGGAGTAGCGGTGTTGTCTGTGGTGATCCATGTTTCCGTCAGAGCCAAGAAGTCGAGGGACTGGAGGGAGGCATAGGCTGAGATGAACTCTGCCTTGTTGGCCGCAGATCGGCAGTTCCAGAGGCTACCGGAGACCTGGAACTCCACGTGGGTCGTGCGCGCTGGGACCACCAGATTAGGGTGGCTGCGGCCATGCGGTGTGGAGCGTTTGTATGGTCTGTGCAGAGAGGAGAGAACAGGGATAGACAGACACATAGTTGACAGGCTAGAGAAGAGGCTACGCTAATGCAGAGGAGATTGGAATGACAAGTGGACTACACGTCTCGAATGTTCAGAAAGTTAAGCTTACGTAGCAAGAATCTAATTGACTAAAATGATTAAAATGATAGAGTACTGCTGGGGTAGGCTAGCTGCGTTGTTGACCCTAATCAAGTTCCGTTGAGTGTGAAGTTTCTACAATGCTGCTTTTCGGGAGCTAGCTGGCTAGCTAGCAGTGTTGGTTACGTTACGTTGCGTTAGGAGAACGACAATAGCTGGCTAGCTAACCTAGAAAATCGCTCTAGACTACACAATTATCTTTGAAACAAAGACGGCTATGTAGCTAGCTATGTAGCTAGCTACGATCAAACAAATCACACCGTTGGGACTGTAATGAAATGAAATGAAAAAGTGATACTACCTGTGGAGCGACGCGGAATCGACCGGAATGCGAAAGTTCTATTCAGTAGACGTTGGCTGGCTATTGGCTAGCTAGGAGTGTCTCCTACGTTAAGGACGACAAAATAGCTGGCTAGCTAACCTCGGTGAATTAAGATAATCACTCTAAGACTACACACTCTAAACTACACAATTATCTTGGATACGAAGACAGCAAAGACAACTATGTAGCTATCTAATACTACACTAATCAAGTCGTTCGGTTGAGTGTGATAGTTACTACAGTGCTACGGTAGCTGGTGAACGTATGCTAGCTGGCTAGCTGCTAGGCAGATAGGAGGGCGACGAAATACGATAATAACGCAATTATCACTCTAAGACTCCACACTCTAAGCTACACAATTATCTTGGATACGAAGACTCTCCTTAAGAGTGAGTCCCCACGCCTTTCTATAGCAAGTACTTAATGGACACACACCTCCCCGATGGCCGCCCTTGCTCCATCCAGCAACTTTCAAGCCAACACTTTAACCAGTGTAGGACATCATTGTAAATAAGAATTTGTTCTTAACCGACTTGCCTAAAAAAGAACTTTTACCGGTACGCCAAGAGATCTCAACCTTTTGATGAGGTCGCTAGGTGTTGGGTTAAAGTACTGTTTGTACTGCAAGTCTCCTGGAAATACACAAAGACTGATCATGAGGATGTGTAAGACTTCACTGTATGCCTGAGATTGCCAGCTGTCATAATGAGCCATGTACGGAAGAGATTCAGTTTTTACCACAGTCAAGGAGTTTAACCATACAAGAACCACGTCCATCTGTAAATAGAAAAGGGTACAGTAGACTGGTATGCGTTTTGTTACACTCAGAGTAAATCATGGGGCATTGAGTTCGACTGTCAGCAAAGGTGTGAAAAATGTGTAAACAGTCTAGTCGTGTGTTGTTGTATATGAGCACCTACAGTTGTGCTGTTGAGAAGACAAGCACTGCCAACTACACTATGAATAGGCTCAAAGAGTGTACTAACAGCCCCTATATCCCCCATGACAAAGAACTGACTGCAAGGGTGTGAAAAGTATGAGGAGCTTGTGGATTGGTGATGTTGTTTTCTCAAGATGGGGTTATGCTTTCATAAATACCTTTGGCTGTCCTGGCTTTTTTGCATCCCACATTCTCATTATGCTCCGGGATAGCATGATGTGTCACGTTCGTCGTATGAATGAGACCAAGGCGCAGCGTGGTATGCATACATTCTTATTTATTTAAAAAATTAACACTGAACAAAATGAACCGTGACGCTATACAAACAAGTGCTGCCAGGCAACTACACATAGACAAGATCCCACAAACACCAAAGGGAAATGGCTACCTAAATATGATCCCCAATCAGAGACAACGATAAACAGCTGCCTCTGATTGGGAACCATATCAGGCCACCATAGACATACAAATCACCTAGACCTACAAAAACCCTAGACATACAAAAAAAAACTAGACAATACAAAAACTAGCATACCCACCCTAGTCACACCCTGACCTAACCAAAATATAAAGAAAACAGATATCTCAGGTCAGGGCGTGACATGATGTGTCAGCAGCAGGATTAGTCTGTAGGACACCCACTAGACAGTGATTAGCTAACATTTTACTACTTTGTCCCAAACAGGGTACTATATCCCCCCATGTCAATAGATCATGCATACTAACAACCTTCGCACACAATACCCACCACCAACAGACACCAATTAGTCACCCACATTATCCCTTCCTCTGCTTTTCTCCAATTTACATTTCAAGTTACAAATCTCATCACCAGATAGCAGCTGGCTAATTACATTGATTTGCTTTGGAATTTCTAGCCAGCAAATTATGGAAGCTATGTAGATTTTGGTTTAGATAAACAAATGAAGATTGCTAGCTAGTTAGATAAGTTAGCTATGTTACCTCTGCTCGACTTCGTTCATCCACTCTTTCCCCTCTAGAACTTAGAGTTCCATGGAGTAATGCGGTTCTACTTTGAGGACCACATTGCAGGGAACGTTGCCACCAAGTGCCTGCGTATCACCAGCACCACCACCACTGGAGAGGTTATTGAAACACTGTCAGAGAAGTTCAGACCGGACATGAAGATGTTGAATACTCCCTATTTCCTGTTTGAGGTCCATGCTAACAAGGGTAAGATGGATGGATGGATAGACAGACAGATGGCTGGATGGATTGATACATTAATTAAAGAGTACACTTAGGGGCAGGGCATTTGTGAACAATTCTATATTTTGAATAGATTGAGTGTATTATCCGGTAAATTTGTTCATGTTACTCTCCCACTCTTCTCCCCGTTAACCATGGCAGAAGAACGGCAGCTGGACCTGAGTGAAAAGCCTCTGGTTGTGCAGCTGAACTGGAACACACACAACAGGGAGGGCCGCTTCGTACTCAAGAAGGATAAGGACATTATTGTACATGTGACTGACTGCTTACTGTATTTATAATTGAGCAGAATTTGCTCAGTTAGAAATTACTTTTCATGCCCGACCTAGCTTGAATGTCAAGGCAAGGAAAGCAATTTAGCTGGCAAGAGTTAATGCTTTGATTTCCCACTGTAGTGTTGTGTCTCTCTGTGTGATTATGTGGCCTTTATCCATACAGGACAACAGCCCAGAGAAAAAGAAGGGAGGCATGATCCAGAACTTCAAGAGGACACTGTCGAGGAAAGAGAAGAAGAAGGAGAAGAAGAAGACGGGAGATGATGCTGTTAACCACTCGGCAAAGCCTAATGGGTCCACTATGAGGAAAGAGAATGGGTAGGTCTACGCCAATGAATTCATTAGCAAACAGAGAAGCATGACAATTTGAACTCCAAGCACCCCCACTCTGGTTCACAAAAGTTCATGTTCAATGTTAAGTCTGTCTCCTGTAAAAGTTCACTGCCTGTAGCGGATTCTCAAGTTATAGGTATAGTCTTCTCTCCACTGCAGGCAGATATCAACCTCTGTACCTGTGGAGAAGTCCTGGACCAACAAGGATATTGTTTCTAACCCTGACACAACAGAATGCAAGAAAAGTTCCACGTGGCGAGGCATGGTCCGGAAGCATAACCAGCAACAAGACTATGGAACAAGGAATGAAAGGTAAACATGACCCCAAGTAATGTAAACATTTACATTTATTGACATGACCTTGTCTTCTGTGTGTGACAAAAATTCACACGTTTCTGGCATCTCTTGAAGCTTAATAAAATGGCTACTGTGGCTTTTGTTTTTTCATGATTCCGGTTTTGAGATATTGTTGAAGTGACTACAGGCTGGACAACTAAAATTATTACATCTTGTCTTAACAGAGATCAGGACAACATGGACCAACTTGCACTTCCAGTTGGTATTAAATTCAGGGAAAATTGTAAGTAATTCAATTTGACCATTGTAGTAGCACTGTAGTAGCACATTGTAATAACACATAGTAATAACATAGCAATAGAACAATCAGTTTGTTGTCAGTATCACTATCATCCTGTATTAATCTGCTGTCCTCTACTGCTGTCCCTCATAACAGCTGAGGACCCCTTCCTCTCTGCAGTCATCAACTACACCAACAGTTCCACTGTCCACTTCAAGCTCTCCCCTGCCTACGTCCTGTACATGGCCGGACGCTTCGTCCTCCACCGCCATTATAGTCACAGTCAGGAGACATCACAGAGTCATCGCCCCTCAGAGCACGCACACAGAGTCACCGCTACTGTCAACAAGATGGTAGCCATGACTGAGATGGTCATCCAGGCAAGTGAGACCATGCATGCACCATCACACGTTTGACTGTGAATTATACATCTCAACTGGAAAGAGCATGCCTCTACTACTTCATGGGTTCATTATGGTTTTGGTAACACTTTAGCCTGAAGGTATACTTAAGCAATACGGTTCGAGTGGGTGTGGTGTATGCCAATATACTGTACCATGGCTATTGGCTGTTCTTATGCACAACGAAATGTGGAGTGCCTGGACACAGCCCTTAGCCGTGGTATATTTGCCATATATCACAAACCCCATACACAGTCAAATAGTATCTCACAAGCTACAATAATGAACTAAATGGGTTCATAAGCATAAGTCATCACCTCCCAGTCTTAAAAACAACATAACAAATAAAACGCGTCCAGCTTCTAGAATTGTCGTTTCTACCAGAGATTCTAGCAAGCATTTGTTCATAAGATGCTACTTCTAAAATTGATTCTATCCATTGTTTCATAGTAGGAGTGGCATGACCCTTCCAAATTCTAAGGATTACTCTAGCTGCTGTAACCATACAGTGATCAGTGCAAATTCCTCATTTGACACCCAAAAGTACTCATTACATTTTCAATTCTTAGCAGTACAGGAAAATGGTCAAATTCACACACTTATCAAGGGAACATCCCGGTCATCCCTACTGCCTCTGATCTAGTGGACTCACTAAGCACAATGCTTTGTTTGTAAATTATGTCTGGGTGTTGGAGTGTACCCCTGGCTATCCGTAAGTTTTAAAAACATGAAAATGATGCCATCTGGCTTGCTTGATATACGGAAGTTGAAATGATTTTTGATATTGATATTTTAGCAATTACATTTACTTTTGACACTTAAGTATATTTCAAACAAAATACTAATAGACTTTTACTCAAGTAGTATTTTACTAGGTGACTTTCACTTTTACTTTAGTCATTTTCTACTAAGGTATCTTTACTTTTACTAAAGTATGACAATTGGGTACTTTTTCCACCACTGGATATTTCAAAACATCCTTCCAGAAATGTAGTACTAATGTACACTCCCTTATGGACTACCGAAGTGCGCAGCGGTCTAAGGCACTACATTTCAGTGCAAGAGGTGTCCCTGGTTTGAATCCAGGTTGCATCCCATCCTGCCGTGATTGGGAGTCCCATAGGGCGGTGCACAGTTGTCTGGGTTTGGCTGGCGTAGGCTGTCATTGTAAATAAGAATTTGTTCTTAACTGACTTGCCTAGTTAAATAAAGGTATAATTAAAATTGTGTGAAAGAATTTCCCAGTGTCTTTTTGGCATTTCCAACACAGAGAATTGTTGGTCAGCCCCATCTCATAAAGCCTTGTTGGGGTCCAATACAATCTATGTAGTATCTTATACTGAGTAAGTTTCCCCCTGACTTCTCTTATGTTCCTCCTTGGACAAGATCTTCAACCAGGTATCATCCTCAATTTCACACTTAAGGTCAATTTGACAAATTGTTCTGAGGTTTTTACAGTCTTTACTCTGCAGATGACTAAATATATAAAAAATGGCTGCTTTATGTTTGGGTAATTCCAGTTACTCAGCTATTGGTTTCTTTCTAAATCTACCCTTTATATAAACATCTACCCTTTATATAAACATGTAACTTTAGTATAGCATGATCTGTGAGGGCAATGGGCCCAATCTTGCAATCAATCCCATTATTAACCATGAAATTAGATATCAAGAAGAAATCTATTCTGGAGTGTGTTATGACAGTGGGAGAAAAAAGTATATTCTCTATCATTAGGATGGACTAATCTCCATACGTCTGTAAGGCCCATATCTTCTGCTAATATGTACTAGCGGTCAAAAGTTTTAGAATACCTAACAGTACTGTCAGGGTTTACCAGAATTGGACCCAGAAGCAGACCAGGACAAGGTGAGTATAAAGATGGTGAATATTTATTAATCAATGAGAACGTGGAGGTAGATAGTTCCGGGTGGAGGAGCGGGCAGCGGAGGTGGGTTGATGGGAGTGGATAGGCAGATCCAATGGATAACAACACACTGGCGACGAGCAGACAGGGATGGGGTATGGGTTCCGGGTGAATGGCTGTAGACAAAACAAACGGCGGTAAGTTAAAGGCAAGCAAGACGTACAAAACAATAAAACAAAACAAACTCTATAAACTGGAGGCTGGTTCGTGGGCACAACATACTGTTCATGGCTAACGATCCGGCAGGGAATGGATGTCAGGCCAGAGCTTTTGAAGGGGAGAGGTGAGGATCAGGACAGGTGTGCAGATTACTGATGGGATACAGGTGCGGGTGAACATCGATCTCCCAACAAGCTAATTCGCCCGGCAACCAGACAGGGTGCGTTCCAGGACACCGGAAACACACTCCAGGACAGAAACACAGGCAAACACAGACTCAGGAAGCGGGATTCATGACAGTACCCCCCCTCCGACTAACGCCACCGGGCGGACTACCTGGAGCGCCAGGGTGGAGGCGGTAGAAGTCACGAAGCAGGTCGTCATCAAGGATCTGACGCCGAGGAATCCAACTCCTCTCCATATCCTTCCCAATCCACGAGATATTGGAAACCTCGACCCCGCCGTCTGGAATCCATTATGCGGCGCACCGTGTAGGCAGGACCACCTCCGATCATCCGAGGAGGAGGAGGATGAGGAGGAGGGGGCAACAGAGGACTGAGGAGAACCGGCTTGAGGCAGGAGACATGAAAGGTGGGGTGTACTCGAAGCGTTGCCGGGCTATTTGAGTCGGACCACAACAGGGTTAGTGATTCTCTCCACCACAAACGGACCAATGAACTTTGGTGACAGTTTCCTCGACTCAGTCCGTAGAGGAAGATCCCGTGTAGCCAACCAAACCTTATCTCCGATGGTATAAGCGGGAGCAGGAATACGGCGACGATTCGCCTGGATCTGATACCGGTCAGAAACTCTAAGGAGGACCTTCCTGGCCCGATGCCAGGTCCGGTGGCAACGACGAATGTGGGCCTGGACAGAAGGAACCGAAAGATCCCTCTCCTGAGAAGGAAACAAGGGAGGTTGGTATCCGTACAGGCATTGGAAGGGGGACATCCCAGTGGCAGATGAAGGAAGGGTATTATGGGCATACTCGACCCAGGGTAATTGAGATGACCAAGAGGTGGGATCAGAGGAGACAAGACAACGCAGCGTGGACTCCATCTTCTGGTTGGCTCTCTCCGCCTGACCATTAGATTGTGGGTGAAATCCAGAAGTGAGACTGACTGTAGCTCCAATGGCCAAACAGAAGGATCTCCAGACAGCAGAGGTAAACTGAGGACCACGGTCAGAAACAATGTCACTGGGCAATCCGTGGACCCTGAAAACCTCCCTAACCAGGATCTCGGACGTCTCCGTGGCAGATGGAAGCTTGGAGAGAGGGACAAAATTAGCAAACTTGCTGAATCTGTCCACAATGGTCAGAATGACTGTGTTCCCAACAGAAGGGGGCAATCCCGTGACAAAATCCAGGGCCAGATGCGACCAAGGTCGCCGAGGAATAGGTAGGGGGTGAAGAAGCCCAGAGCTGGGCCGATTGGTACTTTTGTTCTGAGCACAAACAGGACATGCGGCAACAAACCTCCGGGTATCTTCTCCCATGGCAGGCCACCAAAATCGTCTGCGCAGTAGCGCCATAGTCCGAGCAACGCCAGGGTGACAAGCTATCTTGCTGGCGTGGGACCACTGAAGAACAGCAGAACGGACCGACTCAGGCACGAACAACCGACCGGGTGGACCGTTAACGGTGCTGGGCTGCGTCTGAAGGGCCGCCATCACATCCTCCTCAATCCTCCATGTAACGGCTCCCACGACAAGGTTCTGGGGAAGAATCGTCTCAAGTCTTGGCCCCACTCTCATCCGTCTTGGAGAACATCCGGGACAAGGCACCCGCTTTGCCGTTCTTCGACCCAGGTCGGAACGTCAGGGAAAAATTGAAGCGTCCAAAAAATAAAGCCCACCTGGCCTGATGGGAGTTGAGACGTTTAGCCGATTGCACGTAAGCCAGATTCTTGTGGTCAGTCCAGACCCGGCAGGGAATGGATGTCAGGTCAGAGCTTTTGAAGGGGAGAGGTGATGATCAGGACAGGTGTGCAGATTACTGATGGGATACAGGTGCGGGTGAACATCGATCTCCCAACAAGCTAATTCGCCCGGCAACCAGACAGGGTGCGTTCCAGGACACCGGAAACACACTCCAGGACAGAAACACAGGCAAACACAGACTCAGGAAGCGGGATTCGTGACAAGTACTCATTCAAGGGTTTTCTTTATTTTTACCATTTTCTACATTGTAGAATAATAGGGAAGACATCAAAACTATGAAATAACACATGGAATCATGTAGTCAAATCAAATCAAATTTATTTATATAGCCCTTTTTACATCAGCTGATATTTCAAAGTGCTGTACAGAAACCCAGCCTTAAAACCCCAATCAGCAAGCAATGCAGGTGTAGAAGCACAGTGGCTAGGAAAAGCTCCCTAGAAAGGCCAAAACCTAGGAAGAAACCTAGAAAGGAACCAAGCTATGTGGGGTGGCCAGTCCTCTTCTGGCTGTGCCGGGTGGAGATTATAACAGAACATGGCCAAGATGTTCAAATGTTCATAAATGACCAGTATGGTCAAATAATAATAATCACAGGCAAAACAGTTGAAACTGGAGCAGCAGCACGGCCAAGTGGACTGGGGACAGCAAGGAGTCATCATGCCAGGTAGTCCTGAGGCATGGTCCTAGGGCTCAGGTCCTCCGAGAGAGAGAAAGAAAGAGAGAAAGAGAGAATTAGAGAGAGCATATTTAATTCACACAGGACACCGGATAGGACAGGAGAAGTACTCCAGATATAACAAACTGACCCTAGCCCCCCGACACATGAACTACTGCAGCATAAATAGTGGAGGCTGAGACAGGAGGGGTCAGGAGACACTGTGGCCCCATCCGATGACACCCCCGGACAGGGCCAAACAGGAAGGATATAACCCCACCCACTTTGCCAAAGCACAGCCCCCACACCACTAGAGCGATATCTTCAACCACCAACTTACCATCCTGAGACAAGGCCGAGTATAGCCTACAAAGATCTCCTCCACGGCACAACCCAAGGGGGGCGCCAACCCAGACAGGAAGATCACATCAGTGACTCAACCCACTCAAGTGACGCACACCTCCTAGGGACGGTATGAAAGAGCCCTAGTAAGCCAATGACTCAGCCCCTGTAATAGGGTTAGAGGCAGAGAATCCCAGTGGAAAGAGGGGAACCGGCCAGGCAGAGACAGCAAGGGCGGTTCGTTGCTCCAGAGCCTTTCCGGTCACCTTCACACTCCTGGGCCAGACTACACTCAATCATATGACCCACTGAAGAGATGATTCTTCAGTATAGACTTAAAGGTATAGATAGGAGAAAGCCCTGCCTCCATCTGTTTGCTTAGAAATTCTTGGGACAATTAGGAGGCCTGCATCTTGTGACCGCAGCGTACGTGTAGGTATGTACGGCAGGACCAAATCAGAGAGATAGGTAAAGCGAGCACATGTAATGCTTTGTAGGTTAGCAGTAAAAACCTTGAAATCAGCCCTTGCCTTGACAGGAAGCCAGCTAGCACTGGAGTAAGGCTAGCACTGGAGTAATACGATCACATTTTTTGGTTCTAGTCAGGATTCTAGCAGCCGTATTTAGCACTAACTGAAGTTTATTTAGTGGTTTATCCGGGTAGCCGGAAAGTAGAGCATTGCAGTAGTCTAACCTAGAAGTGACAAAAGCATGGATTAATTTTTCTGCATCATTTTTGGACAGAAAGTTTCTGATTTTTTCAATGTTACGTAGATGGAAAAAAGCTGTAACCAACAAAGTGTTAAACAAATCAAAATATATTTTATATTTGTGATTCTTCAAAGTAGCCACCCTTTGCCTTGATGACAGCTTTGCACACTCTTGGCATTCTCTCAATCAGCTTCATGAGGTCGCCACCTTGAATGCATTCAATTAACAGGTGTGCCTTGTTAAAAGTGAATTTGTGGATTTGTTTCCTTCTTAATGCGTTTAAGCCAATCAGTTGTGTTGTGACAAGGTAGGGGTGGTATACAGAAGATAGCCGCATTTGGTAAGACCAAGTCCATATTATGGCAAGGACAGCTCAAATAAGCAGAGAAATGACAGTCCATCATTCCTTTAAGACATTAAGGTCAGTCAGTCCGGAAAATCTCAAGAACTTTAAAAGTTTCTTCAAGCGCAGTCGCAAAACCATCAAGCGCTATGATGAAACTGGCTCTCATGAGGACCACCATTGGAAACGAAGACCCAGAGTTACCTCTGCTGCAGAGGATAAGTTTATTAGAGTTACCAGCCTCAGACATTTCAGTCAAAATAAATGCTTCACGGAGTTCAAGTAACAGACACATCTCAACATGAACTGTTCAGCAGAGACTGCATGAATCAGGCCTTCATGGTTGAATTGGTGCAAAGAAACCACTACTAAAGGACACCAGTAATAAGAAGAGACTTGCTTTGGCCAAGAAACACGAGCATTATACATTAGACCGGTGGAAATCTGTCCTTTGGTCTGATGAATCCAAATGTGAGTTTTTTGGTTCCAACCGCTGTGAGACGCAGAATAGGATGATCTCTGCATGTGTGGTTCCCACCGTGAACCACACATGCGTAAACCACACGTGAACCACACTGGTGACACTGTCTGCTATTTATTTAGAATTCAAGGCACACTTAAAAAGCATGGCTACCACAGCAATATGCAGCGATACTATGCATGCCAGTCTCTCTTAGCTAAGAGTTGCGTCACATCTTGTTTTTCTAAGAAACATTATTGTATTGGAAATTCCAAATTGTTTGCTAGTCAACTTACACACAGCACTGACACACACAACTACCCCACCAGATATGCAACCAGGAGTCTTTTCACAATCCCCAGGTCCAGAACAAATTCAAGGAAACATACAGTATTATACAGAGCCATGAGTGCATGGAACTCCCTTCCATCTTTTATAGGGCAAGTGAACAACAAAAAAACAAATAAATCAACACCTCGCAGGACAATGTCTCCCCATGTGACCTACTTGTTGTGTGTATGTACTAACATGTATGTGTAAGTGATAGATTCAAACACACACACACACACACACACACACACACTACATGTTCTTTTTTTTTAAATGTATGTAAATTGTAAAGTCTTTTGTCTGTAATTATTTTTCATTATGTGTCAGACCCCAGTAAGATTAGCTGTCGCCATTGTCATCGGCTAATGGGGATCCTAATAAATAAAATAAATATACCACGGCTGTTAGCTAATCAGCATTCAGGGCTCGAACCACCCAGTTTATAATGCTTGATAACTTGTTACAAGCATGCATGACACTTTATAATGTCTCATAATAAGGCTTATAAAATGTCCATATTTATTCCATCTTGGTCTTTCTCTCTCTCCCTTCCAGAAGCAGAAGTCCATAGGTGGTGCTGTAGCCTTCTGGATAGCCAATACCTCAGAGCTCCTGAACTTCCTAAAGCAGGACAGAGATCTAAGCCCCATCACTCTGCAGGCTCAGGAGAACCTGGCACACCTGGTGTACAAAGCTTTCAAGTAAGACATTACATATAGCACTTCTTATCTCTTCTAATCTATGTAATTTACTCTGACTTCAGTAAATAAGGAATTCAGTAAATAAGGATTGTAGCTGCTGTTCTACTGTGAACTGAGCACATAAGTGATCTTCCCTCATCAGTCCTGATGTTGTACAGTATTGATAAAGCCCCCTGCCCCCCTGTCTGTCTGTCTTTCTGTCTTTTGTTCCTCAAGGTGTTTGACTCAGTGTCTGCTGGCTGATCTGAGCAGACACTTGCCAGAGTTCCTTATTTATCCTGAGGGGAGTCAATCACCTGCAGGAATAGGTACACCATGAATGTTAACCACAACACAATCTAGTTATAACCTCTAACTTTTTTTGTTTTAACCCGCAGCTTCCATATGTTAGTTTTGATCCAGTAGATATAGAACCATCATATTAGCATGGAAATCAACACCAGTGTGCTTATTTTCAATGTTTTGTTTTGTTTCAAAACTTTTTGTCACTCGATCCTCCCTCCACCAGAGGGCGTACTGCAAACCTTGATGGGTGCCATGTCTCTGCTGCGTCGCTGTCGAGTCAACGCTGCCCTCACCATCCAGCTGTTCTCCCAACTCTTCCACTTCATCAGTGCCTGGCTCCTCAACAGGTGAGAGAGGCAGACATACAGTAGTTGAGGCTTTTAAATCACGTTTTGAAAACCCACCCTTTTAGCCTGGCCTTTAATCACCAATATTTTACTCATCTTTTTTGTTTCATGTTCTTTTATTAATCTCTTTTATTTCTTTGTCTTGTTTTAATCTCCTTGTTTTTCATGATTTTATTGTAAAGTGTGTCATTTTAAATGCACTTTAAATCATGTTTGATTTGATTCAACAGGCTGCTGAGCCCCAGCCCCCAGGGAGAGGCCTGCTCCCTGGGCCTTAGGTCCCACTACTGGGGGGCCACCCTCCGCCAGAGGCTTAGCCTGGTGGAGGACTGGGCAGAGAGGCAAGGTCTGGAGCTGGCCGCAGACTGCCACCTCAGCCGCATCATACAGGTGGGTGACTTTATTTTAGTTTATTTGACCAGGTTAGTCAAATGTGTCTAAATTCCTCAAGGTGGGCGTTTTTAAGCTAGTTCCTATGTCACAGTAGGGCTGTTTAAAGGTCCAATGCAGCTGTTTTTATCTCAATATGAAATAATTTCTGGGTAACAATTAAGTACTGTTTGTTTTAAATTCAAATGATCAAAAAGAAACAAAAATAGCAATTTCTCAAGCAAAAATGTAACTAAGACAAAGTTATTTGACAGAAAACAGACTTTCAGCATGCTTATAGGGAAGGGCACTCAACATGCTTGGCACTGACACAAATGACTGATGATTGGCTGAAAGAAGATTGTGGCAGCTGTTTTGTTAGACTTTAGTACAGCTTTTGATGTCATTGATCATAACCTATTGCTGAAAAACTTAAGTGTTATGGATTTGCATCCTCTGCCTTATTATGGATTGCGAGTTACCTACTGTATCTAATAGAACACAGAGGGTTTTCATTAATGGAATTATCTCTCATGCAAATTCAGTTGAATATGGTGTACCGCAGGGCAGCTGGCTAGGGCCATTATCGTTTTCTGTTTGTACAAATGACCTTTCACTGACCTTGAATAAAGTCTGTGTGTCTTTGTACACTGTCGGCTGCAACAGTAAAATAATTTAATAATAATTTAAATAATTTAATAATTTAACATAGAGATCCAGTCAGTTTTAGAATGGGTGACTAGCATTAGGCTGGTGCTAAATATCAAAAAAACTAAAAGCATAATTTTTCAGACAAATCACTCGCTCGATGCTAAACCTTGTTTAGATCTATTATTGAATAATATGGCTAATGAGCAAGTTGAAGGGACAAAACTGCTGGGTGTAACCCTAGATAGCGAGCTTTCATGGTCAAAACATATAGAATCAATGGTTGCTAAAATGGGAAGAGGTCTGTCCATGATAGGGTGTTGCTCTGCCTTCTTGACATCTTAGTTGAACAGACAGGTCCTACAGGCCCTAGTTTTGTCGCACCTGGACTACTGCCCAGCTGTGTGGTCATGTGTGGCAAAGAGGGACAGTTGGTCCAGAACAAAGCAGCACGTATCACACTTAGATGTACACAGAGGGAACGTTGAGGAAAGTTGAGGAGAGGTATTGATGTGTTGAAGTTACCGAACCCCGAACTCTGATGAGGGCAGCTTGTCTGTTGAAACGTTGGTTATTAAATTATTGCATCTGAGCTCCTAGAGTGTGCAGAAGCTGCAGCAGTGTTCAAGCAGTTGGCAAGCAGTTTGGACACACATCAGTACAACACAAGACATGCAACCAGAGGTCTCTTCACAGTCCCCAGGTCCTGAACAGATAATGGGAAACGCACAGTATGAAATAAAGCCATGACTACATGGAACTCTCTGCTACCCCAGGTAACTCAAACTAGCATTAAAACCAGTGTAAAATAACAGATAACACAAAGGGGACTGTGAAGAGACAGACATTTTATATACAGTTGAAGGCGGAAGTTTGATGTCTGAAAATGATGTCGTGTCTTTAGAAGCTTCTGATAGGCTAATTGACATAATTTGAGTGTCAAATGCTTGACATCATGGGAAAATCAAAGGAAATCAGCCAAGACTTCAGATTTTTTAAATATTTTTAGACCTCCACAAGTCTGGTTCATCCTTGGTAGCAATGTCCAAATGCCTGAAGGTATCATGTTCATCAGTACAAACAATAGCACGCAAGTACAGTATAAACACCATGGGACCACACAGCCGTCATACCGCTCAGGAAAGAAAGCATTCTGTGTCCTAGAGATGTACGTACTTTGGTGCGAAAAGTGCAAATCAATCCCAGAACAACAGCAAAAGACCCTGTGAAGATGCTGGAGGAAACAGGTACAAAAGTATCTATATCCACAGTAAAACGAGTCCTATATCAACATAACCTGAAAGGCCGTTGAGCAAGGAAGAAGCCACTGCTCCAAAACTGCCATAAAAAAACAGACTACGGTTTGCAACTGCACATGGGGACAAAGATCGTACTTTTTGGAGAAATGTCCTCTGGTCTGATGAAACAAAAATAGAACTGTTTGGCCATAATGACCATCGTTATGTTTGGAGGAAAAAAGGGGATGCTTGCAAGCCGAAGAACACCATCCCAACCGTGAAGCCCGGGGTAGCAGCATCATGTTGTGGGGGTGCTTTGCTGCAGGAGGGACTGGTGCACTTCACAAAATAGATGGCATCATGAGGATGGAAAATTATGTGGATATATTGAAGCAACATCTCAAGCCATCAGTCAGGAAGTTAAAGCTTGGTCGCAAATGGGTTTTCCAAATGGACAATGACCCCAAGCATACTTCCAAAGTTTTGGCAAAATGGCTTAAGGATAACAAAGTCAAGGTATTGGAGTGGCCATCACAAAGCCTTGACCTCAATCTGAAAATGAGTGGGCAGAACTGAAAAAGTGTGTGCGAGCAAGTGTGTGCGAGCCTGCAAACCTGACTCAGTTACACGAGCTCTGTCAGGGGGAATGGGCCAGAATTCACCCAACTTATTGTGGGAAATTTGTGGAAGGCTACCCAAAATGTTTGACCCAAGTTAAGCAATTTAAAGGCAATGCTACCAAATACTAATTGTGTGTATGTTAACTTCTGACCCACTGGGAATGTGATGAAAGGAAATACAAGCTGAAATAAATCCTTCTTTCTACTATCATTCTGACATTTCATATTCTTAAAATAAAGTGGTGATCCTAACTGACCTTAGACAGGGGAATTTTTACTATAATTAAATGTCAGGAATTGTGAAAAACTGAGTTTAGTTTTAAAATGTTTAGTTCACCTTTATTTAACCAGGTAGGCAAGTTGAGAACAAGTTCTCATTTACAATTGCGACCTGGCCAAGATAAAGCAAAGCAGTTCGACACATACAACAACACACAGTTACACATGGAGTAAAACAAACAAACAGTCAATAATACAGTAGAAAAATAAGTATATATACAATGTGAGCAAATTAGGTGAGATAAGGGAGGTAACGTAAAAAAAAAGGTCATGGTGGCGAAGTAAATACAATATAGCAAGTAAAACACTGGAATGGTAGATTTGCAGTGGAAGAATGTGCAAAGTAGAAATAGAAATAATGGGGTGCAAAGGAGCAAAATAAATAAATACAGTAGGGGGAGAGGTAGTTGTTTGGGCTAAATTATAGATGGGCTATGTACAGGTGCAGTAATCTGTGAGCTGCTCTAACAGTTGGTGCTTAAAGCTAGTGAGGGAGATAAGTATTTCCAGTTTTTTGCCAAAGTGTATTTAAAGTGTATTTTCCAAAGTGTATGTGAATTTACAACTTCAACTGTATCTTGTCTTGTTTTTTGCACTGTACTAGATATTGTGTGTATGTACTAATGTGTATATATTTTTTATTTAACCTTTATTTAACTAGGCAAGTCAGTTTTAAGAACAATTTTTTATTTACAATGGCAACCAGAGAACAGTGGGTTAACTGCCTTGTTCATGGGTAGAACGACAGATTTTTACCTTGTCACCTCAGGGATTTAATCCAGCAACATTTCAGTTACTGGTCCAACGCTCTAACCACTAGGCTACCTGCCGCCCCTGTATGCTATGTGTGACCTTTTAAATGTACTGTATGTATTTCAGTCCTTGACTAATAATGTTCTGTACTATGTATTATGTCATGCTTCATGTGGACCCCAGGAAAAGTATCTTCTACTTTTGCAGCGGATAATGGGAATCCTAATAAATACCAAATATCAAGATGAGTCCTAATTGGTCTGTCATGTCACAGGCTTCTGTCTATAACAGAATGGGGGCCTCCCTGGTCAGTACATTGTACACCATTTTTAAACCGCAGATTTTTTGGAAAGACATAGCTATGGAAAATGGCTACAGTGTTGCTACAACTCTCAACAACATTGCTGCCCCGAATTCAGCTGGTGCTATCGACAAAGCTCAGTGGGAGAAGACTCATTTCTGGAGGACAATGCCAAGCTGACTCACATGCGCTTACTTGTGAATTGTTAAAGAGATGTGAACAATGCTGAATGGGTGTAAACAAAGAAGAGCTCTCTAGCAAGTGTGAAAATCTCCTTATAAATCTTTCAAGGGCATTTTCTCCTACTTGTGTGTTTACAAGTTTATCAACTTTCAAAGCAGCATAACTTTCCCATGTTTCCCTGGTCAACTACAGTGTATGATTTACCATAAAGCCAACATTAGAGATGTGCAGGAAATGTACCTTTTCTAGTTGGCATTTAGAATCTTCTTTTCAAGACCTGTGTTTGCCCAACCACTTAACCCATGTCATTTATAAACATGTGTATCTTATCAGGTTCAAGGTAGTCAAGAGGTGATTTGATTGATGGATATTTTCTAGGTAACAATGCTGTTGACCATGAACAAGTATTCCATGCAAGATTCGGAGAACATCCAGAATACCTGCTTCAAGTTAAACTCCTTGCAGCTTCGAACACTGATGACAAGCTACCTCTACGATACCAACGAGCCCCGCATTGCCCCTGTGAGTACTAGCCAAGTCCTTAAATTTGTAATTAATTGTTCGTAAACATTTTTTTAAACATTTATGGGCATTTATAAACATTATATCCATTGTAATTCATACGGTGGGTATATGTATTGTTATATGTAGATGTATTTTATATGTATTTTTCTTAAATAAAATCAATCAACATCAAATAAATAAATTATAATGGCTTATAAAGTCGCCACCAAAAACACAATGTTTTTCAAATATCCTTCATGTCTTCTTCCTCTGCCCTTTCAGGGTGTAATTGACAGGGTGGTGGCGGCTGCAGAAGCCAGTACTGATGAGTTGTTGCGTAGTGAAGGGCAGGACCTCCAGCTGGAGGAGGGGCCAGACCTCCACCTGCCCTTCCTGCTCCCTGAGGAAGGCTACTCCTGTGACACGGTCAATGGCATCCCGCAGGGCTTCAGAGAGTTCCTGGAACCTATCTGCCGCAAAGGTACTGTAGCTACATGCTTTTTAAAAAGAGGTTTGCTGAACTGACTAATTACTTTCAATATAAAACAGAGAATGACTTTTGTCTAAACTGGTATACAACGTCTGCCTTGTAGAGGCATTATCCGGGATGGTAAAAAAGGCTATATTGTAAGTCAAATGCATGATACAAATGACACAAAACAATGCACTCACTGTACAACATGCGTTGTGTGTTGTGTCTGTGAACAGTTATCTAAATAGGCTGCGCTCTCTCTTCCTTTAGGCCTCTGCACTCTGATGTCTCACCCCCAGTCTGGTGGCACCTGGACCATCTTCTTCAACCGAGCAAACTGTTTCTTTGCACAGGACGCAAACCCGGTGCATTTAAAAAAACACATCCATATTTTTTACCATACCCTTTTCAAATGTTAATACCTCTTTCTCATTGAGATCTATTCTCTGTTTCTTTCATTTAGCCACTGCATAGAGAACTTGAGGTTGTGACTATTACACTGACGAAACCCTTGAACAGTGGAATAGGGGTCAGCATCGTGGCGGCCAAGGTACAAATTCATCCATCCATCCATTCATTCATTCATTCTCCCAACAATCAGTGACAATAGTCAATTTTTTTTGCCCCATCTACAGGGAGCAGGACAAGACAACCTTGGGATTTACGTCAAGTCTATCGTCAAAGGAGGACCAGCAGAAATGGTTAGAAAACTATAGTACAATTCAAATAATGCCTGTTGACTGGATGCAGTATGCAATAACATTTCACATCATTTGAATGAACAGCATTGGTATCTCATTACAAATCTTATGTTCCACATGTGTTTCTATGCTGTTGTGTTGGACAGGATTGCAGGTTAACTGCTGGGGATCAGTTGCTGTGTGTGGATGGACACAGTCTCGTGGGCCTCTCACAGGAAAGGTTAGATAACATTCTAACTTTCTACGTTCAGATCAGAGTTGAGCAGTTGGAAATCCCGCACATGATTTCCTTTCCGCTAAAACTGCTTGTTGCTCATAGGAAAAAGAACTGCTGCTACAAATTCGCTCCATTCATTAAAATCACAATTTAACCAACACCCATCTATATTTGTGACTACCTGTACCTACCATTTGGTTTTGAATTATTGAAACCAAACCATATGGATTTTAATAAACTGTAACGCGGTGCGTGCTGGTGGCAGGGAAGTCAGGCGCAGGAGAATGAACTTGGTAAAAAACAGAGCTGTTTAATAAACATACAAAAAAAACAAAGTATACAAAAATAACATAATTGGGTGCAAAACCCGTCGCACACCAGAACAAATAACACACCTACATACAACAAACAATCTCTGACAAGGACATGAGGGGAAACAGAGGGTTAAATACACAACATGTAATGAATGGAATTGGAACCAGGTGTGTAGGAAGACAAGACAAAACCAATGGAAAATGACAAATGGATCGATGGCTAGAAGGTCGGTGACGTCGACCGCCGAACACCGCCGGAACAAGGAGAGGGACCGACTTCGGCGGAAGTTGTGACATAAACATGAAAATGTGAATGTAATCATTATAGTCTATAAATTGCACATGTAGGCTATTACTTATAATTAAATACAAATGACATTTTAATAAATGACTTATTAGTGCATTTGAATACATTTTTTGAACACATTTTTAGAAACATGAGTTTGGTCAGTCTGTGGTTTCAGGCTCTTGTGATGGTGCCTGGACAGCAGGCCAGCAGTGGAGAATATCCTCTCCGCGCTTGCAGAGCCAATGGGAATGCTAAACACCCTTTTGGTCACTCGTGCCAGGCTGGGTAGAGATCTAGAGTTGTTTGTTTAGATAGGCCTAAATGTTTTTAGGCAAAATAACCCAATCAAAATGGAAAGGTCCTTGAACGCGGGGAATATGCCAGGCCTATTCGGCCAAAATGGCCTATTGTATAGATAATAGAACAAAAATGAACGAAAATTTTAAGAGGTCAGATTTTTAGCTTAGAAATACTTTGCTACAATGACAAAGCATGTGCACATAGTAAGTACACCATCAAGCTTTCGGGATAGGTGTCTTTTCAGAATGATTCTTTAGTTGTGGACACTACATTACCGCACTCCCTCTCTTGCTCTTGGTCCTTCTTTTTATAATTCATCTTAATTTAGCACCTGTGCTTTATCAGTTTCTTTATGGAAATATTTAGCGAACTCCATGACAGTAACTAAAGCAAGGGGCTAAAGCAGCACAGCACACAAGTAGACTACAAATGCATGCTGGGCCAGGCATGCCCCCCTGAGCTCGTAAAGTGAGCGCTACTGGAGCGAAATTGGAGGGTGAGAAGGCCGACACACCAGCCTTTGGGAATCGAACTCCACGCTCCAGTCAAATTGGAGCGATCTTTGCCGCGCTCCGCTCCAGCAACGCTCTGCTCACGTACTCTGGGTTCAGATAGTCTGGCTAACACCAGCCTCTCCACATCCTTGATTTGAGAGTCTGAAACGGGTGCTTTGATGTGTCAGCACGAAGCAACAATACTGAAGGGGCTGTGCCCTCAGACTTCAAGGCGGCACCCTACGCTGGTTGGATATCCCCGTTTCAAATTGAACAAATCATGATTTTTGCTTAACATAGGACCGCTCAAGCCCTTCCGTTTCCAGCCAGCCCTTTCGGGATAAACAAACACACGCAGTAGCTAGCTAGTAGTGACGGGCATTCCGGCTCTTTTCAGTGAGCCGGATCGTTGGGCTCAGCTCAGCAAAAAGAGCCGGCTCTTTTGGCTCCCAAACGGCTCTTTAAAAAAACCATGTTTTGTATTTTTTAAAGTCAAACAGTTTGCGATAGTTTGACTATGATTGGTGTTAAAACAATTCTAATTAAATTATTACATGAAATGATACTCTACCTTAACCACAATGTATTTAAAAATGCATCGGTTTGTTATGAAAAATAATGCTATTAAACATTTACATTTAAAGTATAACTTTTTAATGTATATAAACAAAGTGCATATAAATGTAACAATTCAAAACGAATACAATCTGAACAACATAATAATAGAAAATTGCACCATAATCAAAGAAAAATAAATAACAATGTGCAAAACTGCAGCATCCCACTTAAAACATTAAACTGGTCCTTCTTTTCTCTCTTCTTTATTGCCATGTTATAACCAGCAGCACACAACAATGCTGACCATATTTTGCTTTTATGAGAGATTTGCATTCAGAAACGCAAGCTGCCTCACTTGAGGGGCTGATGCGGTTCCTTCTCTCAGTAATTATTTGTACCGTTTTCGAGAAGACCCTCTCTGAGGGAACGGATGTGGCCACTATGCAAAGTATCCTTGTCATGATTTTAGTAAGCCGTGGGTAGACAGAGGCCTTGTTCTTCCACCAGCTCAGAGGATCTGCAGATCCTTGGAGGGGCTCCTCCAAATAGGATCGGACCTCCATTATGTCATCTACTGAGGGATTCCTTCATGCTGCATCCCCAGTTGCTCTCTCGTCAAACAGCATCCAAACAGCGGACGTTTGTGGCACTACTGCTGGTGCTTCTGCTCCATCTGATCCCTCTTCTTCTTGTTGCCCTGGTGCCTGAGCCAGCTGACTGCTGGGGCTGTCCCTCCCTGCTGCTGAGGTTATTCTTTGAAGAGCCTCATCAATCACTCTGGCATCACTGAAGGCTAACTTCTTAAACCTGGGGTCAAGTGCAGTGGTTTCTGATAGCACGTGATTATATTCCATTCTGTGGAGCTTTCTGTCCGTTGATGAACATAGGGTGTCACATGTCCTGTGTTTACCTCCCATTCCTCATGGGTCAGAGCATCAACAGGTGCATTGACAATGGCCAGAGTAGAGATGATGGCTTCCTTTGACTCAAGAAACAGCTTCAACATATAAAATGTTGAGTTCCACCTTGTAGTGCAGTCTTGTTTCGGCCTCAGCTCAGGCATCCCCATCTGGCGTTGTGTAGACTAGTTTTTCAGCACATGCTGTGCTCTGTGGAAGTATTTTACAGCTGATTTCACTTTGTCCACAGTGGGCTTCATCACCTTCAGAGCATCTCTTACAATCAGGTTGATTGTGTGGGCAAGACATGGTTGATTGGTCCATTTTAACAGTTTCATGGCTTTGTTTATGTTAGCTGCACTGTCGCTAACACAACAGACCTCTTTTCCATCTTCTTGCCATTCTCTGGCCACTCTCAACAGCTCCTCTGCCAAGTTCTCTGGGATGTGTCTGTCGCTGAACTCAAAGCAGTCCAGATGAGAGCTAGACATCAAAAAATATTCAATTAAGTGACATGTACTCTTTCCTCTGGTCTAAAAAATATTCCAATTCCCCAGGGCAGTGATTGGCACCTTACACACTGCCCTGTGTAAGGTGCCGTCTTTCGGATGGGACGTTAAACGGGTGTCCTGACTCTTCTGAGGTCATTAAAGATCCCATGGCACTTATCGTAAGAGTAGGGGTGTTAACCCCGGTGTCCTGGCTAAATTCACAATCTGGTCCTCAAGCCATCACGGTCACCTAATAATCCCCAATTTGCAATTGGCTCATTTATCCCCCTCCTCTCCCCTGCAACTATTCCCCAGGTCGTTGCTGTAAATGAGAACGTGTTCTCAGTCAACTTACCTGGTAAAATAACGAGAAAAAAAAAATGTAACCGGCATGTAAGAAGTGGTTACCCTTGATGTCCAACAGTCAGTGGTAAGGCAAACTGCAATAGCTTTTTGGACTCTTTCCCACACTGAAGCCTGTGTGCTCTCGTACAGTTGTGGAATAAGGGATTTTGAAAGGGTTTTCCTGCTTACATTGGATTTAGACTATTGCTATAATTTCTGAAACCTCTGTCCTCCACAATGGAAAATGGCTGGAAATCAGTGGCAATCATTTTAGCCAATGCAACATCAATTTGGCCTTGTTTTGCTACAGATATAGACTTGGGCATAAACTGGTCCATAGAAGATTTGACTGAGTGGATACGCTGACTTCACCACTATGTTGAGCCAACCTCCCCTTTTAAAAGCCAGAGATACTAGACCAGTGAGTCACAGCGAGCTGTCTAGTCACGTGGGTCGCTGTCAGCAAGGCTAACTTTCAGGTCCTTTTTTAGTATAACATTTATTTAGGTCTGACAGATAACTATTCGGTCATTAAACCTGATGTGAAAACAGTTTCTGTTGGAACAATCTGCAATAGTTACATCTGTTCAATGGTCATTTCAAATACGCTGAAAAACAAATAAAGGATTATGCTTTGAAAGCATAATGAATTGACAGTGATTGATGTGGTCTTGTCTTGATTGTAGGGCAGCAGGCATAATGATGCACACTGGGTCAGTTGTGACTTTACAGGTTGCCAAGCAGGGGGCAACATGCCATGGTCTGGCTGCCTTGCTAGATGAACCACCTTCAGTATCAACTACAGGTACGAGCAGAACAAAGGCATTATTCTCTCTGCATTGTTATCATTTTCCCCTGAACAGTCACTCAACAGAGGTCTAATGATCTAAGACCAAAACCAAATTCAGATCATTTAATTTCATGGCTTCCTGTTAGTAGTTGCTTTCCAAAATGAATGGTAAGAATAGTCTTTCTCAATTAATAGTAGACCTACACCTAGATGTTCTAGATCTAACCAACTTTTCTATGATTCTCCCAGCTTTGGATGGTAGTGGCCCCACCAGCAGCAGCCATGCTAAGCCGAACGGCAAGGCCCTGATCGTGTATGATGACATGGAGCAGAGCTCTGGGCCCTCAGGACTATGGGGTAATAACTCCCATGGAGGGAACAGGAGACAGAGAGAACAGACCCTGCTGAAGAACAGACAGCTATACCGCTCCAACCCTAACATGATCAGTGAGTCTAACAATAGTGTGATTTTTGAAAAGTTGACTTAACACCCTTTTCACACTATTGCGTCGATCCAAGCCAGTCAAACTGTGCTGTCTCTGATATTTTCGTTTCACATGGTATTTCTCAGCACAGTCCCAGCAACCATGGTAGGTATAAACCAAGCCAGCTCAGTACAGCTTGATTTGGCTTGGCTCAGTTCGGCTAGTATTTTGCAACCCACATTATAGTGACTTGCAAAGTGATTGGTAATTTATATTGGAATCCAACTCAACATACTGCTGCCACTATATACATTTAACATTTACATTTAAGTCATTTAGCAGACGCTCTTATCCAGAGCGACTTACAATATTACAATATACAATACAATAATATTACAATATAAGCCGTTGTCCTGCACAGTGGCATTTACCCCTGCTATAGCACACACAGACAAATGTTGAGAACCTTGCAGTGGTCAATTGAGTTTCAGACAGCCCTCTGGTGGCTGAAATGTGTTAGGACACTTTGAACCTGGCTCTATAAGCACAGAGCCTCCATTGCGTAATTAAAAGCAGGGTTGTCAAACTCATTCCACAAAGGGCCTAGTGTCTGTGGGTTTTTGGATTTTCCTTCCAATTAAGACCTAGACAACCAGGTGAGTGGAGTTCCTTACTAAATAGTGACTTTAAATAATCCATCAAGTTCAAGGTGGAGTGAAAACTCACATTTTATTGTACCTTTATTTAACTAGGCAAGTCAGTTAAAGAACAAATTCTTATTTTCAATGACAGCCTAGGAACAGTGGGTTAATTGCCTTGTTCATCTTGCAACCTTTCGGTTACTATTCCAACGCTCTGACCACTAGGCTACCTGCCATGCTTCAGACAAATGCATCCTTCCTCCCTCGTTTCCTGGAGGTAAGCACATATCTATAGGTGGGTAGGTTCAAGCAAAGTTCACCAATCCAACCAATTCAGATCTGTGATTACTTTGAGGAAAGTAAGAAGGGAGGAAGCATTTCTGAAGAATTCAAACAGGGTCAGGGTCTTGTTTGAATACTTATCGGCTCAAGGTTAAAATACTTCTAAGATGCACTCTTCCTCCATCCCTTCCGCTCAGTCAAATTTACATTTACATTTACATTTAAGTCATTTAGCAGACGCTCTTATCCAGAGCGACTTACAAATTGGTGCTTTCACCTTATGACATCCAGTGGAACAGCCACTTTACAATAGTGCATCTAGGTCTTTTAAGGGGGGGGGGGAGAAGGATTACTTTATCCTATCCTAGGTATTCCTTAAAGAAGTGGGGTTTCAGGTGTCTCCGGAAGGTGGTGATTGACTCCGCTGTCCTGGCGTCGTGAGGGAGTTTGTTCCACCATTGGGGGGCCAGAGCAGCGAACAGTTTTGACTGGGCTGAGCGGGAACTGTACTTCCTCAGTGGTAGGGAGGCGAGCAGGCCAGAGGTGGATGAACGCAGTGCCCTTGTTTGGGTGTAGTAATAATAATAATAATCACTGATCTGGCTAGATTCGAAATGTGAAAATAAGGGTTCCACCACACCGCTTCCACCAATCCACTTCATTACTTCAAGGAATGGAGAAGGAAAGGATGCTTTTTGAAAGTATTCAAACAGGGCACTTATTTGCATCCTTTCTTCCTTCCATCCTTGAGGTAATTACTGATCTTTAAAGACTAGATAGGTGCAGGCAAGGGTTCCATCCCACAGCTTTCACCTTTCCTGTCATGTCTGATCAGTGATCCCAAAGCCACTCCTGCGTTGTCTTGGCTGTGTGCAAAGGGTGGTTGTCCTGTTGGAAGGTGAACCTTTGCCCCAGTCTTGCCCCAGTCTGAGTGCGCTGGAGCAGGTTTTCATCAAGGATCTCTCTGTACTTTGCTCCGTCCATCTTTCCCTCAATCCTAGTTTCCCAGTCCCTGCCGCTGAAAAACTTCCCCACAGCATGATGCTGCCACCACCATGCTTCACCATAGGTATGGTATGAGGTTTCCTCCAGACGTGACACTTGGCCTTCAGGTCAAAGAGGTCAATCTTGGTTTCATCAGACCAAACAATCTTGTTTAGGTACCTTTTGGCAAACTCCAAGCGGCTGTCGTGCCTTTTACTGAGGAGTGGCCTCCGTCTGGCCACTCTACCATAAAGGCCTGATTGGTGGAGTGCTGCAGAGATGGTAGTCCTTCTGGAAGGTTTTCCCATCTCCACAGAGGAATTCTAGAGCTCTGTCAGAGTGACCATTGGGTTCTTGGTCACCTCCCTGACCAAACCCTTTTCCCCCGATTTCTCTAGGAAGACTCTTGTTGGTTCCAAACTTTTAAGAACGATGGAGGCCACTGTGTTCTTGGGGACCTTCAATGCTGCAGACATTTTTTGGTACCCTTCCACAAATCTGTGCCTCAGGGGCTCTACGGACAATTCCGTCGACCTCGTGGCTTGGTTTTTGGCTCTGATATGCTGTGGACCTTTATATAGACAGGTGTGTGCATTTACAAATCATGTTCAATCAATTGAATTTACCACAGGTGGACTCTAATCAAGTTGTAGAAACATCTCAAGAATGATCAATGGAAACAGTATGCACCTGAGCTCAATTTCGAGTCTCATAGCAAAGGGTCTGAATACTTATGTAAATAAGGTATTTCTGTTGTTTATTTTTAATAATTTAGAAAACATTTCTAAAAGCCTGTTTTCACTTTGTCATTATGGGGTATTGATGAGATTTTTTTATTTATTTAATCCATTTTTGATTAAGGCTGTAATGTAACAAAATATGGAAAAAGTCAAGGGGTCTGAATTCTTTCCGAATGCACTGTACCTCCTAATTTGTGATTGTGCTTGGCTTACTTTTCACATGGATTTTTGTTTTGTTTGTATGATATGCCTTTCTGATTATATATATTTGTTCCTGTAATATAAAACAGCACGGACACAAACAACGCAAGAATTATAAAATAAAAAAACAGGTACCAATAAAATATGAAATGTATAATAATAATTTTCTAAAATGTTTTCTCTCTTGCTTCAGGGAATGTGCTTTGGTTATGTTGCCCTTGTGCTTTTAATGTGGCATTCTATTTTGAATATTCACAAATACAGTAAGTTAACTTTTTGCCCACAATGCAATGTGTTTACGATAATCTACTGTATTCAGTTTATACAGTATGTTACTGTTTGAGTAAAAAAGTAATTTACTGTGACATTTACAGGATTTTTTTTTTGTACAGTGTACTGTAGAATACTATAGTAAATACTACAGTATTATCAGCAAAAAAAACACTGTGGTAAATACTGCAGTAATGTCTACAAAAACACTACAGTCCACAAAACAGTTTTTTTAACTACAGTAAATGCTAAAGTATTTCATTTACATATACCCTGCCCATCTCCCTCCCTCATATTCCAATTTGTGCCATCCATAAGTGAGAAACCTACATGCCGAGTATAGATCATATAATTTGTTTGCTAAAGGTTATAGAAAATAGTAGAACCTCTGGACTTTCTGTTCGGAACACAGTCCTAATGGAAAATGCTATTTTAGTATTTCTCCAGTAGGTTTCCATAAGGAAAAAGATTCCACTTCTATGTCAAAGATAATAAAACAAAAACAGTATAGTAAATATTACAGCAATGTCCGCAAAAACACTACAGTAAATACTACAATATACTACAGTCTGCAAAAACACTAAATGAATTACTATAGTATATAGTTTATACTATAGTTAACTGTAAATACTACACTATACTACAGTACATACTGCGGTGTTCACTGCAGTGCTTTGTGCAGACTTTAAGAGTGTATAGTATGTATACCATAATACGCTATAGTATTTTTTCATGTGGGAGTAGTGTGAAAAGCCCTTTTTAGAAATGTTTCATGGCAGTTCTGTCATTTTCTTTCTTTCCTTGCTTGTTCTAGGCCCAGAAGGAGAACCAGTTGACCCAGCCATCCCAACAGACAGTAAAATCACTGCAGTCTCCACCAGCAACCTTCTGTGCTCTGATGTAAGTAATTTAATAATAATACATGGGTTTTATATAGCGCTTTCAAGGACCCAAAGATGCTTAAACAGTGGGTCAATACTTGTAATCCGTGGCTTAGTGGGTTTGTCTACATTGAATCTGTAATGGTATAAAAACACAATCACCTTAATGTTCTCCCATCAGATGTACCAAAGGGAATACCTGACTCTACCAGCCCCTAGGTCTCAGGACAAGAAGACAGTAGCCTTTGAACTCCCACCTCAGGAGCCCAGAGTCTCGTTTAATCTAGATGGACAGATCTCCAACAAGAGGACCTTGATGGTATGAGTAGCTACATCTTATCCTTTATAAAGCAGTACGTCCCCCAATATCTTAAACCAACTATTTCAAGTATGGACCATTTCATATATGCAATTGTTACACTTACACTTAATCAACTTAAATGCCAAATGAAAAATAATTGAATATTTCCTTCCATAGCGGCAGGCCCTTTCACAGGAGAATTTGTGCATGGAGAATGATCGCCCCCTAGTGGACAATATACATAATGCATGGAACCAGAACCAGCAGGAAAGCTACTACACCTCTTTTCCTATGAAGCCTAGCATCTCTACCCACGACATACATTACAACCATACTGTCAGCCTCTCCACTAAGACCCAACCGAGCCGCCACAACACACTGTATGGCTACTGGAGAACTCCTACGTCACACGACCCTTCGTCTGCCATCCAGCCAATACACATAGACATCCCTGCTACACGGCTTTCCAACACCCAGCCGCGCAGTCCAATGACTACCTTCCAAAAAACTCCCACTCTACTGCCCGTGAAGATGAACCAAAACCCTGAGGGTAAAGGCCAGGGACAAGCCCTCCTCAGCAATCAAAAACAGCAGTCTCATTATCAACTGCCAGCCCAGCATCGCCAAGCTACATGTCCTCCTCCATCCTCTGTGTCCATGAGGCAACCTCAGCCCTCACTCTCATCCTCACAGAAGATCCAACAACAACAAGCCTTGAGGAGGGTGCAAACAGCGACGTCCCAACTGTTCCCGACCCAGTCAAAAGACACATCCCTCCAGAGACCTCCAGCTAAACCACAACCAGGGACCACCCCAGGACATCAGGTACTGTACATTTTTTTTTGTCATCAAAATCCAACTGTCTTAATACACACGACAGTGAAAACTCAAATGCATGTATGAATAAGGAATATACAAATAAATACACAAATACACTTCCAGTATAAAATACACAATTAATGCCGAATGTCGAAATCAGGACCAATACTTCAGCATGAATAAAGAGCCACCATCAGAAGGCAACAAAAGTCTGTCTCCAGACCCATGGAAGAGGGATGCATGGGAGAAGCAGCAGAAGCAGCAGAGACTACAGGTAACATAATAATAATTAAAATCTTTATTTGAAGTGTGTCTACTATATTATACTCTACAGTATTGTGTTGTGTTGTATTGTATTGATTTTGTGTATTTTGTGTTTTTGATGTGTTGCGGACCTCACAAGATGAACTTCCATGCAAATAGAGAATAGCGTAACGTATTGTCCATCAAAATCCAAATTTGCTTGTTGCTGGCTGTTCTTACATGGAAATGTGTATTTTTTTGCTGTCTGTTCCTTGATCTAGGTGGTCGACCTGTTGGAACAGGAGATCCAGGATCTGCAGGCTAAAGCCCAGCTCACACCAGAGGAGACCGACAGGCTCCGTAGGCTCAACCTGGAGTGGCAATTTCAACAGAGACTGCAGGAGTTCCAACAGAATGGAAACGATGATGATGATGATGATGAGGATGATGATGAAGAAGAAGATAGAGACACGTCAACAGGAGAAAATGTTCAAGAGTCGAATGAACTCAACGTAAACTTTGATGAGAAGTCCTCGAAAGAGTAAGTTTCAACTTCATTTGAATGTACATTTGTATCCCACAAAAACATTTTTTTCCCCCAACAATGTCCCTGGCTAAACCAAATGTTAAATTACATAATTTGTTCTGAAAGTAATGCATCATGATGTATAACAGACCATGATATACAGTATTGTTAACCTATAGGTATTGATCTTCTCAATTACATCCATATGTGTGGGTTATTGATTGGTTTCAGAGGCCAGAAAGAGAACAACTTCAAAGGTGACGCAACACCTGAGAATCTCACATTTAAGGAGCGCCAACGTCTCTTCTCCCTCGGATCAAACGCCTCCATCAAAGTCAAAGCCTTGTAAGATGAGGATCCTGAGAAGATGGCCTCAACATTCGATCAAGGCTCATCGATCAAGGCTCAACCTTTTTATAAGCTACAGTAGAAACCAATCAGAAAATATTAGAATTGATATTATAATCTATATTCTGTAGAAAAATGTGGACTATCTTTGTGATTTTTGCATATTTACTTCTCTTTTCTCCTAATTGATCTTTACACTTAGACTTTACACTGTCGAATGCACATTTTCATGTTTTTCTGTTATATGTTTACTTAAATGAAAACTTAGGTAGGTAGATGCTTTTTTACATACATGGATTTTTAAAAATAAATTAAGATTTGATTAATCTTTTTGGAAAATGTACAACAGCAGTCACGGTATACATTACGGATGTACCGTACATCACATGAGGCTGCCGAGGGGAGGACGGCTCATAATAATTATTGTAATGGAGAGAATGGAATGGCATCAAACACATGGAAACCGTGTGTTTTATGTGTTTGATTACCGTTCCACTTATTCAGCCTCAGCCTTTACCACGAGTATGTCCTCCCAAATTGAGGTGCCACCAACCTCCTATGCCGTACTCCTCCTTTACAACTCAGGACATCCTACTTGTATGAATAGTTCACTATGTTTAGGGGTGACTCCACAAGAGTCCACGTGTACAGTAATCTGAGCCCTTCTGATCTCATCGGTGCCTGAGATTTTCCTGGTCTTTGCCAGCATGGCTCCTGTCCTGCCATGGCCATGAATACAGTAGACAGCTACCCCCTACAGCAGAGAGAAGTACATATGGTTGAGTACATAAGTAAACATACAGAAGGCTATGCGTTTATACACATCATTGTTTGAGAATAATTAGCCTGTGTTTCACTGTCCAGACCTGTCACATTGAAATCAGTGGTTAATGTTAATTTAGCTTCATGTGTCAGAAATAAGAACCTCTTTGATGTATTGACTGAATAATGGGTTACTGAATACTTTTGAACTGAATCCTTATATAGCCCTTTGCATTTATTCCTCCACAATGGACATAAACCTCAGAATCTTCTCTGGAGTTGGTGAGGTTTAGGAGCTTTTCTCACACAAGCACACCAGGTGACGTATGCAATTGTCCAGTAGGTACAGGTAATAGGAAGTAATTTGAGGGAGTGCCAATCTGGCATATTTGCAGGGTTCGACCCAGGAAAAATTGGGGGGTGGACTACAGTCAATCTGAAAATAGTATGAAATGTAGATGTTGTTAAATATTCACAGCTACAGTGCCTTCAGGAAGTTTTCACACCCCTTGACTTTTTTCAAATATTGTTGTGTTACAGCCTCAATTTAAAATTGATTAAATTGGGATTTTGTGTCACTGGCCTACCAGAATACCCTATAATGTCAAAGGAATTCATTTTTTCGAAATGTTTACAAAATCATTAAAAGCGAAACGCGGAAATGTCTTAAGTCAATAAGTATTCAACCCCTTTGTTATGGCAAACCTAAATAAGTTCAGGAGTAAACATCTGCTTAACAAGTAACATAAGTCACTCTGTGTGCAATAATTGTCACGGCTGATTTGTAGCAGGGATCGGACCAAAATGCAGCGTGGTAAGTGTCCATAGTTGTTTTTAATGAAATAAACTGAAACACAACAATAACCGAACCGTAAATAACCTAAACAGTACCGTGTGGTGAAACAAACACAGACACGGAAACAATCACCCACAAAGTACCCACAGAATAAGGCTGCCTAAATGTGGTTCCCAATCAGAGACAACGATAGACAGCTGCCTCTAATTGAGAACCAATCTAGGCAACCATAGACATACAATATACCTAGAAAGGAACCAGCCCCATAAACATACAAAACCCCTAGACAAGACTAAAACACATACATCACCCATGTCACACAGCTTGGTTTGAAGAAATCAACTGTGGGAGCAATTATTAGGAAATGGAAGACATACAAGACCACTGATAATCTCCCTCGATCTAGGGCTCCACGCAAGATCTCACCCCGTGGGGTCAAAATGATCACAAGAACGGTGAGCAAAAATCCCAGAACCACACGGGGGAACCTAGTGAATGACCTGCAGAGAGCTGGGACCAAAGTAACAAAGCCTACCATCAGTAACACACTACGCCGCCAGGGACTCAAATCCTGCAGTGCCAGATGTGTCCCCCTGCTTAAGCCAGTACATGTCCAGGCCCGTCTGAAGTTTGCTAGAGAGCATTTGGATGATCCAGAAGAAGATTGGGAGAATTTCATATGGTCAGATGAAACCAAAATAGAACTTTTTGGTAAAAACTCAACTCGTCGTGTTTGGAGGACAAAGAATGCTGAGTTGCATCCAAAGAACACCATACCTACTGTTAGGATGGGGGTGGAAACATCATGCTTTGGGGCTGTTTTTCTGCAAAGGGACCAGGACAACTGATCCACGTAAAGGAAAGAAGGAATGGGGCCATGTATCGTGAGATTTTGAGTAAAAACCTCCTTCCATCAGCAAGGGCATTGAAGATGAAACGTGGCTGGGTCTTTCAGCATGACAATGATCCCAAACACACCGCCCGGGCAATGAAGGAGTGGCTTCATAAGAAGCATTTCAAGGTCCTGGAGTGCAAATAGTCATTTGATGAATTGATGAATTAACAGCATTCTCACATAGGTGTCCCTTTTGTCCAGGAGGATATGTTGGGGCGGTATGCGAAGTGGGTCTATGGGTTTCCGGGATGATGGTGTTGATGTGAGACATGACCAGCCTTTTTAAGCACTTCATGGCTACAGACGTGAGTGCTACAGGGCGATAGTTATTTAGGCAGGTTACCTTGGCATTTTTGGGCACAGGGACTATGGTGGTCTGCTTGAAACATGTAGATATTACAGACTTGGTCATGGAGAGGTTGATAATATCAGTGAAGACACTTGCCATGTTGACCTGTTTCAAGATCTTACTCACATCGGCTATGGAGAGCGTGATTCACTCAGTCTGGTGCTCTCATACATGCTTCAGTGTTGCTTGCCTCGAAGCGAGCATAAAAGGCATTTAGCCCGTCTGGTAGGCTCGCATCACTGGGCAGTTCACAGCTGGGTTTACCTTTGTAGTTCGTAATAGTTTGCAAGCTCTGCAACAAAAATGAGTGTCAGAGCCGGTGTAGTAGTCCTTTGTTGACGCTTTGCCTGTTTGATGGTTTATCTGAAGGCATAGCGGGATTTCTTATAAGCGTCCACATTAGTGTCCCACTCTTTGAAAGCGGCAGCTCTAGCCTTTAGCTCAGGGGGAGATGTTGCCATTGGCTTCTGGTTGGGATATGTATGTAGGGTCACTTTTGGGACGACATCCTCAATGTACTTATTGATGAAGCCAGTGACTGAGGTGGTATACTCCTCAATGCCATTGGAAGAATCCCGGAACATATTCCAGTCTGCGCTAGGAAAACAGTCCTGTAGCTTGGCATCCCCGTCATTCCCTGTTATGGTGAAGGAGACCGAGGTGGCAGGAGTGAGGGCTGTCCAGCATGTCTCCTATCCAGGGACGATGAGAAGAGTGGAAGTAGGGAGTAAAGTTGAAGATAACATTGTAGGTGGATTAGAGAGACCAGTAAATGTTACTCACCAACAGGATTCTGACACGTTGCATGTTAAAAAGGTGGACTGTATCGTTTATGCATTGCACACCGCAAACAAAGAGGAAATCTGAGAAAAAAGGCATTGTTTTGAGTGCGGCTGGATGTTTTTTGGGACTTTACAGTAGAGGCATTACAAGGAATCCTGTCGACAAATGTCTTCACAGGCACCTGAGCCAGTGTCGGGATGTGATTTGGACTATGACTGAAGGTGTGGGATGGGTTTTTAAATGTATTTTATTCTTGCATTGCTTATGTTTTTCTTCTTCTCCCTTTTCCGCAACCCGTACAGTAGGTGGCAGCATGCACCTTTAACTTTTGTCTGCTGATCGCCATAATTACCAGAGAAGAAGAAGTAACCAACAACATGACTGAAAAACAGGAACCAACTGCCGCAATTATGTATACAGTGGATATGTACAAATTAATGTGATATTAGGGTCTCTTTCAGTGTTTCACTCTCTCAATTGATTGTAGGCTACAATGTACACACGTGATTTCAGTTCGTGTGTGTCTGGTATGGGAGTTGGAGACATGTTTATTTCGACATTATAAAGAAACACTTTTATAAACAATGCCAACTCAGCCACATTGGTCTGAGTCTTGCTGTTGAAAAACCAATTTTAGTGTCCGACTTTCGGCTGTTGCAGATGCGTCTCCCCCGTCCTTCCTCTAACGTTACAGTAGGTTGCTTTAGCCTTACAACTCAAACGAGCCCCTTAGCTACGCCACAGCCACGTATAGAACAACGAGCTAGGTAGTTATAAACAAACAATGTGTTAATTATAACATCTTTGCCACAGCTGCTGGAGCTTCCTCCCGTTTTCTTTTGCTCGTTGCCAAAAGTCATCGGTTTCGAATTTGTCCGTTGCGGCAGAGAGATTGGGGTAAAATGAAAAAGCGTTAGCACCTGGTGTGATAAAAATCTAGCAGTTTCGAAATCATGCAAGTTTAATGAAACAAAACCATATAATGTTCACATTGCATGAACTTTCTTGTTTTGTTTTGTTTTGTTGTTTTTTAAATCTTGAAATATGGAGATGTACAGCTCAATAGCATGTGTCAGGATGGCCGAGCGGTCTAAGGCGCTGCGTTCAGGTCGCAGTCTCCCCTGGAGGCGTGGGTTCGAATCCCACTTCTGACAGTATTTTTTTTGTGACTGAATCAGTTTCAGATAAGAAATTTAACTATGTTTATAACCTTGGCTACAAGTAAGTTATTTTAAATGTGCATTTAATGCAATACTAAATAATTTGGTATAAAATTATGTTGGAACTGTTATCCACGTGAGGGCACTAAAGTGCAACAAATGGTAACTTTTCACATTTTAGGGGTGAAACTGACCTAGGTACAGATCTAGGATCAACTTTCCCTCCCTCTAATCCTAATTTTAACCATCAATGGGGGACATGCAAAACTGATCTAGAGGCAACTTCATCCTACTACTGCTTTAAGATGCATCTATCCATTTCAATGTATTGCTATTGTTCTTCACTTATGCCTAGTCTACATAGACTACACAGTCTACATAGACTAGGCCTACTGAGTCGTTTTTATGGTTGAATAACTCAAGATAGAAAATGTACCTGACATTTGTCGAGACTCTTTTCACTGCACTTCGATAAAAAGTGATTTTCGTTGCAGGTTAGGAGAGCATTTTCACGAACCCTAACCGTTTCCCTAACCTGAACCTCAGTCTCCTGACCTGCTACGCTACTTCTCCGAACCTTATGCGTAAGTTCTCCGAACCTGTTACGAAAAAGTAACTTCGGTATCAAAGTGCTGTGAAAGAGTTTCCCTACATTTGTCTTGTCTCCTGCCATTTTAGGCTGCACAATTAGTGAAAAAAATATAATTGGTCTTCCTGTCTGAAAGCAGCCTAAACAGAGCCTTCGGGGGACTACTAGTGTAACAGGGTAGAGGTGCATTTTCCAGTCACACCTTATTAGAGTAACTACAGTAGTAAATGTGTATGATTTGCTATTGGTCAGTTTGAATTAATTGTTTGTGTGCTCTGATTTGTTGCTGGTGTGACTCTGGAGAATGCACATCCATTCTTTCACACAATTAGTTATAACATCCGCAATGACATCTGCTAAATATGTGTATGTGACCAATACATTTTGATTGGATTTGATTCATTACACTGGTTGAACCAGACAAATGTGAACGATTGTGTTAGAATTCACGGACAGCAAATCTCCACTCCACAACGATCATCATTCTCCTTTTCTACCTTTCTCAGTTTGAGTATTTCGTAACACACAACAGGTTTCTGCAACACTGCAGTGAATCAAAAAAAAAAAAAGAATCACTTCTTATGTGCAACTTCATTCATTTATTTAGGCATATGGACAATTGGCAAGATTATAAATCTGAATGTACCCGATAATATGTGTCAGCCTACCTTTTGTTTTGTGATGAAGGGAACAGTTATTCAACCAAAACTATGGTTCAGCAATATCAATCACCTATTATAGATTCTGCACAGTCTGGGATTATCTACTGGATATCTGCTGGATTCCTCCTTTCAACTCGAAAGGGTGATTGATACATTTATATGGTTTTATGAATAGCCCTCACGATCTTGGGGCATGTGAATGGAAATGGTCATCGCTGTCTAATACTTCAACTAATAGCTTCATGTTCAAAGTGCTGTACATATCCCACCACCCAAAACACTAACCCTGACCCAAACCCCCAAAATACTAAACTTAAGGGACATTTCTGACCAGCATCCCATTAACTGCCCTAGTCAAAACCTAAAACTGACCCTATTTTAAACTCAAAAATGTAATCTAACCCTAACTTTAACCCTAAGCCTAACATTAGGGGTAAACCTTAATCTAATGTTAAGCAATTGTGAAATTCATCATCTGCTTGCAGCTCAGTTACGTCACTTTAGTTTTTCCCATGACAGAGATGTCTTTATGGAGTCCATGTTGAATCATTATTATCATTTTAATACAGTTGGCACTACCAGACGGAGGCTGCCTTGTTCATACAATCTCTACATTAAAACAAAAGAAAAAATTGTTGTTTGATAATTTCATGCAATTATTAATGATATCAACACAAACATTCAGAACGCACAGCACAACACAGTTTACTAGCTAGCATTTTTATACAAATAGTAAAAAGAGAGCTTGTATCTGAAGGAAACAAATACCGTATCACATTGCCAGATATATGTTTAGATACTGAAGAAAAAACTATTCTCAGAGGTTTAAAGAAACATGTCTGTAAAGAATATCACTAAATTGAATGTTCAAACTTTCCATTAAAAAGCTTTCACCAACTCGGATGTAAAAAAAGAAAAGTTTAAACAGCCGTTTCAGTAATCACATACAGTACCAGTCAAAAGATTGGACACACATACTCATTCTAGTTTTTCTTTATTTTGACTATTTTCTACATTGTAAAATAATAGTGAAGACATCTAAACTATGAAATAACACATATGGAATCACGTGGTAACATAAAAGGGTTAAACAAATCAAAATATATTTTATATTTGAGATTCTTCATAGTAGCCACACTTTGCCTTGATGACAGTTTTGCACACTTGGCATTCTCTCAACCAACATCATGAGGTAGTCAACTGGAATGCATTTCAATTGGCAGGTGTGCCTTGTTAAAAGTTAATTTGTGGAATTTCTTTCCTTCTTAAAGAGTTTGAGCCAATCAGTTGTGTTATAACAAGGTAGGTAGCCCTATTTGGTAAATGACCAAGTCCATATTATGGCAAGAACAGCTCAAATGAGCAAAAAGAAATGACAGTCCATCATTACTTTAAGACATGAAGGTCAGTCAATCCGGGACATTTTAAGAACTTTGAACGTTTCTTCAAGTGCAGTCGCAAAAACCATCAAGCGCTATGATGAAACTGGCTCCCATGAGGACCGCCACAGGAAAGGAAGACCCAGAGTTACCTCTGCTGCAGAGGATAAGTTCATTAGAGTTACCAGCCTCAGAAATTGGAGCCCTAATATATGCTTCACAGAGTTTAAGTAACAGACACATGTCAACATCAACTGTTCAGAGGAGACTACGTGAATCAGGCCTTCATGGTCAAATTGCTGCAAAGAAATCACTACTAAAGAACACCAATAAGAAGAAGAGACTTGCTTTGGGGAAGGAAAAGCAGCTCAGCATATTTGGGAACTCCTTCAAGACTGTTTGAAAAGCATTCCAGGTGAAGCTGGTTGAGAGAATGCCAAGCGTGTGCAAAGCTGTCATCAAGGCAAAGGGTGGCTACTTTGAAGAATCTCAAATATAAAATATATTTTGATTTGTTCAACCCTTTTTTTGGTTACTACATGATTCCATTTGTGTTATTTCATAGTTTTCATGTCTTCACTATTATTCTACAATGTAGAAAATATTAAAAATAAATACAAACCCTTGAATGAGTAGGTGTGTCCAAACCTTTGACTGGTACTGTACAATAATACAAAGATATCTAAGTGATATAGCCAAACCAATGAACCTCAGAATCAAAATCAACATGAAATAAACAACAAAAATAAAAACATTCAGATACACAGGTGGTAATATCTCGTGGTAAGCAGCTCAGTTAGCCAGCACACCTACCCTACCCAGCCCACCACAAACCATTGAACATAACACTTGGATTTCAAGTTCCAAAAGAACCACACAATATTTTGTTGTTGTTTTTTCCTTCATTTTTAAAAACCCAACACAACCTGAAGACTTGGTTGATTGGTTGTCCATCATGTTTTTGGGTGGATAACCACACTTATCTTCTGTTGTAATCTGACTACACAGATGGATCCATCAAACATGCTGCACACCCCTTAACCTCTGTAAATGGTAACGTGTTACTCTGTGGTTTTTAATTGCACTCTTTAGGTGCCATTGTAGAGAAAGGGGCACTAGTACTTCACCAAGCCCTCCTGTTAGAAGATGTCTACATATTGAACGTCCTCGTTCATGTCCCAAGATGAGCAGACCAAATAAACCACATCCTGTTTACAGGATGGCACAGAAGAACTTCTTCTCCCTAAAAGGGTTTTCGGATGCGGGCACCGGCGACAGGAGCGGGTCTTCTTTGGCATGGGCTTCGCAGTATGACATTAAGTCTGCTGCTGCTTTGGACACCTGTAATGAAAGAGAGCAGGACACACACACACACACACACACACAGTTTGAGTTAGATTCCACACAACAGATTGGTCGGTACTTTTACATTAACTCACAGACTGAAGTGCTAATAAAATGGTAATTATAACCTGTTGTTACTACATTATCACAATGTTACAATGTCTTCCATGCTGTAATGTAAAGGGCAAGTGATGCCTCCAATATCGGTAAGGTTGCTATATCTTTTTGGGCAGGGATGCTACAGATTTCTGCTATATCTGTTACGTCCGTTATCCTCTTAGCCAGGGATGTAGGCCTAATTTCTCACCTTTATCCTGTCGATGTTGGCCTCCATCTTCAGCTGCTCTACCAGCTTCCTGGCCTGGGCGATGCTTGCTGTGTTGTTGGACGCCATGATAGGGCTTCTGAGCTAGGCCTTGTGTAGTCTGTCTGTCTGTCTGTGGTGGGGAGAGAGAAGAAAGTTTTGGTTCCTAATGAATCCAAATACATACAGGCACTAGAGATAAAATCCTATTCAAGGGAGAAGATCTTAGTTGGCACGCTGACAATACAAAAGAGTATACTGAAGGAGAGATTCATCCACACACACACACACCGCAGACACACACAGACATATTATTTATGGTGGCAGTTGCTAGGCAGCACATGACAGTGAGGGGGTGGGACAAAAAGATAGTGTGAAGAGAGAGAGACCGAGGGGACATTGCTTTGTCCATTGTTAGGTTTGCAGCCAGTACGAATGTTATTTGGTGTGTGCTTCAAGGAACTGCAATTATGTGCTGACCATAGGGATGGCGTGTGTGTCATAGGGTCATAAAACAGGTTTACCCTCCAGTCTGCTTGGTGGTGCATGTGAGAGAATTTAGTAACAGCCATCCCTGCTCACTGTGTTGGTCGTATCATAAATCAATGTACAGTAGTCTGTCTCTGGTGTATGGTGTGTGTGTAGGATACACAAGTTGTCCTCTCAGTCAGCATTGCTAAGCAATAAATTAGTACTACTCCCCTGCTGTAGTAGTTTCAGGTAGCAGTCTGATTCCCTCTATCAGGCTGTGTCCCAATGGCACGTTACTACCCACACAGCGCACTACTTTTGACCATAAAGAGTAATGCGCTGTATAGGGAATAGGGAGCTGAATTTATGAAACATGAACAGGCTGCATTATTGCCACCATTGAACATCAATAGGAATCTGATGACAAAGCCACAGCTTGATCATCTCTATTTACAATATTCACAGTGATGATCATCCGACTCATCAGTTGACACAGTGCTGATCCCCTGACAGTGACCTTATTACACCAAAGGTTACATCCAGGATACTTTGAAGGTCAAATTCAAAAAGTGCCCCAATTACATGTTGCTGTGTGTGTACGGTGTGTGTGTGTGTCACTGACTGGCCTTCCCCAGTGCTTAATCCCATCAGGGTCTCCTACCACTCTGCCCCATGACGCAGCAGGGTAGGGCTCACCGTGGGATCAGATGAGTCAGTGTGTTGTTAAAGACTTATCTCAGATCTCTGCGTGGTGTTGGAACATCAATATTGATGTCCCACAGTGGCACACCACAGCGCCACACCTGTCCATCTCACTGTGGCACACCTGTCCATGTGGATGCCTTAGGGACAGCCCTGTAGGGGGGCCAGTTTCCACTGCTGATGCAGCATGGCCGCACCCTGTCCCTGATCTGCCTCAACCACAGGGTCCAGCCAAAACCAGTTACCACAGACTGTAGTGTTTTTGCTGACATTGCTGTAGTATTTACTAGTGTTTTTTTGCGGATAAGACTGTAGAATTTACAAAAGTATGATCAAGTATAATATAACATTCTATAGTAAGTACTACACATGATCGAGGGATACTAAAGTGTGTAGTATTGAATTCTACAGTATACTACAGTTTACTACAGAATTACATAGTAATTACTTTTGAGTAGAAATTCCAATTTCTTCTTCTCAGTCTCTGTTGGTAGCCAGTGTCACTGCTAGCTATTGAGACTCGGTTAGCCAATGCTGCAAGGCTACTTTACCTGCAACATAGTAGCATTGCTAGCTCCCTAGTCTCGTTCACCCGTTGTGTTAGCTAGACCAACCCTCTCTGCCTTCACGGCACCGTCGGTCATGGGAGCACTCTTTCTGAAGGCTAACTCGGTCACTCGGTTTCCTTCAGCCAGCACTGAGCTAGCCACGGCACACCTTCACCATGACCCTTACAAAAACAAGATTGCCATTTGGAAACTGCAGTAAAAGTGCAGTAACTGCAATCGACTGGTATTTTGGATGTATTATTTTGGACATATTTTGGATGCAGTAATTGCAGAATAACTGTAGTTAGACTTCACTTTAACTGCATTTATACTGCATTGTACTACAGTTAAACTGTACTCTGACTGCAATCTTTTTTCGTAAGGGGAAGCAGTTGCTAGCTAGAATACGCTAGGTGGGACTAGCTGGGACTCTTATGACTAAAGAGGCTTCATGCATAGCTTTCATTTTTACCCATAAGAGTACAGGTAAAATGTCTCTATTCTCAGCACTTATGACCAATTTTCTACTCTGAGGCATTTTGTGGATACAGCTTCAGGTCAGAAGAGGAAGCTGAAACGTGCATCTATCTCGATAGCCCTTCTTGCCCCAACAGCGACAGTTGAGGCTCAGCTCTCAGTAAACGAGCCCAGTTAGGGCAACGTCATGGATAGGCTTGACTAGTGTCAGTGGAAGGCGAGCTAGGGGATGAAGAGGACGACAATGGAATTAATCTCATGGAGTTCCTCGAGATAGTTCACAACTCCTGCGCTGACGACCCCATTCTCCCGCCCTCTCAGGCCCACACACCTGATGGCCCGAGAGCAGTGGAGCTGCCCCTCCTCCAGTGGAGTTTGGGCTCCTTCATGTCTGCAAGTGGATTGCTGCCTGACTCAACATCGAGTGGTCGTCTTCTGTAGGGGATCAGGTCTTTAAGTGACCTGAACGATGGGAAGCGACTCCATACCGTAAAGGAACTGCTTCCCGCAGTACCAGCTTGCCTCAGTGAAAATAAGAGCTTGTGGAATAACCCCTCACTCGCAGGATTCTTGCTAAGCGTACCCCGGAGCTGGACATGCACAATATAAAGGAATCCGGGTTAGGCAACACTCCCATGGTGGAGCTGCCACTGGCTCGACACTTCAGCCCCTTTCGTTGTTTTACTAACAACACCAGCGCTTCACTCCCTAGGAAAGCGGAGCACTTTACTGCTTCCGTTTTTCAGAGAACGTACAAGGCCCTCAACGTGACCTCTTTATTGTTGGCTTATTTTATGAGTTACTGGAAGAGGTGGGGAAGCAACTGAACTAGGAGACCCTAGACCCAGATGCTTTGGAAGAGATCTGTATGGTTACAGACCTGAGCCTCCATTCGTCCTGTAGTGCCATCCAAGGCTGTGGTTGTACCATGAGCCTAGTGGTGGTGGGAGAAAGGGCACTTTAGCTGAGGCTATCCAGCTTAACAGACAAAGGGAGAATTGATCTCCTGGATGCCCCAGTTGTTTAGGCCCACTGTCGCTTCTATGTGGAAGAAGTGTGCCATGTGCAAAAAGGAGTTGAAGCCTTCAATTTCTGCTTGCCCCACAGACTTGGGCACCGTGGCAGCCCATTGGCCTCTGCAGCTTGCGCCAGCCTCACAGCTGGGAAGGGGCAACAAGCTGGCCTTGGGGGACTGAGGTCCCTGGCGATGCTGCAGTCTGCCAAGACTCAGGCACTGAACCAGGCCAAACCTATAGGGAAGCAGTCTTACGCTGCAGCCACAGCAAGGATCTGCCCCTCTACCCCTCCTATGGGATGTATGAAGTGCAGCAAGGCCTACAGCTCTCTGCCCTACCCCCTCTCATCGGGATTCTGAGGGGCGTTTTCTTTTCTCCACTTGGGGAAGACGACTTAGCTCTGCTATGGAGAACACTCTCCATTGAGCTAGACATCAGTCAGTATTGTTGTTCCTTACTTTAGTTTCTGGGTCTCAGGGAAAAGACGGGGGGACCGCACCCTCACAGGCGTCAGAACCCTAGACAGCTATCTTTTGGTACTCCCGAGCCCACAATGCTTTGGCTTTTCCTCGTCATGTTTTTACAGCGATTGGTTCACGCCACTGGGCCGCTGCCTGCTCTACATCCCCATCGCACGTGTGGCTGAGTAAGCGTCTTTGCCCATGACAACCCTCCTCCATGGAACGGGGCCAAGATATACCAGTTATGTAACTGTCCTTCAGATATATTGCCCGACGTCATGCATCATGGCGCTGGTTGCTCTTTCCCAAGAAAGCCTGCTTCCCGTATCTTTCCAGATTGGCCTACTGTAGCCTGGTAGAAGCCACGATCCAATAGGGGAGACCCCATCCCATAACATGTCATCGAGCCCTCGATGACAAGTGATTTCCCGGTCAGCAGTTACAACCCTGCCTACGACTAGTCCTGGTAGCTATTGTCATGCAGGGCTTATATCCTAGAGAGAAAAAGCAATTCTCCATCCTCACCCAGATGCTTTAGCTTTCGTGGGCGCAGGCAGAAGAAAAAAATGAAAGACAGACCCGAGACTCTTGGAAAAGAGTGCCAGCTGCTTATGCACACTCTGGTTTTACAGTTGGTGCATTTTTGTCGTGGAGATGTTTTGTGACTATACAGATTGTTCCTCCCCACAATCAGTTGTCCACGTCCTGTGTCCTTTTGGACGGAGAGAAGGTTAATCTTGTTAAGGTCCCTTTGCCACGTTCTCAGCCTGTAAAGGTCCCGACAGTGATACAGATTATCCATAACTGTGGTGCAGTCTCTAAGTGGGGCATGTCGCTTACGCCCAGTCTCTAAGCTTTTAGCTCGTCCTGGGGTGTGACTATTGTGCTTACAATCTTTATCACGGCATCTATTAGCCTCTGAAAAGCTTGGTAATGTCATATTCCTCCTTTTTTTGCTTTACTACTGCCATAAGCATATGCGTGGACTATGTTCTACCAGCCACTGTTCGCACAGTCTGCCCAGGGGTTTTTCAGGTTAATGTTCCTAACCCCATCTTTGGCTAGGGATGACTTTTATCCATTGCCACACTTTGGAGCCTATGGCTTTTCGCCTGTAGCCTAATCGTTGTCCAGTACGTGCGGTTCGCATCTACTTGAATTATAAGAAAGCTAGGGCAAGGGTGTCATGCTCTTTGCTCATTGGGCAACCACCCTCAGAAGAGGGCCTTTTCGACTGTATCCTGCCTGATCCTTGGGACCATTATATTGATTAATAATGGCGAGGGAAGGGCTGTCTCCTACAGAGGAGTTGACCTCTTGGACAATGTGTTTGGGACATGTCTCATTATACTGATATTTATTAGGGTTTCCCTTACTTTGTTATATGTTTTTTCCCGATGGGCTTTCTGCAGCTTCTTGGTGTGAACTCCCTCTGAGGGTTACTGATGTTGGGACTTCCTTGGCTTCAGAGAGCATGTTTCTTGTGATATGGGAGTTGGCCATATCACCACATGTGATACATCAAAACGATTATTTGAAAGAGAACTCAAGGTTACGTAACCCTGGGTTGCGTAACCCTGGCTCTCTGATTTGTAGTCAATTTTGACAGAAGAGTAAATGTTTCTGACTAATACCAAGGCCACATAGGCTGTTTGAAAAGTCGTTTTTTTTAGGGGCAGTTGCTCTTTAATGTACATTGTCCTCAATCTGAGGAGACAAACTGCAGAGCAGGGATTCACTTTTGACAGGTTAAGATAATTCAGATATCCCTCAATTCTTTTAGCTACATATACAGTTGAAGTCGGAAGTTTAAATACACCTTAGCCAAATACATTTAAGCTCAGTTTTTCACAATTCCTGGCATTTAATCCTAGTAAAAGTTCCCTATTTTAGGTCAGTTAGGATTACCACATATTTTAAGAATGTGAAATGTCAGAATAATGTCAGAATCACATTCCCAGTGGGTCAGAAGCTTACATACACTCAATTGGTATTTGGTAGCGTTGCCTTTAAATTGTTTAACTTGGGTCAAATGTTTCAGATAGCCTTCTACAAGCTTCCCATATTAAGTTGGGTGAATTTTGGCCCATTCCTCCTGACAGAGCTGGTGTAACTGAGTCAGGATTGTAGGCCTCCTTGCTTGCACATGCTTTTTCAGTTCTGCCCACAAATGTTCTATATGATTGAGGTCAGGGCTTTGTGATGGCCACTCTAATACTTTGACTTTATTGTCCTTAAGCCAATTTGCCACAACTTTGGAAGTATGCTTGGGGTCATTGTCCATTTGGAAGACCCATTTGTGACCAAGCTTTAACTTCCTGACTGATGTCTTGAGATGTTGCTTCAATATATCCACATAATTGTCCATCCCCATGATGCCTGCTATTTTTGGAAATGCACCCGTCCCTCCTGCAGCAAAGCACCCCCACAACATGATGCTGCCACCCCCGTGCTTCACGGTTGGGATGGTGTTCTTTGGCTTGCAAGCCTCCCCCTTTTTCCTCCTTCGTCATTATGGCCAAACAGTTCTATTTTTGTTTCATCAGACCAGAGGACATTTCTCCAAAAAGTACGATCTTTGTCCCCATGTGCAGTTGCAAACCATAGTCTGGCTTTTTTATGGCAGTTTTGGAGCAGTGGCTTCTTCCTTGCTGAGCGGCCTTTCAGGTTACGTCAATATAGGACTTGTTTTACTGTGGATATACTGTAGATAATTTTGTACCTGTTTCCTCCAGCATCTTCACAGGGTCCTTTGTTGTTCTCCTGGGATTGATTTGCACTTTTCACACCAAAGTGCGTTCATCTCTAGGAGACAGAACGTGTCTCCTTCCTGAGCGGTATGACGGCTGCGTGGTGTTTATTCACAATTACTGCCACATCAAGGGAAGTACTGGATGTACTGGATGTGAGGTAGTCTATAGTTTTAGCAGGGGCTGTAACATTATTTTTTTTATTGTATTTGTAACAGAGTCCATGTGCCCCAAATGGCACCACATAAGGTTCTGGTCAAAAATAGTGCACTATAAAGGGAATAAGGTGCCATTTGGGAGGCAGCGCATGCACTGAAGTATGTCTGTGACAGGGACAAGGACCGGACTTCAGTATGTCTGCTGAGTAAGCTGCAGCCACAGCATGCTGAGGTGGTGCTGTGTGGCTCAGCTGGTCAGCTACCTCCCTATCATGCTTTATTCAGTCTGGTTCTACCACCGAACACAGTCTATCATGACATTTTCTGATGACATGATGTTGGTAGGCCTGATCACCGACAACGTTGAGACAGTCTATAGGGACGAGGTCAGAGACCTGGCAGTGTGGTGCCAGGAAAACAACCTCTCCCTCAATGTGAGCTAGACAAAAGAGCTGATGGTGGACTACAGGAAAAGGCGGGCTGAGCACGCCCCCATTCACATCAACGGGGCTGTAGTGGAGCGGGTCATGACCCAAACACACCAGGACAGTTGTGAAGAGTGCATGACAACACCTATTCCCCCAGGAGACTGAAAAGATTTGGCATGGGTCCCCAGATCTTCAAAAAGCTATACAGCTGCAACAACTGCTCGCCATCCGACCACAAGGTGCTACAGAGGGTAGGGCATATGGCCCAGTACATCACTGGGGCCAAGCTTCCTGCCATCCAAGACCTCTATACCAAAAAATTGCCAAAGACTCCAGCCACCCTAGTCATAGACTGTTCTATCTGCTACCGCACGGCAAGCTGTACTGGAGCTCTAAGTGTAGGTTTAAAAGGCTCCTTAACAGCTTCTACTCCCAAGCCATTAGACTGCTAAACAGTTAATCAAATGGCTACCCGGACTATTTGCATTGTCCCCCTTTTACGCTGCTGCTACTCACGGTTTATTATCTATGCATAGTCACTTTACCCCTACCTACATGTACATATTACCTCAATTACTTCGACTAACCTGTACCCCCGCAAATTGAAACGATACAAATTGGGGGAAACACACATTCTTTCCCAATGACCCTCGTTGTAAAAGAGCCAACCTCTTCAACAAACATGCCGGAAAGCTTCTGTGTTGTTCAATTTACATGTAACAAGGTCCAAAATCCCGACCGACGGTTCGCAATGCTCCCACATAGGGAAATAGAGCTTACGAGAAGAGCCCAGTGGCTTCAGGCTAATCGGCGTGGGAGAGTGGGAAATGTGGGGAACCGGTGTCCAAGTAGGCTACATGTAGCTATGTGTGTGGAAAACATTTCATCACAGGTAAGACATTTAACTTGTTTAGTAAAATCTGTTTGTTTGTGTTGCTGGTCTTGGCTAGCTTAATGTGCTGGTCTTGGCTAGCTTAATGTCCGGTTGGTACAGTACCTAGCTAGCACTCACTCACTCACATGGCTGCTAGCACTTTCATGAAAAGGGGCATGAGGGCAGCCCGACAATATTAAGTAGTGAAAATGCTCAGGAGTATGCAATGTTGAAAAGTAATCTTTGGACATGTTGTACTTTTCTTAAATGGAGTTTTGTAATTGATGAAAACAAGCAGACAAGAAGAAAATTGCACTTGAAAAAGGTTAAGCTTTTACTGTGGCCTACTGTAGGTATCCACAGGTTGTTTTCCCCACAGGCGGGCGGGGCTGCAACGTTTTTTCTAATGCCGACTGGGACTATACTATATTAAAAACGCTAGAATTAGTGAATACTACAACGATAATTATTTCAGAGAGGTAACACAGAGTAAGGCCCATTATATGTATTCATATTTGTGAGCAGGGTGTTATAATCTGTAACCTGGCTGGAACACTATATAATAATAATCTGTTCTCATCTGGGTCCCCTCTGTGGAGGCCATATGCCTGCCCTTCTCCATGTTGGCCCCTGATGGGTGTCAGGAAGACCAGCACTGTGAGGGTGATGTCCCCAGGGGCCACGTCATATGTTGGACCAACAGAAGGTTACTGATTAAGGGCTCTGTTCGAAAGTTCTGAGTTACAGCATGATGGAAATTTAATGGCAAATGTTAGTGGAGACTGCAGTCATGGTAAACTCTGCATTTGTCGGCTCAATTGGTAATTTCCGACAAATGCTACTATCGCGTAATGCTTCAGCAATACAGATTAAATAAAGCCCTCCAAGGTTTGTTTTAGAGAAGCGAGTCATTCTTGACTTTTAAAGGTAATATACACTTCAGCCAACATTTGCGACGTTTACTATGAATGTGATCTTCGTGAACATCGGGAATAATGCCTTTAAAAGGTGCATTTAAGACAGACCAATGCGCTTCCCTACAACTCGCCTTGGATTGAATCCCGGACTTAGTCTTCAAAATGAACATGAGAATGTAATTTAAGTTACCCCACTTATTGAAATAGGGCAGAAACTACATGACAAGGGCTTCATTGACAAAACTCTGAACAACTCTCAAATAATGCTATAATGCAAATAATGCTATAATGGGGCCACAATATCATAATGTGGGAGATGTCAAAACAGGCCATACTACCATCAGCCAGTTGATAGATACCCGAGTCACTTGTTGAAGGTTTCTGCAGTGTATCAGGGAATGTAGGTCTTATGGAAACAATTCAATTAGGAATGGCTGAACATTACAATATAGTTTAGTGTACAGTGCATTCGGAAAGTATTCAGACCCCTTGACTTTTTACACATTTTGTTACGTTACAGCCTTATTCAAAAATGTATTAAATAAAAATACATCTTCATCAATCTACACATAATAACTCATAATGACAAAGAGAAAACACGTTAGAAATTTGGGCAAATTTATGAAATAAATAAAAACAGAAATACCTTATAAACATAAGTATTCAGGCCCTTTGCTATGACAATCAAAATTGAGCTCAGGTGTATCCTGTTTCCATTGATCATACTTGAGATGTTTCTACAACTTGATTGGACTCCACCTGTGGTAAAATCAATTGATTGGACATGATTTGGAAAAACACACACCTGCCTATATAAGGTCCCACAGTTGACAGTGCATGTCAGAGAAAAAACTAAGCCATGAGGTCGAAGGAATTATCCGTAGAGCTCCAAGACAGGATTGTGTTGAGGCACAGCTCAGGGGAAGGTTACTAAAGAAATTCTGCAGTTTTGAAGGTCCCCAAGAACACAGGGGCCTCCATCATTCCATCAAGTTTGGAACCACCAAGACCCTTCCAAGAGCTGGCCGCCCAGCCAAACTGAGCAAACGTGAGCTCCAGAGTTCCTCTGTGGAGATAGGAGAACCTTCCAGAAGGACAACCATCTCTGCATCACTTCACCAATCAGGCCTTTATGGTAAAGGGGCCAGACGGAAGCCACTCCTCAGTAAAAGGAACATGACAGTCTGCTTGGAGTTTGCCAAAAGGCACCTAAAGACTCTGAGACCATGAGAAACAAGATTCTCTGGTCTGATGAAACCAAGATTGAACTCTTTGGCCTGAATGCCAAGCGTCACGTCTGGAGGAAACCGGGTACCATCCCTACGGTGAAGCATGGTGTTGGCAGCATCATGCTGTGCGGATGTTTTTCAGTGGCAAGGATTGAGAGACAGGATCGAGGGAAAGATGTACGGCGCAAAGTACAGAGAGATCCTTGATGAAAACCTGTTGCTGAGCGCTCAGGACCTCAGACTGGGGCAAAGGTTTATACTTTCCAACAGGACAACGACCCTAAGCACACAGCCAAGACAATGTTGGAGTGGCTTCGGGATGAGTCTCTGAATGTCCTTGAGTGGCCCAGCCAGAGCCCGGACCTGAACCCAATCGAACATCTCTGGAGAGATTTGAAAATATCTGTGCAGCGACGCTGACAGAGCTTGAGAGGATCTGCAGAGCAGAATGGGAGAAACTCTCCATGTATACAGGTTTGCCAAGATTGTAGCATCATACCCAGGAAGACTCTAGGCTGTAATTGCTTCCAAAGGTGCTTCAACAAAGTACTGAGTAGAGGGTCTGAATACTTATGTAAATGTGTTATTTCAAATTTGTATTTTTTTTTAGAAATGTGCAAAATCTTCTAAAAACCTATTTTTGCTTTGTCATTATGGGGTATTGTGTGTAGATTAATGAGGGGGAAATAATTTAATACATTTTAGAATAAGGCTGTAGCGTAACAAAGTTTTGAAAAAGTCAAGGGGCTGAATACTTTCCGAATGCGCCGTATAGCCTACTTGGTATTGAATTGTTTGAATAGACAACTGCCAGATTCTGAAATAATCATTTGTACCAGAGGACTCATGATCTTGTGCCATATGTATCAAGAGTCTTAGAGTAGGAGTATTGAACTAGGATCAGGAGCCCCCTGTTTGTGTATTCATTGTGATCTAAAAGGCCAAACTGATCCTAAATCAGCATTCCTACTCTGAGAAACTTGATACATATGTCCCTGAACCTAATCTTTTAATAGGACTAGATAGAGGATGAATGGATGGAGTCTTGGCTATCAGTGTCTAGACTGTTAACACTCTTGAACCCTGTCCTATCTGCTGTCCAAAATACCACTCTGAAATGTTACACATGGTGTCAACATGCTGATAACGATGACATTCTATTATACAGTGATAACGTGGGACATTCTTAATGGACAAAGACCTTAAGTGTGTCCCAAATTGTGTATAGTGCACTATTTCTGACTAAACCCTCCTACACCTTGGCTGTGCCCCAAATGGCACCATATGGCAAATGGCACCCTATTCCCTATAAAGCTCCCTATAGGGCAGCACTACTGCCTTAATGGTCCTGGTCAAAAGTAGTACACAATATAGGGAATAGGGTGCCATTTGCAACGCAGACCTTATCTCTCTCCTCTGACCCCTTTGTGAACAGCTCTCAAGTACTTATCATTGGCACAACTTTTAAAAACGTTCATAGTTGAGAACACAATAAGTATAAGTACAGAACAAAGTGTTAGTACAGTACAGTATGTGTAAGATGGGATCTCCCTCAGTTTCGCACTGTAACATTACAAGACTCACAGACACATTCATTCTTCATGCACACGTTCTAATATCCCGGGCTCGCCCATTTCTCAATGTGCATTGTGGCACAGACGCTCTCAGGCAGGCAGGCTCTACAGCCTGCTCTTTTCTGTGTTCTCCGTCTTACCTTGTCTGCTCACTCCGCCGCACACTGTCCCGGTGTCCTCCTGGCCTACAGTTCTGTCAGAACTCTGGTTCAGCCCTACTCTGTAGAGAGAGAGAGAGAGAGTACGAGAGAGCAGAGTACAGTCATTCAGAACAGCACAGCATAGAGAAAGTACAGAGATAGTAAAGTACAGACACTGACTGCATGCTTCTTCCTTGCATCAGAGGCCTGCTGTATCCCAGTTAAATTATATTGAGGCCTGTGTAGCTTCTCTTGTCTGGTCACTTACACCATATACAGTACTGAATGCCCCTCCTCCCCCTCTCTCTTGGTCCCTCCCTCCCTCCCCCCAGTGGATCCATTCTTCTTCATGCATCTGTGAGTTGGTTTTCTGCTGCCTCTGTTAAATGGGGCAATTACTCTACAAGAACAGATCTGCAGTGGAAGGGAATCCCACCACCGCAAATCATCTCCTCACACAATGTTAAAGGAACTAAACCTTGTTTGTACCTTCCACTAACATGCATCCTTTGTCCTGATCTTTTCCACATACTGATTGTGCCCACATTTTCAGAAATGTTTACACATGGTATTAAAGTGTGTCTCATATTTGTCCACTGTGTCCGCATTGTGACCACTTGTAAAGATATCCAGACACAATGCGTTCCTGACTACCTCCGGATGTGCTCAGAAAATATCTGATCAGAATCAGATCACAATTTGTATTTTAATCTTTTACACCTGTCTACAAATGTGGGCACAATCAGAAGATCAGGACAAATGACACATGTTAGAACCAGGCTTATGTGGTCCTAAGTGCATCATGTGTCCATGTCACTTCCTTCCAGTGTGGTTAAACTCCACTCATAACAAATGGGCTGGAAGATGCTGTCATCCATCATCCATTTCTATCACTGTCTATTTTGTCTTTACTCTCGCAATTACTCTCTTCTTTCCTCTCATGTCTCCCAGTCTCTTCTCATAAAATTACTTCTTGAAGAGCTACTGAACACGCCAATTGGCACGTGTGTTTTTCTGTTGCTTGTTAGAAAAATGACATTTCAGTCTTGGAGGTATGTTTGCTAACCAATTCTGCGGTTAGTGATGTTAATGATGTTTGTCCCCCATGAGACACTGTAGATGTGGAAGCCTATTTAACCTCTTCAACCTATGGGGGCGCTATGTCATTATTGGATAAAAAAACGTGCCCGTTTTAAACGCAATATTTTGTCACGAAAAGATGCTCGACTATGCATATAATTGGCAGCTTTGGAAAGAAAACACTCTGACGTTTTCAAAACTGCAAAGATATTATCTGTGAGTGCCCCAGAACTGATGCTACAGGCGAAACCAAGATGAAACATCAAACAGGAAATGAGCTGAATTTTTGAAGCTCTGTTTTACTATCGTCTCCTTATATGGCTGTGAATGTGCCGTGAACGAGCTTATGCTCTCTGCCGTTCGTCCAAGATGTCTGCAGCATTGTGACGTATTTGTAGGCATATCATTGGAAGATTGGCCATAAGAGACTACATTTGCCAGGTGTCCGCCCGGTGTCCTGTGTCGAAATTATTGCGTAATCTCTAGGTCCATGTGCGTTCCATTTCTTCAGAAGAGAAAGTCACCTGCCACGAAGGATTTATCATCGATAGATATGTGAAAAACACCTTGAGGATTGATTCTAAACATCGTTTGCCATGTTTCTGTCGATATTATGGAGTTAATTTGGAAAAAAGTTTGCGTTTTAATGACTTAATATTATTATTTTTTTTGTTCTTACCCAAACGTGATGAAGAAAACGGAGCGATTAGTCAACACAAATAATCTTTTTGTAAAAACTGAACATTTGCTATCTAACTGAGAGTCTCCTCATTGAAAACATCTGAAGTTCTTCAAAGTTCTTCAAAGGTAAATTATTTTATTTGAATGTTTTTCTGGTTTTTGTGAAAATGTTGCTTGCTGAATGTCAGGCATAATACTATGTAGGCTATCAATAGTGTTACACAAATGCTTTTTTTTCAATGGTTGAGAAGCATATTTTTTTTAATCTGATATGACAGTGTTGTTAACAAAAGGCTAAGCTTGAGAGCAAATAGATTTATTTCATTTCATTTGCGATTTTCATGAATAGTTAACGTTGCGTTATGCTAATGAGCTGGCGGATAGATTTACACAATCCTGGATACAGGTTTCTTTCTTAGCTAAACGTGACACAGAAAACGGAGCGATTTGTCCTAAACAAATAATATTTTTGTAAAAACTGAACATTTGCTATCTAACTGAGAGTCTCCTCATTGAAAACATCTGTTCTTCAAAGGTAAATGATTTTATTTGAATGTTTTTCTGTTTTTTGTGAAAATGTTGCCTGCTGAATGCTAACGCTAAATGCTACGCTAAATGCTACGCTAGCTATCAATAGTGTTACACAAATGCTTGTTTTGCAATGGTTGAGAAGCATATTTTGAAAATCTGAGATGACAGTGTTGTTAACAAAAATCTAAGCTTGAGAGCTAGCATATTGATTTAATTTCATTTGCGATTTTCATGAATAGTTAACGTTGCGTTATGGTAATGAGCTTGAGGCTGTATTCACGATCCCGGATCCGGGATGGCTCGTCGCAACAGGTTAACTTCCCAGAAGTTAAAATCTCCAGAATGAGCCAGAATAAGCCAACAAAAATCTGTAATTCATTTGGAGGTTTTTGCTGAGGATGTGTTTGTTGTGCAATCTTTCATCTATAAAGGTGTTTGGTGCAGTATTTCTCAAATAAAAAAAATGTGCGAAGTGTGTTGTCTGATATAAACAAAGTCGGAGCTGCAAGGCAGGTCTGTCTCACTACGCTATTGGATAGAGAGCAATCACCGCAGCTGTTCACACCATGTTAGTGGGCAAATGGACATTGTCAAATCAAAGCCCAACGTTCGAGACGCACAGATGTTCCAAACTTCGTTTTAGATGACACTGACTTTATGACCAAAATGATCCTATTTACACTTTGTAGTCAATGATCAAATCAAACTGTCACACGCGCCGAATACAACAGGTGTAGTAGACCTTACAGTGAAATGCTTACTTTACAAGCCCTTAACCAACAATGCAGTTTTAAGAAAAATGTTGACACTAGAATGACTGTTTCTGAATTATATCGATGCCACATATGCTGTTTTCAAAGGGATTAGTTGCTTTTTTAAAAGCCGTCGCTTTTTAAATCTGTGTTTCAATGAAGCTCCCCTGCCTGATTTCACACCCTGGGCTTCGCAGCATGGGGCAGAGGTGCGTGTGTGTGTGTGTGTGTGTGTGTGTGTGTGTGTGTGTGTGTGTGTGTGTGTGTGTGTGTGTGTGTGTGTGTGTGTGTGTGTGCAGAAGGCCTGGGACATTGGAAGGGATGGGAGGGAAAGAGAGGAGGCTGGGACACAGGAGAGCAGAGGAGCAGGAGAGGGAACTGGTTCACTAGTCATGATGCCCCTTGTACATCCATCTTAGTCCAGATTCTACTACTCTGCTCTGCCCCGGAGCATAACTCAACCATGATGACGACATGCACAAACAGTAACAGGAAAAATAGTGTGCTTGCTTCAGAATAATTACTATAAGTGAGAAGTATGTGGAATATTCAGAGTGGTCTTGCGCACCAAGAACAATAATAACAACAACATGATCAATTCTACTACCTCCACTAGTGCTGTATACAGTCTGTAGTGCTTGTGCTGTTCAGTATTAGTCACAGACATCACATTTCTGATTTCTACCCGGTCTTGTACACTCATGGGACAGGGTTGTGATGATGTTGATATGGGTGTGTTCCAATGACACCCTATTCCCTATATGGCCAAAACCCTATGGGCACTGTTGAAAAGTACATAAGGAAATAAGGTTCCATTTGAGACTCCATTTTAGTCTCTATGATGCTCCAGCTGAACATTAGTGCTAAATAGATCCTGTCCTATAGTGTATCCATCAAAGTCAGACTACCACCCCCCACCACCATTAGATTACCCCAGACATCTGTGCCCTCCCCTGGCCTCAGCAGGCACTGCTATGCCCAGCCTGACTACATGGGCTCCAAGGTTTAGGGGGGAGGGGAGAGGGCAGTGACCCAGGAAATGATGCCTTCCCTGGGATCCGAGGAGACAGCAGGCAGGGCCCTGCCTCCAGGGCATGGAGATACTGTGGTTATTTTAGGTTATTATTATCAACTGGTCTGGGGCCTGCCTCACGAATAGGATTGTAAATGGTGAAGGGACAGAGAGACAGAGGACTAATTCTAGATCAGGTGCTAGAGAAAGCATGAGAGTGACCAAGGAGGGTAGAGATGCAGATAGCTTTGAGTATGTGCACATTTGGATTATAATCTTTATTATAGATTCTATACTAATAGATTGACTGAAGTATTTTTTAAATGCATTAGTGTGGTGTAGTGTGTAGATGCGTTCCTTTGTCTCTGGATGGCACTGACTGATGGACTTCACATGAAGTGCACTACTTTTTGACCAGCGTCCTATGGGGAATAGGCTGCTATGGGCGCTGGTGCTATGGGCCCTGGTCAAAAGTAGTGCACTAAGTAGGGATTAGAGTGCCATTTGGGACACAACCCTGGTGCAGGGTTCTACAGGGGCCATGTGCCTTCTATCAGGGAGCAGTGTTGGGGATGATGCACATTGCACAATTATCAGGGCTCAGAGAGTTTTGAGTGAGAATTTCACCTGTTCCCTACACAGTGCACTACATTTGACCAGGGCCCATAGGGATCATATACCTTTATCCAAATGAATCCAGCCCTGCATGTTGCTGATAGCTAGTTTCCATTAGACAGATGTGTAGTTTCTTACCATCAAAATCACCTGCAAGCCTCTTTTTCAGTAGTTTAAATCTGTCTAAAGGCTTTTTTTGGGTTTTGTGTGTTGGTTGGCCAACTGGAAGTCACCCCCCCCCTTCCCAGATAGCATATGAACAGGTCATAAGCCAACAATGTGTAGAAGTACAGGAAATTAGCTGTAAAACTGCAACATTTTCTCTCAGCCTCATGGCAAAATATGTACACTAGTGAGTGGAATGTAGTGCTATGTTACGTTGCTCCGGTTGAGGAGGAATAAACATAGTTTCCTCTGGCATCAATCAGCCAGCCAACAATAACACTGTCTGACTCACTCTGCTAGACTGTTAACAATAATGTCTGAATCCCAAATGGCACCCTATTCCCTATACAGCACACTATTTATGGGTCCGGGTCAAAAGTAGTGCACTAAATAGGGAATAGGGTTCCATTTGGGACACAAGCATTCAGGCTTGTTTAGAGTGTGCAGGACTGGAGTATGCTCTTAATGTTTCAGTACATAAACTAACCATGCTGTCCAGATAGATATGGAGGCGCTACACAGAGGGAATCATAAAACTAGTACTAAAGCTTGTTAAAACTACGAGGCCTGACAAAAAGACTGCAAGGCACATACATACCATTGGCTGTTTGATAACTTGGAGAAAAAAAGATGGAAGGGAAGCGCTGCTATACAATATAGATCTTTGTAGTGTCATAAAAAAACAGCAGGACCAAGGCACATTGTTATGGCATGTTCAAGAAAAACTGGTTTGGCATGGCCTTTCTTTTCAAACATAGCCTTTGACCAAGATACAACTATAAAAGTGCAATATACTGTACAATTTTACTTGTGCAATGGTAAGTATGAGGTCAAATGTGTCCTTTAAAGGTTATAAAAGGGCTGTCCGTATACATTCCCGGTAACAGTTTGCTCACCACTTATTTATCATTACATTTTTGTATGCTAGTTATTCACAAATGTATGTTTATTTCCTTAAATATACTGTGTTGTGTGATTATTATTAAGCAAAAATAGCGCTCACTTTAGATTAGGGGCAGCAAAAATACTTTACTAATGATTAGTATCTAACTTCCCGGACAGGGAGTCTGATTGACTGCAGACCTCCAACCCTAATCAATAGGTACAGTATGTGAGGCTACAGTTATTATTATTATTTTTCACCTTTATTTAATCAGGAAAAGCCCATTGAGAAACAGGGTCTCTTTTGCAAGGGAGACCTGGCCAAGAAGGCTGCAGTTGGCAATACATTACAAAATGAAGCAATAACGCACGAGGGGGTGTGATATATGGCCAATATACCATGGCTAAGGGCTGTTCTTATCCACGACGCATCGTGGAGTCCCTGGATACAGCCCTTAGCCGTGGTATATTGGCCATATACCACAAACCCCCGAGGTGCCTTGTTGCTATTATAAACTGGTCACCAACATAATTAGAGCAGTAAAAATACATGTTTTGTCATACCCGTGGTATAAAGTCTAATATACCATGGCTGCCAGCCAATCAGAATTCAGAGTTCGAATCACCCAGTTTATAATGTAAAACATATTATACAATCATCCACACAATCCAGCCTATCGGAAACATTTCAAATCAAATCAAATGTTATTGGACACACACACATGGCTAGCAGATGTTAATGTGAGTGTAGCGAAATGCTTGTGCTTCTAGTTCCGACTGTGCAATAATATCTAACAAGTAATCTAACAATTCCCCAACAACTACCTAATACACACAAATCTCAAGGAGTGAATGAGAATATGTACATGTAAATATATGGCTGAGCGATGGAGGAGGGGCATAACCAAGGTGCAATAGATAGTATAAAATTCAGCATATACAAAAATGAGTAGTGTAAGATATGAAAACATTATTAAAGTGGCAATATTTAAAGTGACTAGTGAACCATTTATTAAAGTGGCCAGTGATTGGGTCTCAGTGTAGGCAGCAGCCTCTCTGAGTTATTGATTGCTATTTAGCAGTCTGATGGCCTTGAGATAGAATCTGTTTTTCAGTCTCTCGGTCCCAGCTTTTATGCACCTGTACTGACCTCGCCTTCTGGATGGTAGCGGTGTGAACAGGCAGTGGCTCGGGTGGTTGTTATCCTTGATGATCTTTTTTTGGCCTTCCTGTGACATCGGGTGCTGTAGGTGTCATGGAGGGCAGGTAGTCTGCCCCGGTGATGCGTTTTCCAGACCCCACCACCCTCGGGAGAGCCTTGCGGTTGAGGGCGGTGCAGTTCCCGTACCAGGCTGTGAACCCGACAGAAAGTTCTCAATTCTGTAAAAGTTTGGCGGGTTTTGGGTGACAAGCCAAAATTCTTCAGCCTCCTGAGGTTGAAGAGGCACTGTTGCGCCTTCTTCACCACACTGTCTGTGTGGGTGGATAATTTCAGTTTGTCTGTGATGTGTAGGAACTTAAAACTTTCCACCTTCTCCACTGCTGTCCCTTCAATGTGGATAGGGGTGCTCCCTCTGCTGTTTCCTGAAGTCCACAATCATATACTTTGTTTTGTTGATGTTGAGTGAGAGGTTGGTTTCCTGACACCACACTCCGAGTGCCCTCACCTCCTCCCTGTAGACTGTCTCGTCGTTGTTGGTAATCAAGCCACCTACTTTTGTGTCGTCTGCAAACTTGACGATATAGTTGGAGGCTATCCAGTTGTGGTTGAACAGGGAGTACAGGAGGGGGCTGAGCACGCACCCTTGTGGGGCCCCAGTGTTGAGGGTCAGCGAAGTGGAGATGTTGTTTCCTACTTTCACCACCTGGGGACGGCCCGTTAGAAAGTCCAGGACACAATTGCACAGGGCAGGGTTGAGACCCAGGGCCTCCAGCTTGATGAAGAGCTTGGAGGGTACTATGGTGTTGAATGTTGAGCTGTAGACAATGAACAGCATTCTGTAGGAGATGGGAGAGGGCAGTGTGCAGTGCGATGGCAATTGCATCATCTGTGAACCTGTTGGGGCGGTATGCAAACTGAAGTGGGTCTAGGGTGGCCGGTAAGGTTGAGGTGATATGATCCTTGACTAGTCTCTCAAAGCACTTCATAATGACAGAAGCGAGTGCTACGGGGTGGTAGTCAGTTAGTTAGGTTACCTTTGCCTTCTATGGTACAGGTTCAATGGTGGCCTTCTTGAAGCATGTGGGGACAGCAGACTGTAATAGGTAGTGATTGATATGTCCGTAAACACACCAGCCAGCTGGTCTGCGCATGCTCTGAGGACGCGGCTAGGGATGCCGTCTGGGCCAGCAGCGTTAACACGTTTAAATGTTTTACTCACGTCAGCCACGGAGAAGGGGGGGGGGGGGGGGGGGCTGCGACGGTGGCACTGTATTATCCTCAAAGCGGGCAAAGATGGTGTTTAGTTTGTCTGGAAGCGTGAAGTCCGTGTCCGTGACGAGGCTGGTTTTCTTTTTGTAGTCCGTGATTTCCTGTAGACCCTGCCACATACAGTGGGGCAAAAAAGTATTTAGTCAGCCACCAATTGTGCAAGTTCTCCCACTTAAAAATATGAGAGAGGCCTGTAATTTTCATCATAGGTACACTTCAATTATGACAGACAAAATGAGAAAAAAAATCCAGAAATCACATTGTGGGATTTTTAATGAATTTATTTGCAAATTATGGTGGAAAATAAGTAGGCCTCTCTCATCTTTTTAAGTGGGAGAACTTGCACAATTGGTGGCTGACTAAATACTTTTTTGCCCCACTGTACATCTTGTGTCTGAGCCGTTGAATTGCGATTTCATTTTGTCCCTGTAACGGCATTTCGTGGTCTGATTGCCTTGCAGAGGGAATAACTATACTGTTTATATTCAGCCATATTCCCAGACCTCTTTCCATGGTTAAATGCGGTGGCTCGCGCTTTCAGTTTTGAGCGAATGCCACCATCCGCGGTTTCTGGTTATGGTAAGTTTTAGTAGTCACAGTGGGTACAACATTTCCAATGCACTTCCTAATAAACTCACTCACCGAGTCAGCATATAGATCAATGTTGTTCTCTGAGGCTGACCAGAACATATCCCAGTCCGGGTGATCAGAACAATGTTGAAGCGTGGATTCCGATTGGTCAGACCAACGTTGAATGGTTCTAGTCAGTGGTACATCCTGTTTGAGGGTCTGCCTATAAAACGGGAGGAGCAAGATGGCATCATGGTCAGATTTGCCGAAGGGAGGGCGGGGGAGGGCTTTGTATGCATCGCGGAGGTTAGAGTAGCAGTGACCGAGTGTATTACCCCCGCGAGTACTACAATCAAGATGCTGATAGAATTTAGGTAGCCTTGTTCTCAAATTTGCTTTGTTAAAATCCCCAGCTACAATAAATGCAGCCAAAGGATATATGGTTCCCAGTTTACATAGAGTACAGTGATGTTCCTTGAGGGCCTTTCGTGGTGTCTGCTTGAGGGGGAATGTACACAGCTGTGACGATAACTGACGAGAATTCTCTTGGGAGGTAATATGGCCGGCATTTGATTGTAAGGAGTTCTAGGTTAGGTGAGCAGAAGGACTTGAGTTCCTGTACGTTGTTATGAGTCATTAATAATTTACACTCTACCTGAAGAGTATTTTGCACCAGAGTTTTAACCTAGGTGAGCAATACTTAGTAGACTAGACAATTCCTCTGCTGCACAAGAACCCTATGGGACACAGACAAAACAACAAAAGTGCAGTAATATAAAGTGTGACACTCAGTCTTGGCCTCTATACTGTACCATCTCCACTTGTTACTGTAACCAGAACTAGGCCACTGACTCAGTAGTCTTTTAGAAGGAGCCACTGGGAATGGAAGGCAACAATGAGCATTTCATGAAAAGAGAGAAAAAGTAACAAACTGAGAAATGATTAGTCTTTTGTCAAAGCCAAGGCCTTTTGTCTCCCTACATTTGTATTCTTTCACTCTATCTCTCTATCATGCACACAGAGTGTGAATTACGGGGGCCCAGGTGGGTTTCAGACCCCCTGAATGAGACATGAGAACCACTACATGCAACAAAGTCCAACTTTGGGGGGTGTCTAAATAATGGTAATTTGTTGTTTATAAAAACTTAATCCAAATCAAATGAACACTCCCACTTCTGTGTCATGGTTGAAACCATTTTTCCCCCATGTGGCTGCACAGTCATTGGTCTGCACTTATCATTCTGGGAAAGCCCCATATCTTAGACCCTTTTCAAGTGTCCCAATTTTTCTTTCTACAACAACGTCCTTTTGTCAGCAAGACACATCAATTACTTCAGGCTACAAGAGTCTAGACCCAATGACAATCATCAAATGTCATTACACTTTTTGGTGTTTTGTAACAGATGTCTCTTTCCATTTATCAGGTAGCCTACTTTTTGAAGTGATTTGTTCGACAAGAAGATTAAAACATCACGACTGGTTGTATTCATGCCAAATGAAAAGCTAACACACTTTTATTACAGTTAAATGACAGGTCTTTACTATTAGGGCTATAGGCGGCCACCTGAAAGATATTGAGAGCCCCCGAACTTCACTGTATAATTTGCACTCTGTGTATACACACTTACACACACAGTCCATTGTTGCCTTTTCTCATAGTGGGTAGCTATGGAGTCTGTTGACATTTAGTGTGCCATTGTTTCAGTCTCAACATGAATGTGAATCAAACAATATGTGGCCTTGCAGCCAGTCCAGCACTGCAAAACATGCCAGCTCGGCGCTCCCTCTCCCCCTCCCCCCACACACACACGCACACGCTCGCACACACACACGTCCCTTCTCCAACATGTCGGTTCTGTTCTGGTTCTCAACAAGAGCTGAGCACCCCGGAACGGAGTGGTAGCACAATTCTGGCCCTCGACTTATAGTGTGCCTCTATAATACGAGGACTGAAAACACCAATCTATCGTAGCAGTGGCGGTGAGACCATTTTCACATGCTCACCACACAGGGCTAACTGATACTGAGATACAGATGTATTAAGTGAGAGCCTTATAATGGAAGCACACTTAACATGGCTGACTGGGGATGTGAGAGTGTGAACGTGCACTGTGTGTGTTTTGTGTGTGTGTGTGGGCGCGTGCGTGTGCATCTATACATCTGAATGTGCGTGAATGTCTGTTTGTATCTGCATCTGTAGCTCATCAGTGTGTGCTTATATTTCCCAATAGTACTGAATGGCCACTGCCTTCTGAATAGGAACGACCAGAGAACCCACGGGAGGGTTGAGGGATTCCTCTTCCATTCTCAGCTGCCCCCCATCCTCTCTCGTTCTCTCTCTCTCAGCATCTCTCGTCCAGTCCTCTCCCTTCCCCCCAACCTCAACTCTCCCCATCTCTCACCCCCCACCTCATGCTAATTTTCCCCAAACCAGATGCTCCTAATTTCTCTCCCTCATACAACAGACCTGTCCAATGTGACAGGAGAAGGAGGAATAGGAAAAGAGGAAAGAATTCCATTCTCTCATTCCCTCACTCTCTCACATACACACAGAGATTAGAAATCCAAAGAGAGCAAATTATAAACACACCCCAGAGAGAGAAAGATACAGAGGCTTTAGCCTCCCTAATCTAGAAGGAGGAAGAGGAGGGGATTCCATGATGTAGAGACCAGGGAACAGAACACAGGCATCTTTCTCTCCCCTACAGCACTGACACAACCACTGACTGTAAATCAACACACGCACACAAACAGACCAACGTCTCCTCTAAAGCACACCCTCCCCTAATAAGCCTTTGTCTTACAACCAAACAAAGGGAAAGACATCAAGAAATGGTTAGAAAATGGTGGAAATGTGTCTTACCTCTGTAATGTGTGTGCTGCTCCCCTAGTGTCGCCAGAGACATGCAGTCTGGTGGAGTAGTATCCACACGCTTACTGACTCTCCCTCTCACACACACACACACACACTCACACAGTCAGGCAGGCTAGCAGGAAGGCAGGCAGGCGCGTTCATACACACACACTCTCTCACTGTGCTGTGCTGTGGCTCCCTCTCTCCTGCTCTGCTCTGGCTGCTCTCTCTTGCTGATCCAGCTGACATACGCCCTCTCCGCTGCTGCTCAGTCTCCACCCTTCAGCCAGCACCAACCCCACACTACACACGGCCTACAAGAAGCTACCAGGAGCCCTCCTCCCTCCCCCTCCCCCTCTCTCTTTCTCTCTCTGGTCGGCTATCAGACACAGTGCTTCTCTGAGGCCACAGGAAAAGGCTTGCCTGTCTTTTGTAAACACGGACTGTAAAACAAACACATACTGTAGGTGCAGCTGACAGTGACACCCATGACTTTTTCATCTTTGCATGTAGATTGTTCATGTATTATGGAATATATTCATCTTCCTTCTTCTTCTTCCCTGCTCTGACACTGTGCTGTTACCTGTCTGTCAGAAAATTGGAACGGAAATGGCAACACACCAAACTGGAAGTCTTCCGACTAGCTTGGAAAGACAGTACCGTGCAATATCGAAGAGCCCTTACTGCTGCTCGATCATCCTATTTTTCCAACTTAATTGAGGAAAATAAGAACAATCCAAAATGTATTTTTGATACTGTCGCAAGCTAACTAAAAAGCAGCATTCCCCAAGTGAGGATGGCTTTCACTTCAGCAGTAATAAATTAATGAACTTCTTTGAGGAAAAGATCATGATTATTAGAAAGCAAATTATGGACTCCTCTTTAAATCTGCGTATTCCTTCAAAGCTCAGTTGTCTGCACAACTCTGCCAGGACCTAGGATCAAGAGAGACACTCAAGTGTTTTAGTACTATATCTCTTGACACAATGATGAAAATAATCATGGCCTCTAAACCTTCAAGCTGCATACTGGACCCTATTCCAACTAAACTACTGAAAGAGCTGCTTCCTGTGCTTGGCCCTCCTATGTTGAACATAATAAACGGCTCTCTATCCACCGGATGTGTACCAAACTCACTAAAAGTGGCAGTAATAAAGCCTCTCTTGAAAAAGCCAAACCTTGACCCAGAAAATATAAAACACTATCGGCCTATATCGAATCTTCCATTCCTCTCAAAATTATTTGACAAAGCTGTTGCGCAGCAACTCACTGCCTTCCTAAAGACAAACAATGAATACGAAATGCTTCAGTCTGGTTTTAGACCCCATCATAGCACTGAGACTGCATTTGTGAAGGTGGTAAATGACCTTTTAATGGCATCAGACCGAGGCCTGCATTTGTCCTCGTGCTTCTAGACCTTAGTGCTGCTTTTGATACCATCGATCACCACATTCTTTTGGAGACATTGGATACCCAAATTGTTCTACACAGACAAATTCTGGCCTGGTTTAGATCTTATCTGTCGGAAAGATATAAGTTTGTCTCTGTGAATGATTTGTCCTCTCGCAAATCAACAAATCAACGGTGTTCCTCAAGGTTACGTTTTAGGACCACTATTGTTTTCACTATATATTTTACCTCTTGGGGATGTCATTGGAAAACATAATGTTAACTTTCACTGCTGTGCGGATGACACACAGCTGTACATTTCAATGAAACATGGTGAAGCCCCAAAATTGCCCTCGCTAGAAGCTTGTGTTTCAGACATAAGGAAGTCGATGGCTGCAAACTTTCTACTTTTAAACTCGGACAAAACAGAGATGCTTGTTTTAGGTCCCAAGAAACAAAGATATCTTCTGTTGAATCTGACGATTAATCTTAATTGCTGTACAGTCATCTCAAATAAAACTGTGAAGGACCTTGGCGTTACTCTGGACCCTGATCTCTCTTTTGATGAACATATCAAGACTGTTTCAAGGACATTTGTTTTTCCTACTTAACATTGAAAAACTCTGAAACTTTCTGTACAAAAATGATGCAGAAAAATTAATCCATGCTTTTGTTACTTCTGGGTTAGACTACTGCAATGCTCTACTTTCCAGCTACCCGGATAAAGCACTAAATAAACTTCAACTAGTGCTAAATACCGCTGCTAGAATCCTGTCTAGAACCAAAAGAATTGATCATATTACTCTAGTGCTAGCCTCCCTACACTGGCTTCCTGTCAAGGCAAGGGCTGATTTCAAGGTTTTACTGCTAACCTACAAAGCATTACATGGGCTTGCTCCTACCTATCTCTCTGATTTGGTCTTGCCGTATATACCTACACATACGCCATGGTCACAAGACGCAGGCCTCCTAATTGTCCCTAGAATTTCTAAGCAAACAGCTGGAGGCAGGGCTTTCTCCTATAGAGCTCCATTTTTATGGAATGGTCTGCCTACCCACGTGAGAGACGCAGACTCGGTCTCAACCTTTAAGTCTTTACTGAAGACTCATCTCTTCAGTGATTGAGTGTAGCCTGGCCCAGGAGTGTGAAGGTGAAAGGAAAGGCTCTGGAGCAATGAACCGCCCTTGCTGTCTCTGCCACTGGGATTCTCTGCCTCCAACTCTATTACAGGGGCTGAGTCACTGGCTTACTGGTGCTCTTTCATGCCGTCCCTAGGAGGGGTGTGTCACTTGAGTGGGTTGAGTCACTGATGTGATCTTCCTGTCTGGGTTGGCGCCCCCCTTGGGTTGTGCCGTGGCGGAGATCTTCGTGAGCTATACTTGGCCTTGTCTCAGGATGGTAAGTTGGTGGTTGAAGATATCCCTCTAGTGGTGTGGGGGCTGTGCTTTGGCAAAGTGGGTGGGGTTATATTCTGCCTGTTTGGCCCTGTCCGGGGGTATCATCGGATGGGGCCACAGTGTCTCCTGACCCCTCCTGTCTCAGCCTCCAGTATTTATGCTGCAGTAGTTTGTGTCGGGGGGCTAGGGTCAGTTTGTTATATCTGGAGTACTTCTCCTGTCTTATCAGGTGTCCTGTGTGAATTAAGTATGCTCTCTCTAATTCTCTCTTTCTCTCTTTCTCTCTCTCTCGGAGGACCTGAGCCCTAGGACCATGCCTCAGGACTACCTGGCATGATGACTCCTTGCTGTCCCCAGTCCACCTGGCCGTGCTGCTGCTCCAGTTTCAACTGTTCTGCCTGCGGCTATGGAATCCTGACCTGTTCACCGGACGTGCTACCTGTCCCAGACCTGCTGTTTTCAACTCTCTAGAGACAGCAGGAGTGGTAGAGATACTCTTAATGATCGGCTATGAAAAGCCAACTGACATTTACTCCTGAGGTGCTGACTTGCTACATCCTCGACAACTACGGTGATTATTATTAGTTGACCATGCTGGTCATTTATGAACATTTCAACATCTTGGCCATGTTCTGTTATAATCTCCACCCGGCACAGCCAGAAGAGGACTGGCCACCCCTAATACCTGGTTCCTCTCTAGGTTTCTTCCTAGGATTTGGCCTTTCTAGGGAGTTTTTCCTAGCCACCGTGCTTCTACACCTGCATTGCTTGCTGTTTGGCGTTTTAGGCTGGGTTTCTGTACAGCACTTTGAGATATCAGCTGATGTACGAAGAGCTATATAAATACATTTGATTTGATTTGATTTGTCACACACACACACACACACACACACACACACACACACACAGACAAGTGTGGGCTGAGCTCCTGTAATCAAAAGGCTTTCATCTTTAGACAACTGGAATATTAAATCCACAGAAGATTAAAGCAAAAAGAAATTCCAGACAGAAATTCAGAACAGAATCATCCTAACAAATACATGTGGACAAACAGAAACATGCACTAACAACCAAATACACACACAGTTTATGCAAAGGCTTTGTGTGTGTGTGTGTGTGCTCAAACCCCTAGAAGTGTTATCTTACACACGGTTATCATTTTTTAAATAAAATATGTGCCGTTCTGGCTCGGACAAGGCTCACTTACTTAGTTATTCTTCATTCCCCAGACCTTTTCTGTGAATCACCATTTCCTCAGCTCCATTCATGCTGATGTTATCCTGTGTGGACAGTTGCACATAGCACACACAGAGAGAGAAAGGGAGAGTTTTTTTTATTCAAGTGTAGGCTATTATTATTATATGTTTATAGGCTTAATTTAATTTAGCCTAGATGTGTGCATTTCTATTACATATTTGTATATCTATTATTCAAATATTGTTAAATTGTTAAACATTTTTAAAGCACTGTAGGTAATTTGAGCCGTTAATTTATATTACATCATTAAGTGGACGGTGTTGTTTTCGTTCTTATTGATGCACATGTGTAGCAGGTCACTGTTCCCTAGCCGCAGGCAGAACAGTTGAAACTGGAGCAGCAGCATGACTAGGCGAACGGGGGACAGCCCGGAGTTATCAGGCCAGGTAGTTCTGAGGCATGATCCTAGGGATCAGGTCCTCCAGGAGGGAAGGAAGAGAGGGAGAGAGAAATAGAGGGAGCATGCTTAAATTCACACAGGACACCGATAAGACAGGAGAATTACACCAGAAATAACAGACTGACCCTAGCCCCTCAGACAATTGCAGTATAGATACTGGAGATTGAGACAGTCCGACGATACCCCCAGACAGGGCCGACCAGGCAGGATATAACCCCACCCACTCTTCCAAAGCACAGCCGCCACACCACTAGAGGGATATCAACAGACCACCAACTTACTACCCTGAGACAAGGCTGAGTATAGCCAACGAAGATCTACTCCACCACACGAGCATACTACTCAATAAAAAAAACAATACACAATCGGAACCCCCTATCAAAATATAGCTAAAAATGTTTTACTCCATAATCCAACCAATCCTCCTTTATTTATATTTTTATACTTTTTTCATGGTATCCAATTGGTAGTAGTTACAGTCTTGTCTCATTGCTGCAACTCCCATACAGACTCAGGAGAGGCAAAGGTCAAGAGCCATGCATCCCCTGAAACACAACCCAACCAAGCCGCACTGCTTCTTGACACAATGCCCATCCAACCTGGAAGCCAGCCGCACCAATGTGTCAGAGGAAACACCATACACCTGGCGACCTGGTCAGCATGCATTGCACCCAGACCACCACAGGAGTCGCTAGTGCACGATGAGACAAGGATCTCCCTGCCGGTCAAACCCTCCCTAACCCGGTCAACACTGGGTCAATTGTGCGCCACCCCATGGCCTCCCGGTCGCGGCCAGCTGCAACAGAGCCTGAACCCAGAATCTCTGGTGGCACCACTAGCACTGCAATGCAGTGCCTTAGACCACTGCGCCACCCGGGAAGGCACCACATTAGCTAGGATAGGGAGAAGTCTGTCTATAATAAAGTGCTGATCTGCATTCTTAACAGCACTATCAACAAGGCAGGTCCTACAGGCCCAGTAGGCCCAGGCCCAGGCTACAGTATTGTTCAGTCGTGTGGTCAGGTGCCACAAAGAGGGACTTGCAATTGGCTCAGAACAGGGCAGCACTGCGGCCCTTGGATGTACACAGAGAGCTAACATTAATCATATGCATGTCAATCTCTCATGGCTCAAACTGGAGGAGAGATTGACTACTACATCACTACTTGTATTTGTGAGAGGTGTTGAATAAACCGAGCTGTCTGTTTGGCACACATCTCAGCTACTGGCACACAGCTCAGACACCCATGCATACCCCACAAGACATGCCACCAGAGGTCTCTTCACAGTCCCCAAGTCCAGAACAGACGATGGGAGGCGCACAATACTAAATAGAGCCCTGCCTACATGGAACTCTATTCCACATCAAGTAACTCATGCCAGCAGTAAGATTAGATTTAAAAAACAGATCAAAATACAGAGGTAGATGTGGTAGTAGAGTAGAGGCATGAAGGTACACACTTAATATGTTGTGAAATCTGTTATGAATGTATTACAATGTTTTTCAAATGTATAACTGCCTTAATTTTGCCTGAACCCCAGGAAGAGTAGCTGCCTTGGCAGCAGCTAATGGGAATCCATAATAAATCAAATACAAATCTTTTGTTATGGCAAATCTAAATAAGTTCACAATTAAAATTTTGCTTAACAAGTCACATAATAAGATGCAGGGACTCTGTGTGCAATAATAGTGTTTAACATTATTTTTTAATGACTACCTCATCTCTGTACCCCACACATATAATTATCTGTAAGGTCCCTCAGTCGAGCGGCGCATTTCAAACCACAAAGTCCAAATGAGTATGACATTGTTGCTGCCCGTAGCATTGAAGGCAAGAGAAGCCAGCGAGCATCTGGCCTCCCCTGACAAAAAAAAGTGTCAAACATTTTCCAATCAGCGTTGATCTAAACTGAGCGAGCTCTACTGTGAATGGTCGTGGTTAAGGGAAGCCAGCTTGGATTTGGTGTCACTCCTATCAAATCCCATTGAGAGCATACGTCATTGACAGAAACACTTGAATTGTTTCATCTTGTAGTGTTGTTTTCCTCCACTGGCTAGCTAGCTAAAATTAGCCCTCTCCTAAATTAGCCATGGATGGAGATAGTGATTTGGACTTGTGGTTTTCCTAATTCTTCATTATGGGCAATGATTATAATGGCGATTCTGATCCATTCATTAATTTGTACATTGTTGTGCCCCTGGCCTGAGAGGATGGAAGTTCAACATGTAGCTAGATGTAGAAGGTTATTGTTAACTAGCTAACGTTGCCCATGATTGGAAGTTAAGCTAGTGAGCAAGCATTTTAGCCAGGTAGCCTAGGACAACAAAAAAATAAGAGTGTATGACAGAGTGACAGATTGTTTCATCAAGGAGGATGGCATTGGCGTTTCTCTACAAGTAGGGAGAGTCAACATGTTTTTCTACTTGCGCGCGTGTACGCGCACACACACACACACACACACACACACACACACACACACACACACACACACACACACACACACACACACACACACACACACACACACACACACACACACACACACACACACACACACACACACACACACACAGAAATCAGAACCATAGACAGCCACATCATATTTAACTTACGTTGATTGGACTAAATAGTTTTTGGTATCTTTTAGTTGTCACCGTATTAGACTAAGTATAGGTGATTTGATAATGTTGGGATGTTAAAGTTGAAATGATGCTGGGATAGTGGAGGCAGCACCTGTTTTCTTTGCCTCATGTGGCGCAGCGGTCTAAGGCACCGCATCTCAGTGCAAGAGGCGTCACTACAGTCCCTGGTACGGATGCCAGGCTGTATCACATCCGGCCGTGATTGGGAGTCCCATAGGGTGGTGCACAATTGGCTCAGCACCGTCCGGGTTTGGCTGGAGTAGGCGGTCATTGTAAATAAGAATTTGTTCTTACTGTAACTAGTTCAATAAAGGCTAAACTAAAATATATGTATTTTTTTTTACAAAGAACTCTCTGTGGTTCTAAATCAATAGTTTAGATATAGGTCTGAAAATGTCAGAAAAATGTACTTGCATGACCATCATGTAGGTCATGCAACTGTTTGTTACTATACATGCAAAAGTCTTAGTGGACTTCGCTGGACAGAGGTTGCGATCTGGTTTTGTTATAAAACAAAGGTGTGGTTGAATTTATTCTGCCACTGTGTCTTCTTATTGTCTTGGCCTTTCGGCCTATATATCAAGGTCGCAATGCATATGAAATAACAGGTTTAGAGCAAGCAATGAGGTGTGGGGGGGGTGAATGACAAGGTCAATGTTGCCAAAGTGAAGTGATACAAATAAAATGATGAAAACAACAGCGACAACATAATCTTCATAATTGTTGTGTGTATCACTTCACTTTGGCAACATTGACCTTGTCATTCATGCCATTTAGAGAGACACACAGAAAGAGAGAGAGGAGAGAGAGATTTTTATCAAAGTGTAGGCAATTCTTTTTATATATTTATCAGACACATTTTATTTAGCCTAAATGTGTGTATTCTTATTACATATTTGCATATGCATTATTAAAATATTGCTCTTCCGGCAGCAGAAAAGACAGGAGTACTAGGGGAGTACTAGGGGAGTAATAGGGGAGACCAGAGAGTATTTTTGGTAGCTAGCAGGGTTGGAGTTGATTCCATTTTGATTCAGTCAATAAACTTAATATTTTCCTCAATGCTTTTCAGTGACAGAAACTGGAATCAGAATCAGAATCAACTTAATTGAAATGGACCTGACCCCAAACCGGGCGAGGTGGTGTGTAATTCACTCAGTAGTGGAGGGATGGTTTAAAGCCAGCGTGCATCCTATGCCTATTCTATATGTAGTGCACTGCTTTTAAAAAAAAGCCAAAAGTAGTACACTACAGAGAGAAATAGGGTGTCATAAGGGACACAACCCCAGGGAGAAACATCAAAATTTTAGGCCACAACCTCCACGGAATACAACAAGATAAAGAATGAGATTTGTAATCTGATTATCATGTTTTATTATCGGCTCATGGGATCATCTCTGAACCCTGTTTCGGTGTCACTGAGGATGTTTTAGTTAATGAGCTAGTTTAATAAGCACTGGATTACTAATCCCTCGGATAGAGGACTCTCTCTCAGATATGGCTACTACAATTATACATTGGTATAGTGAGGGTAGGCTAGTGTTTGTGACAGAGGAGGGAGAGGGGAGAAGCTGAGCAGAAACGGTTTTTCCTTCCCAGATATACTACAGGCTTCTGTTTTATTTTCATAATTATTAGGATACTACAATTATAAATTGGTATGGGGTGGTAGGCTAGTGTTTATGGCAGAGGAGTGAGAGGGGAGACAAGCAGCAGAAACAGACATTCCTGAAACATAAAAAACTCAAATAAGAAGAAGCTTTGACAGAAAAAAAAGCTATCCGAATTCTAAGAGATAATAAGAGGATGTGTGATTGAATGGGTCTCCCGATGAAGAGTGTGAGTGTGTGGGCAACAGGCCATGGGGTGGGGTTGGTTTGGTTGGCATCAGGGCGGGGGTAAAGAGGGTTGGGGGATTTCAAATCTGCTTCGTGACCATCTGGCCCCAGCAGCAGCTGTTGTCCAGGGCAGGGGAGAACGGTCCTGCCCTGATGCCCCATGGGATTAATGAGAGGTCAGTCAGCATGGTTGGACTGGAGACACTACTGTCACCTAAACACACAGACACGCACACGCACACACACACACACACACACACACACACACACACACACACACACACACACACACACACACACACACACACACACACACACACACACACACACACACACACACACACACACACGTCTCTAATGATCTGCCAGCAGCATTTGTGCATAATTTCGGAATCATCCTGCTTCGCGTAATAATATAAAAATAATATGCATGTTTAGTAAGAATTACATATTATTTGGTGAGACAAAAGACTGAGAAATTAAGAGAGCGAGAAAGTAATCGAGACATGGGGAGAGAGTGAAAGAGAGAGAGAAAAGGAAAGAGGCTGATAAAAATTGATTTCCCCGTCTGTGTTGCCGTGGCGACAGTGGTGGATGGTGGATGACTGATTTCCTGTACAGCTGTGTAGCTGGGGGGAAAAGGGGGGAGCGAAGGATGAGGAGGGGTGAAGAGAGAGAGAGGGACACTATTGACGTCATAGGCAGGGGGAGGAGTTTAGATGTCCATGTTTCCTGTAGATTTGAAACCACATCTGATCTCTCTACTCCTCTGTGTTTTTACATGAAAAGATTGGCTTCTTGAATTGACAGTTATTACAATTCACGACAGAATTTGTAGGGTACAATAGTAAATATACAAACGATTGGGAGATGAGGTTGAAGATGATGTTGAATGGAAGGTTATGATGTTCCAACCATCATACTGAGAGAGGTAGAGAGAGAGGGAGAGAGAGAGAGGAGGGGTGTCCCTATTGTGTACAATGTTATTAATGTTCTCTTTAACCTATCCACCCACACACAGCATCTCTCTCCATGAGAAACACTCATCCAAAGCACAACACAACTCTCCATCCCACTCAAGTACTGTAGTGTAGAGCAAAACTCAACAATTGGGAACACTTACTCATATACTCTTACGCACAAAGCGTACTATACACAGTTCCCTCATATACACATGCTTATAGCTTTAAGAAACCACTGTAACTTTTTGTCACACTCAAGTAAATAGTATACTGTACAGAAAAGCCAATCACTCTCGTACACTCACATATGTATACACTATTCCCTCTTGGGCTATACTAAAGTCATATAAGTAACAACTATGACTTATATCCTTGGAGCCAGAGCACATAGGGAGGGGCTAGAGAGAGACAGGCATGTTGCATCTATGTGCAATGTATGTGTGTGTGTGTGTGTGTGTGTGTGATGATGATGATGTTGCCTTATGATTCCTCATCTCTATTCGACCCTTCTGCAGACCGCACGGCTCTGGCTTGGTGTTGTAGGAACACAGCCAACATTGTCACCTGGTGGCTAACTAGGGTATGACGAGGTAGAAAAACTGCTGAGGTAAGATGTTCTCCGTGGGCAGCAGAGGGCAGCATGTCTTCATGGATACAGCATCTTGGCTCTCCCCAGTGTCCTCAGAATGTCGATCAGAGGACTCAGTTTGAATCCTTTAAAATTCATGATTCAAGTAATTAATGATCTAACATTATTTGGACAGGTGACTGACTCTACTACAGAGCTTTGCTTTGATAAACTAACTGTTAGATCCGTGAATACTTCACGGAAGGGTTAAAGTATTCACTCGTCTAACAGTTGGTTTACATTTGAGTCATTTGGCAGACACTCTTATCCAGAGCAACTTACAGTCATTGTACTCAACCAAGTTAATTAAGTAGGGGAAAACAACCGGAAATCACAGTCACTGTAAGTAGATCCATCTTCGAAATAGCCGCTATCGGAATTGGTTTCAGGAAGAAAATAAGTACAATGTTTTAAAGTATTCGAACAGGGCCAGTGTGTTTGACTGTCTGATGTTTTTATTGCTCTGTCTGTTATATAATAATGGCTTCCACAAGATTGACCAAACATCAGAGAGGACAGGACAGCTCGATTTTGGCAAATAAATGTACCTTTTTATTGAATATTGTTATGGGTATTATTACCAAGGCGGCACGCCCCAGACTTCATATTAACAAAACATTTTCACTACTACAGGGTTTGACCCAAAAAAATGTTTTTCCTGAAGGGAGATCCTTTCACAGAAAGGACTATGGATACTTAGTGCAGACATACAGACACTTACTCGGTGTCAGTATGGCCGTGTATATACAGTGCATATCATAAGCATTCACCCCCACCACACCCTTGGATTTTTTTTCACATTTTGTTGAGTTAACAAAGTGGGATTGAACTGGATATAATTGTGATTTGTTGGTACATTTTTATCACTACCCCACACACACAATTATGTGTAAGGTCTCTCAGTCGAGTAGTGTATTTCAAGCACAGATTCAAACACAAAGACAAGAGGGCTTTTCCAATGACTCACAAAGAATGACACAGATTGGTAGATGAGTAAAAGGTAGACACAGAATATCCCTTTGAGCATGGTAAAGTTATTAATTAAGCTTTAGATGGTGAACCAATACACCCAAGACACAGGTGTCCTTCCTAACGGAGTTGCCAGCAGAGGAAGGAAACAGCTCAGGGATTTCACCATGAGGCCATTTAAAAAAAAGTAACAACGTTTAAAGGCTGCGATGGGAGAAAACTGAAGCTAGATCAACAACATTGCAGTAACTCCACAATACTACCCTAAATGACAGAGTGAAAAGGCTCCAAACAATTCATACTGCAACAAATGTGCCAAAGGACTTTTTGTCCTGAATAAGTTTTATATTTGGGACAAATTCAACGCAACACATCGCCAAGTACTATGCTCCATATTTTCAAGCATGGTGGTGGCTGCATCATGTTATGGGTATTCTTGTCATTGGCAAGGATTAGGGAGTTTTCCAGGATAAAAATAAACAGAATGGAGTTAGCCACAGGCAAAATCCTAGAGAGGAACCTGGTTCAGTCTTCTTTCCACCAGACACTGAGAGACAAATTAATCTTTCAGCAGGAAAATAACCTAAAACACAAGGCCAAATCTACACTGCAGTTACTTACCAAGATTTTCCTGAGTGGCCTAGTTAGTTTTGACTTAAACCTGCTTGAAAAGCTAATGGCAAGACTTGAAAATGGCTGTCTAGCAATGATCAACAACCAACTTGACAGAGCTTGAAGAAGTTTGAAAGAATAATGTGAAAATATTGCACAATCCAGGTGTGCAAAGGTCTAAGAGACTTACCCAAAAAGTCTCACAGCTGCAATCGCTGCCAAAGGTGTTTCTAACATGTATTGACTCAGGGAAGTTACATATTTATCTAATCAAGACACACTGTCCATGACATAGTTGAAAACTATGATCCCTTATTGATGTTGCCTGGTAAACCCACCTCAATCAGTGTAGATGAAGGGGAGTAGACAGGTTAAAGAACGATCTGAGACAATTGAGTCATGGATTGTGAACGTGTGCAATTCAGAGAGTGAATGGGCAAGACAAAAGAGCCTTTGAATGGGGTATGGTAGTAGGTGCCAGGCGCACTGGTTTGAGTGTGTCATCATGAACTGCAACGCTGACGAGTTTTTCACACAACAGTTTCCCATGTGTCCACCACCCACCACACTCAAGAATGGTCCACCACCCAAAGGACATCCAGCCAACTTGACAGCACTATGGAAAGCATTGGAGTCAACATGGGCCAACATCCCTGTGGAACGCTTTTGACACCTTGTAGAGTCCATGCCCAACAAATTGAGGCTGTTCTGAAGGGGAAAAAACAGGGTGAAACTCAATATTAGGAAGGTGCTCTGTTTTGTACACTCAGCGTATATGTGTGTCCTATTTTCCGTTAATTCAAATGTACATGAGTATTTTGTGTAGATCATTGACAACAATCAATTTTGAAGAAATCCATGGGGGCTGAATACTTATGATATGCACTGTAGCCTAAGTCACCAGAGTAGAGAGTTTATCCGAATGCAAAAGTTTTCAGGTTGTGGTTCTGTTTTTATGGCTATGTACCTAGACACACTCTGGGTTAATATATCACCAATAATCTACCAGAAAACGATTCATTTCAACATGTGAACAACCTTCTTTCTGTTTCTCAGATACCCAATATTAATGAGTAGAAATAATAAGTAACATCTTGTTGGAAATAAACTGTTACAGCATTAATTTTTGCTTTGAAATCACACAATGATATCAAATTCGTAAGTGTATTAATTATTACACATTTCTTTCCAACAATTGTTTCTTGCTGCCTTGGCCTGATCTGTGTTTCTAGGCCAAGATGCTTTGCTCTGTGATTCTAGGCCAAGATGCCATGCTCAGTATTCTAGGCCAACGTGTCCAGCTGATGAGACCAGCTGTGAAGAGAAGTGAGTGAAAATGTCAGGTCTCTCCACTGTACCACAGCAGAGCTGCTTCTGAAACATTCTAAAGGTTCTAGAAGTTTTTTTTAGAGGGCGCTAGAATGTTCTAGAATAAAGATCTCTGGAGCAGCAATGGAAAAGCTCAGCTAGAATGTTGATCCACACTAACAAATTATTGCTTAACTGAGGCACACAGTAGTTTTGAATTCCAAGTACATAATGAAGTAGTAATTTGTTTTGTTCATTACTCTAGCGATATTAAACCATGTGAATGAGGTTTGGAATTCAACTGTACATGCCTACTGTACTATCACTACACATAAAATGAGGAGGTCACTGAAACGGTCTTCTCAATAAGGTTTACTGACTGGGGTAGAAATGCAAAAGTACTGAATGTAAAACAAATTTGGAAGACAAACGCTAGATTCAATTTACATTGAGTAGGTACGGTTCGGAGATTTAATAGTAAGAAATCTCTATGACGATAGCGAATAAAAGAGGCAAGAGAGGGCAGTCTTGTCTGTTTCCACACCTTAACGGAAAGTAATGTATAAGAAATCTAACTTTATATTTGTGAAGAGTTGGGTTTCACACCTTGCCTCTTGGCCAATTAAACGGATTGTTATCAATGTTCTTCAGCTACTGTACGTTGAAATCCCGACTACACCTGGGTAAAAAGTGGCCCAATATTGAAAATAAGTGAATTTGGTGTCACAGGGTTGTAAACACTGTCACATACACTCCTCGGACAGTTCATTAGGTACATCACAGCGTCTAGGGTTTACATCCAGTCAGCGGAGGTCCTGTGGGCGAAAACAGCTCGGTGACGACGGAGGTCAAAGGAGAATGGCAAGAATTGTGCAAGCTAACAGGCGGGCCACAGTACAACAACAGTGGTGTGCAGACCGGCACATCGGAATGCACAACTCGTCGATCCTTGTCACGGATGAGTTGGAACGGGCTGTTTGCAGCATAAATGTACCACCATCCGATCTGCAGCAACAGCCGTGATGCCATTGCGAGGACCAACATCCCTGTGGAATGTTTCCGACACCCAAAGTATTTGGGCTCTTCTGGAGGCAAAGGGGGGTCTGACCCGGTATTAGATGGGTGTACCTAATAAACTCTCCTGTGAGTGTACTTTGCTTATAATACTGACACACACCAACTACACACAAAGAATACCTTTTCAACATATACAACGAATCTCACTGTTCTAAAACACTCCATACTAAAAATATTACACTTTCTACTTCCAATCAGCTAAAATTATAAAATGAAAGAAACAAATGTAACAAGTTCCAATTTAAAATAATTATCGAGACAAAACAAACAAAAGACAGTTTTAAGGACTAACAAAGACAGCCGAGTGAAAAAAATTATAAACTACCAACATATAGAAAGAACAAAGTGAAAATGTCAGTTTCATAGCTGGCCTAAAGCCAACCCAGCTCCATTGTGTGTGTGTGTGTGTGTGTGTGTGTGTGTGTGTGTGTGTGTGTGTGTGTGTGTGTGTGTGTGTGTGTGTGTAGATTACATCTAAGCTTTCCTCAGCTCTGTACACAGACAGACAGGTGAGGGCATGTAGAAACTCATCCTGCCCCAAGCATCAGACCTGGCACAGCCAATGATGTAGTCGGGAAGTCTTGAACCAGCCCATGACGTCATCTGGGCTACATTTCACATGACAGGAACCTAACTACCACAGATTTAAATAAGTGACACGTTTAACATAAAGCTAGGCTAGGGATGGTAGATGACATTAGGGTAATCCCCTTCATTGATTATTGGTTAATCTGCTAAAACTGTTTGAATAACGATGTTTAAACTCTGAAGTCAATGATTAAAGGTCCAATGCAGCCATTTTTATATCAATATCAAATCATTTCTGGGTAACAGTTAAGTAGTTTACTGTTTTCAGTTAAAATGGTGAAAAATAAACAAAAATAGCTTCTTAGCAAAGAACAATAATTTTGCTAGGACTGTCTGTGAGTGTTCTGAGTGGGGAGGGGACAACTAACTGTTATTGGCAGAGGTTTGGTACTCTTTCTTATTGGTCTGTTAACTAATTTACCGCCTGGTGATGTCACCAGGCAGGCTAAAACTCCATCACACCAAAACAGGCTAAAATATCAGGCATTCATTTCAAACAGCTTACACTAAAAGGGCATTTTTCACAGTATTTCATCTGTATATCATCATGTGTGGCAATGTATAGAAAAACACAGAAAAATCATGTTTTTTTGACTGCACTGGGCCTTTAAATACCAATGTACTGCTGACCAAGAATAAAGTTACAGATGAAGAGCTTAAAATTGACCTTATGACTTAAAACTGATCTCTGTGACTCATGTGGGAGTGTTGCGTTGCTTAGTGAGAAGCTGTGATTGATTGTCAAGGCATGGTTGTGGTTCAGGGCCTGCATAGGTGATGAAGGCACGTTGGGTGTGTTCATAATATCAGTCTAGTCGCTACACTAGGACACAACTCTATAGGGGAACTGTTGACACATTGCACTTCCTTGTAAAGAGAGGAGCGGAGGCGCGTCACTTCTAATCTCTTGTGACAGACTAGCGCACGCTGGATTTGGTTCTGGGCTCCCAGATTATGTCACATCATACATACTTCATACTAGAGACAGAGGGATGGAAGGGAGACACGTGAGAACAAGGACATCATTAGCGTTCCTTGTTCTAAAATACTCTGAGACCAATCCAAATTCCCTCCTCTAGATCAACCTCTAGATTCTGAAACGATACAGAACCTGCGCATGGTGATGTCATATCCTGTCATGGATTCAGGAGGCTGTATCATTTCATTGTTTGGTTGGTTGCACACTAAAATAATAATCATGTGGACATGAGGGCTTGGAGCCAAGTGGCTTTTCTTTTCGTGCTTAGTGTAACTTGTCTTTGGTTCATAGCACATCTAGCTTGACTATCAATGAGAGTTCCCTTCTTTCTGTAGGGAAAGGAGAGTGGGATCTACTCTCCATGGCAGAATATTTTGATATCTTCACTGTGTGTGTGTTTGTTTGTTTTGCACTGCATTAGTAAAGTCGAAGTAGGCACACGCAAGTGTGTTAACATCAGAACGTTTGTTTTTGTTTTCTGTGCGAATGAAGTATTTATATTCGCAAGCACAAGAATCAGATCCAGAAAACATCTGGAGCGAGTACATGCTTTGGAAACGCAGACAGTCAGAGGTTGTTTGAATAAAAAAGTGATGGTGAGATATTTCGACATTCCCTTACTTTTCCTTTTACACTCCATTCCCAACCAGCATCGGTCCAATTAAAAGGCGCAGATGGGTTTTCTTGAAACCCAGCAAAGGTTGATCCTTTTTTATTTATTGCCATTTTGGCAAAAGAAATACCTCAAAGGGCTTTCACTGTCAGTTATTTGTCTCTGTAGTGTGTTATGTATGTCGTCTCAGGTGGTTACATGGTTATGTTGACTGGTGATGTCAGTCTGGTGGATTTTACAGTCCATCTGACTCTTCCCAAGTCTGGTGCTGACAGGTTATGGCTGACAGGTTATGGCTGACAGGTTATGGCTGACAGGTTAGGGCAATAGAAAGACAACCAAGTATCACCTCTCCAAACCCCCAACCCTCTTCTCTTGTCCCATTCAGTTTCCTGAGTCACCTCCAAATCTGAGATGTGGAGGCAGGGGAGCAGGGGTCTTGAGGTCACCCTTTCTGCCTCATCCATTCCTCCTCATCCCTGTCTCCCCCTGTTTGGCCATCACACCACGAACTCTGGGACCTCTTCGCTGGTCAGGTCCAGGGAAAAGTACTTGCTGGTCCTCTTGATGGGGAAGCAGTCAAGCTGGTCACCGCGGATACCAGCGCACTGCTCGGCCAGGTTGCCCTGGTAACCGCTGCTGTCGCTCAGCTCCTGGGCGCAGCCGAAGGTGTAGCTGTGGGCGGTGTCCTGGCATAGCTCCGCCCAATGGAGACAGCCCTTCTGGTAGAGACGCACGTCATCAAGGGATTGGCTGTGGCGGTCAGTTGACGTCTGAGGCTTCCTGCACATGGAGGTCTGGGGAATGGAACAGAAGCAGAACAATCAGTAAAAGTATTGACTTAAATTACGTAAAAACTGCTGTTCTGTTCTGCTGTACCTTTTCCTTTATTCTTACTAGCAAAGATTCTGCAGAGAGCAGGTACAGTTAAAGTCAGAAGTTTACATACACCTTAGCCAAATACATTTAAACTCAAGTTTTCCACAATTCCTGACATTTAATCGGAGTCAAAATTCACTGTCTTACGTCAGTTAGGATCACCACTTTATTTGAACAATGTGAAATGTCAGAATAATAGTAGAGAAAATTATTTATTTCAGCTTTCATTTCTTTCATCACATTCCCAGTGGGTCAGAAGTTTACATACATTGGATTAGTATTTGGTAGCATTGCCATTAAATTGTTGAACTTGGGTCAAACATTTCGGGTAGCCTTCCACAAGCTTCCCACAATAAGTTGGTTGAATTTTGGCCAATTCCTCCTGACAGAGCTGGTGCAACTGAGTCAGGTTTGGAGGCCTCCTTGCTCGCACACGCTTTTTCAGTTCTGCCCACTAATTTGCTATAGGATTGAGGTCAGGGCTTTGTGATGGCCACTCCAATACCTTGACCTTGTTGTCCTTAAGCCATTTTGCCACAACTTTGGAAGTATGCTTGGTGTCATTGTCCATTTGGAAGACCCATTTGCGACCAATCTTTAACTTCCTGACTGATGTCTTGAGATGTTGCTTCAATATATCCACATAATCTATTTTGCGAAGTGCACCAGTCCCTCCTGTAGCAAAGCTCCCCCACAACATGATGCTGCCACCCCCGTGCTTGACGTTTGGGATGGTGTTCTTCGGCTTGCAAGCCTCCCCCTTTTTCCTCCAAACATAATGGTCATTATGGCCAAACAGTTCTATTTTTGTTTCATCAGACCAGAGGACATTCCTCCCAAAAGTATGATCTTTGTCCCCATGTGCAGTTGCAAACCGTAGTCTGGCTTTTTTATGGGGGTTTTGGAGCAGTGGCTTCTTCCTTGCAGAGCAGACTTTCAGGTTATGTCAATATAGGACTCGTTTTTACTGTGGATATAGATACTTTTGTACCTGTTTCGTCCAGCATCTTCACAAGCTGTTGTTCTGGGATTGATTTGCACTTTCCTACACCAAAGTACATTGATCTCTAGGAGACAGAACGCGTCTCCTTCCTGAGCGGTATGACAGCTGCGTGGTCTCAAGGATGAACCAGACTTGTGGAGGTCTACAATTTCTTTTCTGAGGTCTTGGCTGATTTCTTTTGATTTTCCCATGATGTCAAGCAAAGAGGCACTGAGTTTGAAGGTAGACCTTGGAATACATCTACAGGTACACCTCCAATTGACTCAAATTATGTCAATTAGCCTATCAGAAGCTTCTAAAGCCATGACATAATTTTCTGGAATTTTCCAAGCTGTTTAAAGGCACAGTCAGTTTAGTGTATGTAAACTTCTGACCCACTAGGATTGTGATACAGTGAATTATAAGTGAAATAATCTGTCTGTAAACAATTGTTGGGAAAATGACTTGTGTCATTCACAAAGTAGATGTCCTAACCGACTTGCCAAAACTATAGTTTGTTAACAAGAAATTTGTGGAGTGGTTGAAAAACTAGTTTTAATGACTCCAACCTAAGTGTATGTAAACTTCTGACTTCAACTGTATGTTTTATGAAGGTTTTACTTGATGAATCAATGATCATGATTGTTTTATCTACTTTAGTTGAATGCACTCATTGTAAGTCGTTCTGGATAAGAGTATCTGCTAAATAACTCAAACATAAGTGCCAAACAGGAAATGCCATCACTGTCACTGACCTGAGGGAGAGACACAATGCTCTGGCCTCTCATCTTGACCACGGTCTCAGAGGAACTGGAGGTGGATGAGCCGACGTCCTTCACTATGAGCCCTACGGTACAGACAGAGAGGATGACATTTATTACTACTACTTCTTACTACTACTACTACTACTACTTCTTACTACTACTACTACTACTTCTTACTACTACTACTACTATTTACCACTACTACTACTTCTTACTACTACTTACTACTACTACTTCTTACTGCTACTACTACTACTTACCACTACTACTACTTCTTACTACTACTTCTTACTACTACCACTACTACTACTTACCACTACTACTACTTCTTACTACTACTTCTTACTACTACTACTACTTACCACTACTACTACTACTACTTCTTACTACCACTACTACTTCTTACTACCAGCCAAATTAAAATTCAACCAGTCTCAACGCACTGAGATAGGAGGCTATCCTAAGACAGGCGGAATGAATACAGTGAGGAAGTGACTGTATACCTGAGTATCCAGTGGTCTGGTCAGGGGTCATGGTCAGCATGTCCTCAGTGATGTGGATGCACAGGTCCTGGTTCAACTCTAGGGCCAGCTCATGGAGCTCCTCATAGTCTTTAGGGTCGTCCACTAACATCTCAATCTCTGGAGAGACAGACAGACAGACACTACTATTATTCTCTGGAGGGACAGACACCTAGAGGGTCAGTGATGACCACTAGTTGAGCAGGCGAGCAGGCATGACCAACAGAAGAACAATGCCATGCCACATTGAACAAGAGCAGAATATACTTTTCTAAGAGGGGGAGGTAGATTCAGTCTTGCTATCAGTGTGTGTCTGCATGTGTGTGTGTTCCATGTGTAATTGTGAAATAGTTTGCCTTACCATCATCGTCCAACATGCGCTCCTTTCCCCCACTCTCCACCCCTGAGGTGTGTGAGCTCCCATGGCTAATCGTTGAGGAGCTGCAAGTCCTTAGGGCTCGGTGTGGGGTCCCTCCGGGGGCCCGGAAACTGTCTGTCTCGATGCCCGAGGTGTGTGAGCTACCGTGGCTGGCGGTAGAGTGGCGAGACAGGTGTTTGAGGTGAGACACAGTGCTGCCGGCACTGCTACCGCTGGCCCGGGAACGCTTGTCCAGCCCGTCCATATCCAGCTCCAACGCATCGCTGATGTACGACTCACGGTACTGCTTCTTCTCTGGAGAGGAGGGATAGACACACACAGAGGGTTAGATACAGCAGTACCAAAGCTGTTGCTGGTCAGAGAGGCCCACACATAACACATACACCATTACAATCGGCAAAGTTGAGGTAAGCTGAAAAACACAGAGAAGCAGAGAGACAGGATATAAGAGCCAGTCTGATCTAGTATGGAAGCATGGCCATGTAGGTAGCCAGAATGCTCCAGTATGAAGGATGGCCAGGTAGGTAGGTACTAGGTACAGGTTATGCCCAGGTATGACGAGGCAGGTGAGTACCAGGTGTGTCCAGGTAGTTTACCTTCGTTTTCCTCCAGCCTGCGGACCTGTTTGAGGACAGGCTGCAGGTTCATGTAGAGGCGATGGCTGTTACTGAGCAGCTGCAGGAGGTGGCGGGAACGCAGGGGACAACCGGTGTAGTAGATCAGCTTACGGGCCGACGGAAGACCATCAGGCAGGATCTCAAACTTCTTCCCCTGAAACACAGACAGACAGACAGACAGACAGACAGACAGACAGACAGACAGACAGACAGACAGACAGACAGACATTATAGGATATCTTCATGCTATATGTCATCCAGATGACGTTCATCCAGATGTTTTAACAGATTGATTGCTTTATTTATTGAAATCATTGATTGATTGATGTTTAACTTTATGATTATAGAATATTTTTGAGCCTGAGAAACAACCCTGTCTGATTCCAGTGTGAGTGTTGCATCTTTGTTAATTTTCATAGTCTTTGTTCATTTGCAGAGGGGATGCATGAGAAGATTCAGACACTTTGCTAGAGTCCAGGATTGAGGACACAAACAAAACTGCATTATGATCCTCAATTATTGATGTCACCTATTAAATCTTCTTTAATCAATGTAGATGAAGGGGAGAAGGCAGGTTAAATAAGTATTGTTTACTTATGAGACAATTGAGACATGGATTGTGTATGTGTGCCTTTCAGAGAGTGAATGGGCAAGACAAGTGCCTTTGAACAAGGTATGGTAGTAGGTGCCAGGCGCACCGCTTTGAGTGTGTCAAGAACTGCCACGCTGCTGGGTTTCTCATGCTCAACAGTTTCCCGTGTGTATCAACAATGGTCCATCACCCAAAGGACATCCAGCCAACAGCAGGCCAGTGGTCGAAAACGGGTCATTGATGAAAGAGGATAAAGGAGGCTGACACAATTTGTGCAGCGCAACAGACGGGCTACAGTTAGTCAACTGACAGTCCAGTACAACATTGGTGCCCAAAGACCAATAAAATAATGCACAACTCGTCCTACCTTGACACGAATGGGGTCGATAACCTTACAGAGTTCCACTTCTTTCAGCAAAGAAATAAGAAACTGCAGTTGCAGTGGGCTAAGGAACGAAGACACTGGACACTGGAGAATTGGACAAACATTGCCTGGTCTGATGAATCCTGGTTCCTGCTGTTTCACTCTGATAGGACGACTAGGGTATGGAGAAAACCACATGAGTACATCCATCCATCATGCCTCATCTCAACATTGCAGGCTAGTGGTGATGGTGTGGGATGTGTTTTCCTTCCATACATTGCGTCTCTTGATAAAAGCGGAGTAATGTTTGCCACAGGATATCTGAACATCATTGACAATCAGGTGCATACCTTCATGGCAGTGTACCTATCTGCAAATTGAGTTTTTCAGCAGGATAATGTCCCATGCCACAAGGCTAGGATTGTCCAGGGATGGTTCCACGGACATGACAGTGAATTCAGCTTACTGCAGTGGCCTGCCCAGCCACCAGATCTCAATCTGATTGAGCATCTGTGGGATGAGACGGAACAGCCTATTTGGGGTAGAGATCCACTACCAGCCAACTTGTCACAACTGTGGGAAGCATTGGAGTCAACATAGGCCAGCATCCCTGTTGAACGCTTTTGACACCTTGTAGAGTTCGAATCCCCGAGCTGACAAGGTACAAATCTGTCGTTCTGCCCCTGAACAGGCAGTTAACCCACTGTTCCTAGGCCATCATTGAAAATAAGAATTTGTTCTTAACTGACTTGCCTAGTAAAATAAAGGTAAAAATAAAAAAATAAAAAAATAAAGAGTCCATGCCCTGATGAATTGAGGCTGTCCTGAGGGCAACAGTGGGCGCAACTCAATATTAGGAAGGTGTTCCTAATGTTTTGTGCACTCAGTGTATGGCGGTCTAGCTACCCATAGAGAGAAAAGGAAAAGCACAGTGGTTTCATAACCAAGCATGGAAAAGCTAAATTAGGACCTTCTGGATAGTAAACGGATGATGAAGATCCCACATGAATACACTCTGGGGCTGTACAGTCGAAGCCAGTATTTTGTGAAGTGCACCAGTCCCTCCTGCAGCAAAGTACACCCACAACATGATGCTGCCACCTCCGTGCTTCACGGTTGGGATGGTGTTCTTCAGCTTGCAAGCCTCCCCCTTTTCCAACAAACATAACGGTCATTATGGCTAAACAGTTCTATTTTTGTTTCATCAGACCAGAGGACATTTCTCCAGAAAGTACGATCTTTGTCCCCATGTGCAGTTGCAAACCGTAGTCTGGCTTTTTTATGGCGGTGTTGGTGCAGTGGCTTCTTCCTCGCTGAGCGGCCTTTCAGGTTATGTCAATATAGGACTCGTTTTACTGTGGATATAGATACTTTTGTACCTGTTCCCTCCAGCATCTTCACAAGGTCCTTTGCTGTTGTTCTGGGATTGATTCACACTTTTTGCACCAAAGTACGTTCATCTCTAGAAGACAGAACACGTCTCCTTCCTGAGCGGTATGAAGGCTGCGTAGTCCCATGGTGTTTATACTTGCGTACTATTGTTTGTACAGATGAACGGGGTACCTTCAGGCGTTTGGAAATTTCTCCCAAGGCTGAACCAGACTTGTGGAGGTCAATATTTTTTTTCTGAGGTCTTGACTGATTTCTTTTCATTTTCCCAAGATGCCAAGCAAAGAGGCACTGAGTTTGAAGGTAGGCCTTGAAATACACACACAGGTACACCTCCAATTTACTCAAATTATGTCAATTAGCCTATCAAGAGCTTCTACAGCCATGACATCATTTTCTGGAATTTTCCACCAAGCTGTTTAACGGCAAAGTCAACTTTGTGTATGTAACCTTCTGACCCACTGGAATTGTGATACAGTGAATTACAAGTGTATTTAAACAATTGTTGGAAAAATGACTTGTGTCATTCACAAAGTAGATGTCCTAACCGACTTGCAAAAACTGTAAACTTCCGACTTCAACTGTAGGCAGTTGGATGGGCTATTTACAGATGGGCTATGTACAGCTGCAGCGATCGGTAAGCTGCTCAGATAGCTGATGCATAAAGTTAGTGAGGGAGATATAAGTCTCCAAATTCAGCGATTTTTGCCATTTGTTCCAGTAATTGGCAGCAGAGAACTGTAAGGAAAGGCAACCAAAGGAGGTGTTGGCTTTGGGGATGACCAGTGCGATATACCTACTGGAGCACGTTGTTATCGTGACCAGTGAGCTGAGATAAGGTGGAGCTTTACCTAGCATAGACTTATAGATGACCTGGAGCCAGTGGGTCTGGCGATGAATATGTAGCAACGGCCAGCCAACGAGAGCATACAGGTCGCAGTGGTGGGTAGTATATGGGGCTTTGGTGACAAAACGGATAGCACTGTGATAGACTGCATCCAGTTTGCTGAGTAGTGTTGGAGGCTATTTTGTAAATGACATCGCCGAAATCGAGGATCGGTAGGATGGTCAGTTTTACGAGGGTATGTTTGGCAGCGTGAGTGAAGGAGGCTTTGTTGCGAAATAGGAAGCCGAATCTAGATTTAAATTTGGATTGGAGATGCTTAATATGAGTCTGTAAGGAGAGTTTACAGTCTAGCCAGACACGTAGGTGTTTGTAGTTGTCCACATATTTTAAGTCAGAACCGTCCAGAATAGTGATGCTAGTCGGGCGGGTGCGGGCAGCGATCGGTTGAAGAGCATGCATTTCATTTTACTAGCATTTAAGAGCAATTGGAGGCCACGTAAGGAGTGTTGTATGGCATTGAAGCTTGTTTGTAGGTTTGTCAACACAGTGTCCAAAGAAGGGCCAGATGTATACAGAACGATGTCGTCTGCTTAGAGGTGGATCAAGGAATCACCCGCAGCAAGAGCGACATCATTGATATATACAGAGAAAAGAGTCGGCCCGAGAATTTAACCCTGTGGTACCCCCATTGATCTATCATTCCGACCAGCTCATTTGAGATAAATAACTATAACAGTTCCCTGGTCCAAACCAAAAGCCACACAAAGAGTGGAGCAGTGTCAGATATCAGTTTATTAAAAGGTTAGCCTGGCACTCCTTAAGTGTCTCTCTCTCATGCTGTCCATCTGCACGATCAAGACCATTTGATCTCTCAAGAGTCTGACAGTTGTCAGAAGAAATGTCTTCCTCTCCCCTTTCTGGACCTCCCAGACTGAGCCCACACACAGTGGAGCAGGACATACCCTGCTAATGACTGTAGGGCCATACCCCCGAGGCTCTGCCCTAGCCTGAGCCTGTCCCGTCCTATTCTACTCGGACACCTTGTCCATCCAACCCTGGGATCTCCAGAGACCAGACTTGGGGCCAGGCCCAGAAACCTCCTCTCTGTCCATCAGATTTATACCCCCAACATTAGTGGATGTCCAGGAGGAGCCAAACTCCCCCCTGCCAATGGAACAAGCCCTGGCCCCCCTTAACCATCAAAACTCAGACCCTGCCAATAAAACAAAGCTTATCCACCCGCTAACCATGACAACATCTGGTGGTATTTATTGACACGTCCCTCCACCCTTCCCTCCCTCCGCTCCCGCCCACTGCTGCGCTGGGCCGGCTGACGTGCTCAGGGTGGAGCAGCAGTGGAGTGAGAGAGAGAGTCTGTTATTCAGAAGAAGGGTGTGACTGACGGTCCCCGCTGTAAGAGGCCCCTCTAGTCCCTATACAAACCACATCCACCACTACTCCATGCTTTCGTAAGTCTTACTATATGAATAGAAAGGCTATACAGGGACATAGACAGAACAAAACAGGGTCTCTTATCGTAAGTGGCAAAGCATTGCGGTGGCATTGATGACTGTACCACTAGATGAAATGATAGGGTATAATTCATAATTACACAAAGCTATACTAGAGGAACCAATTCACAGAGACATCCTGACATTTACGGTGGGATAGTTGTAAGAAGGGGGCTGTTACATTTTGGACACACCGCATCAACGAACAGTTCAAATATTATTATAATAACTTGGTGGGTGCGTATATTTGTCCTATTTCACACATGTACAAGTGTGTATTGGGAATGTGTTTTTTTGCATATCCCAACTCCCCCTGAGACACCCTCAGTGGCTGCGGTCAAGGCCAGGGTCTGCCATTATCAACGGTGATCCTGGAGCAATTAGGGTTAGGTACCTTGCTCAATTGCACTTTAACAAACTTTTCACCTTATCGGCTGGGGGATTCAAACTAGCAATCTTTCGATAACAGGCCCTACACTCTAATCACTACGCTACTTGTCACCACGGTAAAAGCAGCGGCTTGGTGGCTGTTTGCGCTGATTCAACATGTAGAATATCTGAAACATGTTGGCCAATATTCTGATCAGAGGCACTCAGTTGCACTCGGCTAGTTCCTCATTGTGGTGTGTGTTCTGCTTAATACTGAAATATGGAGACATGGTAAGCTGCTCTCTCTGATAACAGAGACCCTATGGTAAGAAGACTAACTAGCTTTCGCCAAGGAAAAATACACACACATAAATCTGGTCTGTTAATAACTTCTTTGGGATAGGGGGCAGCATTTTCACTTTTGGATGAAAAGCATGCCCAGGGTAAACCGCCTCCTACTCAGTCCCAGATGCTAATATATGCAGTATATTATTAGTACTGGATAGAAAACACTCTAGTTTCTAAAACTGTTTGAATGATGTCTGTGAGTATAACAGAACTCATATGGCAGGCAAAAACCTGAGAAAAAATCCAAACAGGAAGCGGGAAATCTGAGGTTTGTAGTTTTTGAACTCAGCCCCTATCGAATACACAGTAGGATATGGATAATTTTGCACATCCTAAGGCTTCCACTAGATGTCAACTGTCTTTAGAAACTTGTTTCAGGCTTCTACTATAAAGGAGGGGGGAATGAGGGCTATTTGAGTCAGTGGTCTGGCAGCAGCCTTAATCTCAGTCATGCGCATTTCACATGAGAGGTAGATCTCGTTCCATTGCTTTTCTATGTAATTCTCCGGTTGGAATATTATTGAACATTTATGATAAAAACATCCTAAAGATTGATTCTATACTTAGTTTGACAAGTTTCTACGACCTGTAATATAACTTTTTTAACTTTTCGTCCGACGTTCGGTTGGACCTGAACACGTGTTTGGATTTGTTTACCAAACGCCCCAACAAAAGAAGCTATTTGGACATAAATTATGGACTTTATCGAACAAATCAAACAGTTATTGTCAAACTGGGATTCCTGGGAGTGCATTCTGATGAAGATCATTAAAGGTAAGTGAATATTTATAATGCTATTTCTGACTAATGTTGACTGCGCAACATGGCGGATATTTCTTTTGGCTGTTTTGGGCTCTGAGCGCCGTACTCAGATGATGCTTTTTCCGTAAAGTTTAAAAACAATCTGACACAGCGGTTGCATTAAGGAGAGGTTTATCTATATTTCCATGTATAACACATGTATTTTCATCAACATTTATAATGGGTATTTCTGTAAATTGATGTGGCTCTCTGCAAAATCACTGCATGTTTTAGAACTACTGAACATAACACACCAATGTAAAATGAGATTTTTGGATATAAATATGAACTTTACCGAACAAAACATACATGTATGGTGTAACATGAAGTCCTATGAGTGTCATCTGATGAAGATCATTAAAGGTTAGTGATTCATTTTATCTCTATTTGTGCTTTTTGTGTCTCCTCTCTTTGGCTGGAAAAATGGCTGGGTTTTTCTTAACGAGAATTTTATCTTTAAAATGGTGCCTAATACTTGTATGTTTGAGAAATTTGATTTATGAGATTTCTGTTGATTTGTATTTGGCGCCCTGCAATTTCATTGGCTGTTGGCGAGGGATTCCCCGTTCCCAGACAGGTTAAGAATTAAACGGAGAAAAGAGAGAAGACTAAACGAGACAGAAATAGGAATTGAGATAATGCTACTGATTTTGTGTGTGTGTGTTTCCTGGCCAAGGGGAGTTTTCCTAAAGCCCTGATTAGTTCCAGAGGGCCATGGTAGCATGCCGAATGGCACCCTATACCCTTTGTAGTGCACTACTTTTGACCAGGGCCCATAGGGGAAGCATTCCTAGCTGTAGCAGGGGTAAGAAGACCCAACTGTAATATGGACAAGAGGAGATCTGCGTCACTATTTCCACAATTGTAGTCTGCGTAAGAGCTGAACTAACCACTGCCATAAGCCAGAACTGGCTCCAAGCTCCAAAGACGTCACCACCTCTGGAGTCACGAGTGAAAAAACAACAGATCTTCCAGAGAGAGGGATTCCCCTGAGCCTTCTAAGTGCCAAATGACATCCAACATCTGACATTTCTGAACAAGGGACACAGGGAATGAGATGTTCTACTCATAGAAAAATTATTAAAACACTACATATCAGTGTAGTAGGACTTGAACTCGAATCTGACTCAAGTCAAACATTTTCATGACTCATATATTCAATATGTATTATCTCTATGGCTCTACTCACCACAAATACCAGTTTGCCCACGTTGCTCCAGGGAAAATCATACAAGAGCTGTCTCACTGTCCCCATGTTCTAAAAGAAACACAGAAACATACAGTACGTGATATTAATCACCATCTAAACCATATACATGAACTGTGTATTCCAAGACACAAGCCATCACAACCACTTCATTCTTACTCTCGTACCTGGAATATTTGGATTCCACGCAGGGTCAGTCCTAAGGTAAGAGAAGCCTCCACTTCCTTTTTGTCCTGTGGAAGAGATAGAAGTTTTACTGGTAAGTGTATTGTGTGTGTGTGTGTGTGTGTGTGTGTGTGTGTGTGTGTGTGTGTGTGTGTGTGTGTGTGTGTGTGTGTGTGTGTGTGTGTGTGTGTGTGTGTGTTTGTGTGTGTCCAGGTTGACTGCTGACCTTATAGAGTCTGTAGTAGTGGACTGTGACATCATCCAGAAGGGAACACTCCTTGATGTATTTGAGATAAGCCTCGGAGGCGGTGAGGGCAAACTGGTCTTTGTGCATGTTGGGGATGTGTCTCAGGATGTAGTCCCGGCCTCGCTTGGCTATCACCTGGAAGAGAGCGACAGAGATAGAGGCTGAAAATAAATTCTCTCTTAAAAGCATCTCGGTGGAGTGTGATTACTGGCTAATGGCTCTAATTTCAGCTCAATGACAGAAGACAGGAAGGAAGGCTTGCCAGTGGGGTTAATGGAGGTAGATGAAGCCCCCCGCCCAGGGGAGCACAGATGTCTCACATACTGAGATGACGTCCCAAAAGGCATCATCCAGCTGGGCACGAAAGACGTCGTCCACCCTATTCCCTATATAGTGCACCACTTTTGACCCAAGCCCTATCGTCAAAATTGTGCACTATATAGAGAATGGGGTGCAATTAGGGAGGGGCCCGCAATCCCACTGGAATCTAGAAAGCGTACAGTGTCAGGTATGGATTTGGGGTGCTTCTCCTGAACCAGTCACTCACTCAGAACCAGTTAGAGAACATCCTAAGAGGAGGTATTTATGTACCATTCGTGATCGTACAACTATTTCCGTCCCTGTGGCTTCAAAATGGAGATTGGATGGCAACAGGCTAATCACAGGACGTGGTTGGTAAACAGAGGGGTGGACCACCGTTGTGTCTGGGAGGGGGGGGGGGTCAAGTCGAGTAGGAGAGTAGCCGGATCGCATTCAGATCCTTTCTCAAAAGAGTAAATCGTGCTGCGTGCCACTTCCAGGGACCAACATAAAACTAGTGTTCTAGATCCAGCTATCCCAGCATGCTCCAATGAGGGAGCGTGTCAAAGTGTTGGAGCACAGTGATTAATAAAACAGGCTACAGACCTACATTTGGGCTGTGTGTTAGACTACACTCAGTTTGTCCTAATTCGCACCCTACTCCTTCCTCTTGGCCCTAACCCTTCCATGTTTGCAGATCTGTAGCAATATGTTGGATACTTCACCACTACTCTGATTATACCTATCCAGCCAAGGGGAAGGGGAAGGGGGGAGAGTGAATTGGGACGGTCTGAATACTGCCTGGGAAACCACGTGGTACCAGTTAGGTTAGAACAGTGGTATTCAAACTTTTTCAGCGGGGGCCCCATTATTTCCAGTATAATTTATTGCGACCCCACCGCACCCCAAATCTAATGACACAACCTTAAATTCGGCACATTTCGATTTTTACATCAACAAATAACCGTAAAATTCTTTGCATTTTCATCTCATCAAAATAAAAAGAAACCAATAAACACACTTGATCAATAAAATTGAATTGTTCTAATTATCTTTCATTTTATTTTAGCGACAACACTGCAGTTCCCTCAGGGTCGTGACCCGACTACGAATACCACTGGGTTAAAAGGTTAGATCTACTCACCCATGGGGGGAAGTAGGCCTCAGGTTCAAAGTACTTCCCAAAGTGCTTGTTGCGTTTGAAGTTGCCCATATCGGCTTGGAGGGCGAAGGCTGCCAGCAGAAAGTAAGCCTCTTCTCTCTGGATACATTGAGACAGCAACACCTGCTTCCTCAGGTGCCAGTAGTAGTAGTACCTGGCCGAGCGGTCACTATGGGGGAGAGAGGAGAATAACCTTTAGACACATATGGCTATGTAGTAGTAGATCTACATAACTAACGTAGTAGTAGTACCAGGTGCCAGTAGTAGTACCTGGTAAACCTGGGACGATAAACCCGAAAATTATCGACACCGACTATACCGATCACTTATCGCAGGCATTTTGCTGATATACTAGAGAAAGGTAAAGTTTGAAACAAGATAAATGAGCTAATATGGATGAAGGGACAATTGATGGCTACAACCATCTAACTAGTAGTAGTAGTTTAAAGGATCATAAAATACATTTTTAAAAAGTAAAGCTGTGGCGCACATTCATGTTATAAACTTATTGTTCTATTTATTGTTATTGCATCAACTCAGGCAATTTATTGCAATGTGGATTTTCATCCATATTGCCCAGCTCTAGTACCTAGCAGAGGCTCTAGTACCTAGCAAAGGCTCTAGTACCTAGCAGAGGCTCTAGCACCTAGCAGAGGCTCTAGCACCTAGCAGAGGCTCTAGTTGTCACGGTTCATGAATCCACTGCCTCCATTTCTCTTTCTCTCTCTCTCTCTCTCTCCCGTGTTTGTGTGGGCGTGGTTCCCAATCTCGGCCTGATTGTCTGCGCCAGCTGGAACCACTTATCTTCCCTTTATATGTTCTGTAACCAGTGTTTCTTGTTGTCAGATCGTTGTTACTTCCCTGAGGTTGTGTCGTGTGTCCGTACTCATCTCTCGCAGCCCTTGTGTGAATTATCTGCTGTGCTCCTTCCTACCCATCCGGACACACTCCCCTGGATTTCTCAGCACGCTATCATCGGAAGATGCGCACTAGTCCCTGGGTCGGATTCCGTCTGAGTTCAACGAGTCTGACCGAATTCATTTCCCGCAGTATCACGAGAATGGATCAACAAGAGGAGAACATCTCCAGCACAGGTCGGGCAGTACAAGCCCTTGCGACGCAGGTATCCCAGCTGACCCAACAATTACAACATCTGAGGGGTTCCGCTGCGCCACCTACACCGGCAGTTCAACCCGCCCCGCCAGAGCCGGATTCCCAGCTAGAGCCACGGCTACCGACACCAGAGGGTTATTCAGGTGATCCTGACTATTGCAGAGCATTTCTTACGAGATGTTCCATGCATTTCTCGTTGCAGCCACGGACCTTCAACCGTGAACAGTCTAAGGTAGCCTTCGTACTCACACTGCTATCAGGCAAAGCGGCTCTTTGGGGAACGGCGGTGTGGGCGAACCAGGACCCATGCTGCACCTCTTTCCAGACACTCTCCGAGGAGATGAGAAGGGTCTTCGATCGGGCCGTGGCGGGTAGAGAGGCGGCCAGACTACTCGCTGACCTTCGCCAAGGAGACCGTTCAGTATCGGAATACTCCATCCAATTCCGCACTCTGGCCGCAGAGTGTCAGTGGAACGAGGAGGCGCAGTGGGACAGGTTCCTGCATGGGCTGGAGGACCGGATCCAGAAGGAGATTTATGTTCTGGACCTTCCCAGGAGTTTAAATGGACTAGTGGAACTAGCCTTGAGGGTCGACGCTCGTCTGAGTCGTATTGGCCGCCGAGCATGCCCTAACAGACCGTATGACGACATGGAGGGCTGGCATGCCAGCGGCGGGAACACGGACAGTTCAGCCTCCGCTCACGAACCCATGCAGCTGGGGAGAGCTCGCCTCTCCCGGGAAGAGAGGGAGAGGCGGAGATCCCAAGGACTCTGTCTCTACTGTGGTAGAGCGGGCCACTTTATCCACTCCTGCCCGGTAAAAGATCAGGCCCGGTAGTAAGCATGAGGCTACTATCGGGTGGTGTCACCACAGAGAAGACCTCATCATCTACTCTCCTCCCGGTAAGACTAAGATGGGCCACCCACACGCACGACACCCAAGCCTTACTGGACTCAGGAGCAGAGGGTAATTTCATGGACTTCAAGCTCGCTCACAAACTCCAGATTCCTATCACCTCACTCACGCACAAGATATCCGTCAACGCTCTCAATGGTCAAGAACTCCCCAACATTTCTCACACCACTGAACCTATCACACTCATCACTTCTGGCAATCACACTGAGACACTATCATTTCTACTCATGGACTCACCCCTGTCACCATTAGTTCTCGGCCACCCTTGGCTCACCCAACACAACCCCAGAGTTGACTGGGTTCATAACTCTATATCCATGTGGAGTAACAAGTGTCTTGAGTCCTGTTTAGTGTTTGCTTGTTCGTCTGTGTCTGATTCTGTGTTTCTAGAGGAGGCAGTGGATTTGTCTAACGTGCCCGTTGAATACCTCGACCTGAAGGAGGTGTTCAGTAAGTCCCGTGCTGCTTCTCTTCCTCCACATCGTCCCTATGACTGTGCAATAGAATTATTGCCAGGTGAGTCTCCGCCTAAAGGCAAGTTATATTCACTCTCTGGCATCTGGATTCATTCGTCCTTCCTGTTCTCCAGCGGGGGCGGGGTTCTTCTTTGTGGGGAAGAAGGACGGATCTCTGCGTCCTTGCATTGATTACCGTGGGTTGAATAACATCACAGTGAAGAATACCTATCCCTTACCGTTGATGTCCTCAGCCTTTGAAAGATTACAGGGAGCATCCGTGTTCACTAAGTTGGATTTACGTAATGCATATCATTTGGTTCGCATAAGGGGGGGGGACGAATGGAAGACCGCGTTTAACACCCCCAGAGGGCACTTCGAATATTTGGTCATGCCTTTTGGGCTATCCAACTCCCCAGCGGTTTTCCAGGCACTCGTCAATGACGTGCTGAGAGATATGATTGATCAGTTCATATATGTTTACCTGGATGACATACTGATTTTTTCTTCTTCTCTCCAGGAACACGTTCAGCACGTCAGACGAGTGCTTCAGAGGTTGTTGGAGAATGGACTTTTTGTCAAGGCGGAGAAATGCATTTTTCATGCACAATCCGTTCCATTCCTAGGTTACATCGTCTCGACTGAAGGTATTCGCATGGATCCTGACAAGGTTAAGGCTGTGGTGGATTGGCCAAGCCCAGATTCCCGTAAAGCCCTACAGAGGTTTCTGGGATTCGCCAATTTCTACCGGCGTTTCGTTCGCAACTTTAGTCAGATAGTTGCTCCTCTTACCGCCTTAACCTCCCCCAGAGTGACGTTCAGGTGGTCCGATACAGCCGAGGCTGCATTCGCCAAACTCAAGAGCCGCTTTGTTTCGGCTCCCATCCTCATAGCTCCCGATCCCTCGCGTCAGTTCGTGGTGGAGGTGGACGCTTCAGAGGTGGGGGTAGGTGCGGTACTTTCCCAACGTTCCTCTTCTGACGACAAGATGCACCCTTGCGCGTTTCTTTCCCATCGGTTATCACCTGCGGAACGCAACTACGACATTGGCAACAGAGAGTTGTTGGCAGTGAAGTTAGCACTGGAGGAGTGGCGCCATTGGTTAGAGGGTTCGGGGTACCTTTTATAGTTTGGACCGATCACAAAAATTTGGAATATATCAGAACCGCCAAGCGACTCAACTCCAGGCAGGCGCGGTGGGCACTCTTTTTCGGACGTTTTGACTTCTCTCTCTCGTATCGCCCGGGTTCCAAGAATGTCAAACCCGATTCCCTTTCTCGCATTTTTGACCATTCCGAATGCCCATCCACTCCCGAGTGCATCCTACCCGGGACCCTAGTGGTCTCCACACTCACATGGGAGGTTGAATCGAGGGTCAAAACGGCCTTAGAAGGGGTAACGCCTCCGCCCGGTTGCCCGCCTAATCGGTTGTTTGTGCCGGAGGGGTGTCGTTCCGATGTTATTCGGTGGGGGCATTGCTCCAACGTAGCGTGTCATCCAGGAGTCAGCCGCACTAGCTTTTTGGTTAAGCAACGCTTTTGGTGGCCACTGATGGCTCGTGACATTCACAGTTTTGTCTTGGCTTGCTCGGTTTGTGCCACTGGGAGGACTTCTAATCGACCCCCAGATGGGTTACTCCAACCGCTGTCGGTCCCTTCGAGACCCTGGTCCCACATCGCGCTAGATTTTGTTACCGCCCTTCCGCCCTCCCAGGGCAAGACGGTTGTTTTGATCGTGGTGGACCGGTTCTCGAAGGCGGCTCATTTTATTCCCTTGCCTAAATTACCATCTGCCAAGGAGACAGCGGTAACTGTCGTGGATCACGTCTTTCGCTTACATGGCCTGCCGATGGACGTAGTTTCTGACAGGGGGCCCCAATTTGTGTCCAAGTTTTGGCAAGAGTTTTGTAGGTTACTGGGAGCGAGTGTCAGCCTGTCTTCAGGGTTTCATCCCCAGAGCAACGGTCAAACGGAGAGGGCCAACCAAGATTTGGAGAGAGTGTTGCGATGTTTAAATGTTTCTAAGAATCCCTCTTCCTGGAGTCAACAACTCTCTATGGTTGAGTACGCTCACAATTCGTTGCCAGTGGCAGCCACGGGTCTCTCTCCGTTTGAGTGTAGTTTAGGTTACCAGCCACCTATCTTTCCCAGTACGGAGTCCGAGGTCACTGTTCCCTCCGCTCACGCTTTCATCCAGAGGTGCCGTCACGCATGGAGCAGAGCCCGTGAGACTCTTCTCCGGGTGGGGGCGCGCACCAAGGCTAAGGCCGATCGCCACCGGTCGAAGCCTCCGGTATACGTCGTTGGCCAAAGAGTGTGGCTTTCTACTAAGAACATTCCACTCCGATCCGTTTCGAACAAGCTTGCCCCCAAATTTATCGGCCCGTTCAAAGTCACCAGGATCATTAGTCCGGTGGCGGTCCGGCTCAAGCTTCCTCCGGCGTATAGGAGAATTCATCCTACCTTTCATGTGTCTAAAATAAAACCTGTGTTTCAGGCCCGCATTAACCCGCCGGTCCCGGTTCCCCCGCCGCCACGACTTGTTGATGGGGAACTCACCTTTTCTGTCAATCGTATTTTGGACTCTAGAAGGAGGGGACGCGGATTCCAGTACCTGGTGGACTGGGAGGGTTACGGCCCGGAGGAGAGAAGTTGGGTACCTGCTAGGGACATTCTGGATCACTCCCTTATCGACGATTTCAATCGACAGGTAAATTCGCCTGGGAACGCCAAGAGGCGTTCCTATGGGGGGGGTATTGTCACGGTTCATGAATCCACTGCCTCCCTTTCTCTTTCTCTCTCTCTCTCTCTCTCTCACCCGTGTTTGTGTGGGCGTGGTTCCCAATCTCGGCCTGATTGTCTGCGCCAGCTGGAACCACTTATCTTCCCTTTATATGTTCTGTAACCAGTGTTTCTTGTTGTCAGATCGTTGTTACTTCCCTGAGGTTGTGTCGTGTGTCCGTACTCATCTCTCGCCGCCCTTGTGTGAATTATCTGCTGTGCTCCTTCCTACCCATCCGGACACACTCCCCTGGATTTCTCAGCACGCTATCATCGGAAGATGCGCACTAGTCCCTGGGTCGGATTCCGTCTGAGTACAGTCTGTCTGTCCTGTTGCTGCTGTAAACTGTATTCATTAAACCATCGTTGCTTGCATCTTGCATCCGCCTCTGTATTGTTACACTAGTACCTAGCAGAGGCTCTAGTACCTAGCAGAGGCTCTAGTACCTAGCAGAGGCTCTAGTACCTAGCAGAGGCTCTAGCACCTAGCAGAGGCTCTAGCACCTAGCAGAGGCTCTAGCACCTAGCAGAGCAGTCACTAAAGGGGAGGAGAGAGAATATTATGTTACTGATCTTTATACTGTAGTAATACCTGGCGGAACAGTCACTGTGGGGTGCAACATAATGGACATTATATTAGTACTACTATTTATATACTACAGTAGTGGAGGTACTCGGTGCCAGTAGTACCTGGCTGAATGGTCACTGATAACAACCTTTAGAGACACAGCCCAGCATACTAGGGCTGGGATTCAATCCGTAGAGAGCTGTTTAAATGAGATGGCATTCACGGTGAACGCTGCAGATGTCGGCTCAATCGGAAATTACCTTTAAATGACAAGCCCTGCTACAGCAGTCTTGGATTGAATCCCGGCCTAGGTCTTCACTCTATTCGTGCTGTAGTCTCAGCATCTATCAGAATCAAATAGTACATTTCTATTGCTAATAGTAATTTCTAGGATCTCTGTGGGATTACTTGCCTTATTAATCTCCCATTCTCAACGTAATACTGAGCCCTGAAGTGGATAATCATGGGAGGCCCAAACTGGTCGATGCCCTGAAAACATCAAGATACCTTGGTTATTTTCGAGCAAATCAAACCATCAAGACAGTGTATTCATTCTATCAATATAATATCAAAACTATCATCCTGACAGTGAAATCAAAAGCAGTTGCTGACATCAAATTTAATTGTACTCTGTCTGTTGTGTTAATCTTGGAAACCTTGAAACCCTGATGAAGACAGCTGAGCTGTCAAAATGTTGGTTAAATCAATTATTGCATCGGAGCTCTTAGTGTGCGGCTTTTCCTTTTCTTTTCTAAAGGGCTAATCTTGCAAGCCATATTCCACGTCTCTAGAGAGATATTACTGTTGTCTTGTACTGTAGACCAGTGGTTTACAACCATATTTTGGTTACTGTACCACAAACTGATTTTTGCTCTGCCCGGAGTACCCCTGAAGTGTGCATTCTCAAGTCCAAGTATCCCCAGGGGTCCTAGTATCCCTGGTTGGGAACCACTGCTGTAGATTGACTCACCTTGCTTGCCTCTCTCTTCCACTCCTTGGGACAGTACTTGGACAGCTTCTGGCCCAGCTCCATGTAGATATGCTCATTGTCTGGAGGGGGAAACAAACAAACCAGAGTTACATACAGAAAGCAGCTGTGTTAGAGAGCATTAAATATGCGATGCATTGTGCGTAAATTGCGACTGACTAATCTATAAAAAATAATGAGTAGGGAGTATGATGCAAGGTAATTTGTAGATCAGTCCGTTGACAGTCGACTGTAACGTCTAACCATGGGTGCGTTCCTCTGCCCAGGTGTTGCTGACCCATGCCAGATCTTACAACACCTGGATAGATATTGTACGTATCGGCAAACCACATGTGGATCAAGCCCATGGACGCGTTCGACATTTAATGATCTACAAAATCACTTGGCATCATGAATAACTACTCAATATTATTTGTAGATTAGTCAGTCACAATCGACCCATAATACATCATGGTTTTGATGTTTTCGATCATGGCCCAAGATTAGTCTAAGTTGCTTTTGATGACACAGAGAAGGGTTAGATGGAGATATCACAGAGATAGATAAATAAGATTTACTTTATATATACGGTGTGGCAAAAAAGTATTTAGTCAGCCACCAATTGTGCAAGTTCTCCCACTTAAAAAGATGAGAGAGGCCTGTCATTTTCATCATAGGTACACTTCAATTATGACAGACAAAATGAGTAGAAAAAAATCCAGAAAATCACATTGTAGGATTTTTTATGAATTTATTTGCAAATTAGGGTGGAAAATAAGTATTTGGTCACCTACAAACAAGCAAGAATTCTGGCTCTCACAGACCTGTAACTTCTTCTTTAAGAGGCTCCTCTGTCCTCCACTCGTTACCTGTATTAATGGCACCTGTTTGAACTTGTTATCAGTATAAAAGACACCTGTCCACAACCTCAAACAGTCACACTCCAAACTCAGTTATTAGGAAATGGAAGACATACAAGACCACTGATAATCTCCCTCGATCTGGGGCTCCACGCAAGATATCACCCCGTGGGGTCAAAATGATCACAAGAACGGTGAGCAAAAATCCCAGAACCACACGGGGGGACCTAGTGAATGACCTGCAGAGAGCTGGGACCAAAGTAACAAAGCCTACCATCAGTAACACACTACGCCGCCAGGGACTCAAATCCTGCAGTGCCAGATGTGTCCCCCTGCTTAAGCCAGTACATGTCCAGGCCCATCTGAAGTTTGCTAGAGAGCATTTGGATGATCCAGAAGAAGATTGGGAGAATGTCATATGGTCAGATGAAACCAAAATATAACTTTTTGGTAAAAACTCAACTCGTCATGTTTGGAGAACAAAGAATGCTGAGTTGCATCCAAAGAAGACCATACCTACTGTGAAACATGGGGGTGGAAACATCATGCTTTGGGGCTATTTTTCTGCAAAGGGACCAGGACGACTGATCCGTGTAAAGGAAAGAATGAATGGGGCCATGTATCGTGATATTTTGAGTGAAAACCTCCTTCCATCAGCAAGGGTATTGAAGATGAAACGTGGCTGGGTCTTTCAGCATGACAATGATCCCAAACACACTGCTCGGGCAACAAAGGAGTGGCTTCGTAAGAAGCATTTCAAGGTCCTGGAGTGGCCTAGCCAGTCTCCAGATCTCAGCCCCATAGAAAATCTTTGGAGGGAGTTGAAAGTCCGTGTTGCCCAGCAACAGCCCCAAAACATCACTGCTCTAGAGGAGATCTGCATGGAAGAATGGGCCAAAATACCAGCAACAGTGTGTGAAAACCTTGTGAAGACTTACAGAAAACGTTTGACCTCTGTCATTGCCAAAAAAGGGTATATAACAAAGTATTGAGATAAACCTTTGTTATTGACTAAATACTTATTTTCCACCATATTTTGCAAATAAATTCATTAAAAATCTTACAATGTGATTTTCTGGATTTCTTTTTCTCATTTTGTCTGTCAAAGTGTACCTATGATGAAAATTACAGGCCTCTCTTATCTTTTTAAGTGACCATTGCACTGGTGATAATAATCTAATATAACAGCTGGCATTGAATCATGTATTTATTTTCAACAAATGTAGTTTATTTTTTTCAATTAAGAAAACTTAACTTATTTACTTGTAACCCTGCAATGGTTTTAGGTTGGTCCAAAGAGTAATATTTTTATAGTGTGGAAACAACTACAAAGGAAAGCACATTGCAACAGTGCCAGTCAGACAGATGGCCACCAGATGAGATGAGCCAATGTTAAGTCTACAGGACAGGTCTCTGAGCCAATGGCAGCCTGCAGGTCTTCAGTATGAGCCAATCACGTGCCCTGCAGGACAAGTCTATTGACCAGTCTAGTGGGGCTGATTTAGGGACATTCCTGAGCTGCTTGTCTGAACAGCATGAAATCACAAGGCAAACAGTGACTATCCACCCCCACTCTAACCCATACCCCGACCCCCAGCCATACCAACCACCCCCAGCCCCAACCCCTCAGCCTCTGTGTCCCTCGCACTGACCAATCATCACTCCGTCCCCATGCCTCTGTCACCCCACTCCACCTCTCTCCAGCACAACTAGGGAGCAGACCAGTCAGTTAGCTAAGCTCTGATTTACCAGTCATCATCATTCCTTTTTCTCCCTCCCTCTCTCTCTCTAGTCAGTCTGCCTGGTGAAATGTGCAGTTAATCATCTGTCATCTGTACTGCGGGGCATAGAGTCAGTAGAGTCTCTATACTGGAAGACTCGCCTGTCAAACCTTTTCCTCCTTTCTTTTCTGATCCTTGACTTTTCCACTCCAATGGCTTTTAAAGAAGAGCCAAACCTGTTGGTTCAGCAGGGAAACGCTCAGCTCATAACACGTACAACTAACAGAGAAGATTAAGATGACAGAGAGAGAGAGAGAGAGAGAGAGAGTGATAAAGAGAAAAAGAAAGAGACAGAGAGAGGCGCGCACCAGAGGGAATGTCTGACATAATGATTGCTCAAAGGCTGCCTCAGAGAGTCTAACTCTCTGTTCTAATTATCCATCCTTCTGTCCCAAGTGTGCACTTGTTCACTTGCCTTAATTGATTTATAAGGAAATGACTGGTATGAGACAGACGGAAACCACAGGAGGCTTCTGGGGGGAGGACGGCTCATAATAATGGATGGAATGGAGAGAATGGCATCAAACCCTTGGAAACCGTGGGTTTGATGTGTTTGATACCATTCCATTTATTCTGCTCCAGCTATTACTAAGAGCCCGTCTTCCCCAATTAAGGTGCCACCGGCGCCTGTGGTGGAAACTCCCACTAGCCCATGTATACACACCAATCCAATGCTTTTAAATGTGTGGGGTGAAGTACACAAGTGCATACCTCCGGAGAATTGAGGCGTAACTCATTGGGACCTTTCTGTACAGAGGAAGGCTCATGCCTTTCATATGACACACACTAAGCTATGCGGCTACTTTAAGACAAATGGGCTGATCTGGGCGAGATATGTCACATAGCCATGGACGATGGACACATGAAAACACACACACAGACAGACATGCACACAGCGACAACGGTAAACCATTCTTACTCTGAATGACACTGAGTCCAAACAGGTGACAGTCCTTCAGTCGGAGCAGGTCACACACCTGGATGAGCAGCTCCTGGCACAAAGTCTTCACCTGAGCAGAGAGAGAGAACACATAGCAAGAGGTTTAATGTCAGGATGTGCAGGGGGAAATCGGAGGTATTTAGACTAGGTCCGACCCCAATTATTCAACTGGTCAATTGTTTGGTCGTTAGGCTGTTGGCCGACCTAAATGGTTTTAGACAACATTTCTGTCCATTAAAATAACATCAAAGTGATCAGTGAAGAGGCGACTCTGGGATGCTGGCCTTCTAGGCAGAGTTCCTCTGTCCAGTGTCTGTGTTCTTTTGCCAATCTTAATATTTTATTTTTATTGGTCAGTCTGAGATATAGCTTTTTCTTTGCAACTCTGCTTAGAAGGCCATCATCCCGGAGTCGCCTCTTCAATGTTGACGTTGAGACTGGTGTTTTGTGTGTACTATTTAATGAAGCTGCAAGTTGAGGACTTTGTCTGTTTCTCAAACTAAACATTCTATGTCCTCTTGCTCAGTTGTGCACCGGGGCCTCCCACTCCTCTTTCTATTCTGATTAGAGCCAGTTTGCGCTGTTCTGTGAAGGGAGTAGTACACAGCGTTGTACGAGATCTTCAGTTTCTTGGCAATTTTTCGTATGGAATAGCCTTCATTTCTCAGAACAAGAATAGACTGACGAGTTTCAGAAGAAAGATATTTCTTTCTGGCCATTTTGAGCCTGTAATCGAACCCACAAATGCTGATGCTCCAGATACTCAACTAGTGTAAAGAAGGACAGTTTTATTGCTTCTTTAATCAGAACAACAGTTTTCAGCTGTGCTAACATAATTGCAAAATGGTTTTCTAATGATTAATTAGCCTTTTAAAATTATAAACTTGGATTAGCTAACCCCATGTGCCATTGGAACACAAGAGTGATGGTTGCTGATAATGGGCCTCTGTACGCCTATGTAGATATTCCATTCAAAATCCGCCATTTCCAGCTACAATAGTCATTTAAAAGATTAACAATATCTACACTGTATTTCTGATCAATTTTATGTTATTTTAATGGACAAAGTTTTTAGCTTTTCTTACAAAAACAAGGACATTTCTACGTGACCACAAACTTTTGAACGGTAGTGTGTAATATATATACGCATATATATATATGTAGACAGTGTAGACATATATATATATATATATATATATATATATATATATATATATATATATATACACTGCTCAAAAAAAGAAAGGGAACACTAAAATAACACATCCTAGATCTGAATGAATGAAATATTCTTATTAAATACTTTTTTCTTTACATAGTTGAATGTGCTGACAACAAAATCACACAAAAATGATCAATGGAAATCAAATTTATCAACCCACGGAGGTCTGGATTTGGAGTCACACTCAAAATTAAAGTGGAAACCACACTGCAGGCTGATCCAACTTTGATGTAATGTCCTTAAAACAAGTCAAAATGAGTCTCAGTAGTGTGTGTGGCCTCCACGTGCCTGTATGACCTCCCTACAACGCCTGGGCATGCTCCTGATGAGGTGTCGGATGGTCTCCTGAGGGATCTCCTCCCAGACCTGGACTAAAGCATCCGCCAACTCCTGGACAGTCTGTGGTGCAACGTGGCTTTGGTGGATGGAGAGAGACATGATGTCCCAGATGTGCTCAATTGGATGCAGGTCTGGGGAACGGGCGGGCCAGTCCATAGCATCAATGCCTTCCTCTTGCAGGAACTGCTGACACACTCGAGCCAAATGAGGTCTAGCATTGTCTTGCATTAGGAGGAACCCAGGGCCAACCAGCATATGGTCTCACAAGGGGTCTGAAGATCTCATCTCGGTACCTAATGGCAGTCAGGCTACCTCTGGCGAGCACATGGAGGGCTGTGCGGCCCCCCAAAGAAATGCCACCCCACACCATGACTGTCCCACCGCCAAACCGGTCATGCTGGAGGATGTTGCAGGCAGCATAATGTTCTCCACGGCGTCTCCAGACTTTGTCGCGTCTGTCACGTGCTCAGTGTGAACCTGCTTTCATCTGTGAAGAGCACAGGGCGCCAGTGGCAAATTTGCCAATCTTGGTGTTCTCTGGCAAATGCCAAACGTCCTGCACGGTGTTGGCCTGTAAGCACAACCCCCACCTGTGGACGTTGGGCCCTCATACCACCCTCATGGAGTCTGTTTTTGACCGTTTGAGCAGACACATGCACATTTGTGGCCTGCTGGAGGTCATTTTGCAGGGCTCTGGCAGTGCTCCTCCAGCTCCTCGTTGCACAAAGGTGGAGGTAGCGGTCCTGCCGCTGGGTTGTTGCCCTCCTACGGCCTCCTCCACATCTCCTGATGTATTGGCCTGTCTCCTGGTAGCGCCTCCATGCTCTGGACACTACGCTGACAGACACTGCAAACCTTCTTGCCACAGCTCGCATTGAATTGCCATCCCGGATGAGCTGCACTACCTGAGCCACTTGTGTGGGTTGTAGACTCCGTCTCATGCAACCACTAGAGCGAAAGCACCGCCAGCATTCAAAAGTGACCAAAACATCAGCCAGGAAGCATAGGAATTGAGAAGTGGTCTGTGGTCACCACCACTCCTTTATTGGGGGTGTCTTGCCAATTGCCTATAATTTCCACCTGTTGCCTATTCCATTTGCACAACAGCATGTGAAATGTATTGTCAATCAGTGTTGCTTCCTAAGTGGACAGTTTGATTTCACAGAAGTGTGATTGACTTGGAGTTACATTGTGTTGTTTAAGTGTTCCCCTTTTTTTTAGCAGTATATATATATATATATAAATGTGGGAGAGGCTCCATATGGAGGGTGTGCCTCCAGAGGCCAAATCAAGCTCTGTACCGCATCGCCATGCGCCTCCCAAATGTTTTAACAATGCGGAGGGCTCTGTATAGCTCCTCATTGACATGATCGTTGACGGTAGTTGGGGGCAGTGCATCCTGTATAAACACAAATTCACTTCCTTGACAACAGCTCTACACTGCTCTGTGAAGCATGAATGCCCTGACTTCTGAGGGCATATCCCCGTAAATGCTGCATGGCCAATGCAGCTGTCGGATTGACCATTCACAAAGATGCACAATGCACTTTCTCCCGCCAATTCGTGCACATTCATTGTTTCTTAACTTCATTGTGTGAATTGTTTGCGTTTGATTGTTAGTATATCAATCCCAATTACATATATCACCAGTACTACATTTACCGTTCAGTCTTTCCGTTGTCATTGTCTTGTCACAACTTCCGCCGAAGTCAGCTCGTGTCCCTTGTTCGGGCGGCGCTCGGCGGTCAACGTCACCGGCTTTCTAGCCATCGCCGCTTCATTTTTCATTGTTCCATTTGTTTTGTCTTGTTCCCTGCACACCTGGTTTACATTCCCTAATCACACTGCATGTATTTATTCCTCTGTTCCCCCCATGTCTTTGTGTGGAATTGTTTTTGTTACGTGTTTCGTGTTACGCGCCAGGCTGGTTTTTCCCCTGTATTCCGTGGTATTTCACGAGGGATGTTTAATTGTTAATCGTTTGCTTATTATTGTGACTGTTTCGCGCCTTGCACTTTTACCTTTGGCTGGTTTTTACGCAGTGGCGTCTGTCTGTTTTATTTGCCTCTGCCTAAATAAAGTGTGCGCCTGTTCACAACTCTCTGCTCTCCTGCACCTGACTTCTCCACCAGTAGCGCACAACCCTGACATGTCTGAGTGGACACATTGTTTGCAGAGTGCACAACCTATGCTACACTTGTGACAAACACATTTTGGTTAATTTCATTCCTTTTACAAGTTGTAAATGTAGTCATTGTCTTTTGTTTGGAGCGCTCCAGTCAATGTTGAGTAAGGATGCACACACACAGAAGTAGGCCTATAGGCTACCTGAAAAAATCTTCCATCTCTCTCCCTTTCTATAACCACTCAGTGTGAAAGAAAAAAATGTCATGCTTTGATCCAGTGGAAACGCCAAAAAATAGGCCTACCTGATTACTGCTTATTACTGCTGACTTGGACGGAAATAGGTACTCATTTTTGGGTGGTGGTACTGTTTATATTTAGCTGCAGGAGCTCCACAATACTTTTGAGCTAATATTCTATAAGAAGAACAGGAGCTCAAGCAGTAGAATATTTGAGGAGCCAGTAGCTTTGTTGCCGGTACTTCGCTCCAGTGAGCTCCTGCCCAAGTCATACACCGGCTTCTTTCTCCTTTTTTCGCAAATAGCCCACAGCTGTGTCTGTCCCGAGCTCACTGGCTAAACTCTGAGGGCCTAGAATATTTTCGCTAGCACTAACTTTTGGGCTGGACCCAACTTAATAGTTGATACAACAATGTTTTAAATTCGTTGCAGACAGGCTATGTGTAGCCCAATGGGATTTTTTTTAAATCAGGATATTTTCGACTTCCTGGCTGCAATGTTTTTTATTTGTTAGCTTTATGTAGGATATTTGTACATAGTTGGCAATGGCAATAGAAGTTCATTTTTAGGTTTGTATCATTTTCATCTAGATTTGGATAGAATTTTTTGATTAACCACATGACAATGATTTTGAGATACGAAGACGTTATTATAAATGAAATGAAACTGTTCCACGAAAATGTGCAAATGAAACCCATGACTGGCATGCAGATCGGTAGAAATGTTAAGATAAATTGGCATTCGACATGAGAAAGGTTGCCGACTCCTTGTGTAGCCTATTACCAGCAACTTCAGGAGAGTAATGGCAGAATCTGCGAAAGCCAGCGAGAGCGGGAGGAGGATGGCCGGGTCAGGTAAAAAAAAAAAGAAGCTCTGGTTATCTTGATCTCTGGCGCTCTCGTGAGGCATTTGTCTTATTTCATCGAAGCTTTAAGCATCAGACAAGCGCAATGCATACAGTTTATTTGATTAAAACACATAGGGTGTGTCTATATATGGAAAGATACACGCTTAACATTTTCGAGCAATCGATTTGTCGAAAGAACAGATGACTTTCGGTCAGCGACAGCCCTAAATAAGATACACTGTGATACAAGGATGAATGGAATTGCCAGTTTGGAAAGTAAAATACAACAATTACTGCAATTCCTGACCTTTGCTTTTGGATAATACACTTTGTCTTAATCACAAATATAATCCCAACTTAGTGAGAACAGTTCCACTACACTCTTGATACCAGTGGTCTCACCTTATATACACCTGAATAGTACTGAGATACTATATACATGTATATTTATATTATAATCATTCATCAGATGCTCTTATCCAGAGCAACTTACAGTTAGAGCATTCATTTTAAGGTAGCTAGGTGAGACGCAGTACTCACATTGACGATGACGTTAAGCGTGTCGTCATTGGGGAGAAAGACACAGACACAGCGGCGGTCCTGCATAGCTTTGTTATTGTGGAAGCCGGTCAGTTTGTTCATCTTCGTGTGGCTGGGAGGTCGACAGGGCTCCTCCGGGCCCCCGGGTTGGGACACCCACCACCACCAGTACAAGTAGCGGTACCAGTACCAGCAGCAGTAGTACCAGCAGCGGCCCTGGTTCAGCTATTGCCCAGGCCCAGTGAGGAGACACGAGGCTTAGCAGGCCAGGACATGGGAGGCACCAGAACACAGTGCGGGGCCACACACTGTAGAGGACAGATAGAGGAAGGGACATCACATTAGCACTGTTGCATGGACACACTGTAGAGGACAGATAGACAGAGGAGGGGACATAATATTAGAGCTGCTGCATGGAAATACTGTAGACGACAGACTGGAGTGATCTTCGTTGGCTATACCCAGCCTCGTCTCAGGGTAGTAAATTGGTGGTGTGTTGATATCCCTGTAGTGGTGTGGGGGCTGTGCTTTGGCAAAGTTAGTGGGGTTATATCCTCCCTGTTTGGCCTCGTCGGACGGGGCCACAGTGTCCCCCCGTCTCAGTCTTCAGTATCTATGCTGCAATAGTCTATGTGCCTGGGGGCTAGGGTCAGTTTGTCCTATCTGGTGTAATACTTCTGTCTTCTCTGGTGTCCTGTGTGCCCCCCCCCCCCCCCCACACTGTTCTGCCTGTGGCTATGGAACCATGACCTGTTCACTGGATGTCCTACCTTTTCCCATATCTGCTGTTTGACCTGCTCTCTCTCTCACTCTCACCCGCACCTGCTGTCTCGACCTCTGAATGCTCAGCTATAAAAAGACAACTGACATTTACTCCTGAGGTCCTGAGCTGTTGCACCCTCGACAACCACTGTGATTATTTGTTGATCCTGCTGGTCATCTGTGAATGTTTGAACATCTTGAAGAACGATCTGGCCTTAATGGCCATGTACTCTCTACCCGGCACAGCCAGAAGAGGACTAGCCAGCCCTCAGAGTCTGGTTCCTCTCTAGGTTTCTTCCTAGGTTCCTGCCTTTCTAGGGACTTTTTCCTAGCCACTGTGCTTCTACACCTGAATTGCTTGCTGTTTGGGGTTTTAGGCTGAGTTTCTGTATAAGCACTTTGTGACATCTTCTGATGTAAAAAGGGCTTTATAAATACATTTGATTGATTGAACTGAAGGCAACTGAAGACAGACTTAAAAATATGCGATCTCACGTCAGGAGAATGTCATCATGTTGCCATAGTAGTCCCTGGGTGATTTCTGGGTAACATCTGAACATCTGTTTGCCTGTTTCTGTCTGGAGAGGTACTGAAGGAATGTGGTGGTGTTGATTGTGTGACTGAGAGGGAGTGAGATGGGCGTGTAACTAACTAACTGATTCCCCTTCTCAGCGCAACGATGCAGCGATAACACAACGGTGCTTGGTGATCTATTTCATGTGCATGCACGCACACCTAACACCTAACACCACACACCTAACAGCTCTCTGCTGTATCAGGCTCTCATCACAACAAGACGGGAAAGCAAGGATTAGTATCACACAAAACAAAGTTGGATGATTGATAACATTTTACAATGAGGGGGGAAACTCCTGAGAGCGAGTGAATAACAACAGTGTTAAAACACAAGATTGATTATCCATCATGTCTTTCCTCTTCTCTTCCTACTCTTATGATTAAGATTATGCCTCTCTCTTCCTACTCGTATGATTACGATTATGCCCCTCTCTTCCTACTCTTATGATTAAGATTATGCCTCTCTCTTCCTACTCGTATGATTACGATTATGCCCCTCTCTTCCTACTCTTATGATTAAGATTATGCCTCTCTCTTCCTACTCTTATGATTAAGATTATGCCTCTCTCTTCCTACTCTTATGATTACGATTATGCCTCTCTCTTCCTACTCGTATGATTACGATTATGCCCCTCTCTTCCTACTCTTATGATTAAGATTATGCCTCTCTCTTCATACTCTTATGATTAAGATTATGCCTCTCTCTTCCTACTCTTATGATTAAGATTATGCCTCTATTGCATGACATAATTAAGTTAACTAAAATCAATGGCTTATTTAATCAAATATTTTTCTTTATGCCCAACTGTGTATATAAATGTATCTGTATCATTAGAAATTATCTTAGGTCTTAAGATGTTTCTCTGTTTTGTTCTCTATTGAAATCATATCCCATTACACTTTCAGGCAGGAATATAATCCTCACTCCCAAATTAGTAATAACACTGCTCAGCACACTTGAACTAAATGGTGAAAGAGGATGCCTGTGTTGGGCGGGGTGAGGAGGGATAGGGGAGAGAGGGACAAGGTGAGCCATTTTTTGCATTCAGCATCACTGTTTCAAGGGAAATATAGTATTCTTTCTAACAAAGACATTTACATATATTTCAGGATGTTGTGTATCCCTGGAAATAATCAGAATTCATGTAAAAATGACAGTTTTGAAAATATAGCTCGTCTCCCAAAAAAGTGGCATCTTGGCACAACTTACGTATGGGGTAAGTGAAGCTGCCTACAAATGTTTGTACTGAATTAAATATCACTACCTTTTTAAAACCATATATATCTTTATTTTCCCAAACACAATTCAACACAATCACAATCATTTAGTCTTTTAAGAATTTTAAGCAGATGCTTAACACTGTAGCCTAGCAGTTAAGTGTTGGGCCAGTAACCAAAAGTTCGCTGGTTCGAATCCCCAAGCCCCATGGCCATTGGCTCAACTTACCCAAGGGAAAACATGTTGACTATAATAGCCCACACAGCTACAAGGATGCACTTTCATGCTAGGTTAAGGACTTAATTTTAAAGCTTAAAGAGACCCCAACTGATGGCAATTTGTCTAAATAATCTTAAAATGGTTTACTTTGATTTAAATACAAGCATCATGAAAACTCTAACACAAATTAATTTGACTTGGTGAAAATCTTTTTTTTTTTTACTGAACTTCCTTACCTAATTTTCCACGTGGTTTCTTCCTTCACAGACTCCATGAAATAATGACCTCTTCCTAAATATTTGGTCAAAGGATTCATTTGGTGTATGGTGGCTCAACCTACTCCTTTGGTTCACCTTACCCCACCTCTCCCCTACTGTAATTTAGCAGTCAGACTGAGTGAGAGAGTAGTCATCAGATCACTAATGGTTTAGACCCTATAGTGTCATGTCTAGTGAGACATCATGACTACTATACGAGACATCAATGTTCCATAGACTATTCTAGCTCTTGACAGATACCCCTCTCTTCTTCCATCTAGCCTGGGATCCACAGTGATATGCTCCTTTTTTCCATGGCTTCAACTTGGCTTCCAGGCTGGGGATCGTCCATCCCCGGTATGAAGGCTTTGTGTGAGGGAGAGGCCTGGATAATAACATTACTGCTGCCTTCCATCCCCTATTCATCCACAGCCCAGTAGAATAGTGATGCAACACCAAAGCTGTGTCCACAGCAGTCCAACCGCCAGACAGAGATAGACCCACTTCCTGCCTTCAGCCCGGGATAGTGGCAGGAACGGAGAAATTCTGTCAACGTGGCAAGCTAGCCTCAGAGGCAGGCAGTCTCATGACACAGAAAAACCACCCGAAATACAAACAGAAAGAAAGACAGAAAGTGAGAGAGAGAATTAGAGAATGCCTCTGAGTCTGTATGTCTCTCTGTCTCTCCCTCCCATCTAATGTAACACCACAGGGGTGGGGTGCTCCTATGTGAACCTTTCCAGAACTAAAGACAGAGGCTGCACCAGACCAAAAACTCCCCTGGAACACGTAGAGAGAGAGAGACTGGAATCAGGGGGAGGTGAGAGATGGGGGGTGGGAAAGACATTATGGGAGAGTGGGGTAAGTTGAGCCACCCCTTGTTTCGAGAAAACCATACACTATATTAACCATTTGACAAGATATTTACGCTGTCATTTCATGGAGTCTGTGAAGGACTAACCACATGGAAACAGTGGTAAACAAATTATGTCCCAAAAACTGATTTTCACCAAGTCAAAATCATTTAATGTGTTAGAGGTTTCATGATGCTTGTATCTATACCAAAGTAAATCATTTAAAGATAGTTCAATACATCAGTTGGGGTCTCTATAAGCTTCAAGATGAGGTCCTAAACCTGGCATGAAAGTGCATCCGTGTAGTTGTGTGGGCTAATATAAAATAAAATAAATAATAAAAATGTCCCTTTTTCAGGACCCTGTCTTTCAAAGATAATCCGTAAAAATCCAAATAACTTCATTTTCATTGTAAAGGGTTTTAACACTGTTTCCCATACTATAGTTCAATGAACCATAAACAATTAATGAACATGCACATGTGGAACGGTCGTTAAAACAGTAACAGCTTACAGATGGTAGGCAATTATGGTCACAGTTATGAAAGCTTAGGACACGAAAGAGACCTTTCTACTGACTCTGAAAAACACCAAAAGAAAGATGCCCAGGGTCCCTGCTCATCTGTGTGAAAGTGCCTTCGGCATAATGCAAGGAGGCATGAGGACTGCAGATGTGGCCAGGGCAATAAATTGCAATGTCCGTACCGTGAAAAGCCTAAGACAGAACAACAGGGAGACTGGACAGACAGCTGATCATCCTCGCAGTGGCAGACCACATGTAACAACACCTGCACAGGATCGGTACATCCGAACATCACACCTGTCGGACAGGTACAGGATGGCAACAACAACTGCCATCAATAATCCCTCCATCAGTGCTCAGACTGTCCTCAATAGGCTAAGAGATGCTGGACTGAGGGCTTGTAGGCCTGTTGTAAGGCAGGTCCTCACCAGACATCACAGGCAACAACGTCGCCTATGGGCACAAACCCAACGTCGCTGGACCAGACAGGAATGGCAAAAAGTGCTCTTCATTGACGAGTCATGGTTTTGTCTCACCAGAAGTGATGGTCGGATTCGCGTTTATAGTCGAAGGAATGAGCGTTACACTGAGGCCTGTACTCTGGAGTGGGATTGATTTGGGGGCGGAGGGTCCGTCATGGTCTGGGGCGGTGTGTCACAGCATCATCGGACTGAGCTTGTTGTCAGGGAAGACATCCTCCTCCCTCATGTGGTACCCTTCCTGCAGGCTCATTCTGACATGACCCTCCAGCATGACAATGCCACCAGCCATACTGCTCGTTCTGTGCGTGATTTCCTGCAAAACAGGAATGTCAGTGTTCTGCCATGACCAGCAAAGAGCCCGTATTTCAATCCCATTGAGCACGTCTGGGACCTGTTGGATCGGAGGGTGAGGGCTAGGGCCATCCGGGAACTTGCAGGTGCCTTGGTGGAAGAGTGGGGTAACATCTCACAGCAAGAACTTGCAAATCAGGTGTAGTCCATGAGGAGGAGATGCACTACAGTACTTACTGCAGCTGGTGGCCACACCAGATACTGCCTGTTACTTTTGATTTTGACCCCCCCTTAGTTCAGGAACACATTATTAAATTTCTGTTAGTCACATGTCTGTGGAACTTGTTCAGTTCATGTCTCAGTTGTTGAATCTTCATACAAATATTTACACATGTTAAGTTTGCTAAAAGGTGCTTAAATGCAAGTGATTGTGTTGAATTGTCTTTTGTGAATTAAAAATAGACATGGTTTTAAAAAGGTAGTGGTAATATTTCATTCAGTACACAAATGCGTAGGCTCCTCAACTTGTACCCTGCCCCTATGAATAACTTACCCCATCTACGGGGTAAGTTGTGCCAAAAGAGCACTTTTTTTGGACAAGCTATGATTTCAAAACTGTGATGTTTATATGAATTCTGATTATATTCAGGGATACACAACATTCTGAAATATATGTAGATATGTTTGTTAGAAATAATAATATATTTCCTTTGACGGAGTGATGCTGAATGTAAGAAATGGCCCCATTCAACCCCAATCTCCCCTAAAATATTAGAGAGAGGAAAAGAGAATGACTCACAACAGGCCAGACTGGAGAAATAGAAACATTTCAGATTAAATACATTTATAGAATGAGAATGAGATGGAGAATGAGAGAGAGAGTGAGAGAGCAAGAAAGCGAGGGAGCACTCAAAGCACAGCCGTTTAAAAAACTGCTGCAGTCAGGAGAATTCCACACTAACATCTGCTTCTCATTCCAACAATGGAGGCCTTTGATTCCTGGCTCACACACACACACACACACACACACACACACACAAACACACACACACGGTTGGAGAGAAACGTACTACCACAAAAAATTAAGTTTAATCTGTTACGTTATCAGCAAAAAATATTGTAGTCAGATTACAGATACTTTTGAAGAACTAGATTACTTCTAGGATTACTTTTAAATTCAGAAAGGATGTTCGTGAAAAAAAATCGGACACCTTTCTGTTTCTCAATGACATTCAGTAATGTCATCGAGGTCGCAAGTTTAAGTTTGTTCCGCCTGAGCGAGTCTGACCACAAGTCAGAGACCCCTATGATGACACATCAAATGTGTTTGATGGATCGCGGGAAAAGAGCAGGAATATGCTTTTGTAGGCTACAGTCCAAGCTATGTCTTCCAATGGTGCGACTGCTGTCGGCATCCAAAGATTATCTACCTTGAATAAACGCTTGTTACAATTACCGTAAAAAGATTACAGTGATATTATTGGTACTGTAAAAATGATTACAGTAACATGCTTTATAGGCTTACTGTAAATGTACAGCATTATACTGACAGCGGTTGCCAGCACATTACTGTCATTATATAACATAGCTGTATTGCTGTAATGATTACAGTAGGCTCATTTACAGTATAATGATTTATTGCATAATACTGCATTGTTTTTCTTACTGTAAACACTTACAGCATCCCTGCTGTAAAGCAAAAAAAAAATATATACTGTAGCTTGAAACTCTGCTGCCAGTATAATGCTGTAAATGTACAGCGAAAAGTTTTACAGTTCATCATATGAGCCATTGTGATGCAACACTTTGTATTAAGGGAACTAGGGTGGGAGAATAATGTCAAGCTTTGTCTTATCGTGATTACGTACCCATAAAACATTGATATACGACGGTATCAGTCCCTATTTGCCAATCCAAATAGGGGGCTATGGCGTGAAATCGAATGCTACAACTGGACTAATTATAACGAAAGATAATGTTGTTGAAAGCCTGGGCAGAAGCTACAGTAAGTGAAATTTCAGCATGGAACAAGTTACTTTTGAAAAACTTTATGATTACTTCGAGGATTACTTTTAAATGCAGAAAGGATGTTTGTGAAAAACTTTCTGTTTTCTCAACGACATTCAAATCAGCATTGAAAAAAGGCGCAAGCTGAAGTTTGTTCTGCCTGAGCGAGTCTGACCAAGTCAAAGACCACTATGATGACTCACCAAATGCGTTTGATGGATCGCGGGAAGAAAAGCAGGAATATGCTTTTGTAGGCTACAGTCCAAGCTATGTCTTCCAATGGTGCGACTGCTGATTATCCAACATGAATAAACGCTTTGAGGTAAGGAAGACAGCAGTGGTGTAGCCTACGAGCGATCCGGATATAACTTATTATTGATATCTACATAGCGCATTGATGTGAATTACACTGCTGCTCTCTCATTTAGCTGTTTGCGCCTTACGGATTGTGGTTGTTGTGGATGGCTGTTCACAAATGTATATGAGTATTTTTATCAAATAATGCTTGAATTGAAGTTTAAGCTTCCTAGCAATCATTGTTTATGTGACCAGTGGATAGCCAAAGAAAAATGCACTCTTGCAACAGCTGCATAGTAGTGTGGATCCCAGCCTATGGAATAGAAAATCTAGACTCCTCTCTGGTATTGTGCTCCACACGGTCAAAAACAAGTACATTTTTTACGAGTTTATTTCACAATCTAATTTGTACTGCTTCAAAAAAATATATCCATAGGGCTAACAGACACATGCTCAAACTCGCCCACTTTTGATAGACTTACTGTAAACAGCTGCAAATCATCGAGATATCAGTTATCAGTGACACCAACAAAAACTTTAAACAATAGGCCTATAAGAAATGCAGCATATGGCATACATTTTTCACATGCAAATAGCATTTTTCAGTAGTTCTCCAAAGCATGCCATTGCATTTATGTTTCAACCATGTTTTGAAGCAATGAGCCCAATCAGTCCCCCATGACAACTAAATCATCATTCATGAATTCATAAACAGAGTAGGCTAATAAATCCTTAGTTTTGTGGTTATGCTCGGGTTAAACAATTTGGCTAATCTATATTTCCGAGTCATATTCTTGCAGATCAAGGGGTATTAAATTAATTGGAATGACTGAATCTGACAGACGTTTTGGTTTTTAATTCAAAGATATAGCCTAATCTTGTCATTATCTGTAGTAGAAAGCAATGGGTTAGAATAAGCCTACATAACCAACCCATAAAGTAAAATGCAATATCCATTTATGGCCAGCTATGTAAACTCTAACATTGATTTATCTTGTAATAGATGTCGTTCAATTCGTAATATTCATTTTTGTCTTCTTCTAATGTCTCTTAAGGGGAAAGTACCCATAAAAGCAACTGAAAGTAATCAGATTACATTACTGAGTTTGGGTAACCCAACAATGGTGTATTGATTACAATTTTGGACAGGTAACCAACCCTACACACACACACACACACACACACACACACACACACACACACACACACACGTCCATCTCCATACCTCCAACTCCAGCACACAAAGGCTACTTGCTAGAATTCCTTACAGCTCCACGCGATAGAGAATGGTATACTAGGACTCAAACAGCAATGTTAGGGATCTAAAGGCAAACGAACACTGGGGGGGAGCTAGCTAGCGGGAAAGGCAGACCAGAATGTGGGCAATGATGGATGCACATCATGTTTCTACTATCCCTCGTCAGTGCATTCAGAAAATTTTACATATTTTGTTACATTGCAGCCTTATTCTAAAATTGATTAAATTGTTTTTTTTCCCCTCATCAATCTACACACAATACCCAATTTACTGACAAAGCAAAACAGGTTTTTAGAACATTTTGCTAATTTATTAAAAATAAAAAAACTTAAATATCACATTTACATAGGTATTCAGACCCTTTACTCAGTACTTTATTGAAGAATTTTGGCAGCGATTACAGCCTCTGCCTCTAGTCTTCTTTGGTATGACGCTGCAAGCTTGGCACATCTTAAAATTTGGGGAGTTTCTCCCATTCTTCTCTGCAAATCCTTTTATCCTCTGTCAGGTTAGATGGGGAGCCTCGCTGCACAGCTATTTTCAGGTCTCTCTAGAGATGTTTGATGGGGTTCAAGTCCGGGCTCTGGCTGGGCCACTCGAGGACATTCAGAGACTAGTCCCGAAGCCACTCCTGCGTTGTATTGGCTGTGTGCTTCGGGTCGTTGTCCTGTCGGAAGGTGAACAGTCATCCCAGTCTGAGGTCCTGACCTGTCTGGAGGTGGTTTTCATCAAGGATCTCTGTACTTTTCTCTGTTCATCTTTCCCTCGATCCTGACTAGTATCCCAGTCCCTGCCACGGAAATAAATCCCCACAGCATGATGCTGCCACCACCATGCTTCACCATAGGGATGGTGCCAGGTTTCCTCCAGAAGTGACGTCTGACATTCAAGCCAACGGGTTCAATCTTGGTTTCATCAGACCAGAGAATCTTGTTTCTAATGGTTTGAGTCTTTAGGTGCAACTCCAAGTGGGCTGTCATGTGCCTTTTACTGAGGAATGGCCTCTGTCTGGCCACTCTATCATAAAGGCCTCCACAGAGGAACTTTGGAGCTCTGTCAGAGTGACCATCGTGTTCTTGGTAACCTCCCGACGAAGGCCCTTCTCCCCCGATTGCTCAGTTTGGCCAGGCGGCCAGCTCTAGGAAGAGTCTTGGTTGTTCCAAACTTTTTCCATTTAAGACGATGGAGGCCACTGTGCTCTTGGGAACCTTCAATGCTGTAGACATTTTTTTGGTACCCTTCCCAGATCTCTGCCTCGACACAATCCAGTCTCGAGTTTCTTTACGGACAATTTCTTCAACCTCATGGCTTGGTTTTTGCTCTGACATCAAATCAAATTTTTATTGGTCACATACACATGGTTAGCAGATGTTACTGTGAGTGTAGTGAAATTCTTGTGCTTCTAGTTCAGACAGTGCAGCAACATCTAACAAGTAATCTAACAATTCCACAACAACTACCTAATATACACAAATCTAAGTAAAGGAATGGAATATATACATATAAATATATGGATGAGCAATGACAGAGTGGCATAGGTAAGATGCAATAGATGGTATAAAATATATGTAAACATGATTAAAGTGGCATTATTAAAGTGACTAGTGATCCATTTATTAAAGTGGGCTATAATTTCAAGTCTGTATGTAGGTAGCCGCCTCTCTGTGTTAGTGATGGCTGTTTAACAGTCTGATGGCCTTCAGATATAAAGTGTTTTTCAGTCTCTTGATCCCAGCTTTGATGCGGGCTGAACAGTCAGTGGCTCGGTGGTTGTTGTCCTTGATGATCTTATTGGCCTTCCTGTGACATCGGGTGCTGTAGGTGTCCTGGAGGGCAGGTAGTTTGCCCCCGGTGATGTGTTGTGCAGACCGCACCACCCTCTGGAGAGCCTTGCAGTTGTGGGCGGTGCAGTTGCGTACCAGGCAGTGATACAGCCTGACAGGATGCTCTCAATTGTGCATCTGTAAAAGTTTGTTAGGGTTTTAGGTGACAAGCCAAATTTCTTCAGCCTCCTGAGGTTGAAGAGGCGCTGTTGCACCTTCTTCACCATACTGTCTGTGTGGGTGGGCCATTTCAGTTTGTCCGTGATGTGTACGCCGAGGAACTTTAAACTTTCCACCTTCTCCATGCACTGTCAACTGTGGGACCTTATATTGATAGGTGTGTGCCTTTCCAAATCATGTCCAATAAATTGATTTTACCACAGGTGGACTCCAATCAAGTTGTAGAAACGTCTCAAGGATGATCAATGGAAACAGGATGCACCTCAGCTCAATTTCGTGTCTCATAGCAAAGGGTCGGAATACTTATGTAAATAATGTATCTGTTTTTTATTTTTAATACATTTGCAAAAAATTCTACAACCCTGTTTTCGCCTAGATTAAATTTCAACAATTTATTTTTAGAATACGGCTGTAACATACCAAAATGTGGAGTCTGAATACTTTCCAAATGCACTAAATACTGTAGGTCAATGGTAACAGAGGTTTATAGCAATACAGTTCACAGACATCTCTGACAGGAAAAGTACGTCTGGACAGAAATAGCTTCTGGACCCCCAAAACCACTTCCTACTCCTTCCTAGTTTCTATCTTAAAATATATATTTATATTTTTTTAAACAACTGGCAGAAGTGGAAATGATCTTTGTGTCCCAAATGGCACACTATTCCCTACATAGTGCCCTATGGACCCTGGTCAAAACAGTGCACTACATAGGGCAGGGTTACCCAACTGGCAGCCTGTAGACCGAGTTTGACCTGCTGGTGGTTGTATTTGGCACCCCATGTTTTCTGAGGAAAAATAATAATAATTAACACATTTGGGGGAATTTTCATTGTTAGACATAAAAAAAAGAAGCTAAAAACACCATGAAATCAGCTCCAAGTGATTTTAATTTGGGAAATCTGTTCACAAGTATTTCCATGCATAATACAGAGACCTGTGATCATATACAAATGTAAGCAAGGTTTGAAAGTGTAATGTTTTAGTCAAATATTATATCTGTTTGGGCTTCTTGCGGTCCATTTTCAGTCTACAAATGATTTGCAATTATGCCATTTGAAAAATACTTTATGACTTTGCTATTTATTTACTGCTGTCTTCTAGCCCACTCTGGTTAATCAACTGAATACAGTCTGAAGTAGGTCTGGTTGGCTGGCAGGGCTCCACTGAAACAGGGGGAGAAGGAGAGCGAGAGAGTACTTGAGAATGAGAGACAAATAGATATAACAATGAAATAGATTGTAGTATATGTGATCTGCATCTGTCTATATTAGTTACTATGCTGTTAGTTCATTTGAGTTGCTTCTTCATTAATTATCCTAAAAAAGTAGATTTTCAGCCCATGCCTAATATTCTAAGAGTTGATTTGGGTTGTGCGGCACAGGTTTATGGTTTGCACAACATTGCAACCTATGTTTGAGAACAACCCGTGGCCGTGGCTGTGTAAGAAGCGCGCCAGTATCTCACATAACTATAATGAGATTCACTTTCTAGGATCTCTCTCCCTCTCCGCTCTGATAGACATGAGCCTGCAACTCTCATCTCTCCAGTATTGCACTTCATCATTTATTTCCTTATAGAATCATAGCCGCACAAAGGGTTCTGAAGGAAATGCAGCACCCCTGATACATTTGCCAAAGTTCTAGAATTACTGCTGTCTGTTCAGAAACAAATTAAATCATTCAGAATAGCCTACTACAACACGAGAGGGCCTATAATTTAGTCACAGGGGATCAATAGCTTCTTTTAGCAGTGAATTGTTGCCCAATAACAAGAAATAGCCAACACTCGGGTGGCAAATCTGTCAGTGAAAAAAACTGCATGCAGACAAAACAGGCCTTTCGCAATATTTCAAATACAAATCGAGGAGAAACACAGCATGGAAAGCAAATGGCTCCTACTGAAAAGAGAAGACTATGCTATAGGCTACCAAAATATTTGATCAACTACCAAATATTGTTTTACAAAAGAGAGAGAGAGAGAGATAGGCTTTTGGTACGAGTGCATCGGCCATCACCAGCTGGTGAGTTGTGCATCATTGGGTGAGTCAGTGAAACTGGAGAGGATATGTAGGACCATCATTTCCTCCTCATATTGTAGCCTACAATATGTCTCCACACACCTAGGCCTAGGATATTGATGGACTCAAGACAAGGTCGTTTTTATTGATCTCTGATTCTCAGTTTGTCAGTGTCAAAGTAGCCTGACATTATTAAAAAATATTCTGCCAAAAGTAGAATTGCATGAAATGCATTTATAAAAAGGCCACATTTTCCCGGACCATAGGCTATTAAAAATGTGCAGCTACTGTAAGTGCCTCTACTCTTATGCCCTATGCCACTACTCAAATGTGATGATATGAATGAATGCAATGCTTTATTATAAAAGGGATTTTCAGAACTCTATTTTTTCTCCATTTCCGCCTGACTTACGTGCCCAAAGTAAACTGCCTGTTACTTAGGCCCAGAAGCCAGGATATACATATAATTGGTAGCATTGGATAGAAAACACTTTGATGTTTGTAGAAATGTTAAAAATAATGTATGAGACAAAAACATAATTGGTATGGCAGGCGAATATCCAAAGAAAAACCAACAGGATTTTTTGTTGTTGTTGAGCTCCCTGGTTCTTATAATGGAAAGCTATGGGTTCTATGTAATTCCAGCTCCCAGATTGCAATTCCTATAGCTTGCACTAGATGTCAATAGTCTTTGTTCATTGTTTCAGGCTTGTTTCTTCAAAAACGAGCAAGAATTTGGAGTCTGTTGTCACACGAGGAAGAGAATGCGCGCTTACTCATTTTATTTTTCTATTGAACATACTTCTTTCCATATGAAATATTATAGTTTATTTACATTTTAGGATACCTGTGTATTAAATAAAAATGTAGTTTGACTTGTTCGAACAAAGTTTAGCGGTAGCTTTTTGGACTCCTTCGTCTGCATGTTGAACAAGTGGATTATTGAAATCGATGGCGCCAACTAAACTGACTTTTTGGGATCTAAAGAAGGATTGTATTTAACAAAACGACCATTCCTGTTGTAGCTGGGACCCTTGGGATTGCAAACAGAGGAAGATCTTCAAAAGCAAGTGATTTATTTAATTGCTATTTGTGATTTTATGAAGCCTGTGCTGGTTGAAAAATATGTTGATGTGGGGCGCTGTCCTCAAACAATCGCATGGTATACTTTCGCTGTTAAGCCTGTAAATCGGGCAATGCAGTTAGATTAACAAGAATTTACGCTTTTAAACGATATAAGATACTGTATGTTCATAAATATTTAATATTACGATTATTTATTTGAATTGCGCGCCCTCCAATTTCACCAGATGTTGTCGACAGGTGTCCCGCTATCGGGACACTTAGCCGTAAGAAATAGATTTAAAAGGAATAGTGCTGAGACTGGTGCAGAAAATATGGTAGAAGGAAACTCTCTCGCCCATGTTTACATCAATACAATGCTTTTTAACTTTAGTAGTACATGTAAGATACCCCAGCAGATACTGATCACATACAGAGATGATAATCATGTCTTTCGCAAACTAAGTACCAATAACTGCAGATTACCCTATGCATGCTGTAATGAATACTAATAGAAAACCCAGCCTCATTTGAATGCTCATTGTGGTCTATCGCCCTCCTAAACCAAATTCCTGCTTTTTGAGTGACCTTGCAGAACTACTCACTCAGCTAAGCTCTGTATCTACTTCTATTCTTCTCATGGGGGATTTTAACATACGCATTGATTACTCCCGTAGCAAAATTGCAGATTACTTTTTGTCTGTACTGGACTGTTGTGCTTTTCCAACATTATCGGGTGCACATTATGGATCTAGTATGCTGTTCTGGAGTGGGAACTGGGCATCAGCAATCTGACCTCAAGGGCAAGGGCTGATCTGATCGCAAGGCCATTATCATGACTGCCTCCATCTCAATACCAGGACCTTGTAAAAACAGACAGATAATCTTCCGGAATCTGAAATCTTTCACCCCCAGAAACATTATTTGATGTGCAATTACTCAATCTCACTTGAAATGGAAGTTGAACAATATAAAACCAGGGACTATGCCCAGTTCTTAACAATATTGCCCCTTTAAAAACCTGGGAGATCTCATTCAAACACTCTGCACCATGGTTTAACACGTACAGTATGTACGTTCTATGAAAACTGCTGGGCGCAAACCGGAGAGAAGATGGAGGAAAACAAACCTAACGGTGCATGCCCAGGCCCTGGCATATCCTCAGACTGCTTACAAAAAGGCACTGAACACTGCACGTAAGGAACCCAGGATGCTATTTTCTGTTGTATCGAAATTTGTTCAACCCCCAGATAAATCCCCCTTTACCCCCTCTGTTGAGCAATTTAACAATTTTTCCAATCCAAAATCAAGGGCATCTACTGCACTATACAATCTAGACCTTGCTTTGGATCCACCCCTCTGCTTTATACAGAGCCTCCCAGCTGCAGTTTCACCAAATTTTAAATTGACAACCTCAACATCTGTCAACTACTTGCCCCTTGGACTCTATTCCCTCAGGACTCATAAAATCCAGCCTCATTCTCAGGCCAACCAACTATAACCAAGATCATAAATGACTCTCTTAATTCAGGCACTGTGCCTTATTCCCTGAAAACTGCCTCCATTACACCGACCTTAATTGCCCTAAGCAATTACAGACCCATTTCCAACCTGCCCTTTCTATCAAAGGTCCTTGAACGTGTGGGCTCAACACAGCTACAGAAATGATTTGATTTACCTCTCAAACAACAATCTGCATGAACCCTTCCACTAGGGCTGGGCGATATGACGATATATATCGTGTGACGATAGAAAAACGTCTATCGTTTCATATTATGCTCTATTGTTTATTTCGTTGTGTTGCAAATCACACTCTTTACGGAAATACCTTTTGTCATTTGGACGACACTTTGCATTCTTCATTGAATTTACAGAAAATGTGCTATATCGTGATATGTATCGTTATCGGGATATGAAATTACCTATAATTGGGATATGAAATGACCTATAAATCGGGATATGAGATTTTGGCCATATCACCCAGCCCTACCTTCCACCAGTCTGACTTCTGTGCACGCTACAGAATAGAAACAGCCCTGGGCCCGGTATCCGGAAAGCATCTTAAGGCTAAGTTCATCATTAGAACCTTCGTATGAGCATCGTTAATTCTCTGAGTCGTTTCCAAAAGCATTGTTATTAATATTGCACTTGAAAACGCTTGTATTCTAACTCCTGTCTCAGACCACTCGTAGAACAGCAAAGTGTGTTGTTAGATACTTTTTTGCCCTCCCGCGTCACTTTATACACAGATCTCTGCTAAACATAAGATCACATGGTTAATCGTCTCTCTGTGAACGCTGATAACTTCAGAACAAAGTTGAAAACAAACACAATGTTTCCAATGTCTTGCCAATTGACACTAACAAGCAACGTATAAAAATATGCTTCTAATTAAAGCAGAGATAAATTCATTAAAATATAAATACAGTAAGCTATAGGTCTATTTCAATCATATTGAAATACATGTTCAACAAACTGAGTTCTAGTTTGCTACTTGTAGGCGACGGTCTGTAATTTGTCTGATGTGTGCACAGTAATGTGCCAAATCTGTGATTTAGGCCATTTTTATTGGGTAAGCGTTAGAATAAGCCGCCTCAATATTTGCAGCCGTACGTGGCAATATCTCTCTAGGAGCTGATCCGTCGTCAGTATTGTAAAATAATTATAATGTAAAGGTAAAATTTTATTTGCGAAAGCTGACCCGAGAGCAGCGTTGCCTTTCTTTTGACCGCATCAGGAACCGGTTTAGGGAACAGAACGGAAAACTGGAAAATAACAAAATGATTTGAGGAACAGAACCCGAAACTAAAGTGATCTATACTGTTCCGGAACCGTTATTTCAAAAACATGGGAACCGGTTAATAATGTTATTTTATACAACGGGTGGGTTTAATCCTGAATGCTGATTGGTTAAGACCACATTCCAGCCAGTGTCTATTCCACAAGTTACCACTGGCTAAATCTGTTCCATCTGACTGTGCAATTCACTGTCTAATCAGCCCAGCCAGGCAATTTATAAACTTGATCTTCACTATAAAAATTATCTAGACATTATTTCACATTTAATTTAGACTAACATTTAGTTTTCAACAGCGGAGATATGTATAAACCTTCATGTCTGTCTCTCTGACATTTGCAACATTGTTTAAATTTTCAAATTCGATCTCCAGCTGTCCCATAGTAAGGAACTTGTCGGGAGTCGAGACAGACAGGCAGGCAGCGTTTCTCAGCCAGTCGAAATCATGAATCAGCTGGCATAAATTTTATGGATATATAAAAGTGCAGCGAGTTTGCAGTCTTTCTAACTTCAATTTGAAGTGATTGTGTTCACTCTATTGTTGACTAGCTCCTCTGACCAACAGTGTCCTGGCGCGTGAGCACATTCTCTATGACAGGCGAAATCACACCTCATTAGCTCATTGTTAAGGATGTATCCAAATAAATGTCACTAGAAAACAGCTTAAACAAATGAAAATGCGCCTGTTTTGCTGTTATTCTGGTTGCACTTTTTGATGTGACTAAGTCAGCCGTAGTTGGCTAGCTAGCAAGCAAGGGATAAGAACGTTGCCAGCCACTATGGCAATGGAACAATTAGAACGAACGACTGGGTCGCGTCAATAGATACAGAACAAAAAGACTGAGTGACTGGGTCACATCTCTAGCAACCGATAGCAACCCTAGATTTGTGTCCATCTTGTGGATGGATGAAATAGTATGAATAGTATGTTTGGAGGATATATTGGCACGGTTTGACGACCCTCGACTTCTTCCCGGAGCTAACAACACCTGTGCCAATATATCCTCCAAACACAGGCTTCTCTGGCATTATCACTTAATTACGTTCCAGGCATTTTTTTTCAAGTCCCACAAAAATCGCAACAAAGCGTTGCTTTGCAAAGCTCTCACTGTCATTCAGAAACGTATTCCATTGTCTGCATGCCAGCTGGAAATCTTTTCCAGTGGGTGTGCATGTGTGTAGGTTATCCGCACCTTCCCTCTGAAGTATAGGTTATTGTAGCCTACTGTGGTTCATAAATTAGGGAGAGATGTTTAATTAGAGAAGAATGGATTTGTTTTTCAATGCTTGTTAAGGATACTATAGTTAACACGTTTCACATTGGATTTATTCAACTACAAAAAACAGTAAGACGTTTTTAATTCTAGTGCTGCTCTGCACACACAAGCTTGTTAGTTTTCTTGTTTGCTCCATAGAAGCCGCTCCTCTGTCGGTATAATTTAGATAAAGCATGTCATAAGATGCCCAGAGCATCAAGGCAAGCTTCTTCTATCCTCTCTCACACTCTCCTCAACCGCAAAATTTCAGTTGCATCTCACGCCCTACACTGTGACTGGCAGCACAGCGTGTGTATTTGTCTTTCATTATGATTAAACCATGCTGTTACGGCAAAATACAACTTGCTCTTAACGACTTTCCTATGCAGATTAAATTGCTTACCCGCTCCATAGCAAGCTGCTCTACCCGCACTGATTGGTGAGGTCATTTAATGTTGAGCTAAACGTTTTTTTTTTTTAAAATGTGGTTTCAGAGGTTTAAAAACAAACAGCAAGGAACAATATAAACCGCTACTTATTTTGGGTTCGAACCGGTTCAGAACTTTATTTTGTTGATCGGAACAGTGGAACGGAACAAAAAAAAAATGGTTCTATTCAGAACAAACGATAGGAAAATAATTTTGTTTCCAACCCCTAGCTAACGCACTCGTAAGCCTAAGTTCCATGGCTACCGGGAAACCAGGTCCAGGTAAGAGTAATAAATGACATGTTGATGGCAGCAGATGAAGGTGACACCAGCATCTTTTCACTATTAGACATGTTAGCAGCGTTTGGCACAGTGGATCATGAGACTCTCATCAGCAGACTGAAGTACTTGCATGGATTCTCTGGCAAAGTATCTCCAGTGGTTTTGCTCCTTTCTGACTGACAGACAAGAATTTTTGAAACTTGGCTATTACAAATCCAACCCTGCCACAGGCACTCAAGGGTTGCCACAGGGCTGTTTTTCCCTGGGACCACTCCTGTTTTCTATATACATGCTGCCACTTGGTATACTAACCCGAAGATTTGGACTAAACTTTCATTTTGATGCTGATGACACAGAAATATATGTGAGGACAAAGGGGGACTCAGACTGTAACAACCAAACTGACAGACTGTCTAGATGCATTCAAGAGATTGATGCAGTTGATCTTCCTTAGACTTCATTGTAACAAAACAGAGCGTGTGCTTAGATGAACACTTTCTCCCTTTCTCTGGATGATGACAGCATCAAAGCTTCCCCCACAGCCAATAACCTTGGTCGCCTTTTTTACTCTAGCTTCTCATTTGAAGCACACATCCGCAACATCAAGAAAGTGTCATTTTTCCACCTGGGTAACGTCGCTCGAATCAAGTCGTTCTTGTCCCCTGGATGCAGAGAAGCTTGTGAATGCCCTGGTAACATCTCGACAAACCATCAAACAGGCAAAGCGTCAATATTGGACTGAAACAAGCATGAGAGCATCAGCTGTTCTGGATGACTGCGTGATCACGCTCTCCGTAGCCGATGTGAGTAAGATCTTTAAACAGGTCAACATTCACAAGGCCACAGGGCCACACGGATTACCAGGATGTGCACTCCGAGCTGCGCTGACCAACTGGCAAGTGTCTTCACTGACATTTTCAACCTCCCTCTGTCTGAGTCTGTAATACCAACATGTTTCAAGCAGACCACCATAGTCCCTGTGCCCAAGAACACTAAGGTAACCTGCCTAAAAGACTACCGACCCGTAGCACTCACGTCTGTAGCCATGAAGTGCTTTGAAAGGCGGGTCATGGCTCACATCAACACCATTATCCCAGAAACCCTAGACCCACTCCAATTTGCATACCACCCCAACCGATCCACAGATGATGCGATCTCTATTGCACTCCACACTGCCTTTTCACACCTGGACAAAAGGAACACCTATGTGAGAATGCTGTTAATTTGACTACAGCTCAGCGTTCAACACCATAGTGCCCTCAAAGCTCATCACTAAGCTAAGGACACTGGGACTAAACACCTCCCTCTGCAACTGGATCCTGGACTTCCTGATGGGCCATCCCCAGGTGGCAAGTGTAGGTAACAACACATCCGCCATGCTGATCCTCAACAAGGGGCCCCTTAGGGGTGCGTGCTCAGTCCCATCCTGTACTCCCTGTTCACTCATGACTGCCTGGCCAGGCACGACTCCAACAACATCATCAATATTGCCGATGACACAACAGTGGTAGGCCTGATCACCGACAACGACGAGACAGCCTATAGGGAGGTCAGAGACCTGGCCGTGTGGTGGCAGGACAACAACCTCTCCCTCAACATGATCAAGGCAAAGGAGATGATTGTGGATTACATGAAAAAGAGGACCGAGCACGCCTCCATTCTCATCGATGGGACTGTAATGGAGCAGGATGAGAGCTTCAAGTTCCTTGGTTTCCACATCACCAACAAACTAACATGGTCCAAGCACACCAAGACAGTCGTGAAGAGGGCACGACAAAACCTATTCCCCCTCAGGAGACTGAAAAGATTTGTCATGGGTCCTCAGATCCTCAAAAGGATCTGTACATCACTGGGGCCAAACTTCCTGCTATCCAGGACCTCTATACCAGGCGGTGTCAGAGGAAGGCAAGTGGTACCGGAGCGCCAAGTCTAGGTTCAAGAGGCTTCTAAACAGCTTCTACCCCCCAAGCCATAAGACTCTTGAACATCTAATCAAATGGCTACCCAGACTATTTGCATTGCCCCCCCCCTCCCCTCTCTTTTACGCTGCTGCTACTCTGTTTATTATCTATGCATAGTCACTCTAATTCTACCTACATGTACATATTACCTCAATTACCTCGACCAACCGATGCCCCAGCACATTGACTCTGTACCGGTACACCCTGTATATAGCCTCACTATTGTTATTTTACTGCTGCTATTAAATTATTTGTTACTTTTTTTTCTTAAAACTGCATTGTTGGTTACGGGCTTGTAAGTAAGCGTTTCACTTTAAGGTCTACCTACACCTGTTGCATTCGGCGCATGTGACAAATCCAATTAGATTTTGATTTGACTTGACTATTGTAATGCACTGCTGATAGGCATAACAGTAAAGCTCGTCTGAACTTCAACTCTCACAAGATTCACACAAAACCCACATTAACCCTGTTCTATTCAACCTCCATTGGCTTCCTGTTCAATACAGGATAAAATGTAAGATTCTGCTGCTCACCTATAGAGAGGCTCTCCAGGGTAATGCACCAATATAAATATTCCAACTTCTAGAGAACTGCTGGCTTGCCTCTAAAGCTAAGCACGGTCAATCCCTGGATGGGAGACCAGATGCTGCAGGGAAGTGGTATTGGGGGGCAATTGGAGGCATTCTTTCCTCTGGTCTAAAAAAATATCCCAATGCCCCATGTTAGTGATTGGGGAAATTGCCCTGTATTGGGTGCCATCTTTTGTTGTTGTAAATGAGAAATGTGTTCTCAGTCAACTTACCTTGTTAAATAAAATAACTACTCCCCAAGGATGTACACCTATGATTGTCAGACTTAAAACAGCCTGGTCACAACAGTCACAAACCTGTGCAACATGGGCGACATGACCATCTCACATGTGGCCCCTGAGCTCTGGAATACTCTACCTGCACATGTCAAGGAGGCAGCTTCAATTTCCTTGTTTAAAAAAACAAAAACATATTCAAGCTAGCGTTTGATGGCTTAATCTGCTTACAGTCTATCTTTTGCATTAGTAGGTTGTTTTGTCGACTGTGATAGTTATGTATTGTTGCCGTTTTGTTTTGTTTCCTACCTTGTGCGCATTAAGAGTGGGATTCAATATTATTATTTTAAGAAATAAGTTAGCTACCTAGATGAAAACTAAACAGAATTGATGATGGATTTTATTTTTTGTTTATTTTGGAGTCAAAGATAGTGTCAGTATAGTTTTAGTTTTTCAAACTAATTTGTGAATTATTTTATTTCAGTTTACTGAATTGTTTTTTCATGATTAGTTTTCATTTTAGTTTCAGTTTCATTTACTATAATAACCTTCGTAGGCAGGGCATTGGGCAGGCTGTATCATACACTAATACTTTTCTGTACCTTCAACAGTAAAACACTTAAATGTGTTTAACAGAATCAATGCTGTAGATTTTATGGGTAAAAGGCAGAACAATTATTTTATTAACTGTAATTTTGAGACTCCTGTAAAAATAACTAACATACAGTATTTCTTTACAGTAATAGCGTATGCCTACTGTAGATTAAAACCTCCAGTTTCAGGCGCCAACCATGCTGTCGGATGAGACCCGACGCTCAGACTATTTAAGTTTTAAAAAATTGTATCAAAACATCTCCCAAATAATAACTGTTGTAATGATTAGGCTTAGCTGTACCGCAGCCTCTGGGTGCCATAATGAATAAACTGAGTGCCGTTATGTTTGCACCATTACCACAGAGAAAACTAGCCCAAACAGTTCAAAAGATACACTACATGACCAAATGTATGTGGACACCTGCTTGTCTGATTTTGGGCGTTTAAGCCTGGTGTCACGCCTCGGTCATTATATTTTGTGTTTTTGGTATATGTTTGGCTAAGCCAGGGTGTGACATGGGTTTATATGTTGTGTTTCGTATTGGGGTTTGTAGTAATTGGGATTGTGTTGATTAGGGGTGTGTCTAGTTAGGCTTGGCTGCCTGAGGCGATTCTCAATTGGAGTCAGCTGCTTATCGTTGTCTCTGATTGGGAACTGTATTTAGGTAGCCTGAGTTCGCGTTGTATTTTGTGGGTGTTTGTCCTGTCTCTGTGTTGTAGTCACCAGATAGGCTGTATTAGTTTCACGTTCCGTTTGTTGTTTTGCTTTGTATGTTATTGAGTTATTTCATGTACGCATTCTTTCATTAAAGTCATGAGTAACCTACACGCTGCATTTCGGTCCGACTCTCTTTCTACAAACGAAGAACGCCGTTACAGAAACACCCACCACTCACGGACCGAGCAGCGTGTGAACTGGCAGGATCTGAAGGAGGACGTTATGGACAGCAGAAGCATGGAGTATACTACGTGGGAAGAAATCGACAGGTGGGCGGCCGATCCAGAGCGAGTGCAGGAGCCCGCCTGGGATTCCCTACAGCAATGCGAGGAGGGCTATAGACGTATGGTTTCGAGAAGGAAAGCACGGCTATACAGAGCGAAAATGGAAAGTAACGGGGGAAAGCGCAGAGAGAGAGTGGCTGAGTCAGTAGTCAGACCTGAGCCTACTCTCCCTGTTAATCGGGAAGAACAGTTGCAGTGGGAGAGACTGCACCATTTGGAGATTTGGACATGGGAGGAGGAATTAGACGGTAAAGGACCCTGGGCGCAGACGGGAGAATATCGCCGTCCCAAGCGCAGGTATGAGGAAGCAGCACGGCGACGCGGTTGGAAACCGGAAAGTCACCCCCAAAAAATTATTGGCGGGGGGCTAGAAGGGAGAATAGTTATGCCAGGTAGGAAACCTGCGCATACTCCCTGTGCTCACCGTTGGGCTAGAGAGACCGGGCAGGCACCGTGTTATGCTATGGAGCGCACGGTGTTTCCAGTGCGGGTGCAGAGCCAGCTGCAACATATACCAGCTCTTCCTATTGGCCGGGCTAGAGTGGGCATCGAGCCAGGTAAGCTTGGGCAGGCTCGGTGCTCAAGAGCTCCAGTGCGCCTGCACGGTCCGGTCTATCCAGAGCCACCTCTACACACGAGTCCTCTGGTAGCAGCTCCCCGCACCAGGCTTCCTGTGCGTGTCCTCGCGCCAGTACCACCAGTTCCAGCACCACGCACCAGGCCTTCAGTGCGCCTCGCCTGTTCAGCGCAGCCAGAGCCTGTCTCCTCTCCTGCGCTGCCGGAGCCTCCCGTCTGTTCAGCGCAGCCAGCGCTTTTCTCCTCTCCTACGCTGTTGGAGTCTCCCGCCTGTTCAGCGCAGCCGGAGCCTCCTGCCTGTTCGGAGCAGCCTGAGCTGCCAGTCTGCAGAGATCTATCAGTCTGCATGAAGCAGTCAGAGCTGTCAGTCTGCCCAGCGCCGCCAGTGCTCCCCGTCTGCCCAGCGCTGCCAGTGCTCCCAGTCTGCCCAGCGTCGCCAGTCTGTCCAGCGTCGCCAGTCTGCCCAGCGTCGCCAGTCTGCCAGGATCCGCCAGAAGTGCCAGTCTGCCAGGATCCGCCAGAGGTGCCAGTCTGCCAGGATCCGCCAGAAGTGCCAGTCTGCCAGGATCCGCCAGAAGTGCCAGTCTGCCAGGATCCGCCAGAAGTGCCAGTCTGCCAGGATCCGCCAGAGGTGCCAGTCTGCCAGGATCCGCCAGAAGTGCCAGTCAGCCAGGATCTGCCAGTCTGCAGAGAGCTGTCAGCCTGCATGGAGCAGTCAGAGCTGTCAGTCTGCATAGAGCAGCTAGATCCGCCAGCCAGCCAGGAGTTACCGGAGCCTACTACCTGTCTGAGCTTCATCTAAGTACTGGGCGTCCTCTCAGTACTGGGCGTCCTCTCAGTACTGGGCATCCTCTCAGTACTGGGCTTCCCCTCAGTCCCGGGCTGCCGCTCAGTCCCGGGCTGCCTCTGTCCCGAGATGCCCCTCTGTCCCGAGATGCCCCTCTGTCCTGAGCTGCCCCTCTGTCCTGAGCTGCCCCTCTGTCCCGAGCTGCCCCTCAGTCCCGAGCTGCCCCTCAGTCCCGGGCTGCCCCTCTGTCCTGAGATGCCCTTCTGTCCCGAGCTGCCCCTCAGTCCCGAGATGCCCTTCTGTCCCGAGCTGCCCTTCTGTCCCGAGCTGCCCCTCTGTCCCGAGCTGCCCCTCTGTCCCGAGCTGCCCCTCAGTTATGTGGGGATCAGGGTGAGGACTATTAGGCCATGGTCGGCGGAGAAGGTGGATTATCCCAGGACGCAAAGGGGAGGAACTAGGACATTCATGGAGTGGGGTCCACGTCCCGAGCCAGAACCGCCACCATGGACAGACGCCCACCCGGACCCTCCCTATGCTCTTGAGGTGCGTCCCGGGGTCCGCACCTTAGGGGGGGGGGGTTCTGTCACGCCTTGGTCATTATATATTGTGTTTTTGGTATATGTTTGGGTAAGCCAGGGTGTGACATGGGTTTATATGTTGTGTTTCGTATTGGGGTTTGTAGTAATTGGGATTGTGTTGATTAGGGGTGTGTCTAGTTAGGTTTGGCTGCCTGAGGCGATTCCCAATCAGAGTCAGGTGCTTGTCGTTGTCTCTGATTGGGAACCGTATTTAGACAGCCTCAGTTTCGCTTTGTATTTCGTGGGTGTTTGTCCTGTCTCTGTGTTATAGTCACCAGATAGGCTGTAATTAGTTTCACGTTCCGTTTGTTATTTTGTATTGTATAGTTATTTCATGTATCACGTTTTTCTTCATTAAAGTAACATGAGTAACCTACACGCTGCATTTCGGTCCGACTCTCTTTCTACAAACGAAGAACGCCGTTACACCTGGTTCGCAGTCGGCGTTCCAATTCATCCCAAAGGTGTCTGATAGGGTTGAGGTCAAGGCTCTTTGCAGGCCAGCCAAGTTTGTCCACACCAATCTCGACAAACCATTTCTGTATGGACCTTGCTTTGTGCACAGGGGCATTATCAGGCTGAAACAGGAAAGAGCCTTCCCCAAACTGTTGCCACAAAGTTGGAAGCACCGAATAGTATAGAATGTCATTGTATGCTGTAGAGTTGAGATTTCCCATCACCGGAACTAGCCAAGCCATGAAAAACAGCTTTACAGTTGGCAATATGCATTTGGGCAGGTAGCGTTCTTTTGGCATCCGCCAAACCCAGATTCGTCTGTTGAACTGCCAGATGGTGAAGCTTGATTCATCACTCCAGAGAACGTGTTTCCACTGCTCCAGAGTCCAATGGTGGCGAGCTTTACACCACTGCAACCGATGCTTCGCATTGCGCATGGTGATTTTAGGCTTGTGTGCAGCTGCTCGGCCATGGAAACCCATTTCATAAAGCTCCCGACGAACCGTTCTTGTGGAACTCGGTAGTGAGTGTTGCAACCGTAGTCCTGTTCTGTGAGCTTGTGTGGCCTACAACTTCTCATCTGAGTTGTTGTTGCTTCTAGACGGTTCCACTTCACAATAACAGCACTTACAGTTGACCAGGACAGCTCAAGCAGGGCAGAGATGTGACACACTTACGTACTTGTTGAACGGTTGCATCCTATGACGGTGCCATGTTTAAAGTCACTGAGCTATACAATACAGGCCATTATACTGACATTGTTTGTCTATGGAGATTGCATGGCTGTGTGCTCGATGTTATACACCTGTCAGTAACAGATCCACTCATTTGAAGGAGTGTCCACATACTATTGGCAATTTTATGACCCATATTATCGGCACAGGTTTTTTTTCTATCTACAAAATCTTAAATTGCCATAAATTGCGATGCACTCTGGATGATTTTAGGTATAACTGGCGAATTGTACTGTAAATGCCACTGAAAAGTTGGTTTAACAGTAAAAAAAAAAAAAAAAAACCTTTTATTTAACTAGGCAAGTCAGTTAAGAACAAATTCTCTAACTGCCTTGTTCAGGGACAGAACGAAAGATTTGTACCTTGTCTGCTCAGGGATTTGATCTTGTGCAACCTTTCAGTTCAATGCTCTAACCACTAGGCTACCTGCCGCCCCAGAAGGACTCTATTTCAAATGTTAATGTAATGCCACTCCACAATACAGTACCCCCACCATATTTTGAGTGCAAGGTATTGTTGTCTCTGGTTCATTAACATAAACCTTTTTCAGGACCCTGTCTTTCAAAGATAATTCGTAAAAATCCAAATAACTTCACAGATCTTCATTGTAAAGGGTTTAAACACTGTTTCCCATGCTTGTTCAATGAACTATTTACAATTAATGAACATGCACATGTGGAACAGTCGTTAAGACACTAACAGCTTACAGACGGTAGGCAATTAAGGTCACAGTTATGAAAACTTAGGACATTAAAGAGGCCTTTCTACTGACTCTGAAAAACACCAAAAGAAAGATGACCTGGGTCTCTGCTCATCTGCGTGAACGTGCCTTAGGCATGCTGCAAGGAGGCATGAGGACTGCAGATATGGCCAGGGCAATAAGTTGCAATGTTCGTGCTGTGAGACGCCTAAGACAGCGCTACCGGGAGGACAAGACGGGCAGCTGATCGTCCTCGCAGTGGCAGTCCACGTGTAACAACACCTGCACAGGATCGGTAAATCCAAACATCACACCTGCGGGACAGGTACAGGATGGCAACAACTGCCCAAGTTACACCAGGAATACATAATCCCTCCATCAGTGCTCAGACTGTCCGCAATAGGCTGAGAGAGGCTGAACTGAGAGCTTGTAAGCCTGTTGTAAGGCAGGTCCTCACCAGACATCACGTTACACCGAGGCCTGTACTCTGGAGCGGGATCGATTTGGAGGTGGAGGGTCCGTCATGGTCTGGGGCGGTGTGTCACAGCATCATCGGACTGAGCTTGTTGTCATTGCAGGCAATCTCAATGCGGTCTGTTACATGGAAGACATCCTCCTCCCTCATGTGGTACACTTCCTGCAGACACATTGATAATGCCACCAGCCATACTGCTCGTTCTGTGAGTGATTTCCTGCAAGACAGGAATGTAAGTGTTCTGCCATGGCCAGCGAAGAGCCCGGATCTCAATCCCATTGAGCACGTCTGGGACCTGTTGGATCGGAGGGTGAGGGCTAGGGCCATTCCCCCCAGTAATGTCTGGGAACTTGCAGGTGCCTTGGTGGAAGAGTGGGGTAACATCTCACAGCAAGAACTGGCAAATCTGGTGCAGTCCATGAGGAGGAGATGCACTGCAGTACTTAATGCAGCTGGTGGCCACACCAGATTCTGACTGTTAGTTTTGATTTTGTGACCCCCCCTTTGTTCAGGGACACACTATTCCATTTCTGTTAGTCACATGTCTGTGGAACTTGTTCAGTTTATGTCTCAGTTGTTGAATCTTGTTATGTTCATACAAATATTTACACATGTTAAGTTTGCTGAAAACAAACACAGTTGACAGTGAGAGGACCTTTCTTTTTTTGCTGAGTTTATTTTGAGATGTGCCTTGTAAGAGGCTACATCTGTTTCACCCGTGAATGAGAGTGCTGTACCAATTTAACTGGTATGTGGTAATAGTGCCCCAAGCCTTTGTTTAGGCTTCTATATACAAATACATACTATACACACACACACACACACACACACACACACACACACACACACACACACACACACACACACACACACACGCACACACACACGGCATGCACTAATCCCATGCAATTACAGTACAATACAAACTCTGCCTCCCCTTAATACATGTAATAAATTAATTCATTAATTTATTACAAGTACTGTAAAAAGATTACAGTAAAAGTATTAGTACCATAAAACTGATTACGTTAACATGCTGTAGGCCTACAATAAATTTACAGCATTATACTAGCAGCAGAGATGTCAGCAAATTAGTGTAATTATATAATACTCCCGAGTGGGTCAGCGGTCTAAGGCACTGCATCTCAGTGGTAGAGGCGCCACTACAGGCCTTGGCTCAATTCCAGGCTGTATCACAACCGGCCGTGATTGGGAGTCCCAATCACACAATTGGCCCAGCGTCATCCGGGTTAGGGTTTGGCCGTAACTGTAAATAAGAATTTGTTCTTAACTGACTTGCCTAGTTAAATAAAAGGTTAAATAAATAAATAAAATACAGCTGTGTTGCTGTAATGATTACAGTAGGCTCATTTAGAGTATAATACTGTATTGCAGTGGTTCCCAAACATGTACCCCTTCAAACATTCAACCTCCAGCTGCGTACTCTCAAATTTTGTTTTTTGCCATTATTGTAAGCCTGCCACACACCATATGATACATTTATTAAACATAAGAATGAGTGTGAGTTGCCACAACCCGGCTTGTGGGAAGTGACAAAGAGCCCTAAATCAATCATTTTATTCATTTTATTTTATCACTTTATTTAGCCATCTTATATATAGAACCTTATTTGTTATTCGAAAGATGTGAATAACTCACCACAGGATAATGGGAAGGGTGTGCTTGAAAGGAAGCACATGACTCTGCAATGTTTGGTTGTATTGGAGAGAGTCTCAGTCTTAAATCATTTTCCACACACAGTCTGTGCCTGTATTTAGTTTTCATGCTAGTGAGGGCCAAGAATCCACTCTCACATAGGTACGTGGTTGCAAAGGGCACCCGTGTCTTAACAGCGAGATTTGCCAAGGCAGGATACTCTGAGCGCAGCTCAATCCAGAAATTTGGCAGTGGCTTCTGATTAAATTCAATTTTCACAGAATCGCTTGTTGCAATGTTGATGAGGCTCTCTTCAGATATCGGTAAGTGGACTGGAGGCAGGGCATGAAAGGGATACTGAATCCAGCTGTTTGTGTCATCCATTTCGGGAAAGTACCTGCGTAATTGCGCACCCAACTCACTCAGGTACTTCGCTATATCATATTTGACATTGTCCGTAAGATTGAGTTCAATTGCACCCAAAATAATCATACAATGATGTGTTGTCCTTCTTAATGCAGACAGAGAGGAGCTCCAACCTTTTAATCAAAGCCTCAATTTTATCCCGCACATTGATATATAGTTGGGGAGAGTCTCTGTAATCCTAGATTCTGATTATTCAGGCGAGAAAAAACATCACCTAGATCGGCCAGTTGTGTGAGAAACTTGTCATCATGCAAGAAGACAAGTGAAAATTATGGTCAGTAAAGAGAACTTTAAGCTCGTCTCTCAATTTAAAAAAACGTGTCAATACTTTGCCCCTTGATAACCAGCACACTTCTTTCTGTATGTTGTAAAAGCGTTACATGGTCGCTGCCCATATCATTCCATAATGCAGAAAATACACGAGAGTTCAGGGGCCTTGCTTTTACAAAGTTATCCATTTTCATTGTAGTATCCAAAACGTCTTTCAAGCTGTCAGGCATTCCTTTGGCAGCAAGAGCCTCTCGGTGGATGCTGCAGTGTACCCAAGTGGCATCGGGAGCAACTGCTTGCACGCGCATTACCACTCCCCTATGTCTCCCTTTTGTTTCATGGCTTTTGCGCCATAAGTACAGATACCAACACATCTTTACCACCAAAGTCCATTTGATGTCACAAAGCTGTCCAAAACATTAAAAATATCCTCTCCTGTTGTCCTGGTTTCCAGTGGTTTGCAAAAGAGGGTGTCTTCCTTAATTGACCCCCCATAAACATAACGGACATATACCAGGAGCTGTGCCAGACCTGCCACATTTGTTGACTCATCCAGCTGTAGCGTATAGAATTCACTGGCTTGTATGCAAAGCAGTAATTGTTTCAAAACATCTCCTGCCATGTCACTGATGCGTCATGAAACAGTGTTGTTTGATGAAGGCATTGTCTGTATAGTTTTTTGGGCCTTTTCCCCCAGCATTGTACCAGCCATATCCGCAACAGACTCTTCTAGCCTCTTCTTATTAATGGTATCTGTTGCTTTTATACGTCTTACTACTCGAAAGTAGTCTTAATTCTCGCTCAAAAAACTGCCGTGGCTTATTTTTCAAAATGGCATGTTTTGTTGCTAAATGTATCAATTTTCAAGCAAACGGAATGAGCAGCAGCTACGTTTGGCTACATACGTAGTGGAATTCCCGCGAGAGAGTAACGGTTAATGTGATTGGATGTTAATTATTTGACTAGGCTACCTGTATTTGACATTGTGTTATTTCGCTAACCACTACATGGTTTCATTTTATTTTTGGCAGTGAAAACAGGCTACTCAGTCAAGAAAAAAGCCTCACCCAAATGTATAGCCCCGTTGGAAAATATAAATGGACTGTTTGAAAATGTGAGGAATTAAACGTTTTATTTCTTAAGATAAAATAATAAATGTGAATCACATTTTTATTTGGCGTACCCCTGACGGCATTGCACGTACCCCCAGTACCCCAGTTTGGGAATACCTGCTGCATTGTATAATACCGCACAGTTTTTCTTACCATAAAAGCTCTTACAGCATCCCTGCTGTAAAGCAAAAAATAGTTTTTAGCTCTGAAACCCTGCTTCCAGTATAATGCTGTAAATGCACAGGGGAACGTTTTTGCATGCATCAATTCATCCAACGTGATGCCACACTTTGTAACAAGGGAACTAGGGTGGGACAATTTCAACCTTTGTCCTATCGTGATTACGTATCCATAGAACATTGTGATATATGACGTTATCAGTCCCAATTGGCCAACCCAAATAGGGGGCTATGGCGCGAAATCGAATGCTACAACTGGATTATGAGGAAAGATAACGTTGTTGAAAGCCTGGGTGGAGGTTAAGTGCAGGCAAATCCTTTCTAATATCCATTTCTGGTGGAAGAGCTTTAGCATGGAACAGGTTTGTGTGTGTGTGCGCATGATGAAGCAGTGACAGAGTTAGGTTATAGAGCATGGTCTGGATTGAAGCACTCTACCATCTTGAGAACTGGGTAATAATTACTTTATTTGCGACATAAAACAATAGTAAATAAATCATATTGTTTGTTACTTCTCTAATACAGTTGTGATTGAGAATAGCTTAGGCTATAGCTTAGGCTATAGACGTTCATTCTTATTTTTGAAAGTGGCAACTTTAGGACAACCCCTTCTTAGACTAGAATTTTTGGGAAATAAGCTAATGTTCATAACTTTAACTTGTCTTAAAACATTTATGATAGGCCTAGTACGGTGATAGGTTATTGGCCATTTGGCATTCAACTTTGCATGGAGAGATTTTCCAGGCCTACAATGATAATTTTTCTTAATAAGCTTAAACTTGATTAAACTTGTCATTTGATCTTTCTATAGGCTATTTTGTTCTCTTATTATTAGTCCTCTGGCTACTTTTTAGGCAACTTTTTGAGATGGAACTCAGTTACATTCATTGTTTGATCAGGAGAAAGCCATGCATAAAAAAATGAAAGGGTAGCTTATAGCCCAAAGTCATATTCATAGCCTATTGAATGGAGAGAAATGTGCATTCCTCTCTTGCTATAGCGAATAGGAATAGGCAAATTATTCAGAATATCACTTGTGTGCCCTCCTGCTGTGCGCTGCGAGACTCCCTTTACTGCGCGGGACCAGTCAAGTTCAAATAAGCTAAACCATCGTCTGTCACATCACAATGTCATCACCATTTGACGATGGATGTCAATCAGTGTCGATAAGACAACGCTATTGTAATATCACCCAACCCTAAAGGGAACAATACATTACTCATTCCCTATGCCAGCCTGCAGGCATGGTCATGAGAGTATGCACTTCAGGTTGTCCTCTCCTCTTCTTGTCTTACTCATATTGATCTTCTACACCTCAGACAATCAAGATAGACACTGTATCTTATAAGCCTCAGACAAATAATTGTAGACATGAAAAGAGTTGTTATAGGGCTCCCGAGTGGTGCAGAGGTCTATGGTACTGCACTGCAGTGCTAGAGGCGTTACTACAGACCCGGGTTCATTCCCGGGCTGTGCCACAACCAGCTGTGGCCGGGAGTCCCATAGGACAGTGCACAATTGGTTCAGCGTTGTCCGGGGTAGGGGAGGGTTTGGCTGGTGGGGCTTTACTTGGCTCATCATGCTCTAGCGACTTCTTGTGGTGGGCCAGGTGCCTGCAGGCTGACACCGGTCGCCAGTTGAACGGTGTTTCCTCCTACACATTGGTGCGGCTGGTAAAGCTGTTAAGGAGAGCGGTTTGACGGGTCATGTTCCGGAGGAAGCATGACTCCACCTTCGCCTCTCCCGAGCCTGTTGGGGAGTTGCAGTGATGAGATCAAACATTTTAGAAAACGGAGGTAAAATAAAATAAAAATTAAAAAGTTGTTAAAAATGTTGATAGAAAGTTAGTTGGTAATCAAATAGGGCTGACCCCAATTAGTCGACTCGTCGATAGGCTGTCGGTTGCCCAAGATTTTTTTATATATATACACACACACACGAGACACCTGTCTGATCCATTGCGGAGGCCGAGACTAATCCATTGCGGAGGCCGAGACTAATCCATTGCGGAGGCCGAGACTAATCCATTGCGGAGGTCGAGACTAATCCATTGCGGAGGTCGAGACTAATCCATTGCGGAGGCCGAGACTAATCCATTGCGGAGGCCGAGACTAATCCATTGCGGAGGCCGCGGGGATGGCACAGTCCAAGAAGAAGGGGAGTGTGGATAAGATGCACATCTCTCCAGAATACGCTCTCTCCCAACAATTTGTGCACATTCATTGTTTCATAACTGCATTGTGTGAATTGTTTCCATTTGATTGTTAGTGTATATCAATTCCCCAGTACATATATCACCAGTAATACATTTACCATTAATTCCTATCATTTCTAATCTACAATGTTTGTGTGGTTATAGTCATTTCTTACCGTTTTCATTGTCGGAGTGGACAAGTTGTTTGCAGAGTGCACAACCTATGCTACACTTGTGAGAAAAAGTTTTGGTTTACAATTTTGTCATTGTCTTTTGTTTGGAGCGCTCCTATCAATGTTGAGTAAGGACGTGCACCTGATTTACGCCTAGAAGTAGGCCTCTAGGCTATCTGGCCTGTGCACAAATGTAGGCATGTAAATGTGCCCATTTGGGGATCTGATAGCATTTCTGATTGGCTAAGCATACCACCACTAATGAGCTGAAGAGCTTCTCAAAGTAATGTCTTCTTCACCTCAAACTGCAAGCAAATGAAGTCTGTTTTTCATCCATTGGGAATGACAATGGTTCCTCAATGTATTTGAAAAATCTTTCAAACTCGATAACTACTCAGGGTGAAAGGGAAAAATGTCATGCTCTGATCCAGTGGAAACATCATAAAATAGGCCTACCTGTATGGAGCTCTTATCCCTTGTGCAAAATAGCCTACAGCTGTGTCTGTCCCGAGTTCACTGGTGCTGGAAACTCCGAGGGCCCAGAATATTTTATACAATGTTGCAAGTTCAGACTCAAGATGATAATTGATAAAAATGATTCAAGTTCATTGCAGACAGGCCATGCGTAGCCAATGTGATTTCTAGGATATTTATTTTTAGCAGGATATGTTCTACCTGTAGGCTGCAATGTTCTTATTTGTTATGTAGGCAATTTTTGTACATAGTTGGCAATGAAGTCATTTTTTAGGTTTGTATCGTTTAGATTTTGATAGAAATTTGATTAACCACGGGACAATGATGTCCCGTAAAAACCATAACTGGCACGCAGATTGGTAGAAATGTTAAAGATAAATTGGCATTTAACATGAGAAAGGTTACCGACTCCTCGTGTAGCCTATTACCAGCAACTTCAGGAGAGTAATGGCAGAATCTGCGAAAGCCAGCGAGAGCGGTAGGAGGATGGCCGGGTCAGGTTAAGTTGTTCTTCTTCTGGTTATCTTGATCTCTGGTCATTTGTGTATTATTTCATCAAACAGTGCACTCAAAGCATCAGACTGCATATAGCTAATTTATTAAAACACATAGGGTGTGTCTATATATGGAAAAATACACATTTTAACATTTTAACCAATCAATTGGTCAAAAGAACAGCCGAATTTCAGTCGGTCAAGATTATTTTTATTTGGGGGACAGCCCTATAATCAAATATCATTATCTTCAACACCTAACAATCTGCTCAATCTTCCATGATTCAGAGTGGAGGTGGAGGGGCATCTCTGCCTTTGCAAAGCATGTTTTGAATTATGTTCAATATAACACTTTGTAACTGTACTATTACCATGTTAATACCACTTTATTTTGTGCTGTAATATAAAGTGCTAGCCTTCTGATATAAAGACATTCAGGTCAACATAAGAGTAAAATGCCATTACATTCCACATCCCACTCCATAATATCAGCCTCCAGAAATTTCCATGTTGACTGTTACATATCCTCCTCCACTTAAACTATGCTCAGACAGGAGAGAGTCAACAGTCTGTTCTGCACTGAATCAGACTGGAAAATAAAAGCCTCAGGCTGTATCCCAAATAGTCCCTATAATAGTGCACTACTTTTGACCAAGTTGCAGTCTGTTTTGGAATGGGTGGCCAACAATAAACTGGTCCTGAACATCTTTAAAACTAAGAGCATTTTATTTGGTACAAATCATTCCCTAAGTTATAGACCTCAGCTGAGTCTGGTAATGAATGGTGTGGCTGTTGAACAAGTTGAGGAGACTAAATTACTTGGTGCTACCTTAGATTGTTAACTGTCATGGTCAAAACATATATATTTAATGGTTGTAAAGATGGAGAGAGGTTTGTCTGTATTAAAAGAGATGCTCTGCTTTTTTAACACCAAATTCCAAAAAGCATGTCCTGCAGGCTCTAGTTTTGTCTCATTTTGATTATTGTCCAGTCGTGGGGTCCAGTGCTGCAAGGAAATACCTAGTTAAGCTGCAGCCCAGAACAGAGTGGCACGTCTTGTTCTTCATTGTAATCAGAGGGCTGATATAAATACTATGCATGCCAGTCTCTCTTGGCTAAGAGTTGAGGAGAGACTGACTGCATCACTTTTTTTATAAGAAACATTAATGTGATGAAAATCCCAAATTGTTTGCAAAGTCAACTTACACACAGCTCTGACACACACACACTTACACCATCAGACATGCCACCAGGGGTCTTTTCAGAGTCCCCAAATACAGAACAATTTCAATAAAGCATACAGTATTTTATATAGTCGTGGCCAAACGTTTTGAGAATGACACAAATATTAATTTTCAAAGTCTGCTGCCTCAGTTTGTATGATGGCAATTTGCATATACTCCAGAATGTCATGAAGAGTGATTAGATGAATTGCAATTAATTGCAAAGTCCCTCTTTGCCATTCAAATGAACTGAATCCTGAAAAAAACATTTCCACTGCATTTCAGCCCTGCCACAAAAGGACCAGCTGACATCATGTCAGTGATTCTCTCTTTAACACAGGTGTGAGTGTTGACGAGGACAAGGCTGGAGACCACTCTGTCATGCTCATTGAGTTCGAATAACAGACTGGAAGCTTCAAAAGGAGGGTGGTGCTTAGAATCATTGTTCTTCCTCTGTCAAACATGGTTACCTGCAAGGAAACACGTGCCGTCATCATTGCTTTGCACAAAAAGGGCTTCACAGGCAAGTATCCTGCTGCCAGTAAGATTGCACCTCAATCAACCATTTATCAGATCATCAAGAACTCAAGGAGAGTGGTTCAAATGTTGTGAAGAAAGCTTCAGGGCGCCCAAGAAAGTCCAGCAAGCGCCAGGACCGTCTCCTAAAGTTGATTCAGCTGTGGGACCGGGGCACCACCAGTACAGAGCTTGCTCAGGAATGGCAGCAGGCAGGTGTGAGTGCATCTGCACGCACAGTGAAGCGAAGACTTTTTGAGGAGGGCCTGGTGTCAAGAAGGGCAGCAAAGAAGCCACTTCTCTCCAGGAAAAACATCAGGGACAGACTGATATTCTGCAAAAGGTACAGGGACTGGACTGCTGAAGACTGGGGTAAAGTCATTTTCTCTGATGAATCCCCTTTTCGATTGTTTGGGGCATCCGGAGAAGACAAGGTGAGCTCTACCATCAGTCCTGTGTCATGCCAACAGTAAAGCATCCTGAGACCATTCATGTGTGGGGTTGCTTCTCAGCCGAGGGAGTGGGCTCACTCACAATTTTGCCTAATAACACATCCATGAATAAAGGATGGTACCAACACATCCTCTGAGAGCAACTTCGAACAGTTTGGTGACGAACAATGCCTTTTCCAGCATGATGGAGCACCTTGCCATAAGGCAAAAGTGATAACTAAATGGCTCGGGGAACAAAACATCAATATTTTGGGTCCATGGCCAGGAAACTCCCCAGACCTTAATCCAATTGAGAACTTGTGGTCAATCCTCAAGAGGCGGGTGGACAAACAAAACCCCACAAATTCTGACAAACTCCAAGCATTGATTATGCAAGAATGGGCTGCCATCAGTCAGGATGTGGCCCAGAAGTTAATTGACAGCATGCCAGGTCGGATTGCACAGGTCTTGAAAAATAAGGGTCAACACTGCAAATATTGACTCTTTGCATCAACTTCATGTAATTGTCAATAAAAGCCTTTGACACTCATGAAATGCTTGTAAATATACTTCATTATTCCATAGTAACATCTGACAAAAAATATCTAAAGACACTGAAGCAGCAAACTTTATGGAAATTAATATTTGTGTCATTCTCAAAACTTTTGGCCACGACTGTAGAGCCATTATTGCATGGAACTCCGTTGCTTAAACCTAAAGCAAAGCTCTGTGGTTCAGTCCCTATGAACGTTCTCTCCAAGCTGCCCAGTTCCTCCAGGACTGCCACGCAGAAGAAATACCATGCCGCGCAGAGACGCAAGAGATTGAGGACTTCACGGAGTTCGCCCCATTAGTTTGCAGTATATAGATCAACGTTTTTTCTGTGATCGAATCAACATTATATCAGCCCCTTTCCAATGCAACAAACCAAAACAAATCTAACTTTGCAAGATTGAGTCTGTGATTTTGTTGTAAGCAGAGCCAGAGCGCAATGGAGTAGAATTCTATTGGCGGTATAGCCCAAGTGGGGTCTTTCAATCACACGCAAGTGAATATGCTTTTCAGATCTGACGATCAGAGCGCAGAGAAACACACGTGTGCACATTTGTTGATATTATTTGCTAGTTAGCGAGTTATTAGCCCAGTGATAGATAAGCATAGGTCATCAATGTGAAGTTACTGCTTCCTACAACAGCACAAAATGTGTAGGATACATTTCACACTGTCTTTGAAAAGCCAGGCAGCTGAAAAGCTTAAATCTTAAATAAAGGGGCATTTTGTATTTTGAGACAGGCATGAATATGCAAATAAACAAATAAGGAGAGGGGTAGTCTACATTGTCTAATTCTCTATGGTAATAATAATTCATGTTATGTTGTAAAGTGGTTTCTTGCATCATACAACCCAATACAATGCAATTTGCAGTCATCTATTTGGCCCATGGTGTTACAGACCAAGTACAAAATCCTTAATACTTGTTAAGCCCTTCATAATGTAAAATCATTGTTTTTTTAAAGTCTCATGCAATGTAGGCCTGCATTGAACACCACATATAGGCTACCGTAAGATATATCATATAAACCTAAATGTTATGGGATTCGGTGCATCGGTTTTGTTGGTAGGCCTACATTATGCTCAAATAGCTACGATAGCCTATTGGCTACAGTCTAAAACTGTAATGTCACGGCTTCCGTGTTTACTGTAAACATTCGCACAATGTTCAAGTGTCCGCTTACAAAGCCAGTGCCCCCGAAAATGTGAGGGAACACTGGTCCCTATGCAGCATTAGCGACAGTGGGGCTCAGACAGAGCTGCTTTGTCTCCACAATACTGATCTGAGAAGATTGAAAGCGTAAACGCTTAGCTACGAGTCTTATTGGATCAAATGTCATGTCCCATTACAAAAGCGCAAGTCTGTACACGACAAAGCCACAACATCATTGCTGTAGTACGACCACATCTGCGACAACATGCACATCTGCGATAAGCAGTTGGCGGAATGGTTAAAAACAACAACTAACACTTATATTAAATCATAGGCCTAAACTAATCCAGTGTAGCGTTAGCCTATAGGCAACACAAAATTTCAAGTGTCTGACAACATCATAAGCCAACAGGTATTTTAATCTCATCTGGATATTCATGGTGGTGTCACTATGCTTGATATACTTGATAACGATGTGTGTTATTCAAATACATAGCCAGTTAAACAGGTTAAGGAAACCGGCCAGGGAATCGACAGTCAAACGTCTGTGGCAGCACCTGGGTTGTGTCCCATATGACACCCTATCCCCTATATAAATGCACAGCAAGGTTTACTTTCAGATTTATTTTTAAAGTACTGACTAGCGCGCACACACACAAATTACTATACACACACAGCTCAAAGTACTATACACACACACCTCAAAAAACTATACACACCTCAAAACACACCTCAAACCGCCAGTCGCCAGACATGTTTGAACCGTCAGCAGCAGTCTCTCTCTCTCTCTCCTCTCGCTCCCTCCCCTTCCCCCTCTCTCCTCCCTTACTCCAGGCCCAAGGAGCTCTGCACTCAGCCCTGTGACATGCATGAGTAATCCGCTCAACTATCACTGGTAGCTCTGAGGGAAAAAACCCACAGCCACCCTGACCATTATATATGCTCAAAACAGAAGAGGATGTGGCTGCAAAGAAAATGGCTGGGAAAAACAGACTAGTGTTATTCATACACACCCAATGCCTGACGTTTTAAATGAGGCTAATCCTGTTAAAAACAACTCGAGATATTTTAGAACACAACAGAATATGCAGAGGCATATCAATAGCAACACTAAACTGGGATACTCCCCTGGTTATAAAGATCATGTTCACAGCTACAGCGAGTTGCACGTGACGTGAGACACGTCCCAAATTGCACCCTCTACCCTCTGGGGTACTGTGCTAAATACGGAATAGGAAGTGTCCGATTTTTCTTCTTCTCCTTCTGTAGTCCCGGTGATATATTTTTCACAAATGAGGATAAGTCTAACCACAGTGCTGGATAAAGAATAGACTAGTTACTGTTACTGTTGGTGAAATGGGAGCCAGCCAGCAGCATCTTTCTGCAATACAACTTTACAGTGAGAGGGAGGTTGGAGTGTGTGGGTGAGTGTGTGTTGGAACCCAACACAGACAGGCAGAAGGGGAAAGATAGTATTTCTCCATGACAATAACAGTAACCCCATCCTTTCTCATGGTTGCTGTGCAATATTGTCCTCAGACACTAATATGATTCCCTCAGACACTTTATACTCCAATAACACAGTTCACTGATATGATTTGTACATAAAGGGTAAAGTAGACTCATGGGGCTGTGTTCCAAATTATACCCTATTCCCTATATATTGCAGTGGGCCCTGATCAAAATTAGTGCACTACATAGGGAATGTACTGGCATTTGGCATGCAACTATGGTCATGGAACTGGTCCCAGATCAAAATACCTTTACATACAGTTGAAGTTGGAAGTTTACATACACTTAGGTCATTAAAACTCGTTTTTCAACCACTCCACAAATTTCTTGTTAATAACAAACTATAGTTTTGGCAAGTCGGTTAGAACATCTACTTTGTGCATGACACAAGTCATTTTTCCAACAATTATTAACAGACAGATCAGGGAGTCAGAAGTTTACATACACTAAGTTGACTGGGCCGTTAAACAGCTTGGAAAATTCCAGAAAATGATGTCATGGCTTTAGAAGTTTCTGATAGGCTAATTGACATCATTTAAGTCAATTGGAGGTGTACCTGTGGATGTATTTCAAGGCCCACCTTAAAATTCAGTGCCTCTTTGCATGACATCATGGGAAAAACAAAAGAAGTCAGCAAAGACCTCAGAAAAAAAACTGTAGACCTCCACAAGTCTGTTTCATCCTTGGGAGCAATTTCCAAACGCCTGAAGGTAACACGTTCATCTGTACAAACAATAGTACGCAAGTATAAACACCATGGGACCACGCAGTCGTCATACCGCTTAGGAAGGAGACGCGTTCTGTCTCCTAGAGATGAACGTACTTTGGTGCGAAATATGCAAATCAATCCTAGAACAACAGCAAAGGACCTTGTGAAGATGCTGGAGGAAACAGGTACAAAAGCATCTATATCCACAGTAAAACGAGTCCTATATTGACATAACCTGAAAGGCTGCTCAGCAAGGAAGAAGCCACTACTTCAAAACCGCCATTAAAAAGCCAGACTACGGTTTGCAACAGCACATGGGGATAAAGATCATACTTTTTGGAGAAATGTCATCTGATCTGATGAAACAAAAATAGAACTGTCTGGCCATAATGACCATCGTTATGTTTGGAGGAAAAAGGGGGAAGCTTGCAAGCCGAAGAACACCATCCCAACCGTGAAGCACAGGGGTGGCAGCATCATGTTGTGGGGATGCTTTGCTGTAGGAGGGACCAGTCCCTGCACTTCACAAAATAGATGGCATAATGAGGATGGAAAATTATGTGGATATATTGAAGAAACATCTCAAGACATCAGTCAGGAAGTTAAAGCTTGGTCGCAAATGGGTCTTCCAAATGGACAATGACCCCAAGCATACTTCCAAAGTTGTGGCAAAATGGCTTAAGGACAACAAAGTCAAGGTATTGGAGAGGCCATTACAAGGCCCTGACCTAAATCCTATAGAAATTTAGTGGGCAGAACTGAAAAAGTGCGAGCAAAGAGGCCTACAAACCTGACTCAGTTACACCAGCTCTGTTAGGAGGAATGGGCCAAATTCACCCAACTTATTGTGGGAAGCTTGTGGAAGGCTACCCAACACGTTTGACCCAGGTTAAACAATTTAAAGGCAATGCCACCAAATACTAATTGAGTGTATGTAAACTTCTGACCCACTGGGAATGTGATGAAAGAAAGAAAAGCTGAAATAAATCATTCTCTCTACTATTATTCTGACATTTCACATTCTTAAAATAAAGTGGTGATCCTAACTGACCTAAAACAGGGAATTTTTACTAGGATTAAATGTCAGGAATTGTGAAAAACTGAGTTTAAATGTATTTGGCTAAGGTGTATGTAAACCTCCGACTTCAACTGTGAATATGAGATGGCAGTAATTGATAATAAGACAGTTCTGGGCCTATCTGTCGTTAAATTGTGCATCATTCAAAACCAGCTGATGCTTCGAGTCAGTCTAAATGATGACATTGTTTTATCTGAGATTACATAATTAATAAACCATTTTAAAACAGGTTATTCCTCAAGGGGGGACACTACTTGTCATTGTATAAACATCTATGCACTGTCTGTGTCACATGGATGGAACTAAAGATAACACAGAGTTAGAGAGATGAGGGAGAGGTACAAAACAAAAACAAAAAGACTTGAGGGGGAGGTCGAGAGATAGAGAGAGGGGGACAGCGAGAAAGGAGAGAGAATAAAGAAGAGATAAGAGAAGACAAGAGAGTGACATAGTGTGAAAGAGGAGAGAAAGAGAGAGGGAACAGAGGTGTGAGGGAGAGAGAGAGAGACACTCCATAACACATTGCAAGAGTCTGTCGGTCAGGCAGCTTAGCTAGCTACAGAAGCAGCATACAGAACTATTTGTCTACGGTAATCACTGCAGAATGGATTATGACAACAGTAGTGGAAGAGAGAGGGCCCTGGGGCTATGGTCTTTGGGTGAGGCAGTAGAGGTGAGGAGGTGATCAGTGAATCAGTCAGGTTTTACACACAAAACCAAACAACAAGAGTAAGTCTGGACTGAAGATCCTCAAGAGGACATTAGAGAGAAAGCCAGAGACAAGACTTAGGAGAAGAACAAATATAATAAAATCACAAGGCAGGTAGGTTGCTTCCTCCCACAGATCGTCACCAAACTAGGTAGGATGACATGGGCATGGCAAAAAACAAATTGGTTCTCAAGTGAAACAGCACAAACAGCTGCTCAGAGGAAAAAAAGGTCTGTCCCAGAAAGACCTACTTAATAGTTTTACCAGCTTGACTGACGGTGATGTTTTGTTTTGTTTCCTGCTCAGGCAGGGGACACTTCCTTCCTGTCCAGACAGAGACAGCACCTGCATCATTTACTTTTCTGTGTGTTTCCTGTGTGTCTGAGTCTCTACACACTGTGTCTACTCCCTACACTAACTCTACTGTGTCTCTGTGTCTACTTTCTATACTCTTAGAAAAAAGGGTTCCAAAAGGGTTCTTCAGCTGTCCACATAGGAGAACCCTTTTTGGTTCCATGTAGAACTCTCTGTGGAAAGGGTTCTACATGGAACACAAATGGGTTCTTCAAAGGGTTCTCCTATGGGGACAACCGAAGAACCCTTTTAGGTTCTAGATTGCATTTTTTTTCTAAGAGAGTGTGTCTCTAGTCTTACCAGAAGACATCAGTTTGGAGCACGGAAGCTGCTCTATTTCCTCAATCAACTGGACAAATAAGCACAAAAACAGGCATTGTTTTTATTCCGCTTTCTTCCGACAGCTGGAGAAGCTAAAGAGGAAAACAAGCATGTACAGTGGCTTGGAAAGTATCCACCCCCTAGGCATTTTCCTATTTTGTTGCCTTTTGGGGGTTTTGTATCATTTGATTTACACAACATGCACACTTTGAAGATGCAAAATATTTTGTATTGTGAAGAAAACAAGAAATAAGACACAAAAAAACAGAACTTGAGCATGCATAACTATTCACACTTTTTCTGGCCACTCTTCCGTAAAGCCCAGCTCTGTGGAGTGTACGGCTTAAAGTGGTCCTATGGACAGATTTTCCAATCTCCGCTGTGGAGCTTTGCGGCTCCTTCAGTTGGTCTCTTTGTTGCCTCTCTGATTAATGCCCTCCTTTCCTGGTCCGTGAGTTTTGGTTGGCGGTCCCCCTGGTGCCATATTGTTTCCATTATTTAATAATGGATTTAATGGTGCTCTGTGGGATGTTCAAATTTATAACCTAACCCTGATCTGTACTTCTCCCCAACTTTGTCCCTGACCTGTTTGGAGAGCTCCTTGGTCTTTATGGTTCTGCTTGCTTGGTGGTGCCCCTTGCTTAGTGGTGTTACAGACTCTGGGGCCTTTCAGAACAGATCAGATCATGTGACAGATCATGTGACACAGATTGCACACAGGTGGACTTTATTTAACAAATTATGCGACTTCTGAAGGTAATGGGTTGCACCAGATCTTATTTAGGGGCTTCATAGCAAAGGTGTGAATACATATGCACGCACCACTTTTCCGGTTTTTATTTTGGGGAATCTGGACTATTTTGTGTATGTCTATTACATGAAATCTAAATAAAAATCCATTTAAATTACAGGTTGTAATGCAACAAAATAGGAAAAACGCCAAGGGGGATGAATAGTTTTGCAAAGCACTGTGGTACATCCGTTAGCAGAGGTAGCTGATTGGATGGCCATGTATTAGGAGGGAGACTGCCTAACCACCAAGCTGCCAGATCCTTGTTATTCTGTAGCATTGCTGTTAAACAAAATACAGCAACCAATGCAAAATAGAGCAACCAATGCAAAATCTATAGTACTCCTCAATCTGTTAGGAATAATTGTGTGGAGAAAAACGAACATTCTGTTATTGGGAAAACTTGCCCATGTAATTCAACGACACAGTTATTATACAGTAAGTAAGAACTATGGAAATTAGTTATGTTAAATTGAGTTATATAACATAATGACAATAATATCAGAGCGGGTAACAGGTGCATTCTCGCTTACTTGCTGGGTGCTCTGCCATATATGAAAATGACTTGAAATGAAATCCCACGTTCAAGAACATTGGGAAACAGCGGCACTCCAAAATGTTTTTGTTTTTTAAAAGACGTCACCTCATTTCATCTTTTTACTTTCAGCCGGGCAGGCTAACGCGTTTCAGCAATTATGCCTTCATCAGAGCATCAGGAGATGTGCTAAAGCCATTGTTTTTATGCAAGTGCTTAGGTGTACAGGGCAATGCATAGTGGTATTCAAAACATTAGTCAACCAACAATTGTTACAATATACAGTAACAGTCAAAAGTTTCGACACACCTACTCATTCAAGGGTTTTTCTTTATTTTTTACTATTTTCTACATTGTTGAATAAAAATTAAGATTATCAAAACTATGAAATAACACATATGGAATCATGAAGTAACCAAAAATAGTGTTAAACAAATCAAAATATACCCTCTGCCTTGATGACAGCTTTGCACACTCTTGGCATTCTCTCAACCAGCTTCATGAGGTAGCCACCTCGAATGCATTTCAATTAACATGTGTGCCTTGTTATTAAAAGTTAATTCGTGGAATTTCTTTCCGTCTAAATGCGTTTGAGCCAATCAGTTGTGTTGTGACAAGGTAGTGGTGGTACATCCGTTCTGCCAGTCACATTCTGTTAAAGTTCCCCAAAGCACACACATCCTTGGGTCGCTCGTCTTTTCTTTTCTGTGATGTATTGTTGTCTCTACCTTCTTGCCCTTTGTGCTGTTGTCTGTGCCCAATAATGTTTGTACCCTGTTTTGTGCTGCTGCCATGTTGGGTTGCTACCATGTTGCTGTCGTCATGTGTTGCCGCCATGCTGTTGTTGTCTTAGGTCTCTCTTTATGTAGTGTTGTGTTGTCTCTCTTGTTGTGATGTGTGTTAAGTCCTATATTTTTATTTCATTTTTTTATTATTATTTAAAAAATGTAATCCCCATGTCCCCGCAGGAGGCCTTTTGCCTTTTGGTAGGCCGTCATTGTAAATAAGAAATTGTTCTTTAACTGACTTGCCTAGTTAAATAAATGTTAAATAACAAATTAAATAAATACAGAAGATAGCCCTATTTGGTAAAATACCAAGTCCATATTATGGCAAGAACAGCTCAAATAAGCAGAGAAATGAGAGTCCATCATTACTTTAAGACATGAAGGTCAGTCAATGCGGAAAATTAAGAACTAAAAATTAAGAAAGTTTCTTCAAGTGCAGTCGCAAAAACCATCCAGCGCTATGATTAAACTGGCTCTTATGAGAACCGCCACAGGAAAGGAAGACCCAGAGTTAGAATTGCAGCCCAAATAAATGCTTCACAGAGTTCAAGTAACAGACATCTCAACATCAAAGAAACCACTACTAAAGGACACAAATAATAAGAAGAGACTTGCTTGGGCCAAGAAACACGAGCAATGAACATTAGACTGGTGGAAATCTGTCCATTGGTCTGATGAGTCCAAATTTGAGATTTTTGGTTCCAGCCACTGTGTCTTTGTGAGACGCAGAGTAGGTGAACAGATTATCTCTGCATGTGTGGTTCCCAATGTGAAGCATGGAGGAGGAGGTGTTATGGTGTGAGGGTGCTTTGCTAGTGACACTGTCAGTGATTTATTTAGAATTCAAGGCACACTTAACCAGCCTGGCTACAACAGCATTCTGATGCGATATACCATCCCATCTGGTTTGCGCTAAGTGGGACTATCATTTGTTTTTCAACAGGACAATGACCCAACACACCTCCAGGCTGTGTAAGGGCTATTTGACCAAGAAGGAGAGGGGTGGAGTGCTGCATCAGATGACCTGGCCTCCACAGTCACCTGACCTCAACCCAATTGAGATGGTTTAGGATGAGTTGGACCGAAGAGTGAAAGAAAAGCAGCCAACAAGTGCTCAGTATATGTGGGAACTCCTTCAAGACTGTTGGAAAAGCATTCCAGGGTGAAGCTGGTTGAGAGAATGTCAAGAGTGTGCAAAGCTGTCATCAAGGCAAAGGGTGGCTACTTTGAAGAATCTCAAATATATTTTGATTAGTTTAAAAACTTTTTGGGTTACTACATGATTGCATATGTGTTATTTCATAGTTTTGATGTCTTCACTATTCTACAATGTAGAAAATAGTAAAAAATTAAGGAAAACCCTTGAATGAGTAGGTGTGCAAACTTTTGACTGGTACTGTATATTTGACCGACTGCCTTGATTCAGTCTTATGTATCGACATTTTAAATGGTGTGTTTTACATTGGATAAAACCAGAGACACAGAGCTACAAAATGGAATATCATAAACTGCATTTGAGGAACAATAGGAAAGTTATTCTGCTTTGAAATTTGAACAACTTGTAACCTGCTGGAGTGCTCTTCTTTGTCTACACCCATTCAGCATCATTCACACCCTCTTAAGCTTTAGCCCCACCCAAACTCTGACCATTTTACTCGCCCTAGCAAAGCTGGTTAGGCTGTTTTCATGTTATCCAGAGCGTTGGTGACTACCTGTGCTGCTGGCAACAATTTAATTGCGTTTTTTTGCCGACGTTTTACTGACACCGGCCATATTCAATAACTGTTGAGCGTTCGTAAATTCATCAGTTATTCTGCACTCTGGCACACTCAGATGAGAGTGCTCTGAAATCAGAGTAGATGGCCAGACTGAATTTACGAATGCACCCGAAATGGTTACTTGTAGTCTTTTGTTAAAACATATAGCTAATTATCTAAACAATTAACCATATTCCCAACTCATGACGTTACTACCCTGCATGAATCTGCAGGTAGCTAACCAACCAGGTTCAATGTAAGCTAGCCAAGCAAATGGCTCTGAGATACGAATAATAAGACCATACACGTAATGTTAGCTAGCGATCGAGCCAGCTAATGTTAGCTAGCGAACAGTACACTTTAACTTGAAATGAAAAGACTGTCAAAATTAGAAATGTTTAATATCTGAAAATGTAGCTAGCTAGACTATCTTACCCGTGGCTTGAAACCTGAGTAGATAGCCAGAGCGAATTTACCAGCTACATCTATCAACAGTTGTTGCAGTGACATTCTATTGAAACGGACACTTGCATAGTGGAGTCTTTTGTTAAGACATGTAACTAGCTAGCTAGCTAAAGAATGAACCATAAACCAACTCATGACGTTCCTACCCTGCATGAATCTGCAGGTAGCTAACCAACCAGGTTTAATGTTTGCTAGCTAATATTAAGCTAGAACTAGCCAAGCAAAAGCCTCTGAGATACGAATAAGAAGATCATACATGTAACATTAGTGAACCAGCCAGCTAACTTTAGCTATCTAACAGTACACTTTAACATAAAAAAACAACACTTTCTGGCAAAATTAGATATGTGTAATATCTGAAAATGTAGCTAACTAGCTATCTGACCCATATACATCATGGATGGATGCGTCTCCTGTCACAGATGCCATGGTTGCCATTAGTTTGAAGATGTAATCTGGAGATATGTGTTTTCTCCATCTCCTTAACTATCATACTTGAAATCCACTGATTTCAAAACTCGGTCCTCCAGAAAGTGGAGAGCAACACGTATGCAGTTTTACTATGCAATATATATATTTTTTAAGCTGCGTTAGACATGATTACCTACACATACTGACCAGCTCAAATAGATAGAAGCGTGCTCTATGGCACACTAATCCAAACTCATCTCTCGGCATGTCCAACCCACTCATTATCTCAGCCAATCACGGCTTTTTTTGTGGCTAAACCAACTAGACTCGTAATTTAACCATTTTATTCGTATCTACACATGGCATACAAGTTTGTTATCAAGGCACATGAAAGATCACATGTTCCAGAAGGCATTTCTGCCAAAAAAACACATTTTGATTTAAAAAAAAATCTAATATAGTGACCCGCGACATACGCCTAGTTTCCTGAAACGGGTCACATATACAAATACCCAGATCAGCAGAATAAACTCAAATAACATTAAGGTATCAATTTTTTTGAAATGGCCTGAACAAGAAATCATAATTTCAGACCTCGAGGGTGCATGGTATTTAATCTATCAGTCCAAAGCATTTTAGAGTGGTTCTGATGGATGTGACCTGTTCCAGAAAGGGATTTTCCACCAGAGGCTGGAGCATCAGCTCTGTTTGTAGAATTGGCCAGTGTTTTAGGATTTCACTTTTGATTTTGTTTGAACAATGATTGTTACAAAGCACAGTCATGACGTGCTGTCCTTTTGGGGCTTCTGAGCTAGGAGGTGGGAGCGCTGAATGACAGGTCTATAACATCATCTGTTAGCAAACTTGTGTGTCATTTCCTTTGCCAGAGCGTCAGACTCTTTCAGTGTAGAGCAGTTGCGTCTCAGGTATAGAAACTGGCCAGTCGGGATAGTGGTTTTGAGATGTCTCGGATGATAACTGTTGAAGTGGAGGACAGTATTCCTCTGTTGGTTTCCAATAGATCGTAGTTTGGATTTTGTTAGCATCATCCTTGAATATTTTGAGATCTAGGAAGTTGATACTGTTGGGGCCACTTTCAACAGTGAATTGAAGGAAAGTCGTTGTGTTGATCAGATAACGGACAAAGTAAGATTCTCTTTAGATGAACCCCAAAATAAAATTGTAGTCAATGTAGCGCTTCCAAAACTTAATATGGGGAAGAAAAGGTTTGGTCTTTATTTTTAACATACACTGCCTCCCAATTTCAAGAGCTCCAACAGAAAGTAATCAGGGGGATTTACAGTCGTCACGTGACTTTAGGAATTTGGCAATCGATTGTAGGCCTTCAGCATGGGGAATAAAAGTGTACAGACTGGCCACATCTAATGTCACAAGTAGTACATCGGAATCAATTTGACAGTCATTTAAGTAGTTGAGTAGATCTTTTGTGTCTTTTAAAAATGATGGCAACTTGAAAACCATAACTTTCAGAAGAAAAAAAAATCTATGAATTTTGAAAGAGGCTCTGTGACTGATCCTGTCGCTGATAATAGGTATGGGTGAAGGCTGAGTCAGGTTCTTATGTACTTTCAGAAGGGAATAGATAACTGGGGTGACTGGATAGGTGACATTTAGGAACTCGTATTCACGCTTGGTGATCCAGCTTTGGTGAGACGCATGTTGTAACATGCCATCAATTTCGGATTTTAAAGAAGCAATAAGGTCACTTCGCAAGGGTTGATAGGAACCAAACAGTTTCAGGTGCTTTCTATTTTCAGAATTATAATAGCTCATGTCCATAACAACTATTGCGTCACCTTTGTCCTCGGGTTTTATGACCATGTCCTTATTCTCCTGGAGATTTTTTAGTGCTTGTCTTTCGGGCTGGAGGAAGATCGTGACATTTTTTTATATACAGTTTCTCATTCATTTTCAACCAGTCTGCCAAACAAGGTGACAAGTGGGCTTGTATGGGTAGGGAATACAAACGATGAGGGTTTTGAGAAAGAACGAGGAATAGGGGAGGGACCGCTGTGTTGGGGTTCCCCTTTCTTAGTAGGGTCTTTCGATATGTAGCTTGTACTGGATCTGTTCAGAGGGGAAAATAAAAATTTCAGGTGCAGTTGTTGCATGAATTTGTAGGTATTTGAAGGCTTTCATGTTTTGATTAGTGGATAAAGACTGTCCCTTACTTAACATAGACTCCTGCGTCAGTGTCAAGGATGTTTTGTAGAGGTTCAGGACAGGAACTTGCCTGTCCTGGGTGACCACCTTAGGGGACCCCGTGCCCCATCTGCCCCTCCTGGTCTTCTTCTTCTTGGTGGTTGGTGTCTGGCTGGGTGGGTGGATAGCTCGGTCTTCCGCAAAAGGGGGTGCATGGTCTCATTGTCTGTGTCACTTGGAGTGCTCATCTGGTGATCGGTTGAGAAGAGATTGCCACCTGCCTGTCTGCAGGTGTATCTTGTGTTTGTTCCCTGGCTACAAAGACTTTGTTGTCTTTGTAGCCCTTTTAAGTCCCTAATTTTATCCCCCAAGACTGCTGTAATTGTTTTTTTAGCATCTCAATGGAGGTGGTCATTTCTCAAGCAAATTCAGCTGCGTCATCTGATTTAGGGAGTTCTTTGATTTTTCTCTATACCATTTGTATAGCTCTCGAAAGGTTTAAGCGGCATTCTGCCTTTTACATACAGTTTTCAGGCATTAGTTTTCAGCCATGAACTACAATCCCGACGCTGGGTTTTAACCTTTAGAAACTTAACTAATCGTTGCAGTAAGATGCACTTACTGTAGCAGTTTTGCATAGATCCATATAGCTATGGGTGCCTCCGTCCGAAAAAACTACACTTCCCAAGTTATGCATTCACACAGGTGTTCAGATCATGCTAGATACACTACATAACCAAAAGTATGTGGACACCTGCTCGTTGAACATTTAATTCCAAATTCATGCGCATTAATATGGAGTTGGTCACCCCTTTGCTGATATAACAGCCTCCACTCTTCTGAGAAGGCTTGTCAATACAACATTGCTGCAGGGACTTGTTTCCGTTCAGCCAGAAAAACATTTGTGAGGTCGAGCACTATTGTTGGGCGATTAGGCATGGCTCGCAGTCGGCGTTCCAATTCATCCCAAAAGTGTTCGATAGAGTTGAGGTCAGGGCTCTGTGCAGGCCAGTCAAGATCTTCTACACCAATCTCGAAAAACCATTTCTGTATGGACCTCGCATTGTCATGCTGAAACAGGAAAGAGCCTTCCCTAAACTGTTGCCAGGAAGTTGGAAGTACAGAATCATCTAGAATGCCATTGTATGCTGTAGCATTAAGATTTCCCTTCACTGGAACTAAGGGGCCTAACCCGAACCATGAAAAACAGCCCCAGCCTTATTCCTCCTCCACCAAACTTTACAGTTGGCACTATGCAGTTAGGCAGGTAGCGTTCTCCTGGCATCTGCCAAACCGAGATTTGTCCATCGGACTGCCAGATGATGAAGCGTGACTCATCACTCCAGAAAATGCATTTCCACTGCCCCAGAGTCCAATGTCTTTACACCACTCCAGCTGATGCTTGACATTGCGCATGGTGATCTTAGACTTTTGTGTGGCTGCTTGGCCATGGAAACCCATTTCAGAAATCTCCCGACGAACAGTTATTGTGCTGATGCTGCTTCCAGAGGCAGTTTGGAACTCGGTAGTGAGTGTTGCAACCGAGGATATACGTTTTTTTAGCCCTCACCTGTCCCGTTCTGTGAGCTTGCGTGGCCTACCACTTCGCGGCTGACACGTTGTTGGCCCAAGACATTTCCACTTCACAATAACAGTACTTACAGTTAACCAGGGCAGCTCTTGCAGAGAAGAAATTTTACGAATGGAATTATTGGAAAGGTGGCATCCTATGACCATGGCACCTTGAGAATCACTGAGCTCTTCAGTAAGGCCATTCTACTGCCAGTGTTTGTCTATGGAGATTGCATGGCTGTGTGCTCGATTTTATACACCTGTCACCAACGGGTTTGGCTGAAATAGCCGAATCCACTAATTTGAAGTGGTGTCCACATACTTTTGTATATATAGTGTAGCTAATTAGCGCAGGTGGACGCCTCGTCTTCCGTCTGTTTTCTTTAAACAAGCACTGTAACATGGAGATAAGGCTGTGTGGGAACACTAGCCCTAACAAGGTGTGTATCAATTTAACCTTCTGTTTTTGAAAATTATTTATTGTTGATATGAAAGATAAGGTCCTTATGCTTCCAAAACAGTACCGCAAGTGACGGGTGTTGATGTTCAGCTTGAGCGTTGGGGCTCTTAACAAAACCCCCCCTGTACAGAAGAAGCCTTCGTCCAATGACTCTTATGTGTAATTGGTTTAATCAATAATGAGAACCTCAAGGTTAAAAGTGCACTTGTTAGTATCTGCTCCCATCTGGTATGCCAATAATACCATCAGCATATTTTCAATGTCATCTTAAGTTTCTATAGTTCAGTTCCTATAGTTCAGAATAGAACGTGCACAGATTTCATCTGTCTCTTGTCGATGATAGAATGCTGGCCAGTCTAATAGTAAAAATACTTTTGGGCTATCTGTTCTTCACTATACATTTTTTTGGACAACTTTTACTTCACTACATTTCTAAAGAAAATAATGTACTTTTTACATTACATTACATTTAAGTCATTTAGCAGACGCTCTTATCCAGAGCGACTTACAAATTGGTGCGTTCACCTTAAGACATCCAGTGGAACAGCCACTTTACAATAGTGCATCTAAATCTTTTAAGGGGGGTGAGAAGGATTACTTTATCCTATCCTAGGTATTCCTGAAAGAGGTGGGGTTTCAGGTGTCTCCGGAAGGTGGTGATTGACTCTGCTGTCCTGGCGTCGTGAGGGAGTTTGTTCCACCATTGAGGGGCCAGAGCAGCGAACAGTTTTGACTGGGCTGCGCGGGAACTGTACTTCCTCAGTGGTAGGGAGGCGAGCAGGCCAGAGGTGGATGAACGCAGTGCCCTTGTTTGGGTGTAGGGCCTGATCAGAGCCTGGAGGTACTGAGGTGCCGTTCCCCTCACAGCTCCGTAGGCAAGCACCATGGTCTTGTAGCGGATGCGAGCTTCAACTGGAAGCCAGTGGCTTCATACATTTTCCTGACACCCAAAAGTACATTGTGAATACTTAGAAAGACAGGAAATTGTCGAATTCACATACATCAAGAGAACATCCCTGGTCATCCCTACTGCCTCTGACCTGGAGGACTGACTAAACACACATGCTTAATTTGTAAATGATATCTGAGTTTTGGAGTGTGCCCCTGGCTATCTGTAAATTTAAAACAAAAACAAGAAAATGGTGCCATCTGGTTTGCTTAATATGAAGAATTTGAAATTATTTTGATACTTAAGTATATTAAAAACGAAATACTTTGACTCCCCTAGTATTTTAATGGGTGACTTTTACTTGAGTCATTTTCTATTAAGGTATCTTTACTTTTTCTCAAGTATGACAATTGGTTACTTTTTCCACCACTGACCATAGGGAGGAAATTGTTGGCATTCCTCAATACTGAAGCAAACATAGCAGTTTGTCCATAGTGACACAAGAGGGGGGAAAGTCCCCAACAAGCAAACACATACCCCCCCCCACACACACGATTCACGGGCTATCCTCTTCCACCGCCTAGTTATACTATGCTAGTTCTATCTCTCTATATTACTTCTATACAGTCTACCATCCAATAACCTACTCCGTGCAGAGTCGTTTCATTACAGAGCAGTGATAATAGTATGCCAGATTCCATTCAATAGGAGAAGAAGACTAAAATAATTAGTCCAAAATAAAGGAGTAAGTGACCCGTTTCAAAATGGAACAGCGATAATGTTATAGGGAAGACATTTAGTAATGCGCAACTTCATCCAAAGTTTTGCATGCCAGCTGATGTTCTTACGTTGATTTGCAAGACATCCACATACTAGCCTACTTCCAGATGCCATCTGATTTGACACGACCATACTATACCACAGGCAGACAGTGACAACATCCTACAGGACACTTGGTGTCAGTCTTTTTTTAAATGAAGAGAGCACGACTATAGCCAACTATAACAACAACAATACAGTAGGTACTAGAAGGCGTATATCATTGCTTAGAACCAAACTGGAAGGGGAGAGACGTAAAACAAAAACCATACGTCGATTTTAATAGATGAGCATTAAATAACATACGAACATATGGATAAAGGGGTGGTCACAATGTGCAGAATAAACATCACCCATAGTGAGAACGGAAGATCGATATATTGTCGCAACAAAATGCATCCCGCCTCAAGTATCAGGTCTATAACGTAGCCTAAAGGATAGCAGCAACATTCTGACAGCATCGCTACATTGTAGACACGATACTTATTCGGGTCCGTGTTGTTATGAACAAACAACCAACCGTTGACCAAACATTGAAATGTTTCAATAACTGTTTGAAAACATATTATAACCGTGGAACAAGTGAATACATGTTATAACACTCATGTAAAATACTTGATCAATGAAAAATAACTTCGTACGTACGCCCAGAGGAGGTGGATCAGTTCAAGGAATTATTAAAGGAATTAGCAGCGAGGGAAATTACAAAAAAGAGAGAGATGTGAAATGTACACTTTTTTAATATAACGTACCTTTCATGTGAAAAACAAATCCTAATTCCTTTTCAAAAACAATGAATCCGATCAAGTTGCATCAAAACGCTATAGTACATCCAATTTTGTCGTCAGCAAATGCAGACTAAAGTTTTACATTTAAACGGGGATTACACGCGTGTGTCGAGCGCCAGACTTCTATCCCTTTGGAACAGTAATAAGTAGGAATACATGTGGAAGGTGGAAGGGTGGCCTCAAACCATGGATAGGGGGGTTAGTACAGATTTGATATACTTTAGTAGTTGTTTTAATACCGATTGTTATTCCGTGAAAATATCTGTAAATGCATGTCTATTTTAATAGTCCAAGTATTCTCCTAGAGATATTTCGTTGCTCTTTTGATATCTATAAAGACTATGTAGATCGTAGGCAACTGCTCCCCCCTCAACGACTACCAGTTGGTATCGCCCACGGCTGCCTGTCATTCCATTCCTCCAGTCCCATGATTCCACACTGTAGCAGTGCAGTAGTATTTTGGAAGCCTGGTGGCATGGAGTGGGTAATACTGTATTTAGTAGTCTATTCTTGAAGGGAATTTCCACTCAAAAACTATATTTTGTTATTTTTTTCATTAGTACACTGTTGATAGTCCCTAAATGTTTTGTATGTCAGCAGTCAAGTTTTCAAGATGTTTGACTTTCAAGAAGCAAAGTGTCATAGGCCACATCAACACGATGATACAAAATGACATGTATAGGTATAGAGTTTGAAACAGTCAACGTTTCTGCTTGATTTTAGATGTATAAGTCATAGGCTACTGGAATCATAATATGGATGGGGAGAAGATAATAAATACACCACATTTTTAAAGTAAGGATCATCCAAGAATGTCATCAGCATTTAGACTACTACAGTAGACTATAGGATAGTAGATTATAGGCTGCACATTGCAGAACTGGTTTGGTTTTAGAGAGAAGCTGCTTGTCTGTATTTTCCCATTGTGAAGAAATTACATGTGGTATGACCCTAAAAAGCTCCTGTTACAATGGACTCTGGAGGACCATAAGACTTTATCCTGCTAGTCCAGAGCACCTCCCCTTACAAATGGCCCTGGTTACCTTATGTGTCCAGGTTAAAGTTAGTGCAGTAAATAGGGAATATTGGGTGCCATTTGGGACACAGCCAGAGTTTAGGAAATGTATAGTGGGCAAGGACCTAGTTTGAGAAAAGTGCTCCAAAATCCTGCTAATGCACACAGTATATGCTGTAAATGGGACAGCATTTTTATGTGTCCTAGACTAAGTTTAGTCTTGCGGACCAGACTTTCTCCCCAAGCTCTATGCAACAGCCTCTGGACGGGGTTAGACTGAATTTTATGAAAAGGAACCCTCAAGGAATACATTCACGAAAATGGTTCGCTCCTCCAGACAGTGGGTCACGTTTGCAGTAGCTTGCTATATGAAGCAGGCAGACAGGCATCGAGGCATTCAGTTGCTGTTCGATTTAATGTTAGAATGGGCAAAATGAGTGACCTATGCGACTTTGAGCGTTGTATCATCGTCAGTGCCAGGTGCGCTGGTTCCAGTATCTCAGAAACGGCCGGCCTCCTAGGCTTCTCACGCACGACAGTGTCTAGGGTTTACCGAGAATGATATGACAAACAAAAAACATTGTCAGTGGCAGTCCTGTGAGCGAAAACAGCTCATTGATGAGAGGTTGAAGGAGAATGGCAAGAATCATGCAAGCTAACAGGCGGGCCACAAACAGGCAAATTACGAAGCAGTACAAACAGCAGTGAGCAGAACGGCATCTCAGAACGCACAACTTGTCGGTCCTTGTCACGGATGGGCTATTGCAGCAGATGACCACACACGGGTTACACTCCTGTCAGCTAAAAAACAGAAGACGCAGCTCCAGTGGGCACGCCACCAACACTGGGAAATTGAGTAGTGAAAAACCATCGCCTGGTCCGACGAATCCCGGGTCCTGTTGCGATATGCTGATGACAGAGTCAGGATTTGGCGTAAGCAGTATGAGTCCATGACCCCATCCTGCCTGGTGTCAACGGTACAGGCTGGTGGCGGTGGTGTAGTGGTGTGGGGAATGTTTTCCTTTTACACATTAGGTCCCTTGATACCAATTGAGAAACATTTGCATGCCCCAAGGAATTCAGGCTGTTCTGGAGGGTGGTCTGACCTGGCACTAGATGTGTGAACCTAATAAATTGGCCACTGAGTGTATGTCAACGTATGTTTAATACTTCCATCAAAATATGTTTTATTATTTTATGAATCATCTCACAGCCCTGCAACTAGGGCTGTTGCGGTGACCATATTACTGCCACACCAGGAGTCATGAGTCATGACCGCGGTAAAATTCCACCTGACTCTGACTCTGGACATGTGTTGGTAAAACCCAACTCGCTAAATACCTGAGTTAATGGCCTGGTACTTAGTGCTCTGTTGTCCCTCTAACAACTCAATCAACTCAATCAATGCAAATGCAATCAAAATTCACATCATAAAAACAGCATCAATTTTTTTAAACTCACCTCACTGTGATGATCAATTTGAAGAGATACTTAACATGTGAGACTGGCAGTTTTGACCGGCTGACAAAATGTCATGACCGCCACAGCCCTACCTGCAACACCTTCGTAAGAGAGAGAATGTCTAGTTGTACAACCCTCAACCAATCACAAGGCTGGAATACTTTCCTTGGAAGTTTCCTTCCTCGTCTTGCCTTTTCCTGTATAATGTCATCGTCAGTAGTGGCAATATGGTCAACTTGGAGTAGGCTTCATCCCAAATGGCACCCTATTCCCTATATAGTGTACTACTTTTGACCAGGGCCCATAGTGCAGTAAATAGTGCACTACAGGGGATAGGGTGCCATTTGGAATGTACAGGTGATCTCTGATCAGCCCCTCTTTGTTGCTCTGTTGACATGTAATTAGGGCAACCATAGAAATATAATTACTAGAGAAGAAAAAGCCCCTCAGACAACAATTAATTTATACTTGAATGGGAGTGCTCATTCTAGTCATTTGATTTATATGGACCCAACCCAGTGCAGACTGCCTGCCTGTCAGTGTAGAGAAATGGAGTGGCCAACATGAAAAGGGGCATGGTCGGAAGTGTGCCTACTCAGGCCATGCTAAACCCCCTTGGCCCTGCTCGTAGTGCTTTGATGTGACTGTAGAAAAGCTGGGCCCTGTGAACTACAAAGCCACCGAGACCATTCACCCCAGGACCCATAGACCACAAATCCCCATTCCCTGTCCTGTCTGTCTCCACCGCAGAGCTACTCAGGTTACATTTACATTACATTTACATTTAAGTCATTTAGCAGACGCTCTTATCCAGAGCGACTTACAAATTGGTGCATTCACCTTATGACATCCAGTGGAACAGTAGTGCATCTAAATCTTTTAAGGGGGAGGGTGAGAGGGATTACTTTATCCTATCCTAGGTATTCCTTAACCTGTTGCCTCTACTTGGGACGCTTGCGTCCCAACTAGAGCTCTGGAAATGCAAATGCGCTACGCTAAATGCTAATAGTATTAGTTAAAACTCAAAAGTTCATTAAAATACACATGCAGGGTATCAAATTAAAGCTACACTCGTTGTGAATCCAGGCAACAAGTCCGATTTTTAAAATGCTTTTCGGCGACAGCATGAGAAGCTATTATCTGATAGCATGCACCAATACACTACAACAGAAAAGCACAGCAGGGGACGTAAACAAAATAATTAGCATTTCGGCGTTACACAAACCGCACAATAAAATAGAAAACAGTCATTACCTTTCACCATCTTCTTTGTTGGCACTCCTAGATGTCCCATAAACACTATTGGGTCTTTATTTCGATTAAATCGGGCCATATAAAGCCAAGATATCGTTATATGTAGACTGTGTGATAAACGAAAAAAAACAGCGATTTCACAACGTAACGTCATTTTTAAAATTCAAAAAGTAGACGATAAACTTTCACAAAACACTTCGAAATACGTTTGTAATGCTACTTTAGGTATTAGTAAACGTTAATAAGCGATAAAAATCATCCGTAGGCGATGTAAATATCATTAGCTGTCGTCTTGGAAAAAATTTCAGGAGAGAGCTCTTCCGGAATGATCTGGGCGGAGACCGGAGGTAAGTCGTGCCCCTCTTTCGGTTCAACCAAGAATCAAAGAGGATTCAATTCACAAGACTCTAGACAACATGGGGATGCTGTGGGAGTTGAATGCTCGGTCTTGTCTAATTCGGCTCACTGTTAACAATTGCTGGAAGTGGCGCAAGGATATTTATTTCCATTTTCTGTGATCAGGTTTTCCTGCGCTTTCTGATGTAACGCACGTTATGTAATAGCCACAGTCGTGATTTAACCAGTTTTAAAAACGTCCGAGGGTTTCCTATCCACACATTCTAACCATATGAACGTACTATATTCCTGGCATGAGTAGCAGGGCGCTGAAATGTTGCGCGATTTTTAACAAAATGTTCAAAAAAGTAGAGGGTCGACTGAAGAGGTTAAAGAGGTGGGGTTTCAGGTGTCTCCGGAAGGTGGTGATTGACTCCGCTGTCCTGGCGTCATGAGGGAGTTTGTTCCACCATTGGGGGGCCAGAGCAGCGAACAGTTTTGACTGGGCTGAGCGGGAACTGTACTTCCTCAGTGGTAGGGAGGCGAGCAGGCCAGAGGTGGATGAACGCAGTGCCCTTGTTTGGGTGTAGGGCCTGATCAGAGCCTGGAGGTACTGAGGTGCCGTTCCCCTCACAGCTCCGTAGGCAAGCACCATGGTCTTGTAGCGGATGCGAGCTTCAACTGGAAGCCAGTGGAGAGAGCGGAGGAGCGGGGTGACGTGAGAGAACTTGGGAAGGTTGAACACCAGACGGGCTGCGGCGTTCTGGATGAGTTGTAGGGGTTTAATGGCACAGGCAGGGAGCCCAGCCAACAGCGAGTTGCAGTAATCCAGACGGGAGATGACAAGTGCCTGGATTAGGACCTGCGCCGCTTCCTGTGTGAGGCCTGGTCGTACTCTGCGGATGTTGTAGAGCATGAACCTACAGGAACGGGCCACCGCCTTGATGTTAGTTGAGAACGACAGGGTGTTGTCCAGGATCACGCCAAGGTTCTTAGCGCTCTGGGAGGAGGACACAATGGAGTTGTCAACCGTGATGGCGAGATCATGGAACGGGCAGTCCTTCCCCGGGAGGAAGAGCAGCTCCGTCTTGCCGAGGTTCAGCTTGAGGTGGTGATCCGTCATCCACACTGATATGTCTGCCAGACATGCAGAGATGCAATTCGCCACCTGGTCATCAGAAGGGGGAAAGGAGAAGATTAATTGTGTGTCGTCTGCATAGCAATGATAGGAGAGACCATGTGAGGTTATGACAGAGCCAAGTGACTTGGTGTATAGCGAGAATAGGAGAGGGCCTAGAACAGAGCCCTGGGGGACACCAGTGGTGAGAGCACGTGGTGTGGAGACGGATTCTCGCCACGCCACCTGGTAGGAGCGACCTGTCAGGTAGGGACGCAATCCAAGCGTGGGCCGCGCCGGAGATGCCCAACTCGGAGAGGGTGGAGAGGAGGATCTGATGGTTCACAGTATCGAAGGCAGCCGATAGGTCTAGAAGGATGAGAGCAGAGGAGAGAGAGTTAGCTTTAGCAGTGCGGAGCGCCTCCGTGATACAGAGAAGAGCAGTCTCAGTTGAATGACTAGTCTTGAAACCTGACTGATATGGATCAAGAAGGTCATTCTGAGAGAGATAGCGGGAGAGCTGGCCAAGGACGGCACGTTCAAGAGTTTTGGAGAGAAAAGAAAGAAGGGACACTGGTCTGTAGTTGTTGACATCGGAGGGATCGAGTGTAGGTTTTTTCAGAAGGGGTGCAACTCTCGCTCTCTTGAAGACGGAAGGGACGTAGCCAGCGGTCAGGGATGAGTTGATGAGCGAGGTGAGGTAAGGGAGAAGGTCTCCGGAAATGGTCTGGAGAAGAGAGGAGGGGATAGGGTCAAGCGGGCAGGTTGTTGGGCGGCCGGCCGTCACAAGACGCGAGATTTCATCTGGAGAGAGAGGGGAGAAAGAGGTCAGAGCACAGGGTAGGGCAGTGTGAGCAGAACCAGCGGTGTCGTTTGACTTAGCAAACGAGGATCGGATGTCGTCGACCTTCTTTTCAAAATGGTTGACGAAGTCATCTGCAGAGAGGGAGGAGGGGGGGGGGGAGGAGGATTCAGGAGGGAGGAGAAGGTTGCAAAGAGCTTCCTAGGGTTAGAGGCAGATGCTTGGAATTTAGAGTGGTAGAAAGTGGCTTTAGCAGCAGAGAGAGAAGAGGAAAATGTAGAGAGGAGGGAGTGAAAGGATGCCAGGTCCGCAGGGAGGCGAGTTTTCCTCCATTTCCGCTCGGCTGCCCGGAGCCCTGTTCTGTGAGCTCGCAATGAGTCAATGAGAATGGGGTTACCAGGCCTACTCTGAGACATAGAAGTAGGGATCGTAGCAATCGAGGAAACACAAGCTAATTCATTAGGACAGGATCCAGTGGAAAGCTGAGTCACCTGTCATTACGGTTGTTTATACCATATTCAACAGACTATTACAACAGGTAGCCTGGCTTATTGTACATCGCAGGTGTTGACTGCAATGCATGCACGCACACACACGCACACACACACACACACACACACACACACACACACACACACACACACACACACACACACACACATACTATATACCTGGGCATCACTTATCTTGTTACCTTGTGAGTGATTAAACTCTGTTACTAAACCCATTCTCTCCCTGAGCCTCCACTAGTGTGATAGTCCTAATGTGTTACAGTCATCACACATCTCCCCCTCACCACCCTACTCCAACCCACCCCTCCTGTCCACCTCCCCCACCCTCCTGCCCGTGTCTGAAAGATTTGTCTTGATTTGATTAGTTGTTCCAAGCCAGAGTGTGTGGAGGGAGAGGAGAGAGAGGTGGGCTTTTTGTTGGGGCATAATCACACTAATTGAAATGACTCCCCCCTGCGTCTCTCTCCGGTCCCTTCCCCTTGCCCCCCCACCTGTCTGCTTTCCCCTTCTCTACTTTTCCTCCAGCTTTACTCCTTTGTCTCTTCCAGTCTCAGGTTAGGTTGAGTAGACCAGAGGTTCCGTCATTATGGAAAGCCCTTGAAGTGAGCTCTGCCTTTCGCATTGAAATGTGTCCCTAGCCAGTAATGAAACGTCTGTACACATGTATCATTTAGTATTTTGGAAATTATGCGACATACGTGTGTGCGTGTCTGTTTGTTTGTTTGTGAGAGAGAGAGAGAGCGCTCATAGTTGGGTGATATGATCTGAATAATTTCACTTGTGGTAAGGCGTTGGTTATATGTCTTTTATTATCTTCCCTTATTTTAGCTCTTCTCCAAAGATCTAAATACAAGTGCTGTCCATCGCAACACATTCAAAATTCTCAGTACCACAGTTATTATGTGTTCAATATCACATCCTATTCAGTCTTTCCTTTAGAATAACACCATTGTCACCAAGCTACCTGCTTAAAGTCATTCTTCTTTTACGTAACATTTTGTGTCATTGCCTTGAGTGAGATGCTTTAGAGAATTCTTCTTTCCTACTTCGACAACAACGGGCATCTGTTTTTCCAAACCCTTGGAGCCTGCTTTGAAATCAGAGAAGGCAAGCAGTATACAAATGAAAGCCGAGCAGATGTTCTCTAATTGCTGGTCTTTGGGGCTGAGTCTTATGTAAGAACGATGTGGATGCTACCATGATTACGGATAATCCACTATAAATGAATGGTAAATAATGTTTTGTGTCATGTTGGAGTCACTTTTATTGTTAATAAGAATAAAATGTGTTTCTAAACACCTATACATTAATGTGAATGCAAACATGATTATGGATCATTCTGAAAGAATCGTGAATAATGATGAGTGAGAAAGTTACAGAGGGTCAAAGATCATAACCCCAAGACATGTTAACCTCTCACCGTTACAATAACAGGGGAGGTTAGCATGTCTTGGGGGTATGATATTATTGACGATTCATTCAAGATTATCCGTAATCATGGTAGCATCCACATTAATGTACAAGTGTTTAGAAACATATTCTATTCTTCTTCCTAATATTGAGTTGCACCCCCTTTTGACCTCGAAACAGCCTCAATTCATCGGGGAATGGACTCCACAAGGTTCGAAAGCGTTCCACAAGGATGCTGGTCCATGTTGACTCAAATGCTTCCCACAGTTGTGTCAAGTTGGCTGGATGTCCTTTGGGTGGTGGACCATTCTTGATACACACTGGAAACTGCTGAGAGTGAAAAACCCAGCAGTGTTGCAGTTCTTGACACATTCAAACCGGGGCACCTGGCACCTACTACCAAACCTTGTTCAAAGGCACTTAAATCTTTCGTCTTGATCATTCACCATCTGATTGGCACACATACACAATCCAATAAAGTCTCAATTGTCGATAGGCTTAAAAATCCTTCTTTGACCTGTCTCCTCCCCTTCATCTACACTGATTGAAGTGGATTTAACAGGTGACATCAATAAGGATTATAGCTTTCACCTGGACTCACCTGGTCAATCTGTCATGGAAAGAGCAGATGTTCCTAACGTTTTGTACACATTCTGTAATATATGTTGGAATGTATTTCAAATGTATTAAATATAAATATTTTTAAATGCATTATTTTGCCAATCCTAAAATGTTTTATCAAAAAATATATTTTACATTCAAAAAAATCCATATGGGTACCACCAGAACTTTTATGGGCCTCTTGTGATCTAGATCTTAAAGTAGTCTCTGAGCTCCAAAAACAAGCCCAATAAAAATTGTCCTTGTTTTGGTTGGGGTTTGCTAATAGATTTCAAAGCTATTTTTTTCTGTGTGTTCCACAACAAGGTCCCCCTGTACTCCAGCCTGCTTTCAAATGGAATGGTTTCATTTTCACTACACAATATTGTGAAGGGAAACAGAACAATTATGTCTCAAATCTAAGCTACTTGTACTCACCAAGTAAGTAACAGTCCAACCATTCCAAGTATCTTCTAAAATGGCATCCCTGCATGACCCCAATATAGGATGTAATATTGGGATATAATAGGATATAATACAATATAATATTGTGGCAGCAGTACCCATCTATACTCATCAGGCAAACAAGGGGCAGATGGTCGGTCAGAGAATTCAATCTACCCCATCATCAAAAAAAGGGAGGAGGGAGGGGAGGATAGAAGGAGAGGATAAACAGTGTTCAGGGGTGAAAAAAGGGTAATTCAGCTGATTGAATACAACTCCACACTAACTGATCTGCTGTTATTGGGTTTCTTACATGATTATGACATGGTAATGGTTTAGCCATCTGACTGAATTGATCAAAAATGTGTCAAACTGACTGGTGGCCATAAGGTGCTTAGAGAGATATGCACTCATGGAGAAGCAGTGTCACTAGGTGATCGAAAGCAGTAGTAGGAGCAATGTAGCGACTTCAAATCTACTCACAATAGTATCTTGTTAAGTTTAGCCTTAGTTGTGTATGAAAATCCCCATCTGATGGAGATAAGAAAAGATGGTGATGATATCTGTGTGTGCAGAGGCCCCGGCGCATTGTAACAGTCTGTCTTACAGAGACACACAGAAGTGGATCCCTGCAGAAAGAAAGAAAGAAAGCAGGGATGAGGAGACATTGATTTTAGTCATTGTGCCAAAGCCTTTTTCCTTCCACTGCTGTCGGCAGAATCCATATGTCATTAGTCTTCCTCCACAGCACTGATGCCATAATAATGCTGTAAGTCATTAGGCATACGTTATCTAGCCTAATGATATCTAGCCTCACAAATACAGCCTGTTTTTACTGTGGTTATATTAAATGTTTATACCGGTATTTATATTATTATTTGTAAATGTGTGTGCTATTAACATTATGTATATAATACTACACTCTTTTTTGAGTAAGCCCTTTGCCTTAAAAACTGCATCATCACTGGTACAGTGACAAAAAAAAAGCAAAATAATTTTTTGATAGGATGTTCTCTGTGATTCTTAATGTAAACATTTAGGGCAGTAGTGTATCTGTACATGTCAGTGCCAGGGACATTGGGCAGAAAAACCAATACATTACTTAAGTGTAGAATAAAACATTTGAGCTGAAAGACGATTGTTCACCAATAAAAGCCTAATTCAGAAAAAACAATAACTACCTTGATGGTGTTATTGTTAGGTTTAGACAATTCCCTCTGTATCGCCAAGACAAAGAGGTCAGGCATCGCTAGTGGAAGCAATGCCATACACACACACACACACGCACACACACACAGACTGTCCTCAACATCATTCTATCTCTCCTCTCTGGAGAATGGCACCACAAAGAGCCAGAAAGCCCAGCACCAGACGGTACATCAACACTGAGGAGAGAATGGACAATGGGCACCTCTGAACCAGTCCTTTCACCACCATCAGTGCCCATGTACGAAGGCCTGAGTCTGTGTCCCAAATGGCACCATATGCCCTATAGTGTACTGCTTTTGACCAGGACCCATAGGGCACGATATAGGGGTATAGGGTGCCATTTGGAATGCACACTGAGTCAGCTCAGACCCTATACAGTACAGAATGTAGCGTTTTATTGCATCATGAACCAGTCCTTTCTCTTCTCATCAAGCCTAGGAGCAGATGAAGAAGGCCCGGATAGAGATGATGCCACTGTCTTGTCCTTCTTTATGTCATCCTTGCCTGTGACCATGCACGAATAGGCCCGAGTCAGCCCAGACCCACTGACAAAGAATATAGTTCTAGGCTCCTTGTCATTGCACTGTTATCTGTGGCAGTGACGTCACACCTTTCATCACTTGGTTAATTAGTCAAACAAAAAATATAGTTCATCTGTGTGTGAGACAGAGTGGCAGGACCAGGAAGGCGACCTTAAGGATAGGAACAGTCACGAATCGGACGCATTCCAGCTAAAATAAAATATAACATCATCAAAACCCGGAAACCCCAACCTCCTTTCTCCTTGAATCGTTGATATATACTTTCTAAGGCTGTCAGAGGTATGATGTGAAACACATTCTCCAAAGATTTGTCATCTACACGGAACAATAATATTAACACAACATGTAAAGTGTTGGTCCCATGTTTCAGGAGCTGAAACAAAAGATCCCAGACGTACTCGCAAAAATCTCTCAAATGTTGTGCACAAATTTATTTACATCCCTGTTAGTGAGCATTTCTCTTTTGCCAAGATAATACATTCACTTGACAGGTGTGGCATATCAAGAAGCTGATTAAACAGCATTGCCATTACACAGGTGCACCTTGTGCCGGGGAAAATAAAAGGCCACTCTAAAACGTGCCGTTTTGTCACACAACACAATGCCACAGATGTCTCAAGTTTTGAAGGAGCGTGCAACTGGCATGCTGACTGCAGGAATGTCCACCAAAGCTGTTGCCAGAGAATTTAATATTCATTACTCTACCATAAGCCACCTACAACATCATAACCACAGACCAGGTGTTTGGCGTTGTATGGGCAAGTGGCTTGCTGATGTCAACATTGTGAACAGATCGCCTCATGGTGGTGGTGGGGTTATGGTATGGGCAGGCATAAGCTACGGACAATGAACACAATTGCATTTTATCGATGGTAATTTGAATGCACAGAGTACTGTGACGAGATCCTGAGGCCCATTGTGAGGCCCATTTGTTTTTAAAGGTATCTGTGACCATATCTGTATTTCCAGTCATGTGAAATCCATAGATTAGGGCCTAATTCATTTCTTTCAGTTGACTGATTTCCTCATGTGATTTTGTTTATATTTTTGTTCAGTGTATAAAGGAATGGAGAGATGGAAACAGAGTCACACTCTTGAAGACCTGAGTGAATAGGTCATCAGATACCGTAAGTCCTCCACATGAAGGTGTTCTAATGCTACTAGCCTAAAATGTGCATTTTATCAGTATTTACAGTATGTTGACTTTGTGTTCTAAAACTGGATAAAGAATCAAGTGTCAAATATGCCCCTCAAGACTCGGTTCCAGGACCTTGATTGTTCTTAACATTTTATGTTACCTTGTGTATAAAAACCCCTACAACCCTTATCCTCCAACTCTACTAGTATTACCCTCTCATGTTAATCACGCTCCCCGCCCCGTCTCCTTCCTCTCACAGGCACAGGTCCTATCTCAGCCTGTGGAGACACAACACAAGTTGTGAGGAAGCAGGGGGGAAGCTGGGAAACACAGGGGGGTGAAGACAGTGGGAGGAATGTGAGCTTGTTTCTCTCTATGATGACACTGAGAAGACAGGAGAGATTTGCCAGCCATCCCAGCCATTGCCAAACGTGCCAACGTGACTATTAAGCCTAAGCACAGAGAGACAGAAAGGGGGAAGAAAGGGAGAAAGGGAGGGAAGGAGAGAAACATAGAGCCAGAGAAGGAGAGAAAACATGAGAGAGAGAGCATCTTATCTGTCATCATCCCGTCAGTAGAGATGACATCACACCTGCGGGAATCCAGGTCACAACAACACCTGCAAGAACACTTTTGTCTTGGGAATACTGACCTTGACACACACACACACACACACACACACACACGTGCATGCACACATGCGCACAAGCACAGACGCACAAATTCACAATCACGTGTGTGCGCAGCCACTCACACACAAACACACACGTGAAGTCAAGCAGGGAGTGAAATACAGTGCATGTTTTCGTTTGTGGTCACTGACATCGTCTATGAAATGTCTGATATAGGGAGGCCAGGCAGTGTGGTGGCAGGACAACAAACTCTCCCTCAAGCTGATCGTGGACTACAGGAAAATGAGGTCAGAACAGGCCCCCATTAACATCGACATGGCTGTAGTGGAGAGGGTCGAGAGTTTCAAGTTCCTTGGTGTCCACATCACCAACAAACTATCATGGTCCAAACACACCAAGACAATCATGACGAGGGCACGACAACACCTTTTCACCCTCAGAAGACTGAAAAGATTTGGCATGGGTCCCCAGATCCTCAAAAAGTTCTACAGCTGCACCATCGAGAGCATCCTGACTGGCTGCATCACCACCTGGTATGGCAACTGTTCGGCATCCGACCGTAAGGTGCTACAGAGGGTAGTGCATACGGCCCAGTCCATCACTGTGGCCAAGCTTCCTGACATCCAGGACCTACAAACTAGGCATTGTCAGAGGAAGGCCCAAAAAATGGTCATAGACTCCAGTCACCTAAGTCATATACTGTTCTCTCTGCTACCACACAGAAAGCAGTACCGGAGCGCCAAGTCTAGGTCCAAAAGGCTCCTTAACAGCTTCTACCCCATGCTATAAAACTGCTTACATTGACCCCCCCACCCCTTTGTCTTTACACTGCTGCTTCTCGCTGTTTATTGTCTATGCATAGTCGTTTTACCCCTACCTACATGTACAAATTACCTCGACTAACCTGTACCCCCGCACATTGACTCGATACCGGTACCCCCGTATATCGCCTCGTTATTGTATTGTTTTTATTTTTAAAAATATTTTACTTTAGTTTATTTAGTAAATATTTTCTTAACTCTATTTCTTGAACTGCATTGTTGGTTAATGGCTTGAACGTAAGCTATCCAAGGTAAGGTCTACTACACCTGTTGTATTCGGCTCGTGTGACAAATACAATTTGATTTGATTTGATATACCTTAGAAGAGATCAGAGAAGGGTTCGACCAGTTTCAAACCTGCTCTTTTCATTCTCGTGAGTCCCGTTTGGGCTTCATCGAACTTTGGACTACAGATGCAGCCGAAACCCAAACACTTGTACAGCAAAAAGGCAAATATTTACTTTAACCTTTCTTTTCTATTTCCTTTCTCTACATATAACAGTCACCTCTATAGCCTAAATCTATTTCAGATATAACCTTCCCTTCCCCCTGTATCCTGTCTCCTCTACTGTTAAGGTCATGTGTGTGAATTGTGTTGGTTATGTTTTTAGATTTAGTTGACAGAATCAGTGCAGTAAGCCTGTGTGTGTGTGTGTGTGTGTGTGTGTGTGTGTGTGTGTGTGTGTGTGTGTGTGTGTGTGTGTGTGTGTGTGTGTGTGTGTGTGTGTGTGTGTATTACTATCCTTGTGGGTACCGGAAATCCCCATGTACATGTAGTCCCCACATGGATAGTAAAACAAGGAACGTTTTCCCTTGCGGCGTCATGTCCAAGGTGCCCACGAGGACAAAGATTATTTTAGGGTGACATTAAGGGTTACAATTAGGGTTAGGGGCTAGGGTTAGGGTTAGGTTAAAGGGTTAAGGTTAGAGTTAGGGAAGGGGAAGGGTTCGCTAACATGCTAAGTAGTTGCAAAGTATCTAAGAAGTAGTAAGTAGTTATCCACCCACCCATCCATTTCAACCAACTACCCTCCTTGGTTGGTTGAGTAACATTCTGCCTTATATAACCACACCAATCATAACATATCATACTGATCTGAGTGTCCCGGATTTTAATTTACTATGTTACATCTAGTCTATAAGAGCAGACTGGAGTGTGTGTGTGTGTGTGTGTGTCCGTGTGTCTGTCTGTGTGTGTCTAAGAGTGTGTGCGTGTGCCTTGTGCTGCACACTACGTTCCCCGAGTGAAGCCCTTTCATAGTGATCACACAGCAGGACCAATGGTGCCCCTCTCTTTCAACCTTGAAGGGCTGAAAACTTTTCATCCATGCTGCTATATTTGGCATCTCCTTTGTTAGTGTGAAACGCATTAGAGGAATGCATAAGATGATGAGATTCGAGCTCTCTTTGTAGAGAGACCTAATGGGCTTTACAGAGCAAGCGGAACAGAACAGAACAGGACATACCCGGTATTACCCACAATGCCCTGCAGTGACCAGAGTTCTGACCTCCACTACTACACCAAAAGTTGCTTTCATCCATTTGAAGCAAAGACTTACAGTACAGTGAGTGTATACGTTTTTAGTATGTGTATGTGATCCCTGTGGGAACTGAACCCACAGGGTTGGCCTTAGAGTGGCCTTAGAGTTGCAATCCCACACTAACAACTGAGCAACTAAGCAACACACAAAAGGTCCAACTAGTACCAGTCCCCCGTGCCCTACCTTAGGGAACCAAAAACTCACACTATCTGTGTGTAGTGTATAGTGAAATATGCCATGTGAGGCTTCATTCCTTCACATCCACAGAAACCATATGCTGTGTGTATGTGAAATGGGCAACAGAGAGTAGAGTGTTTGTGTGTGTGTGTTTGTGTGTGTGTGTGTGTGTGTGTGTGTGTGTGTGTGTGTGTGTGTGTGTGTGTGTGTGTGTGTGTGTGGTGTGGGTGGGTGGGTGGGTGGGTGTGTGTGTGTTTTTGGAAATTGAAAGGAAGTGTAAAAGAACCATCTGTTTTGGCAACAGACAGTTGAGATGTGTTGTTTTGATAACATGTTAGCGTACAGGCTAATGTAACAACCTGGGGTCACACCATGCTGGTCTGGTGACAGCCTGACTCAGAAATGGACTGGACGATTCTGTCCGTGTGTGTGTGTGTGTGTGTGTGTGTGTGTGTGTGTGTGTGTGTGTGTGTGTGTGTGTGTGTTTATCATACCAAGTGAGATCACACCAGATTGACTTCAGTATTCAACGTTTGTCCAAGACCCCAGGACGTCGCGAGATACCTTCAGTACTTTCCACTAGGGGCAACTTAAGCACGTATTACCATGTGCGCTCACGGCTTGCTATGGTGTTGTGAATGGAGTTAGAGGATGAGCTTAAACCGTACGCTTTGGCTCTGGGAATTGTGGGTTCAGTCCAAGTGTTTTAACCTTATCCCAAACCTTAACCAGTCGGAGTTAATGCCTAAACTTAACAATCAAGTTTGACCTGTTTTATCAACCTAAACTTCACCCATAGACATGTTTCCCCTTGGACAAAGGTTGAATACTGAAGTGAGACCATGAGGTCATACTTAACCTGGCCTTGTCCCCATTCCTCAGATCTAATATTAGTAATAATTTGGTGGGTGCTTATATTTGTCCTTCACATACAGTCCCAGTCAAAGGTTTGGACACACGTACTCATTCCAGGGTTTTTCATTACTTTTACTATTTTCTACAATGTAGAATAATAGTGAAGACATTAAAACTATGAAATAGCACACATGGAATCATGTAGTAACTGAAAAAGTGTTCAAGGAATCAAAATATATTTTCTATTGAGATTATTGAAAGTAGCCACCCTTTTCCTTGAAGATAGCTTTGCACTCTCTTGGCATTCAATCAACCAGCTTCATGAGGTAGTCACCTGGAATGCACTTCAATTGACAGGTGTGCCTTGTTAAAAGTTCATTTGTGGAATTTATTTCCTTCTTAATGTGTTTGAGCCAATCAGTTATGTTGTGACAAGGTAGGGGTGGTATACAGAAGATAGCCCTATATGGTAAAATACCAAATAGAGCTTGCTTGGGCCATGAAACTTGAGCAATGGACAAATTTGAGATGTTTGGTTCCAACCTCTGTATCTTTGTGAGACGCAGAGTAGGTGAACGGATGACCTCTGCATGTATGGTTCTCCCCGTGAAGCATGGAGGAGGAGGTGTGATGGTGTGGGGGTGCTTTGTTGGTGACACTGACAGTGATTTATTTAGAATTCAAGGCACACTTAACCTATCACAGCATTCTGATGTGATACGCCATCCCATCTAGTTTGCACTTAGTGGGACTATCATTTGATTTCAAAAGGACAAAACACACGTCCAGGATGTTTAAGGACTATTTGACCAAGACATAGAGTGATGGAGTGCTGAATCAGATGACCTGGCCTCCACAATCACCGAACCTCAACCCAATTGAGATTATGTGGGTTGAGTTGGACCGCAGAGTGAAGGAAAAGCAGCCAACAAGTGCTCAGAATATGTGGGAAGTCCTTAAGACTGTTGGAAAATCATTCCTCATGAAGCTGGTTGAGAGAATTACAAGAGTGTGCAAAGCTGTCATCAAAGCAAAGGGTGGCTACTTTGAGGAATATAAAATATAAAATACACTTTTTTGGTCACTACATGATTCCATATGTGTTATTTCATAGTTTTGATGTATGCACTATTATTCTACAATGTAGAAAATAGTGATAATAATGAAAACTCTAAAACTTTTGACCGGTCGTGTAACTTTGCTCTGCGATTCTACAAGCATACACTTCATAGCCTATAGACTATAGACTATGGGTCATTTGATTGAGACCACATTAAATAGTCTATAGGAGCACTTGATATTGCGTGCCCAGCGGAGAATCAGAGATGAGAGGCGGCATCCGGCACACATTGATATATAACCTAATGAGCAACTAATTCTAAAACACTGAGAAATATTGAAATTTCATCAATTTCATGACCCTCCCCTGGATTAGATTAACAAATAAACTCAGCAAAAAAAGAAACGTCCCTTTTGTGCCGGCTCAGCGCTCCTGGTCTCCAGTACGCCTCCTCGGACCAGGATACCCTGCGCCGGCTCTACGCACTGTGTTTCCAGTGCGCCTTCACAGCCCAGTGCGTCCTGTACCAGCGTCCGCACTTGTCGGGCTAAAGTGAGCATCCAGCCAGGACGGGTTGTGCCAGCTCTACTCTCCAGACTTCCAGTGCGCCTCCACGGCCCAGTATATCCTGTGCCAGCTCCACACACCCGGCCTCCAGTGCGTCTCCCCAGCCTGGTACGCCCTGTGCCGGCTCCACGCACCAGGCCTCCAGTGCGCCTCCGCAGTCCGGAGCCTCCTGTGAGGGTTCCCAGTCCGAAGCCTCCAGTGATGATCCATGGCCCGAAGCCTCCAGTGATGATCCATGGCCCGAAGCATCCAGTGATGATCCATGGCCCAAAGCCTCCAGGGATGATCCATGGCAAGAAGCCTGCAGTGATGATCCAGGGACTCCGGACCGTAGATCGTCGCCGGGGACTCCGGACCGTAGATTGTCGCCGGGGACTGGGAACCCCCACTGGAGGCTCCGGAATGGGGACTGTCGCCAGACTGGAAACCGACGCTGGAGGCTCCGGACCAGAGTGATGTCTCCAACGAGGGTTCCCAGTCCGGAGCCTCCAGCGTCGGTTTCCAGTCCGGAGTCCCCGGCGACGATCCATAGTTCGATTCCTCCAGCGATGATTCACGGTCCGGAGCTTCTGGCGACGAGCTTCCGGCGACGATCTCCACACCAGAGGCGCCACCGAAGTTGGCGGTGCAATGAGCGGAGCGGCGTCTGCGTCCCGCACCGGAGCCGCCACCGAGGGTAGATGCCCACCCGGACTCCCCCTATAGGTTCAGGTTTGCGGCCAGAGTCCGCACCTTTGTCCTTTTAATTCTCTATTTTGGTTAGGTCAGGGTGTGACTAGGGTGGGCAATCTAGTTTTCCTATTTTTTTGTTTGGCCTGGTATGGTTCCCAATCAGAGGCAGCTGTCTATTGTTGTCTCTGATTGAGGATCATACTTAAGTCAGCCTTTTTCCCACCTTAGTTTGTGGGATCTTGATTTTGTATAGTTGCTGTGTAGCCAGCAGAACTTTACGTTCGTTTTGCATTTTGTTGTTTTTCGGTGTTCTTTTTAATAAGAGTAAGATGTTCGCCTACCACACTGCACCTTGGTCTCCTCATTCAAACAACAAGCGTAACACTTGCTCAATGACCCATAAACAATTCATGAACATGCACCTGTGGAACGGTCTTTAAGACACTAACAGCTTACAGACGGTAGGCAATTAAGGTCACAGTTATGAAAACTTAGGACACAAAAGAGGCCTTTCTACTGACTCTGAAAAACACCAAAAGAAAGATGCCCAGGGTCCCTGCTCATCTGCGTGAACATTCCTTCGGCATGCTGCAAGGAGGCATGAGGACTGCAGATGTGGCCAGGGCAATAAATTACAATGTCCGTACTGTGAGACGCCGAAAACAGCGCTACAGGGAGACAGGACGGACCCCGTGTAACAACACCTGCACAGGATTGGTACATCCGAACATCGCACCTGCGGGACAGGTACAGGATGGCAACAACTGCCCGAGTTACACCAGGAACGCACAATCTCTCCATCAGTGCTCAGACTGTCCACAATAGGCTGAGAGAGGCTGGACTGAGGTCTTGTAGGCCTGTTGTAAGGCAGGTCCTCACCAGACATCACCGGCAACAACGTCGCCTATGAGCACAAACCCACCATTGCTGGACCAGACAGGACTGGCAAAAAGTGCTCTTCACTGACTAGTCACGTTTTTGTCTCATCAGGGGTGATGGTCGGATTCACGTTTATCGTCGAAGGAATGAGTGTTACAACGAGGCCTGTACTCTGGAGCGGGATCGATTTGGAGGTGGAGGGTCCATCATGGTCTTGGGTGGTGTGTCACAGCATCATCGGACTGAGCTTGTTGTCATTGCAGGCAATCTCAACACGGTGTGTTACAGGGAAGACATCCTCCTCCCTTCCTGCAGGCTCATCCTGACATGACCCTCCAGCATGACAATGCCACCAGCCATACTGCTCGTTTTGTCACTGATTTCCTGCAAGACAGTGTTCTGCCACTGACAATATCAGTGTTCTGCCTTGGCCATCGAAGAGCCCAGATCTCAGACCCATTGAGCACGTCTGGGACCTGTTGGATCGGAGGATCAGGGCTAGGGCAATTCCCCCCAGAAATGTCCGGGAACTTGCAGGTGCCTTGGTGGAAGAGTGGGGTAACATCTCACAGCAAGAACTGGCAAATCTGGTGCAGTCGATGAGGAGGAGAAGCACTGCAGTACTTAATGCAGCTGGTGGCCACACCAGATACTGACTGTTACTTTGGATTTTTAGACCCCCCCTTTGTTCAGGGACACATTATCCAATTTCTTATAGTCACATGTCTGTGGAACTTGTTCAGTTTATGTCTCAGTTGTTGAATCTTGTTATGTTCATACAAATATCTACACATGTTAAGTTTGCTGAAAACAAACACAGTTGAGGACGTTTCTTTTTTTGCTGAGTTTACTAAGCCCTCCCCTTGACTGAAATTGAAATAGCATGACCCTCCCCCATTTCCCTCCAGGTAACCATTCTGTAACATTTCAATCCATCCCTTATAGTGTCTTGTCTACCCATATGAGCTGGGCACTTAATAAATGAAATAAAACAATCAATCAAATGTAACCACAAAACAACCCAAACCTGGTTCACTGAGGTGGTGCCAGCAGCATGAGTCAGAGCCAGGGTTTAAAAGGTCACACAGAGGTCAGATTGGTCCTGGCAGCTGCCTGGTGCCTGCCCTACTCTGCCTGTTGGCAGCAAGGCTGATGAGAAGGAACGGATGACAGTACAGTAGCCTGGTTAACCATTAAACGCTACATTTAATGATTATTCTCAATGGCTCCAGGCTAGGATAACAGAACAGGCGTCCTTGTACCAAATTCAACCCACAACCTCACAACCCCACTATCCAATATATTCACTACTAGATAACAGTATGTCCTTTCTCTGATGAATGTACAGGCATTATAAGAGAGATTGAAAACACATCGAGATATGTATTGATATCAGTATAACAGTTATTTGCCATGAAGAACAGGAAGTCCTACCTCAGGTATCCTAAAGTTAACCTCACTGTCCACTAGTAATGGTCTCATTATGGGTAATGTACCTCCCTCTGAATGGCCAGGGTTGAAGGATTTATTGTCACTCACTTCCCAGTAGCAGGTTCAGGAGTAAGTCCATCAGCAGGACTAAAGTGAATGGGTTTACTCTGGGTGAGACCTATATAGCACAACTCAGTCACCAGGTTATTGTGTGTCCTGATAACATGTCACCACTAGTACAACACAGTTACTAGGTTATTGTATGTCCTGATACAGGTCACTGCTAGTTTCTCACTGAGTCATAAATCAAGAGCATTATGGAACTCTCAAAAGGGACTGTTGATGCACAAGCTCTCTGTAACTTTCATAGGAAACTGAAAACAATGTCAATGTAGCCAGATGCCATGAAGAGAAAGGCTACAGGCTGTCTGCCTTAAAACAACAAACCCAAACACCCCCGTACATTTTCTCCAGTCCCCAAACAAGCACACGCACATGCACATCCATACACACACATATACACACACGCACACGCAAGCATACATTTCCTCCAGCCCCCACCCGCAACCATGGAATGTGCCTGTTTGTTTCTTCTAGCCTGCATTGTTAGCCATCAACATGTGTCCATGGCTGCCTGTCCTCTCTGCCACCAATACCACAAAGACCAACATGCTTCTGCAAGGCTTCAAACTCTCTCAAACTCACTCCTGTACATGCATCTTTATATACTCTGAATAGTTGCTCAGTATACTGTATTCATGGAACACTGAGAAGTGAATACTGAGTAATTTGGTAGAGAAGAGGTAGAGCAGGAAGGTAGAGAGGTGGGTCTACCATTGCTCCCTCCCCCATCCCTCCTGCAGTAAAAAACCTTCCCAGCAGTAATGTAAGGGGGGTGAAGGAGGGAGGAAAGGAAAAGGGGATTTTAAAGAAGGCAAATCCTGATAGATAGAAGTAGGTTTCAGAGTAAATTCGAGCTTTACTTTTCCAGTAAATGGCTCAGTGATTTTCTCTCTGCTGTGAAAAGTAAGGTAGTGTTATACATCAATTCCCCGGGTTTGATCACCGGAATCCCACCCAATATGTAAACCTTCCAACCTCCAGGGAGAATGTGTGTGTAAGGGTTTTCCTGTGGTGAAGGAGAAGCGGACCAAAAAGCAGCGTGGTGGTTAATCATGTTCTTTTTAATAAAGGAACTAGACATGAAATAACAAAACAATAAATGTATGAAAACCTAAACAGTCCTATCTGGTGCAAACACAGAGACAGGAACAATCACCCACAAACACACAGTGAAACCCAGGCTACCTAAGTATGATTCTCAATCAGAGACAACTAATGACACCTGCCTCTGATTGAGAACCATACTAGGCCGAAACATAGAAATACCCAAAACCTAGAAAAACAAACATAGACTGCCCACCCAACTCACGCCCTGACCATACTAACTAAATACAAAACACAGGAAATAAAGGTCAGAACGTGACAGTGTGGCGACGACACACCCATTTCTAGGTAACAACCTACTCTATATCACGTATTATACTCTATATCATGAGTTACAGAGGTGTATCTCAATTTCAGAACATACTTGCTTGCATAAGTTGTGCTCACGGTTATTCTAGTTTTGTGTTTTATATTAGTCTGCTTAGTTTCAGTTAGTGGTCAGATCAGATTTACTAGTTTTTACTTAGTTTAAGTTTTTATATTATTTAATTCAGTGGAGGCTCCTCAGAGGAGGAAGGGGACAACCATCCTCCTCAAGTGAATTTAATTTAAAAAATAAAAACAGACAAACATACAAAAAGTCATAATTTAGATTAAACTATACTAAAAATATTCACGTCACCAAATAATTGATTAAAACACATTATTTTACAATGAAGGTCTACATTAGCTTCAAAAGCACTCTTTAGGGTAGCACCATAGTGTAGCTGGAGGAAAGCTAGCTACCATCCTCCTCTGGGTACTTTGACTTCAAAAAAACACCTTGGAGGAGCATGGTTCTCAACCCCTTCCTTAGACTTGCACGGTAATTATGACAACTTCCGGAGGACGTCCTCCAACCTATCAGAGCTCTTGCAGCATGAACTGACATGCTGCCCACTGAATCAAAGGATCAGAGAATGAATCTAGAACTGAAAGCATAAGCTACAGTTAGCTAGCACCCCAACTGATGTAAAGCACAATCTTAACATTATTATTGTGTTAGAGGTTTCAAGCATCATGAACATCATGAAACCTCTAACAAATTCATTTGACATGGGAAGAAAGTCCATTTTTTGGGGACCTACTCTAACTTGCTTACCACTTTTTCCATGCGGTTTCTTCCTTCAGACTCCATGAAATGATGACCCCATCCTAAATATTGCTAGATATTTGGTGGCATAGCCGGCTGAGGTGTTGCCAAACGTGTTGTTACGCGTGTTTTCAAAACAGAGGAGGTGAGATCAAGCCCAAGATATAGGGGAGAGTGGGATTGATTTGGGAAACCATACACAAAATGAATCATTTGAACAGTTCAAATTACTAATTTTGTGTATGGTTTCCTAGAAACAATCCCACTCTCCCCTATATATTGGGATTCATCTCCCCTCTGTTTTGCAAACAGAGGTGCTGATTGAAAAAACAATTATTTGTGATTTGTCTCTGGTAATTACAGCTAATGGCAGTTTAAAATAATTGCATGTGTCCCAAATGGCACGCTATTTACTATATTTTGCACGACTTTCGACCAGAGCCCTGTCGACCCTGATAAAAGGTAGTGCAGTAAATGGCGAATAGTGTGCCATTTCAGTCATGCGGGAGGGACACTGCATTCAACTGAACATTTCAGACTTTCATGGTCAAAAGTAAAAAGTAAAAAATCTGAACTTTCTTAATGACTAAGTGTTTCGTTCACTTAAGTCTTTATTTCACTAATGTCACGGCCGTCTTCCTGGAAGGAATAAGTGGACCAAAGTGCAACGTGGTGAGCGTACATTACTTTAATTTATATAAAATGTTGCCAACAAAACAAAGGCACGACCGTGAAGCTTAACAGGGCTATAGTGCCACTAACAAAGATAACTTCCCACAATCACATCAGGGAAAAAGGCTGCCTAAGTATGATTCCCAATCAGAGACAACGATAGACTGCTGTCCCTGATTGAGAACCATACCCGGCCAAACACAAAGAAATAGAAAACATAGAAATCGGAAATTAGAATGCCCACCCAAGTCACACCCTGGCCAAACCAAATAGAGACATAAAAAGGCTCTCTCATGTCAGGGCGTGACAACTAAAGTGTTTATTCTCTTTGTTTGCTTGTTTGTTTTCATCCAAAAAAGGACTGGACTAACTTGAACAATCAAACACACAGTATATTGTTTAAAACTCTTCTTAATGGCCATTCGAGACAGATAATGGTCCTTGTACCTCTAATCTATGATTTTTGATTAACCATGTGCATGAATGGAATCATCATCTTTTTTCAATGGAACCTTTGGCGAGTCTTCTAACATCACCAGGAACTGCTCATAATTATTCAGATTGTCATGCATTGTCGTGTTGCCAGGAAGAGTATGTGGTAAGGACTTTCCAATATTTTGGAAAAATCCAAGTTACAAATTCCAGATGACTGGATGGAAAACATTCCAAACCATGAATTAACAACATTCTGATTGACTAGGAGTATGAAATAGTTTCAGACTTGAATGTGCTTGTGAGGCATTTATTAGTCAGCTGGATTTCTAGGCACACACACACACACACACACACACACACACACACACACAGCCTACAGTGTGTGCCAGTCAGACATCCTAAAGGAGCATCACTCTGTTCGACCTCTCTGAACAGGACAGGATATGACACGACAGGGAGAGACAACGTTCTCTGTCAGCCTGTAATTTCCCCAGAATAATGTGTGTGATTTAGAAATTAAGTTATGATTTTCTTTCTGTAAATCTTGCCCTTGAATCGGTTTCACCTGTACTATTTGGATGGTATTTTAAATCTTCTGGAAAGTGGAATACAACTAACGTTACAGTACAGTACAAAACATGTGTGTTATTCCTACTGGTCTCTGAAATCCCAACACACCATATCATAAACCTAGACTCGGGTTACAATATTTTTGTTTATGGCACCCTGTGCCATGGTTGACAGATTTATGACATGTCACCAGCTGATAAGCATTCACCATTCATCATTTAAAACATTTCCAAAAGTAGAACTTAACTTTAACCATTCACAATCAGTGACAGGGCATAATTAGGGCATGGTTACTATTTACCGTTTTTATTTTTTATTTTACAGATCGACTCCTCTCATTGCCACTTTATGGCACCTGGCTGGGTAGTCAATGGTGGAGGGAAAGTGCAACAAAGGGAGTTTTGTGGGCTATGAATCTCCTAGAGGTTGGACTGCTTTTGTCATCTCTTTATAATGGGCTAATTAAGGAGAACAGTAGCCTGTGGGAACACCACCCACCTTGTGCTGCTTAAAGGCCCACTCCCTAATTCGTAAAATAACAAAGTAGCAACCCCCCCCCCCCCCCCCTTAGTTTGCTATAAAGCTGAAGGATGGGACTGGAGAAGTAACCCATAGGAACACCACCCGTCTTGTACTCCGTAGTGTTGTAAAATAAGACCAGAAACAGATACAATTCTCCTCTACCAAACCTCACAGCACACTCCATTCATAACACTGAACTAGGGAAAGGAATCATGACACTGCATTCACCAATGAAGACACACTGGGTTATTGGAATATTACAAAAGCAGTATTACAAAATGTTTGGGGATGATGACACATTTTAGATTTTTGGGTCATTCGTTATCCTCTTATTTTTGGAAACGTCAAACGAAACCAAAGACCTGTTGAAGTTACTCCTGTTAAAGCACATTGGGGAATGATTAACCAGAGTAGCCTATAACTGGCTCCTCTCTGTGAACAACTAGACCCTCAGCTCTGCATTGTCTGGTCTCCCACTGTGCTGCTCTGTTCAGACCCCAGCCAGCTTAATTACAAATTGACCCCTAGCCCTAAAGGCACTCCTGTTGACTAAAATCCCCCAGCCAGTCCCAGCCCCTGGCCTCTGTCCCAAACGCTAGCCCCAGCCAAATTCTATCCCCAACCCCATCCTGCTAGTCAGACCTCAGCCCCAACCTTATCCGGCCCCCAGCCCCAGCCAGTCAGACCCTAGCCCCAGCCAGATCAAGCCCCCATCCCCAGCCAGCCCCATTCAAGTTAGCGCCAGAACTAATCAGGAAGTCTGCTTTAAAGTACCTGTGGCACAACTACCTTCCCTGCTCAGTCCTCACGTCCATGCTACAGTGGGTGCGCTCTCTTCCTTTCAAAACACTTACCCTTTGTGGTTGCCATATTTGTTCCAGCACGCTGATGATGTTCATCTGTTAATGATATCCTTTGATGTTGAATGAAACACACTATGGTGCAGAGCCACCTGGGGTTTGAGGCTAGACTAGCTACTGTACCTAGAGGGCTAAGTGCAAACGCACCTCCTTGAAATAAAAATCTGGGAGGTGTTCCTCTTTTTTCCCCCCACAACGATAGGACAGAGAGTGCTCAACATTTAGTCTGATGAAATACATGCTTTGCTGTTGATGACAGGTATAAGAAACTACAGCCATAATCTGTAACTTCTAAGTACTGAAATGCTGTGTCAAATGAGCCTTACTGTATGTTTGGTTTACTGTCACAAAATCTATGCTTCAATTAGAGTTTCCACTTTCACTTTTCAGTTTCAGTTTCAGATGGAGATTAACATGGCAAGTCTGAATTTAGTTGCTTGCTGTAGGTACCGCTGTATACCTACATGCAAATGCTCATAATCTGACATAAAAAGGTTTAGAATTTCTTCTTTCTACCTAAAAAATGTGATGCATAAAGTTGAGCTCTGATAATCTAACTGTCAGTGTGAATCGGACTCCTACTCACAGAACTGAATGGAAATCAATATGTCAGCTATAGGACTGCATCTTGGTGCCAGTACACTATAATATTATAAAGATTACTTTTGTTCTGGGTGAAGGTTTAACACTATTCCTAACAGTGACGTAACTGCCATTTATCTTGTGTTTACCAAGGCTTTGCCTCAATTCCTGTCTATGACTTTCCCGTTCAGTATGGGAAGTGGAGCATTGTTTTTCCGTCTGTTTTTTTAAACTTTGCCATTGAAGACCACTAGTCTGGGTGCCAGTGCGTATCTTCATCAACTAACTTATCAAACTAATACAGAAGCAGACAGGCACCCAGGCCAGATGACCCAAGACTTCCACAAACAATCATTTCAGTCTGTGCAGCTAAAGATATCTGATATGTTTACATGCTTTTCCTGTAAAACATGGGTGATTGTGTCCCTGCAGCGCCTGATACCACAAGCAGCAGGTCACAGTGTCTGGTAAACAACATGCGGTCAGGAGCCAGGGACCCACAGCATGCCAAGGCTGGCTGAAGATACTTCCTGCTACTGATAGTCAGGAGGATTGGTGAGAAAATCCTGATAAAAGAGGATCAGGAACTGGGTGAGAGTGGACTCCACTGGAGTTGACGCTGGTACTGAAGCTAGGGCGTGGACCAGGGTTGACGCTGGGGCTGGTGTTGGAGTTGTTAGTTTGGGCTATGGAAGGTAAGTCAGAATTTACCTCAGGACAATGTGGTGAGCAACAGAGAGTAGAAGTGTGTGTCTTCCCACTTTCTAATTCAGAAGTTAACCTGTGTAATTTCCCCCCCACATAAAACAAATGCCTGTGTTTAAATGACTGCGGATACTCGTAGCCTGTGCCAGGCAGTTTCTGTTCTCTTGCCAACCCCTTATGGAATTGCCATGCAATGTTTGGCTTGCCAATGACAATAGAGTAGGCAAAAGCTGATCTGGAACCAGGCTAGTATGCGTGGGTGAAAGCAACAGATTTCTGTAAATACAGTCAGGGTTTTTTTCTAGGCAAATCAGGGACCCAATACAATGAGACATGAGCAGAAAGATCCAGTTTTATGGTTAAGGATAAAAAACACGAGAGCAGTTTTTTTTTAAATAATTCAGAGGATGAGAAGAGCTTTAGACTGACTGTCTCAAGGATGGCTCCTGGCCCTGTGATAATAAAAAACTATCATAGCAGGAGTGCTGATCTAGGATCATTTCTGCCTTTTAGATCATAAGGAATAACATAACATGGACAGGGTGGACCTGATCCTAGATCAGCACTCCTACTTTGAGAAGCTTTTTGAGTACAGCCCCTGGCCTGTAATTTTCTTGTCTCTGCAGAGGCAGGGGGAACCAAACGTATTATAGCTAGTCCCTGGAACAGAGTGGAATAAACACACTGGGACTAACTAGAACCACATGTTCCTCGAACTCCAGCCATGAACTGGGCTCCGTCCCGAATGACACCCTATTCCTTATATAGTGCAAATTCAAAAGTAGTGCACTATATAGGGAATAGAATAGGGTACCATTTTTGGACACAAACCTTGGAGTGCTGAGTGCACTGTGATCCGTCCCTCTCAGGGTTGGGCTGGCTGATCACCATGAACCGTCTCCAAGGCCTACAACAATCCCTGCTTTAAGGCCTTGGCTAAACAACAGTCTTCCTGAAATGATCGGAAATTATCAATGAACAGTGCCTCTTCCTCTGTGGTGTGGTGTTACAACGCCCACTGTGTATTCATACAGCTACATTTATTTCGTAAGGAACTTTAACATATAAAATGATCCAAACGGAAATGATCAATATGCCGAGCAGTTTACTCTGATGTTGTTCTGGAGTAGTATAATGAGGCCTGTTTCCTGGAGGAAGGGTTCTTAGTAGTGTAATTCAGTCTGATTCAAACCCTCATGGGGTGTACTCATCCAGGGTGTGAACTCAGTCCATGTGGCATCGCCAGGGTTGTGGGTTCGATTCCCATGGTCATTTCTGCCTTTTAGATCATAAGGAATAACATAACATGGACAGGGTGGACCTGATCCTAGATGAACACTCCTACTTTGAGAAGCTTTTTGAGTACAGTTGTTCTGGGGCAGTATAATGAGG